>NC_062560.1:44913999-45554167 GCF_016906955.1 Phacochoerus africanus | reverse complement strand
CCTTAACCCACGGAGCAAGGCTAGGGATCGAACCCGCGTCCTCATGGATACTAGTTGGATTCTTAACCCGCTGTGCCACAACGAGAGCCTCCGCCCTTGACTTTTTAAAGTTTTTTATTATTTTATTGCTTTTTAGGGCCTCACCCGCAGCATGTGGAGGTTCCCAAGCTAGGGGTCAAATTGGAGCTGTAGCTGCCGGCCTACACCATAGCTCACGGCAATGCTGGATCCTTAATCCACTGAGCGAGACCAGGGATCGAACCTGTGTCCTCATGGATACTAGTTGGATTCTTAACCCGCTGAGCCACAAGGGGAACCTCTGCCCTTGCTTTTAAAAACACCTATTTGGAGTTCCTGCTGTGGTATAGCTGGTTAAGGATCTGGCATTGCTGCAGCTGTGGCTCAGATTCAATCCCTGGCACAGGAACTTCCATATGCCGTGGGTGCAGCCATAAAAATAAAATAAAAATTTTTTAAAAATAATGAGTTCCTATCGTGGCGCAGTGGAAACAAATCCAACTAGGAACCATGAGGTTTCGGGTTCTGGCCTTGTTCAGTGGGTTAAGGATCTGGCATTGCAGTGAGCTGTGGTGTAGGTCGCAGACGCGGCTTGGATCTGGCGTTGCTGTGGCTGTGGTATAGGCTGGAGGCTACAGCTCTGATTCGACCCCTAGCCTGGGAACCTCCATATGCCGCGGGTGCCGCCCTCGAAAGACAAAAAATAAAATAAATAATGAGTTCCCATTGTGGCTCAGGAAGTTGAGAATCAAAATAGTATCCATGAGGATTCAGGTTTGATCCCCGGCCTCACTCAGGAGGTTAAGGATCCTTGTGTTGCCATGAGCTGTGGTGAAGGTCACAGACACGGCTCGGATCCCGTGTGGCTGTGGCTGTGGCATAGGCTGGCAGCTGCAGTTCCTTTTTGACCCCTAGCCTGGGAACCTCCATATGCTTGTAGGTATGGCCCTTAAAAAAAAAAAGAAAGGAAGAAAAAGGAAAAGAAAAAAGAAAATAAAGAATAAAAGGAAAAAGAAAAAATATACAAAATACAGTTATTTAAAACTAAAGTGGAAAGTTTAAAGCCTCTCGGTTACCAGCCTCTCCCTCCATTCCCAGGCATCATCTGACAAGGGTTCCTGCTGTATTGTAGCCACTGGCACCCCGGGCACCGCCGTCCCAGCTTGGCCGGGCCCCCAGGAGGCCCCTGACGGCCTGTTTGCTGTGCGCAGGCACCTCTGGGGCAGCCATGGAAACAGCACGTTCCCAGGTAAGAGCAGTCCGTGCCCTACGTGGTGCCCCCTGAGCCTCTGATCCCCCTGCCTGGCCCGGGCGGGGGACTGCTCTTTGGCACCCCAGTCACCCAGCCTTGGGAAAATCGCATCTGCTTGCAAAAGCTTCCTCTCCGGATTTTCATGGGCTTCCAGCCCCGAATGTGGTCTCAGATGTCTAGCCCCAGCCCTGTCTCCCCTGGGGATTGGGGCTCCCTCACTGGGCTTCCACTCTGCCATCTAGTCGTCAGAAGGGAGGGAG
The DNA here is from genome assembly GCF_016906955.1 of Phacochoerus africanus. Lineage (NCBI taxonomy): Eukaryota > Metazoa > Chordata > Mammalia > Artiodactyla > Suidae > Phacochoerus > Phacochoerus africanus. Next base: position 45,552,637 of record NC_062560.1, on the reverse strand, counting down.
CGAGCTTAGGAATTCCCTCCCCCCACAACTCCCTCTTTCTGACCAAGGAAAACCCTGATGACTTGCTCACCCGTCCCCCACTACGTGGGGACCTAGGGCTGTGGGCTTAACGGGGATCAGGGCCTTCGCGTGCCATCCTGGCTCTGCCACTTAACCAGTTACATCTCTTTGGTGTGGAAGTTACTTGACTTTTTTTTTTTTTTTGCTTTTTAGGGCTGCACTCGCGGCATATGGAAGTTCCCAGGCCAGGGGTCGAATCAGAGCTGCAGCTGCCAGCCTCCACCACAGCCACAGCCACAGCAATGTGCCATCCGGGATCCGAGCCACATCTGTGACCTACGCTATGGCTCGCAGCCACACCGGATCCTTAACCCACTGAGTGAGGACAGAGATCGAGCCCACATCCTCATAGATGCTGGTTGGGTCTGTTACCACTGAGCCACAACGGGAACTCTGCGACTTCTTTTAAACCTTGGAGAGAATAAGCCCTGTTTCGGTGGGAGCGTGGCAAAGGGGAAATGCTCTCGTGTATGTCGAGTGCTTCGCAAACAGTGGCCGTGATCACGGAAAGCCGTGTTCACAGCAGGATTTCAGAGGGGAGGGGAGGGAGCGAGACGTTCCCTGGCTGAGACCTGATCCCTCCCCCCCTCTGACAGACTTCTTTCACAACATGGACTACTTCAAGTTCCACAACATGCGGCCCCCTTTCACCTACGCCACCCTCATCCGCTGGGTAAGCAGGGTGCCGGGCTGGAGAACCTGCCTCCCTCTGAGCACCCCAGGCGGGCTCCTACAGGGATGAATCCACGCCTCAGCCGTGATCCCTCATCTTCACCCCAGACCTGCCCCCAAACCCACATCTAAACTGCCATCCAAGCCAGTGCAAGCCAAGCTCTGGCCCTAGACCCACCCCTTCCTGATATCCACCCCAACCCCGTACCTAAATGCCCCCTGGGCCCATACGTAGCTCCCACACCAGCCTGATCTTCGCCCTGTGTCCTACGCCCACCCCAGGGACACCCTAACTCCTTCCCCAGCCCTGACATACCCCTGTATGTCAACACATCCCCCAGCTAGACCCCGTCCCTAACCCCTTCTTTGCAACACCCGACCCTTGACCTCACCCCATCCCCACCCCTTCATCTGTCTCCCTGATGGCTTCCCAGAAGCTTCACCAGAGCCCGCCTGGACCTTCATCCTAAGCCCAGACCTAACCCTACACGATGCAACACGTTACCCTGCCTAACCCCATCCTGATCCTGGCCCAGAGCCTCACGGCAGCCATAATTGCCAATTCTTGATGTGATCTCATTCCTAAGTCCAAGCAGATCTTTTTTTTTTTTTTTCTTTAGGGCCACACCCAAGGCAGATGGAAGTTTCCGGGCTAGGGGTAGAATCGGAGCTATAGCTGCCAACCACAGCCACAGCCATCGCCACGCAGGATCCAAGCTGCGCCTGCGACCTACACCGCAGCTCACGGCAACGCCGGATCCTTAACCCACTGAGTGAAGCCAGGGATCGAACCTGCAACCTCATGGATGCTAGTCAGATTCGTTTCTGCTGAGCCACTACAGGAACTCCAAGCAGCTTAATTTCCCTGACCCTTACCGACCACACACAACCTTTCTTTTTTTTCATTTTTGAGATATTTTAATTATAGTTGATTTACAATGTTCTATCAATTTCTGCTGTACAGTATAGTGACCGAGTTGTACATATATATACATTCTTTTTCTCACAATATCTTCCATCATGTTCCATCACAAGTGACTAGATGTAGTTCCCTGTGCTATACAGCAGGACCTCATTGCTTATCCACTCCAAATGCAATAGTTTGCATCTACTAACCCCAAACTCCCAGTCCATCCCCCTCCCTCCCCCTCCCTCTTGGCAACCACGTCTGTTCTCCATGTCCATGAGTTTGTTTCCTTTCTGTAGAAAGTTTCATTTGTACCATATATTAGATTTCAGATATAAGTGGTATCATATGGTATTTGTTGTTCTCTTTCTGACTTACTTCACTCAGGATGAGAGTCTCTAGTTTCAGTCATGTTGCTGCAAATGGCATTGTTTTGTTCTTTTTGATGGCTGAGTAGTATTCCACTGTGTTCAACCTCATTCTTGACCCTGAACCCAACCACATCCCTGGCACATAAAATAACTACATCAACTAGGCCCATCTCTGAGCCCTGACCGAATGCTGTGTGTCATCTCACCCTCTTGCCCCTGAACTCACCCCAGTCCATCCCAGCCTGACCCTTGTCCCGCCGCTTCCCTGATCTTTGACTGCCTGGTCCTTTGCCCCTTCCAAATCCTTCACTGGACCCCGCTCCTGGCCCTTAACCTTCCCAAACCCTGAAACCTCACTCTTAGAAAGAATTCCAACTCCACCCCGGACATTTAACTTATCTCCAGCCCTAACCCTATACCGGACCCTACTCTACCCTCGGCCCTGACCCTTTACCTAAGCGCATCCCAGCCCCACCCTCACCCGACTTCTAACCCAGTCTCTGACCCATCACCCTACACTATCTCCCTCCCTTCCCCAACCCCCACAATTCCACCCAGGTCAGAAGGCCCAAAGTGGGCCACTGCCCCTTTTGGCCTGACTTTGGGGGAACGGCTCCCTTTATCCCCCTACCCCCCAATTGCCAGGCCATCCTGGAGGCTCCAGAGAAGCAGCGGACACTCAACGAGATCTATCACTGGTTCACACGCATGTTCGCCTTTTTCAGAAACCACCCTGCCACCTGGAAGGTGAGTGCCACTGGAGGTGGCAGTGGCCTGGAGGGCCATCAAATGCCACTGGGGTACTGGGTCAAGGTCAGGAGCCAGAGGGCCCGGGACTGGGCTTGTGGGTGTGTTGGGAAGGGTCGGGAGGTCGATTTTTTGGTGGGCACTGCCGACCATGGGGGATGACGGCCTGCTCGCTCCCTTCCCGCCCCCACCTCCTGGACTGGCCGGCTGGTCCTCCTTGTGCAGAATGCCATTCGCCACAACTTGAGCTTGCACAAGTGCTTTGTGCGCGTGGAGAGCGAGAAGGGAGCCGTGTGGACCGTGGACGAGTTCGAGTTTCGCAAGAAGAGGAGCCAGAGGCCCAGCAGGTGTTCCAACCCCACCCCCGGCCCCTGACTGCAAAGCCAAGGAAAGAAGGATGGACAGGGGCCAAAACTGGGGGTGGAAGTGGCCAAGGGAGGGGCGACCGACCACGGACGTGCCTGCGGGGGACCAAGACATAAGGTGTGCGCTGGCTGGCTGGCCAAGGACACCGCTCCCCAGCTGACCACCCTCTTGGATCACATGCTCTGCACCAACGCCGCTTAGGGGGACCCTGGCCCCAGCCCCGCCCCCCCACCCCCACCCCAGCCCCTTTGCAATGGGCTCTCTAGCCAAACTGAGCCTTGGCAACCGACCCGCACACAACAGCCTGCCTCAGTCGCTCTCACAGACAACCTGGGGGCTGGGAAGGATACCAAGAGTCACAGTCCTGTCCCTTGGACTCAACACAAACCCCCAGACACGAAGCGCCTGCCTCAATACGCACAGACCATCTCGAACCTGCAGTCGCACAGTCACAGCCGAGCACAGTCCTGGCAACCCACATACCCCAAAGCACGCACCCGCAGCCAGCCTCCAGGCCCGCGGGTGCAGGGTCACACAGGGTGTGCCCAGACACCCGCCCAAGAAGTGGCCTCAGTACCTTCAGGATCTCCGGTCCCAGAAAGCCACACAGACACACACTGGTCACGAACGGTACATCACATGGCTCCCAACACAAATGCTTGGTCACTCAGGCTCTTTGAACTCACACCCACAGAGCACCCCACCAGGCCTCCTGAGTCCCACGCGGACACCCAAGGCCATATACACACCACACACACACACACACAAAATCCCCAGTGTCTCGCCAGCCACCCGCCCCTCCCCACCCCCAGCTCCATGGCCCCAACCACTCCTCAGCTTAGACTGCAGACAGAGCCCCTCATTTATTTGAGATCCAAGGCCCCACGCCCCCCAGCGCCCTCCACAATAAACTGCAGCCGAGATCCCATACTCCAGATGATCGCCCCAGCCAAGGGTCACAGTCGGGTGGGCCAGGGTCTGCGGCCAAGGCTGCAGCAGAAGAAGCTGGACTGCAAAGCAGGGGGCACGGCCAGGGCCAGCATTTGGCCAGTACCCCCAGTGCCCCCAATCCCTGCCTGAGGCCAGGGAGCTGGGGGACGAGGGGGTGGCAGGGTGGGGACACCTCTGCTGGGGGCTGCTCAGGCCTCACGGACCCGGCCCAGGAGGCCAGCATTCTCCTGGCGAAGGGCTCGGTAGTCCTCGCGGATCTTCTCCAGGTTGCTGAGGGTCTTCTTGCCCATCTCCGTCTCGATCTGAGGCGATGGCAAGCATGGCCCTTCAGCACACAGGGCCCTTTTCACAGCTCCCGCTCGCCACCCCCCCGCCCCATTATGGCCACTCGGGCCCCTCCCCTAGGCCTCCCACCCCCTCCCATAAGAGCCTGCTCTGTCCCACCAGCAGGCCCTTGCATGAGGCCTCCATCCACCTAAAGCATCCTTCGCTGTGTGGCAGGACCACCCGCCACCTTCTTTTTTTTTTTTTTTTGCATATGGAGGTTCCCAGGCTAGGGGTCTAATTGGAGCTGTAGCCGCCGGCCTATGCCACAGCCACAGCCACGCAGGATCCGAGCTGTATCTGCGACCTACACCACAGCTCACGGCAATGCCGGCTCCTTAACCCACCGAACAAGGCCAGGGATTGAACCCGCAACCTCATGGTTCCTAGTCGGATTCATTAACCGCTGAGCCACGACGGGAACTCCCACCCACCACCTTCTTAAACTGGAGCCTCTGCCCATGGCCCTGGGAGGCAAGCAGGAGGACCCTCGGGGCGGAAGGGGAGGGATCAGAGGAGGCCGCTGGGCTGTCGCCGGTCACACATGCAGCTACTAACAGGCAGGGCTGAGACTCCAGCTGCAGGCTGTGCCTGGTTCCACAGCCTCTCTCGGTATAAACCAAGGAGCTGTTCCCTGGCCCGCCCTGGTGAGCCCCACCCCCGTCCCCCACCATGCCCCCAGCCTCACCTGCTCCTCAAGGTCCCGAACCTCCCGCATGATGGTGCCCGTGTCCTCGATGGTCTGGATGAGCTGGCTGCAGTTCTGGGGACGGCAGGAACAGAAGGCTTGCACCTCAACTCGGCCCCTCCCCGAGCCAGCCCCCAGGCACGCGTCTCCCCTCACCTCATGCAAAGCAGCTAGATACTTGTAGGCCTTCCGAACAGCATCGTCCTTTTTAGCATCCTGATCAGAGAGAGAGGACCTCAAAGGTGTCAGGGGGCTGCTCCCGCCCCGCCCCCACCCTCTGCCTGCCTCCAGGCCCCCACAAGGCCACCCTCTCCCACTTGGCCGATTGCATACTCCACAGGGCAAAGCCAGGCCCCAGCCATCAGTGGTACCTACGAGGCTCACACAGGGCCCAGCCCCCCGCCCCCAGCCCCCAGCCCAGCCTGCCCCGCACCTTGAACACGAGCTCATCGGTCACTGCAAACGTCCGGTCCAGCTTCCCTGACAGGGAGTTGATTTCCTTCTGAAGTTCCTTCGTGTCAGACAAGATCTGGCAAAGAACGGGGTAGCCGTGAGCTGGTGTCTGGGGCGGGGGTGGGGGCGGGGGCCGGCGGGCAGCCGGCTGAGGGCATCCCTGATGGAGCTATCACATCCAGACAGGGTCCGGAGTGGCTGGAGGGGACAGGGTGGGGCTGTTCTGTGTCTGGCAGCTCTGCCTTTCGCAGGGTGTGAGGCCCCCATGTGGCCCAGCGATACACATCTGCCACTTGGGGACACGGCTGCCCATGGGACCCACCCTGCACAGCCACGATGGCGCACCTTCGTGATCTCTTCCTTCTGTTTGCGGATGTTGCCCACGATCTCCAAGATGCGCTGGGTGTAGGCCGGCCGGGACACATCTCTGGGCAGGGTCACGAGCTCTGACATCTAGGCAGAGACCCACAAGCGCGCCCCTAGGACCAACCTCTCCCCCTACACCGCCCCCCTGCCCCCCCCCCACCGTGCAAGGACCTTACCAGCTGCTTGTAGACCTCCTCCTTCCGGCGAGCCTCTTCAGCAGCTGCCCGAACACTCTGGTGCAGCTCCTGGATCTCTGCCAGCCGTCGAGAAGATTCCAGCTGCCCAGGGCCCCGTGGGTAGAGGGCAGTGAGGCAGAGCACTGGAGGGGCCCCTCAGGAGGGCCCGAACCTGCCCCTACCCAGAGCCCTGGAGAGTCCACCCCCACCCTCACCCCGCTACCTACCTCTCTGCAGTCCTGGAGCTTTCGGAGGTGGCGGTACTCGGCAAGGAGCGGGACCCGGTGCTTTTCCCACTGACCCGCCAAGTGGATGACCCGCTGGGCACTGCTCTCTACCACGAGCTGGGGTGGGAGTGGTGTGGGGCGGAGTGGGGGGGGGGGAATGGCGGCTACGTGTCACACAGGCTAGGCCCATCCAACCCCCAGCCTCCCAGCCCCACCTCAGCGCTGGCCCCACCTGCAGCTTGGCGAGGTTGGCAGCCCCGTCGGGCAGAAGCTCCACCGCCCGGCTCTTCAGGCGCAGGGCTTGCTCACGCTCCGCTGTGCTGAGCTCGCTCTGCCGACACTCGGTCTCCACCTGGCACCCCAGGACCACCCCCCACACACACACACTCACAGTCAGTGGGGGAGCCCTGCCACACGGCACAGCCCCCCCAGCCCCCACTGGGCCTGGAAAGCTGTGGCCTAGCCCAAGCCCTCACATAGCTCTTTAGCCCCTACTGGGCCCTTGAACCCCACCAGATAGCGACAGAGACCTATCAGCAGTGACAGGCGGACACAGGCCCCTCTGACCCCTCCACTTCCACAATGACACCACCCCCCCCGCCCACACAAGAGCCCTGATGAGCCACACAGGCTTCTGCCCATGCAGACCCATCACGTCCCCACTGACGCCCACAAGGCACCTATAACCCCTATATATACACACCCCCCTTTTTTGTCTTTTTGCCTTTTCTAGGGCTGCTCCCGCGGCATATGGAGGTTCCCAGGCTAGGGGTCGAATCAGAGCTGTAGCCACCGGCCTACGCCACAGCCACAGCAACGCGGGATCCGAGCCACATCTGCAACCTACACCACATCTCATGGCAACACCAGATCCTTCACCCGCTGAGCAAGGCCAAGGATCGAACCCGCAGTCTCATGGTTCCTAGTCGGATTCATTAACCACTGAGCCACGATGGGAACTCCTACACCCCCACCCCTTTCGCTCCCACTGATTCTCCTGAACCTTCAGGAGCCCCACAGGTCGCCGGTGTCTCCCGTGGACTCTTCTGACACCTGCAGACCTCTCCAGAGTACTTCTCAGTCCCCTCAAGTCCCTCTAAGCCCGCCCTATGACCCCCGACTCCGGCGGGCAGCCCCTGCCCAACCCCACCTGCACCAGGCTGATGCCCAGCGTCTTCATGTTGGCTTCGACCTCTTCGATGTTGCGGTTCACACCCTCTAGCTGCTCCCGAAGAGACTCCAGCTCCTGCTCCTGAGCTGCCCACATGTCCTGGGAGGCACAGGCCCATCGGGGTGATGGTGTCAGGCCCCATCGACAGCCCATGGCCCCGGACACCCCCGCCCGCCAGCACTGCTTGGCCCACCTGTTCAGGCCGCCGGGAGGTGGTCGGCACATCTGACACCTGCGCTGCCTGGGCCTCGGGCTCCTGGGGCGTGAGAAAGGGGCATCCTGGCTGTTGGGGTAGGCCCTGCTCCCAGAGCCCAGCTTCGGCACCCCCCACACCCCACGCAAGCGCCCTCGCAGCCCTGTACTCAGGTCCAATACTATGGTGCCCCCGATGACGGAGAGCATGTGAGTGCGTGACAATCGAGGCGCTCCCTGTGAGCTCGGATTGGAGTGTTTGCTTGTAAAGAAACCCCCCCTGATCCTGACACAGCTCCTGCCTGCCGGCCCATGCGAAGGACGCAACGAGGGCCCCTCTGGGTGACCATCCAAGGAGAGGAAATACGTCCAGAGAAAAGTGCCTGGGGAAAGCTGGGGTTTGCACAAAGAGCACCCCTACACCCTTACATGGTTCCAGCCGCTCTACCCTTTCTCCACGGAAGTTCCCAGGAAGCCAGAGGACCCCTGCCACCACCGCCCCACCCTGGCCAGGTACCCGCTCCTAGTGGGGAGAGGGCATGCCTGGTGGGAACATGCATGGGACCCAGTGTGGATAAAGTGTATCTGTACATAGAGCAAGGACCCTGTGTGGATAAAGGGGGGAGGTGTCTGTACATAAAGCAACCCCGCCTTGGCCCCCATCAGCATGCCCCGGGCCCACTCGGGCCCACCCACCAGATGGAAGGTGAACTTCTCTGAGTGTGTGAAGCGGGAGCCCTTGGGAGTCCCAGTCCTGGTCCCAGCACCCCAGGCCTGCAGCAGCTCTCCCAGGTCGCGGGCTTGTGGGGGAGGCCCTAGTCGGCCCCAGGTCTGGCGCAGATGCTCGGCCAGGTGCTTCTGCAGCCGCTGCCGGTGAGCCCGTGTATCCTCCTGGAAACAGTGGAAGGGTGTGGAGGCCTGCTGGGCACCCAAGGCCCTGCCTCACCAGGGAGCCACCCGACGGGGTGCTACCGACAAGTCACGCCCACTCCCAATGGGCCCCCCCAGGGTGCCCGTGCCCGAACTCCCCGCCCACGGGCCTGGGAGCTCCCTGAGGACAGGGTCTGCTCTTCTTCGGCCCCACTCCTCTCCATCAACTCGCTCCCCGCACCGGAGGAGGCTGTGGGAAGGAAGAGAAGTATGCTGGCAGCCCCCCAAATGAGAGACTGACACGGAGAGGCTATATGGGGACAGAGCAGAGACCAAGTCAGAGGTGCTGGGCAGATAAGGGGGCAGAGGCAGAGTGGAACTGAGAGAGAGAGAGTGTCATGAGAACAGAGGCAGCTTTGAGACAAATGGTGGAATCTGATCATGAGTTCAGTGTTGGATGCAATTCAGAGGTCACTGTTAATTTTGTTAGGTGATGGACTTCGCTTCATGGCTCAGAGGTTAATGAACCCGACTAGAATCCATGAGGAGGCGAATTTGATCCCAGGCCTTGCTCAGTGGGTGAAGGATCCGGTGTTGCCGTGAGCTGTGGTGTAGGTCACAGATGTGGCTTGGATCTGGTGCTGCTGTGGCTGTGGCGTAGGCTCGCAGCCGTGGCTCCAATGTGGCCTGGAGACTGGGAACTTCCATATGCCTCAGGTGCGGCCCTATCTAAAAAGCATGAAAAAAAAAAAAAAAAAAAAAGGAATGCCCTTATGCATGAAGAGGTGTATGCTTAAGTATTTAAAGGTAAAAGGACAGGATGTCTGGGATTTGCTTTAAAATCATACAGAAAAAAAAAATCGAGAGAAGACATGAAGAAAAATGGGCAAAATGCTTATAGTTGAAGGTAGATGACAGGGACTGATGATAGTCTCTCTCCTTCCGTGTTTGAAATTCCTTTCAGTTTGGAATTCTCTTGTGGCACAGCGGGATGGGGATCCGGCGTTGTCACTGCTGTGGCGCGGGTTCGATCCCTGGCCCAGGAACTCCTGCATGCCATGGGCGAGGTGGCCAAAAAAAAAAAGAAGAAAGAAAGAAAGAAAAAGGAAAAGAAAGAAACTCCTGTCAGTTTAGGAGCTCCCGTCGTGGCGCAGCAGAAACGAATCTGACTAGGAACCATGAGGTTGCAGGTTCGATCCCTGGCCTCGCTCCGTGGGTTAAGGATCCAGCGTTACCGTGAGCTGTGGTGTAGGTCACAGATGCGGCTCAGATCCTGCGTTGCTGTGGCTGTGGTGTAGGCTGGCCGCTGTAGCTCCGATTAGACCCCTAGCCTGGGAACCTCCATATGCCGTGGGTGAGGCCCTCAAAAAAAGGAAATTCCTATAAGTTTAAAAAAGAGAGAAAAAGATAAAGACAGGACAAATGACACTGGGGGACTCAGAAGGAGTCAGTTACAGAGGTGGACAGAGGGGAGATGGGGGTAGATACAGAGGTAAGACAGAGGCAGAGACAGAAATGAGGAAAATAGTACAGAAATGAGGAAAGGAGGCGTTCCCGCTTTGGTGCAACGGGATCAGTGGCGGCATCAGTGGTGGCATCATGGGAGCACTGGGATGTGGGTTCGGTCCCCAGCCCGGCACAGTGGATTAAGGATCCGGCGTTGCCGCAGCTACAGCTTGGCCAAAAAAAAAAAAAGGAAAAAGAAAAGAAATGAGAGGCGAGAGGAGAGAGAGAAAGACAGGCAGCAAAATCACAGGAAGAGAAAGACAGTTGACTAGAAGAGATAGAGCAGAGATCTAGAGGCTGTGATGGCAGAGACAGACAAAGAGGGAGTCAATCAGGGGCAGGAAAAAGACAGTAGAAACGGGGAGAAAGGGAGCAGATCCTGGCGGCTCTGGCGGCCCATGCACATCCTTTGGTGGAACTTCACCCTGAGAAGAGAGCAGTATCACCCTCCGTGTCTCAGGGCAGGAAGCCGAGGCTCCGAGGGGCCATACTGACTTGTGCGTGGATCACGGTCTTTTTTTTTTTTTTTTGCTTTTTGCTTTTTAGAGCCACACCCTGGGCACACGGAGGTTCCCAGGCTAGGGGTCGAATCAGAGCTGTAGCTGCCAGCCTACACCACAGCCACAGGAACAAAGGATCTGAGCCACGTCTGTGACCTACACCACAGCTCACAGTGACGCCAGATCCTTAACCCACGGAGTGAGGCCAGGGATCGAACCTGTGTCCTCATGGATGCTAGTCAGGTTCGCTAACTGCTGAGCCACAATGGGGACTCCAGTCACGGTCTTTCTGCCTCCAGTGTTCTTTCAGGCCGGGAGCAGGGAAGTTGCACGCAGGGAGGAGAGGATAGAAGAGAGGGACAAAGCGGGGGTGGGGGTGGAACGAGAGGGGCAGGGGACGAACGAACAGGACAGGAAATGGGATCTGTGGTGAGCCAGGGCCTCATCAGCAGGGGGCCAAGTACTGGGGGGTACCTGGGCGGGGAGGCGGGATGCCCGGTGGACCCAGTCCTCGTCCCCGGGGCGGTCCTGGCCCGTTTGCTGGCAGAGCTGGACAGCATGGTGTTCGAGGAGGGAGGCTGCCCTCGCGGCAGGCTGGGGCACCTGGGTGGGAGCTGGGAGCAGCAGAGGACTCGCCTGGAACTCCTGAGGTTCTGGAGGCAGCAACAGAGTCAAGCCAGCCCTCCTGTCTCACTATGTAGTCAGGGCCACCTCTACCCCTTCCCTCCCCTGCCCCCCAGCCCCTCTCCACAGCCTCACACTCACCTGCCCTGGAGCTCAAATCAGGCATGGCCAGCCTGCTGGCATGGAAAGGCTTCTGAGGGGCTGAGCCCTGGTAGGAGAGCAGAATCAGAGCCTCGAGGATGAATTGTGATGGGGTGGGGGGAGAGAGCACCAGTGGGAAGGGGCCAAAAACCTGACGCCCAAATGGGGACAAGGCAGGCAAGGTGGGGGATGAGCAATATCGACGTGAGTTGGGGAGGGGTCCCACCTGGAGGTGCTGAAGCTTAGGAGTGCGAAGGAGGGGTGGGACCCAGGGCAGGGCCAGCTGGTCCCGGATTTGGCTCCCGATGGCCCGGAGGAGGATAGCTGAGTCACCTGAGGGAGTGGGGAGGGAGGGTCAATCAGATGACAATGCCACAACTCCAAAAATGCACACCTTGGAGTTCCCGTCGTGGCTCAGTGGTTAACGAATCCAACTAGGAACCATGAGGTTGCGAGTTCGATCCCTGGCCTTGCTCCGTGGGTTAAGGATCCGGCGTTGCCATGAGCTGTGGCGTAGGTTGCAGATGCGGCTCGGATCCTGCGTTGCTGTGGCTCTGGCGTAGGCCGACGGCTACAGCTCCGATTCGACCCCTAGCCCGGGAACCTCCATATGCCACAGGAGCGGCCCAAGAAATGGCAAAAAAGACAAAAAAAAAATGCACACCCTAGGAAAGCAGCCTGACTTCCTGCCCCATCATTCTCACATTTAGTCATTCAACAAACATTTACTGAGCACCTACTCTGTACCAGTCCCCATTCCAGACCCTCGGGCGACCTCAGCAAACAGATGGATAAATAGCCTCCTGCCCTCCCGGGGCAGCAGGGCGGTAGAGAAAAGCAGGACCAAGGTCATAAGGACAATGGAAAAAACCTGTCCGGCGGTGATCAGCAAAGGAGGATAAGGACCCTTGAGAGGAACATAAAATTTGAAACAAGGCAGTCCTGGAGTTCCCATTATGGCGCAGTGGTTAACGAATCCGACTAGGAACCATGAGGTTGCGAGTTTGATCCCTGGCCTGGCTCAGTGGGTTAAGGATCCGGCATTGCCGTGAGCTGTGGTGTAGATTGCAGACGAGGCTCGGATCCCATGTTGCTGTGGCTCTGGCGTAGGATTAGACCCCTAGCCTGGGATCCTCCATACGCCACAGGAAGTGGCCCTAGAAAAGGCAAAAAAAAAAAACCAAAAAACAAGACAATCCTGGGAAGGTGTCCCTGAGGTGACATGTGAACAGGCACCTCCAAGAGTTCAGCGAAGGAACCATGAATCTATCTGGGGGCGGCATCAGCCAGAAGAGGCAAAGGCCCTGAGGCTGGGGTGGCCTGGCTGGCTGAGGAGCATCAAGGAGGCCTGTGTGGGAGTTCCCGCCGTGGCGTCTCTGGAGCGCTGGAACACAGGTTCGATCCCTGGTCGGCATGGTGGGGGCACAGGTGGGTTAAGGAGCCGGTGTTGCCATAGCTGCGGCGTAGGTCCCGACTGTGGCTCAGATCTGATCCCTGGCCCAGGAACTCCAGATGCCATAGGGCAGCCAAAAAAAAAAAAAAAAAAGGAGGCTGGTGTGGGTTAGAATGGGGGTGGGCAGGGCAGGAGGAAGTGAGGCACCTCCTTACCTGGGTCAGCTCAAGCCCCGGTCCCCTTCCCCTCTGCCTTGCATCCTCTCTCCCAGGCCTCCCTCCTAGCTCTCACAGTCCACCCCCACCAGCCAACCTTTTCACCCCTTTCACCCCTCTCAGCCCCCGCCACGCCCCAGGCACCCCATACCTGCAGGCTGGTCTGCATCCTCAGAGGCATCAGTGGGCAGACGCTCAGCCAAGAAGAGAAGCAGGTCCCGGAGGTCAGGCTCACTGGGGTAGAGGAAGTTCTGATAGCCAAGCTCCAAGGGATAGCCCAGGTCCTGGGGGTTGGGGAGGGCGACCCCAATCAGTCTGGCAGGCAGGAGCCTCCTGCCCTGGGAGCCCAGGCCCTAGACCACAAATGTTCCCACTCGCTCCCCAACCACCACCCTCTGAACTTCCCCTTGGCTCCCTAAGCCCTCCAGAGGGTTAAGATGAAAGCTCTGGCCTTTCTAAAGGTGACTCAAAATCCAGAGGCCGTAAAAGAAAAGATGGGTATTTCTTTTTTTTTTTTTCTTTTTCTTTCTTTCCTTTTTTTTTTTTTTTTTTGGCTTTTTAGGGCCGCATCCATGGCACGTGCAAGTTCCCAGGCTAGAGGTCGAATCAGAGCTGCAGCTGGCCGCCTACGCCACAGCCACAAGGGATGCGAGCAGTGTCTGTGACCTATGCCACAGCTCATGGCAACGCAACACCAGATCCTTAACCCACTGAGCAGGGCCAGGGATCAAACCCACACCTTCATGGACACGAGGTGGGTTCATTACCGCTAAGCCACAGTGGGAACTCCAAGATGGGGATTTCTGAATATATGAAAAAAGATTTTTAAAGAAAAAAAATGCAATGAGCAAAGTTAAAAAGAATAATCACAAGCTGGGAAAAAAAGTATTTGTCATAAGCAAAGAGCAAATCTACCTAGTTTATAAAGAGTGACTAGGGACTTCTCTTGTGGTGCAGTGGGTTAAGGATCCGCCATTGTCCGAGGGTTCGATCCCTGGCCGAGGAATTTACACATGTTGTGGGCATGGCCAAAAAAAGAGTGCCTAAAACTACGCAGGCAAAAAGACCAGCAGTGCAACAGAAAAGGAGGCAGAAGATAGGAACAGACAGTTCCCAGAAAAAGAATGCAAAACGGGGAGTTCCCGTCGTGGCGCAGTGGTTAACGAATCCGACTAGGAACCATGAGGTTGCGGGTTCTATCCCTGCCCTTGCTCAGTGGGTTAACGATCCGGTGTTGCCGTAAGCTGTGGCGGCTCCGATTCGACCCCTAGCTTAAACATATGTGAATATGTCCAACCTGGCTTACAAGAGAGACTGGCATTGAAAGCACAATTGAGAGACCCCCACGGGAGCCTCCCGGATCTGATCCCGGACAACGTGATGTTTCATTCTGAGGTCCACTCAGGGAGGGAGATAAGATCGCTGAGGCAGAGTTCCTGTCCCAGACCTGAATCCAGCCACGAGAGAACAATCAGAGCAATTCAGACTGCAGAGCTGTTCCAGGAAACAACAGGCTGCACTGCTTCAAAAATATGTGTCCTCGTGAAAAGAAACAAAGAAGCAAAAACTAAAGAGGACTGTTGGATACAGAAGACTAGAGATGTAACAGTGAAATAAAATGCATGAGCCTTGATTGGAAGCTGTAGCTGAAAAAACCCCCAGCTATAATGGATATTTTTGTAAGAATGGAGGAAATTTGACTGCTCCAGATCCTGGATACTATTACTCTAGCAATATTCAATTTCATGCGTGTGATCCCAGTATGGGGTACTGTGGATATTCTGGCCAGTGTCATTTTACTTAGGAGAAGTGCGCTGAAAGTTTTCTGAACAGAGTGTCATGATGTCTGCCACTTTCAAATGGTTCAGCAAAAATGTGTGTGTGTATCTATACATAGACAGAAAAGAATGGAGCAAAACGTTAACAATATAGAAAGCTAGGAGAAGGGTGTTATTGTTCTATTTTCATGTCTTACATTTGAAAGGCTTTCTAAGGACAAAGCTAAGAAAACTATATGGACATCTTCTGACAATACCCTCCGGGGACCAGGTTGTGGAGGAAAACGGGCACCCTCTCATCCACTGCTGTTAGGAATGTAAAATTTAATCCCACGGATGGCGACGTCGCAAAATCTAACAAAATGACATAGGCATGTACACTTCCACCTACCGAGCCTACTTCTAGGAGTTTACCAGGAAGATATGCCTGCACCAATTCAAGAATATATATGAATTATTTTCAGTACGGCATTACTTGCAAAATATTGGAAACTCCCTAAATGTCCAAGTATAGGACAGAGGTTGAATATCAACTACAATGAACTATTCTGCAGCTGCAAAAAAGAAAAAATGATTAAGATCTTTATTGTCTGATAGGAAATGATTTCCAGGATATGTTGAAAGGGGGGGAAGAGGGAAGGAACTACGTATATGCTTTTTTATTTTTTCAGGGCTGCACCTGCAGCACATGGAGGTTCCCAGGCTCGGGGTCAAATCGGAGCTGTAGCTTTTGGCCTATGTCACAGCCACAGCAACGCAGGATCCGAGCTGTGTCTGCAGCCTACACCACAGCTCATGGTGACACCGGATCCTTAACCCACTGAATGAGGCCAGGGATCAAACCCGTGTCCTCATGGATGCTTGCCGGGTTTGTTTCCACTGTGCCACAATGGGAACTCCCTATATGCTCTCTTCTGTGTAAGAAAGTGGGAAAATAAGAATATGTATTTATATTTGCTTATATCTTCATTTCTTAAAAACTGAATACACAAGAAACTAATCTAAGTGATCCTCTTGCAGCAGAAGGGTAAGGAGGTAAATGGTTTGGAGTGCAAGTGAGAATTCTCAAGGTATCGTGTTACTTCTGACACGCCTTGGCGATTTGTTTCACCCTTTCAGTAGTTAACCATCTTTTACCTAGTTAAAAATTCTTGTCTTTTTTTTTTTTTTTTCAGGGCCACACCTGCGGCATATGGAGATTCCCAGACTAGGGGTTGAATTGGAGCTACAGCTGCTGGCCTATGCCACAGCCACAGCAACACGAGATCCGAGCCGTGTGGGCGACCTACAGCACAGCTCATGGCAACGCCAGATCCTTAACCCACTGAGCAAGGTCAGGGATCGAACCCACAACCTCATGTTCACTAGTCAGGTTTGTTAACCATTGAGCCATGATGGGAACTCCTACCTAGTTAAAAATTCTTTATATTAAAATGTCCCTATTCAGGAGTTCCTGCTGTCGAGCAACGAGATCTGCAGCATCTCTGGAGCACTGGGATTCAGGTTCGATCCCCGGCTTGGCACAGTGGGTTAAGGATCCAGCATTGCTGCAGTTGCAGCATAGGCTGCAACTGTGGCTTGAATCTGATTCCCAGCCCAGAAACTCCAGATGCTGTGGGGCAGCCAAAAAAGAAAAAAGAAAAAAAAGGAAAATTTCCCTATTCAAATTATTGCTGGGTTTTTTGTCTCCAGACTGGACCCTGACTGATAAAAATGACCTATGCAAACCACTAAACAACATTTTTCCGAGAGACTACAGGCTTTGGAGTCAAAAAGATCGGTATCAAAATCCAGACTGCGAGTTCCTGTCGTGGCTCAGCGGTTAACGAATCCGACTTGAGGAACCATGAGGTTGTGGGTTCAATCCCTGGACTCACTCAGTGGGTTAAGGATCCGGTGTTGCCGTGAGCTGTGGTGTAGGTCGAAGATGCGGCTCAGACCCCACGTTGCTGTGGTTCTGGCATAGGCCAGCGGCTACAGCTCTGATTAGACCCCTAGCCTGGGAACCCCCATATGCCACGGGTGTGGCCCTAGAAAAGACAAAAAAAAAAAAAAAAAGAAATCCAGCCTGCTACTTAACTGTTATTTAATCCCCCAGAAGCCGCCCAGAAGCTCAGCTTCCTAGCTAGGAGGTGGGGCTGACAGTACTTTCCCTGTGTGGATGCTTTAAGGGATAAAAGGGCCCATTAAGGTTCTGGTCTGGAGCTGCATGGATTCTGAAAGTAGACTTCCTGGATTCAAATCACTTATATATGGAATCTTAAAAAAGGATACAAATGAACTTACTTGCAGAACAGAAACAGACAGATGGGGGGCCATGGGGAGGGAGGGGTGGACTGAGGGTTTTTGATGGAAATGTTCTAAAATTAGGTTGTGATGATGGTTGCACAATTATAAATATAATAAAATTCATTGAATTATTTTTTTAAAAATCAAGCATTAAAAAAAAAAAAAATCTGGAGTTCCCGTCGTGGTGCAGTGGTTAACGAATCCGACTAGGAACCATGAGGTTGCGGGTTCGGTCTCTGCCCTTGCTCAGTGGGTTAATGATCCGGCGTTGCCGTGAGCTGTGGTGTAGGTTGCAGACGAGGCTCGGATCCCGCGTTGCTGTGGCTCTGGCGTAGGCCGGTGGCTACAGCTCCGATTCAACCCCTAGCCTGGGAATCTCCATATGCCGCGGGAGCAGCCCAAGAAATAACAACAACAACAACAACAAAGACAAAAGACAAAAAAAAAAATCTGGAGTTTCTGTTGTAGCTCAGTGGGTAAAGAACCTAACTAGTATCCATGAGGATCTGGGTTTGATCCCCGGCCCCACTTAGTGGGTTAAGAATGTGGCTTTGCCTCAAGTTGTGATGCAGGTGGCAGATGCGGCTCAGATCCCGTGTGGGCTGTGGCTGTGGCTGTGGCTGTGGCTGTGGGTGGCATCTACAAATCAGATTGGACCCCTAGCCTGGGAAGCTCCATATGCCACAGGTGTGGCCCTAAAAAAAAAAAAGAAAGAAAGAAAGAAAAAAAAAATTCCAGGAGTTCTCGTTGTGGTGCAGCAGAAACGAATCCGATTAGGAACCATGAGGTTGCGGGTTGGATCTCTGGCCTCGCTCAGCAGGTTAAGGATCCTGTGTTGCCGTGAGCTGTGGTGTAGGTCACAGATTCAGCTTGGATCTGGTGTTACTGTGGCTGTGGTGGAGGCTGGTGGCTACAGCTCCGATTAGACCCCTAGCCTGGGAACCTCCATATGCCACGGATGCGGCCCTAAAAAGACAAAAAAAAAAAAAAGACCAAAAAATCCAATTTTTGCTCCTTACCTACTACTGTGGGCCCTCAAGCAAATCACTTAACCTCTCTGCCCTTCATTTTCCTCATCTGAGAAAAAGGATAACAACAGCGCCTACTTCAGAAAGTTGTCATGAGAATTCAGTGAGCTAATGCCCTGTTACCACAATGCCCAGCACAGAGCACGCCCTCAGAAAACATCATTAGACACACATCTGCGTGTTTGATCATGACGTAAGATTTGTTTATTTCAGAGTGTCATAAGTCACAAAAGTGTGAAAACCACTGGCTTTTAAACTACTTTGCTATGGGTTTTTTCCGACACCTGCAATCAGAGTTGTGACTGATACAGAAACTCATTCCAGGAGTGGCGTGTGTGAAATGACGGACGTCAAAATACGGAGGTGGCTGAGTCGCAAAAAATGGTGCCGCCAGGAGTAGGGCCCATGTAGAGGCAGACACCAGAAGGCGGCAGTGCTGAGCTGAGGTGGGGTACAAGGGCAGCACCCAGCTGGGTTAAGAGAGACCTCTTCGGAGTTTCCGTTGTGGCTCAGCAGAAATGAATCTGACTAGGAACCCTGAGGTTGCAGGTTCGATCCCTGGCCTCGCTCAGTGGGTTAAGGATCTGGCATTGCAGTGAGGTCACAGACATGGCTCGGATCCAGTGTTGCTGTGGCTGTGGTGTAGGACAGCAGCTGTAGCTCCGATTGGACCCCTAGCCTGGGAACCCTCCTATATGCTAGTGAGAGACCTGTTCTACCTGCTTAGAACAAACCAAGGCTCTGGGGCCAGAAAGTCTTTTTTTTTTTTTTTTTGTCTTTTTTAGGGCCGCACCTGCGGCATATGGAAGTTCTCAGGCTAGGGGTCAAATAAGAGCTATAGCTGCCGGCCTACACCACAGCCACAATAACGCAGGATCTGAGCCACATCTGTGAACTACACCACAGCTCACAACAACACCGGTACCTTAATCCACTGAGTGAGGCCAGGGATGGAACCCGCATCCTCATGGATACTAGTCGGGTTTGTTAACCACTGAGCCACAACGGGAATTCCCAGAAAGTCTTGCTCACTGAGAAAGCCATACTCTCTGCCCTTGGCTAAAGTTTGTGTGAGCAAAAGTAGGTCACCACCCAATCCACTGGGCAACAGCACTGAGAGAAAGAGGAACTGAGAACTGGGGGAAGCCTGACCCCTCGGCCCCCACTGAATACCTCCCACTGTGCACCCTCCTTGCCAAACAGAGGACTCCCCTGCATAAAGTGTCATCCTTGAGAAGACAGCCTCGGGCCAGGGGACAGACTGTCTCCCTCGAGGGCTACCAAGAGCCCCAGACAGAAGAACCTGAGAACTTCTGAGAGTTAGGTGAACCTGGATGGGTTAGGTAGAGTCTGAGGCCTATTTCTAAGAGATAGAAACTGGACAAGCAAGCTACACATTCAAGAAACCTGCCCCCTGGGGATAAGCAGAAGGGTTCACTGCAGTTTCTCTCTTGTCCCTCTACCACCATGTATTGAATATGTTGGCCATGCTGACATCCATTACGTAGCCAGAGGTTGCAGGAATGTAAGCAATGGTAAGCAATGTAATGCAATGTAAGCAATTAATCCAATGATATTAATACCATTTGCACAAAGCTTATTATATCCAGCTTTTCACATATGAACTATTTTTTTTTTTTTTTGGCCACACCATGGCATGTGGAAGTTCTGGGGCCAGGGATCAATCCCACGCCACAGCAGCAACCCAAGCTACAGCAGTGACAATGCTGGATCCTTAACCTGCTGAGCCACCAGGAAACTCCCTATGAACTCATTTTGGGGTTTTTTGTTTGGTTTTTGTTTGTTTGTTTGTTTGTTTTTGTCTTTTTGCCTTTTCTAGGTCCGCTCCTGCAGCATATGGAGGTTCCCAGGCCAGGGGTCGAATCAGAGCTATAGCTGCCAGCCTACGCCACAGCCACAGCAACGCAGGATCCAAGCCGTGTCTGTGACCTACACCACAGCTCACGGCAACACTGGATCCTTAACCCACTGAGCGAGGCCGGGGATCGAACCCGCAACCTCACAGTTCCCAGTCGGATTCGTTAACCACTGAGCCACGACGGGAACTCCGAACTCATTTTGAATCCTCATAGCAACCCTATGTGGTAGGTACAACCCATTTTCCACGAGAGAAAACTGAGGCCCAAAGAGGTTAAGAGACTAGCCTAAAGTCCCAGAGCTAGTGAGCCAGGAGCAATGACATTTACCCGGAGACTTTGGATACAGTAACTGGACACAAGTCTGTACTGGGGAGGTGTAAGTGCTTCACCAGAAGGCACTTATCTATGACAGAGACAATATAGGAATTATCCCCATGAGAGGCAGGCTGAGTGTGGCTGCCACAGAGCAGAATGAAGTTTTAGTGCAGAGACACTGCTTTTTAGTTAACCAGCATATTTTCCCTTGTGTAACCCTCCTTCCCCCAACTCCATGTGATCCTGAAGGAGCAGCCAATCCCAGTGCCCTATAGGGATGACCATGTGATCCAGGTTGGCCAATCAGAGCACAGATGGTTAATTTCAGCCTGAGCATGTGAGCCAAACAGGGCCTTTTCAGGAACTGGGAAATGGAATATTGTATGGGGAAAAGTTCTTGGTGCTAAACTCAAGACACAGGAGCCAGAGGCAGCCCGGGCACAAACTGGATCAACTCATTTAGTGCTCATAACAACCCTACTTTTATCATCTAAGTGTCACAGATTAGGAGGCTGAGGCTCACAAGGGTTAGGGTCTCACAGTTAGCCAGGGTCTGAACAACTCAAGCAGTTTTACCAGTCAGCAGTCTTAACCACTAATGAACATTAAGCCACAAGGGAAGCTGGCAGAGAGGAAAGGCAAGAGTTTCAAAGGAGCTTGGTGACTCTGAAGGAGGAAGGAAGAGGCTGTGTGTATTGAAAGGAAGGCACTCACCATGCAGGCCTGAGCCAAGCTCATGGCCAGACGGAACCGGGCAGACATGGCAAGAGGCAGCAGGGGGCTGAGACCAGAGCCCACAGCAGGGTTGATTACACGCAGGCAGCGGACCACAGCTTCTACAACCAGCTCAGTGGTGAAGGCTCGCAGGGTCTGCACATCTGGAGGAACTGCCCTGAAGAAGAAGAGGGCAGGCTCAATGAGGGGGAGCAGCCAGGAAACAGGGATGAGGCTGGAAGCCCTAGTTACTGGGATGTGGGTGGGGAGGACTGCCACAGTTCAGACAGGTCATGGGTGCTGCTGGCTGACTTCCATTGGGCAAACTAAGAACTGGCGGAATCCTCAGGTCCTAAGACCTTGGTGTAGAATGGTGGATGGAAGGGATCTGAGTTCAAAAGAAAATCTCAACTTTCCCTATGCCTAAAAGCTCCAAAATTCTGTGTGTGTGTGTGTGTGTGTGTGTGTGTGTGTGTGTGTGTGTGCGCGTGCGTTTGTGTGTGTAAAGAGAAGGGCTAGGAGCCCAGGTGGAATGGTCTCTGGTTTTCTGCAGCCCCAGAGATCATGTTTCCTGCAGATCAGTGGTCCCTAGATATTGAGCTGCTAGGGTTTTGAGACTAGATGCTGGGAGGCTGGGGTTTTCAGGAGTTCCAAATGTCAGAGTCCCTGGATCGCAAGAACACCTAGTTCAAGCAATCCATAAATTAGGCTCCTAGATGCTGGAGTCCTTATGTGTTGGGGTAACCAAGCATTAAGACCACCAGATTTTAGAGTCCTGGGAATTTAAAAGCCTCAGGTATTGGGAAATAGGGTTCGAAGGTTCCTAAGCAGCCAGTGCCAGGGGTTTTTGGAGTCCCTGAGTGCCAGGGTCCCAAAAGTTTTAAGTTCCCTGGTTCTCAGGTTACAGGTATCTTAGAATCTCCAGGTAACAGGGTTCCAGGGTATTGACGTCAAATCCACAGGTCTCAGAACCCCAGGTCTTAAGGTTCCAAGGTTTTAAAGTGTCTAGGTCCTGGAGTTTGGGGTTTCCCAAGTGTCAGGGTCAAAGGGTTTGGGAGGCCGTGTGTGTGTGTGTGTGTGTGTGTGCGCGCGCGTTTGTGTGTGTAAAGAGAAGGGAGGATCCTAGGGTTCTGGAAGTTGGAGCCCTGAATGTCAAGGTCCGGGGTTTTAAGGTTCCCGGGTGACTGGGTCCGGAGTTTTGGAGTCCCGGATGCGGGCATTTCGGGGTGGGCGGGGGCTGTGTCCTTACGTGCCGGCCTGGCGCAGGGAATGGATGAGGATTCGGTCCGCCTCCTCCATGGTGGAGCCGTGTTCGAGTCCGAGGCTGGGTCCAGGGCCGGGTCCGAGCAGGATAGGCGCAGCTGTGGAAAGCCCGCTCGGAGCTCGCAGTCCAAGGAGTGTCACGGGCTGCGCGGGGACAGCCGGGAAATGTAGTTCCGAGAGAGAGAGTTCGGCGCAAGCCGGATGCCTGTCGCCTCGGTGTGAATGGGCGCGCGCAAGCTTGAGACGCGCAATGGCTGCTGGGAGTTGTAGGGTTTGTTGGGGTTTTTTTTTTTTTTGGTTGTTTTTTTGTTTTTTGTTTTTTTACCCGCAGCGCAGTGCGCTCTTCCAAGTGAACAACGGACTCTACCGCGCGCGCGCGCACGCGTGTGCTACAAGAGGGAAGGGGCGGGACAGAGGGTGGTTTCTAGACTCATTCATTTCAGGCGTCATTCAATTTCCAGATTGCAAAAAGAAACAAGTCAGGGGCAGGGGCTTTCGCTCAAAGCGACTAGATTTGAGTCTCAGCTCTGCAACTTGCTAAATGTGCCACTGTGAGCAGGTTACATAACTTCCCTGTGTCTTAGTTTCCTCGCCTGTAAAATGGAACTATTAATAGTACCTGCTTCCTAGGATTAAAACAATTAATTCGTCTAAAGCACTGTTGTACTATGTGCCTGATACATAAGACAATAAAAAGTATTATGTGAGTTACAGTTACTAGTATTCACGCATTCAATAAATGCTTTATTTTAATGTTATACACGTGTACATTCCAAAAAATAATTACATAGTAAACATCAACGTAACCACCGTTCATTAAAAAGACCACCCACGGAGTTCCCACTGTGGCTCAGCAATAAGGAACACGACTAGTATCCATGAGGATGCTGGTTTGATCCCTGGCCTTGCTCAGTGGGTTAAGGATCCGGCATTGCTGTGAGCTATGGTGTAGGTTGCAGACGCAGCTTGGATCCTACGTTGCCGTGGCATAGGCCAGCAGCTACAGTTCAGATTTGACCCCTAGCCTGGGAACCTCCCTATGCTGCGGGTGCCGCCCTAAAAAGCAAAACAAAAACAAAAAACAATATCGACTATTTCAATTATGTATTAGTAAATTTAAAGTATCTCCCCATTTATTTAGTTCCCCTTTAACCACTTGATAATATTTGATCATTTTTTTCTCATGGAGATTTTCCACATGTTACATTAGGTCTATTCGTACATACTTCAAATTCCAGATACTGCTGGGAAATGATTATCGTTTTTTTTTATTTTAGTTTCTGACTCTGGTGCTGGAATATATATTGTAAAAAAAAAAAAATTTTTTTTTAATCGGTGCCTTTTCTATCACCAGGATCTGGACCACAAGTGTCGCATCTTCATTCCTGCTCACCCTCCCATGGGACCCTGTTATGGCCCCGCCCTGTGACCTTAATCCCTCCAAAGCTGGGGGAAGAGAGGGGGGCTGTGTGCAGATGGCTCTTCAACCTTGAAAGGAGGATGTCGGCATCTGAAGGCGGGAAAGGTGAGAGCAGCCTTCCACCCCTGCAGACCCTTGGAACCAGCCTGGGCTCTGCTCCATCCTCAGCCCCTCTGACCCACCCACTACCCACCAGGACACCCCACCCCTGGAGAGCCTTTAGGGGAACAGAACTACATCACCCTGTTCCCATCCCAGCCAGCCCCAAAGACAGCCTTAGATCCCAACTGAAATCCAACTCCAATCCTGGCCCTGATCCCCTGTCCCAGTGCCCACCCCAATTTCAACACCAGTGCCAACCCCTAAGCTTAATCCTAACACGGACTTTACCTACTAGAGGACAACCCCTGGTAGACTCCAAACCCCCACATGGATTCAGACCTTACCATGAGCTCTAAAGTCACTGAAACTCAACCCCAACCCCTGGATATCAAAGTGGGTCTCTGACTTTCCGGAAAGAGTGCAGACC
This sequence comes from Phacochoerus africanus, assembly GCF_016906955.1. Taxonomy (NCBI): domain Eukaryota; kingdom Metazoa; phylum Chordata; class Mammalia; order Artiodactyla; family Suidae; genus Phacochoerus; species Phacochoerus africanus. The sequence goes on along the minus strand of NC_062560.1, from coordinate 45,528,501 downwards.
CATTTTTAAGGACCAGAGAGAGAGAATACACACTTAATGGTAGTAGTTAGTAAGTCATGAAGGCTTAGAGTCAGAGGCTGCCTGGGTTGGACTCCCAAGTCAGCTGCTTCATCAAATCACTTAACCTCTCTTTCTGCATCAATTTCCTACCAGCAAAATGGGAATAATTCCATGTCTCAGACATTCTTTAAATGCTGAGCTCATTTAATTCTCACAACAACCCTGTAGGCACTCTTTTTGTCATCTCATTATACCGATAAGGAAATTGAAGCTCAGAGAGGTTACATAATTTGCTCAAGGCCACACACAGCTACCAAGAAGAGCCAGGATTTAAACTCAGACAGCTTTGTTTCCTCCAAAGCTGGGCATCTTTTTTTTTTTTTTCGGTCTTTTTAGGGTCGTACCCACAGCATATGGAGGTTCCCAGGCTAGGGGTCAAATGGGAGCTGCAGCTGCCAGTCTACACCACACTTTACAGCAAAGCCAGATCCTTAACCCACTGAATGGATCGAACCTGTGTCCTCATGGTTACTAGTCAGATTCATTTCCAATGTGCCACAACAGGAACTCCCAAAGCTGGGTGTCTCAACCAGGCCAACCCACTGCCTCTCAGAGCCTGAAACAAGTCCATGGGAATTGGGAAGGGCTTTATCAGAAGACCCCAATGGACAACTCAGATCCCACCCAAACTCAATTTAAACCCTAATCTTTGATCCCAATTCTTTTTTTTTGTTTGTTTTGTTTTTGTCTTTTTGCCTTTTCCAGGGCCACTCCCGCGGCACATGGAGGTTCCCAGGCTAGGGGTCGAATCAGAGCTGTAGCCACCGGCCTACACCAGAGCCACAGCAACGCAGGATCTGAGCTGCATCTGCGACCTACACCACAGCTCCCGGCAACGCCGGATCCTTAACCCACTGAGCGAGGCCAGGGATAGAACCCGCAACCTCATGGTTCCTAGTCGGATTTGTTAACCACTGTGCAACAATGGGAACTCCTTGATCCCAATTCTAATCCCAACTCATTCAAATATCCAGTCCTAACCCTAAATCATATCTCCGGTACAGTGCACTCCCACCTGTAATTAAACCCCACCCCAAATCTACCACTCAAATGTAACCCTAAATTTGCTTCCAGCTGTAAATTTAATCCTACCCCATGCCAGCTTAAGCTCTACCCCCCACATCTAACACCAAACCCTACTTCAATTAGAAACAAAATCTTGCCCTCGCTCTCCTATAAATTCTAACTCTACACTCAATCCATTCCAATACCAACCCTTCTCCCCCAATCCTTAACTCAAGTACCCTCAGCTCTCCCTAATTTTACATTCTCCTCTCTCCTTCCCTCAGACAGAGGATCAGGATCAGGTTTGTCCCCCACTGCCCACCCCCGACTTGGTTTTTTCACACAGATACCACCCCAGAGCCCAGTCCAGCCAATGGGACAGGCCCTGGGCCCGAATGGGGGCTGTGCCCTGGGCCCCCGGCATCAGGTAGTGAAATCGGTGGAGCATCCGGCCTGGGGACCCCTAAGCGAAGGACTCAGCACAGTAAGCACAAGACAGTGGCAGTAGCCAGTGCCCAGCGGTCACCCCGGGCACTCTTCTGCCTCACCCTGGCTAACCCCCTGAGGCGCTCCTGCATCAGCATCGTGGAATGGAAGCATCCTGGAAGGCTAGGGGCAGGGCTCAAGGGTGAAGGTCGCCCAGGGTACCAAGAAGCAAGGATTGTGCCAGGGCTGAAATGGAAGAGGGCTGAGGTCACTGGGGATCAAGGGTCAAGAAATGGATCAAGAGGAAGTTGAGAACAGTGGAGGTCACGGTGGGGGTCGGGGTGGGTGTGGACTAAATCTCAGCAAGAGTTGAGGATGCCTAAGCTTTCCAAGGGGGTCAGAGTCAAGGCCTTGGCCAGGACAAGAGCTGGGCACCTTAAGGTCAAGGGTCAGCATTGAGTGGGGAGGGCCCCAAGGGAATGTGGGGTTCTGAGGCCACTCTGCCTGGGTCCTTGACTGTGCCCACCTGAGACCCTTCGACATCCTCATCCTGCTGACCATCTTTGCCAACTGCGTCGCCCTGGGGGTCTATATCCCCTTCCCAGAGGACGACTCCAACACTGCCAACCACAACCTGGTGAGACATGTAGGGGGCATGCGGGGGGCGGGGCGGGGCGGGGGGAGAGACTCTTGCCCTCAGCTAGATACAGACCCAGGAGAGAGGCTCCTCAAGCCTTCCAGCCAGGCTCTGCCCCTCTCTTAACCCAGAAGACCCTCTCCTGCCCAGCCCCGCTCCGCTACCGTCCCCTTCCCCTACCCCCTGTCAAACCTCGCTCCCTGGTAATTTCCCCATCTCCCGCCCCGCCCCCGGCTCCGCCCCCAGGAGCAGGTAGAGTACGTGTTCTTGGTGATTTTCACGGTGGAGACCGTGCTCAAGATCGTGGCCTACGGGCTGGTGCTCCACCCCAGCGCCTACATCCGCAACGGCTGGAACCTGCTCGACTTCATCATCGTCGTGGTGGGGTGCGCATCTGCGGGGGGCACCCCCACCCCAGGCCCGCGCGATTCGGGGCTCAGGGAAGCGCCTGCTACAGACTGCCCCCCCTCGCCAGGCAGCCAGAATCAGGAATGGGAACATATTTTAAGCCAGTTGCCCTTCCAGTTACAGGAACTTGTACTTGTCCAAGAGGGGAAGGGGGTGGGGGGCGGGGGGGGTTCCAAGGCCTGACCGCCGCCTCTTTGTCCCTTGCTGCCCCATCAGGCTGTTCAGCGTGCTGCTGGAGCAGGGGTCCGGACGCCCGGGGGATGCCCCGCATACCGGAGGGAAGCCGGGGGGCTTCGATGTGAAGGCGTTGCGGGCGTTTCGGGTGCTGCGGCCACTGAGGCTGGTGTCTGGGGTCCCGAGTGAGTGGCACGCCGCCCCCTCCCCGTCCCAGGCTCGGAGGTGATGGACAGGATCCGGAGCGTAGCTGGGCTGGTCCCTCCCCTACTTTGCTCACTCCTCACTCCCCACAGGCCTGCACATAGTGCTCAATTCTATCATGAAGGCGCTGGTGCCCCTGCTGCACATCGCACTTCTCGTGCTCTTCGTCATTATCATTTATGCCATCATCGGACTCGAGCTGTTCCTCGGACGCATGCATAAGACGTGCTACTTCCTGGGATCTGGTCAGCAAGCCCACCCGTTCTGATACAGGCCACGCCCCCTCCACTGGCACCTAAGCCCCACCCTCTTCTCCCGGAAACACTCTCCAATGCACAAGACTCCGCCCCAGGGTCAGGCTCTGCCCCCGACAAACAAGTCCCTCCCCTCTCTTCAAGACTCCGCCCTCAATCCCAGACAACAACCCCCTCCCCTAACGAATAGCTCCGCCCTATCTCAAGATTCCATCCCCTGGTCAAGGCCCTGTCCCACACCTATGGCGCCATCCTTCAGGACTGGTCCCATATAGTCAGGCCTTTTTCATCCAGACCCCAACCCAAGCCTTGCCTCCAACGCTTTTTTTTTTTTTTTTTGTCTTTTTGCCTTTTGAGGGCCACTCCTGTGGCACATGGAGGTTCCCAGGCTAGGGGTCGAATTGGAGCTATAGCCACCGGCTTACACCAGAGCCACAGCAACGTGGGATCCGAACCGAGTCTGCGACCTACACCACAGCTCACGGCAATGCCGGATCCCTAACCCACTGAGCAAGGCCAGGGATCGAACCTGCAACCTCATGGTTCCTAGTCGGATTCGTTAACCACTGAGCCACGACGGGAACTCCATACCCCCAACCTTTTTTTTTTTTTTTTGTCTTTTTGCTATTCAACCCTTTTTTTTTAAGAGACCCTCTCAAATTCACAAAGCTCCTCTCCCAGGCTCACGCTTCATGGTTATTCCCAAGATTCTGCCCTGAGATTTACAATCCCACGCCCCAGATCCCTGTGGTTGACACTCACAGCTTCCCAGGTGGTTCAGAATCTTGACCCAGCAGAATCAAGGGCTAAGGGTTGTCTTTGATTTAGAAGAATCAAGAACCCTGAGCCCAGCTTCCCAGGTGGGTGGGCCTCCAAGGTGGGTGGGCCATGACCATGGGTGGGCGTGCTTGGCGTTCCACAGTTCTAGTCTTCCTACAGACGTAGAGGCGGAGGAGGACCCGTCGCCCTGTGCATCGTCGGGATCGGGGCGAGCTTGCACGCTGAACCAGACCGAGTGCCGTGGACGCTGGGCAGGGCCCAACGGAGGCATCACCAACTTCGACAACTTCTTCTTCGCCATGCTGACGGTCTTCCAGTGCATCACCATGGAAGGCTGGACCGACGTGCTCTACTGGGTGAGGTGGACAGCGGGCATGTAGTCCTTTCCTCCTGCACCTGCCTTTCCTCCGCTCGCTCAGGAAGGAGTATCTGCAGTATCCTGAAGGATACATGCCCCCCACCTCTCTCTCCCTAGATGCAGGATGCCATGGGGTATGAGCTGCCCTGGGTATATTTCGTGAGTCTCGTCATCTTTGGATCCTTCTTCGTCCTCAACCTTGTGCTTGGCGTCCTGAGTGGGTGAGGAACCTCGACACCTACCCCTGCCTTCCTGCCCCTCAGCCCCTATATTTTGTTCCTGGCAAACTGCTAGGCATCCTTCAAAACCCGTCTAAAATACCCCTTCATTCATCCAATCAGCACTGAGCATCTGCTATGTATGAGGCACGGGGTGTTTTGTTTTGTTTTGAGGGATGCACCCTAGGCACATGGAGGTTTCCAGGCTATGGGTCCAGTCGGAGCTGTAGCCGCCGGCCTACACCACAGCCACAGCAAGGTGGGATCCAAGCCACATCCACGACAGCTCATGGCAACACTGGATCCTTAAGCCACTGAGTGAGGCCAGGGATTGAACCTGCATCCTCATGGATGCTAGTGAGATTTGTTTCCGCTGAGCCACAACGGGGATTCCGTGAGACACTGTTTTAGAAGTGGAGCGCGAGACACAAATTTCTGCTTTTGTGGAGTTCCTGCTGTGGTTCAGTGGGTTAAGAATCTGACTGCAGCAGCTTAGGCTGCTGCAGAGGTACGGGTTTTATTCCCTAGCCCAGCACAATGGGTTAAAGGATCTAGCATTGCCACAGCTGTTGCTGGGGCTTGGATTCAATCCCTAGCCTGGGAACTTCTATTGGCAAAGAAAAAAAGAGGAAACTCTGCCTTCCTGGATGGTACATTCTGGTGGGGAAAGAAAGACAATAGCAAGATATACAATAAATGTGTGTGTGTGTGTATGTGTGTGTGTACCTACAAGTATGGTACACACACATACCTGTAGTACCTTACATGGAATATGTGCTATGGAAAGAAAGAAAGAGGGGAAGTTCCCATTGTGGCTTACTGGTTAACAAAACCAGCTAGCATCCACGAGGATGAGGGTTCGATCCCTGCCCTGGCTCTTTGGCTTAAACATCCAGCTTTGTGTGATCTGTGGTGTAGGTTGCAGATGCAGCTCGGATCCTGCGTTGCTGTGGCTGTGGTGTAGGCCGGAGGCTACAGCTCCAATTGGACCGCTAGCCTGGGAACCTCCATATGCCTCAGGAGCGGCCCTAAAAAGACAAAAGAACAAAAAAAAAAAAAAAAAGAATAATGTTCCAAGCAAAGGGAACAGCAGCCATGGAGAAGGCTCCAGAGCTAGAACATGCTTAGCATATTCAAAGAACAGCAAGGGGGTGAGTGTGACTGGGATGGTGAAGGCAAGGGGCCAGGGTGCTTCCCCCACCTAACCCTCTATCCTTCCTCAGGGAGTTCTCCAAGGAGCGAGAGAAGGCAAAAGCACGAGGGGACTTCCAGAAGCTTCGGGAGAAGCAGCAGCTGGAGGAGGACCTGCGGGGCTACCTGGACTGGATCACACAGGCGGAGGAGCTGGATGTGGACGATCCCTCAGCTGATGGCAACTTTGGTTCTGTGGCTGAAGAGGGCCGGGCCGGCCACCGTAGGCAATCCCAACCTGGCCCATTCCCTGCTCCATGCAAGCCTCAGATGTGGGCTGCCCTCCTGAGATCCAGCCCCATCCTGCAGCAAGCTCTAGGCCCAGCCTCCAGTTATGGCCTGGGACACACAACCCAGACCAGGATACCCTTCCCAGACTGTACCCGGAAAAACTCTAAATAACAACCCCCGGGGAGGATTGGACCCCTCGCCTGGGAACTTCCATTTACTGTGGGTGCGGCCCTAAAAAGCAAGACCAAAAGAAAAACCCAAATAACCCCTCCCCACCCCCACCCCCGACACACACACACACACACACACACACACACACACACACACACAGGGCTCTAACTTTACCCCAAGCTGTGCTCCACAACCACCTTCCCTGTCCCCACAGGGCCCCAACTGGCAGAGCTGATCAGTAGGAGACGAGGACGGCTGCGTTGGTTCAGTCACTCCACCCGCTCCACACACTCCACCAGCAGCCACGGTGGGGGTCCAGCCCGGTTGAGGAGGGGGTGGGATGCAGAGGAGAACGCCAAGGGCAGAAGCCTGGGGTCCTCATGAGCTGACCTCTCTTCCCGCCCTGCCCACAGCCAGCCTTCCAGCCAGTGACACTGGTTCGATGGCAGAGACCCCAGGGGATGAAGAAGAGGAAGAGGGGCCTCTGGCCAGCTGTACACGCTGCCTGTGAGGGGCCCCCAGCCCTTGACTCCTGACCCAGCCCAGAAGCCAGTCCAGACCCTGATCCCAGTCCTTCCTTTAGCCTCAAACCTTGACCTCAGCCCTGACCTCCAACCCCAGCCGCTGAGTGCCCCTCAGCCCCACCTCCCATGCCCCTCTTTTCCAGGAACAAGATCATGAAAACCAGGGTCTGGTGAGTTGGGGAATGTGTGTGATTCCTGGAGCCCATGACGTCATGAGCCCCCCACCTCCAACCCCCACTCCCATGACCACCGAGCTCCCCCACCTGAGCCCCGCCCCCCGACCCAGGACAGGCTTAGATAGGGGATCTCAGCCAGGGGGCTCCTCATCCCCGCAGTCGCCGCCTCCGCAGAGCCAACCGGGGCCTTCGGGCAAGCTGCCGGCGAGCTGTCAAGTCCACGGCCTGCTACTGGGCCGTGCTGCTGCTGGTCTTCCTCAACACGCTGACTATCGCCTCGGAGCACCACGGGCAGCCTGTATGGCTCACCCAGATCCAGGGTGCGTGCGCCCCCCAGGCCCTGATTCTTTCCACTGCAGATGCTCCAATCCAGGATCTCTCAGGTGCCTCGCCCCCCAGACCCCGCCCTCCCACCCTGGTAAATGCAGAAACCTGAGCCCGTCCCATCCTACCTTGTAGCTTACACTTAACACAGCTCTTGCCCTGTGTGCCTCAAGCTCTGTGTTCGGCCCTTTACATGTACTCACATTCCCATCACTGCAACTTTATGTGAATGAAGTCCGAAGGCTTAATTAGTGCCTGAGCACCAAGATGCTGAAGAGTTAAAGTAGCTAATCCCAGGGCTCAGTGAGTGGTAAACCCAAGCAGTCTGGCTCCAGAGTCCAGGCTCTTTTGTTTCTGTGTGTGTGTTTCTTTTTTCTTTTTTTAAGGGCCACACCCACGGGCATGTGGAAGTTCCCAGGCGAGGGGTCCAGTCGGAGCTACAGCTGCCAGCCTACACCACAGCCACAGCCACACAAGATCTGAGCCTCATCTGAGACCTACACAGCATCATCAGATCCTTGACCCACTGAGGGAGGCCAGGGATTGAACCCACATCCTCATGGATCCTAGTTGGGTTTGTTACCGCTGAGCCATGACAGGAACTCCCCAGAGTCCAGGCTCTTAGCACCACACTGTCTGGACAAGTTAAAACCCTCCGTGCCTCAATTTCCCCATCTACAAAATGGGAGTAATAATGTTATGCACGTCACGGGGTGGTTGGGAGGATTAAATGAGTTAAGGTCAAAAATGCTTACAGGGAGTTCCCATCGTGGCGCAGTGGTTAACGAATCCGACTAGGAACCATGAGGTTGCGGGTTCGGTCCCTGCCCTTGCTTGTGGGTTAACGATCTGGTGTTGCCGTGAGCTGTGGTGTAGGTTGCAGATGCGGCTCGGATCTGGCGTTGCTGTGGCTCTGGCGTAGGCCTGTGGCTACAGCTCCGATTCGACCCGTAGCCTGGGAACCTCCACATGCCGCGGGAGCGGCCCAAGAAATAGAAAAAAAAAAAAATGCTTACAGCATTGCCCAGCCCACATAAAGCTAATACTTTATACATGTTACTGTTATTCATTTTAATCTTGACCCCCAGCCTGAATACTGAACACACTTCTAACCCTACCCTCAAACCAGCCCCATTCCCAACTAAACCATGGGGTCTAACCCTCCCCTTGGAGTTTTTCTATATTCATAGAGGCTGGCCGAGGTCTGTCCTAGCTCTGCCTCTTGCCCCAGCTCGAAGCCTCTCAAAACCTCTCCCACTCTCTCTGCAGAGTATGCCAACAAAGTGTTGCTCTGTCTATTCACGGTGGAGATGCTTCTCAAGCTCTATGGTCTGGGGCCCTCTGTCTATGTCTCCTCCTTCTTCAACCGCTTTGACTGCTTCGTGGTCTGTGGGGGCATCCTGGAGACCACCCTGGTGGAGGTGGGCGCCATGCAGCCCCTGGGCATCTCAGTGCTCCGATGTGTGCGTCTCCTCAGGATCTTCAAGGTCACCAGGTGTGTGTGTGTGTGTGTGTGATGGGGGAGAGGACTGGAGCCCCAAACACAGTCCCAGCAGCACCACCCAAGCTCCAATGACGACTGTATCTGTATCACCATTCATTAATCAAATATCCATCGAGTGCCTACTGCATACAAGGCGCCCTTCTAAGCCCTAGGGTAACACCAGGAATCGAAGCAGACACACGTTCCTGCCTTCGTGCAAGTTAAAGTCCATTGGGGAGGGTGTCTACTCCACTTCCATCCCCTCCCTCCACCTCAGGTTCAGCCAGAACATTACTCCCAGTCCCATCTCCAAACTCAGCTCCGTACTCATCTCCACCCCAAACCCCATCCCCCACCCCACCCGGAACCCCATCTCTAACGGCAAGTGCTTCTCATCCACAAGCTCAATTACACCCCTGATACCCACGGCCAAGCCCAAGCCTACCTCCAACCTCATTCCTAACTCCCAGCCCCAGCCCCATCACTAACCACAACGCGCACATCCCAAACCCATCACCATCAACCTATCTCCAACAGCAAACTCGTCCCCAGTCCCCGTCTAGATCTCATCCCAACCCATCCTCTCCTCTATCTCCACCTTCAATCACAACTTTATCCCCGACTCAGTCATCTACACCTCCAAATATTCCCCAACCCTAGCCCCAGCTCCAATCCTTAACTCCAACCCCAGACCCAGGTCCCACCTGAAATCCAATTTTGGTTTCACCCATTTCCATACACCCTCCATACTAACCTCATCGCTAACCCTAGTCCCAAACACAACCTCCCCCTTACTTCTTATTCTCACTGCGCCCCAGTGCTAACGTCCAAGTTCATCCCAACCCAACTCGCCCCAGTGCATCCCAAGCTGGAGTCCCGTCCTGACTCCTGACTCACCATTGGACATGTCGACCCCTCCCCTTCCATCTCTGCTGCAGGCACTGGGCATCTCTGAGCAATTTAGTGGCGTCCCTGCTCAATTCAATGAAATCCATTGCATCCTTGCTACTTCTCCTCTTCCTCTTTATCATCATCTTCTCCCTGCTTGGCATGCAGCTGTTTGGGGGCAAGTTCAACTTCGACCAGACCCACACCAAGAGAAGTACCTTTGACACCTTCCCCCAAGCCCTCCTCACTGTCTTTCAGGTGGGACCTGGCGATCATGGAACGGGTGGGGGTGGGGGTGCCCACGATTGCGGGGAGCTTCACGGTGACCTCCCACCCCTAGATCCTGACGGGTGAGGACTGGAATGTGGTCATGTATGATGGTATCATGGCCTATGGCGGCCCCTTCTTCCCTGGGATGCTGGTGTGTGTGTATTTCATCATCCTCTTCATCTGCGGCAACTGTATCCTTAGAGCCTTGGGAGGCTGGATCGTGGCAGGATTGAGGGAGGAGAAGGAGGACAGGGGCACTCCACAGGTAGGCTGTTTCTCCATCCTTTGTAGCCTGAGCTCACCACAGACATCCTGTTGAATGTGTTTCTTGCCATCGCTGTGGACAACCTCGCCAGCGGAGATGCAGGCACTGACAAGGACAAGGGCAGGTGAGATCTGGCTCTGCCTCCAGGACTCTCCCTGGGATCCCTGTCTGAGACCCCTCCACACACACATCCCACATCCCCAGAGATGCCTTGGTCACCCTGGCAACCCACATCTGCAGATCCAACTCGCCCGTCCTCATTCATGTGACATGCATTTATTTATTTGTTTATTTCTCTTTTTGCCTTTAATAGGGCCGCTCTTGTGGCATATGCAGGTTCCCAGGCTAGGGGTCAAATCAGAGCTGTAGCCACCAGCCTACACCAGAGCCACAGCAACACGGGATCAGAGCCACGTCTGTGACCTACACCACAGCTCACGGCAACACCGGATCCTTCACCCACTGAGCAAGGCCAGGGACCAAACCCACAACCTCATGGTTCCCAGTCGGATTCGTTAACCACTGCACCACGACGGGAACTCTGTGACATGCATTTATTGAGCACCTATTTTTTACCAGGCCCTGCTCTAGATGCTGAGGAGACAGCAGGGGTCAAGGTAGAGAGAGTCCTTGACTTCGGGGAGCTGACATTCTAGTTGACGAAGGCAAGCAAAACACAAACAAATGAATACATAATAACATAATTTAATTAAATATGTTAATAATATGTAATGAAGCAAAAGAAAGCAGGATCAGAGACTAGAGAGAAATAAAGATTGCTGTTTTGGTTAGGGTGATCAAGGAAGGCCTCTAAGAGGAGGTAACAGTTGAATAGAGAGGCTTGATTGAAGTGGGAAAGTGAGCCATGCAAATATCTGGAGAAAGGGTGTTCAAGGCAAGAAGACAGCAAGTGCAAAGGTCCTGAGGTGATAATACTCTTGGCACATTAAAAAAAAAAAACCACCATGGGAGTTCCCATCGTGGCTCAGTGGTAATGAACCTGACTAGTATCCATGAGGATGCGGGTTCAATCCCTGGCCTCGCTCAGTGGGTTAAGGATCCAACGTGGCTGTGAGCTTTGGTGTATGTTGCAGATGCAGCTCAGATCTAGCATGGCTGTGGCTATGGTGGAGGCCTGTGGCTACAGCTCCAATTTGACCCCTAGCCTGGGAATCTCCATATGCCGCAGGTGTGGCCCTTAAAAGCAAAAAAAAAAAAAAAAAAAAAAAAAACCACCAGCCAGATAACACGGACGCCATGGAGTGACATGAGCAAGGAGAGTGGTAGGAGGTTAATATCAAATGGGGGAAATAGGGAAGCCAGGTCAAGGGCATCCTGGGCCATGGTGAGGACTTTGGGTTTTGCTCTGAGTGAGGGGGAGTCATGGGAGGGGTGTGAGCAGAGGAGGAATGCGCCAGACTTTGGATTTGTTTGTTTGTTTGTTTGTTTGTTTGTTTTGTCTCTTCAGGGCCACAACCCCAGCATATGGAGGTTCCCAGGCTAGGGGCCCAAACAGAGCTGTAGCCGCTGGCCTATGCCAGAGCCAGAACAATGCGGGGTCTGAGCTGTGTCTGCAGCCTACACCACAGCTTGGGGCAATGCCAGATCCTTAACCCACTGAGCGAGGCCAGGGTTCAAACCCGCATCCTCATGGATGCTAGTCGGGATCGTTAACTTAACGTTGAGCCACAAAGGGAACTCCCAGACTTAGGATTTAACAGGATTCCTCCTGCTGCTGCTGTAAGACTAGACTATGGGGATAAGGGAGGAAGCAAAGACGTCCTATGGGATCTAAGGAAGGTCTGTTCTGCAGTTCCTGTCATGGCGCAGTGGTTAACGAATCCAACTAGGAACCATGGGGTTACGGGTTCCATCCCTGGCCTTGCTCAGTGGGTGAAGGATCCGGCATTGCCGTGAGCTGTGGTGTAGCTGGCAGACGTGGCTCAGATCCCACGTTGCTGTGGCTCTGGTGTAGGCCAGTGGCTGCAGCTCCAATGAGACCCCTGGCCTGGGAACCTCCATGCCGCGGGAGCGGACCTAGAAAAGGCAAAAAGAGACCAAAAATAAAGTTTAAAAAATAAAATAAGAAAGGTCTGTTCTGACTGCAGTGACACCCCCCACCCCCCGCAATGCTCAGCCTCACCTATCTGCTTTGATGCTGAACAGTCACTACCCACCCGCCAATCTCCCCGCACAGGGAGAAGAGCACAGAGGAAACTCCAAAGGAGAATGGAGCATTGGTGAGTTAGGAGCCTGGGCGCTGTCTCCACCTCCCAATCCCTGTCGATGTGTGTGTGTCTTTTTTTTTTTTTTTTTTTTGCCATTCTCTTGGGCCGCTCCTGCGGCATATGGAGGTTCCCAGGCCAGGGGTCTCATTGGAGCTGTAGCCACTGGTCTACACCAGAGCCACAGCAACGTGGGATCCGAGCCACGTCTGCCACCTACACCACAGCTCACGGCAACGCCGGATCCTTAACCCAACTGAGCAAGGCCAGGGATGGAACCCACAACCTCATGGTTCCTAGTCGGATTCATTAACCACTGAGCCACAACAGGAACTCCATCGATGTGTGTGTGTCTTTAACCCCCATCCTCGACCTATTCATTCCTTCTTCATTGCGACCCTTCCATGCCTCTCCCATGTCCATCCCCTGGCGTCTCCTGAATGACTTCAGTGACCGCCCTCTTCCTGTCCCCAGGTGCCTGGTGGGGAGAATGAGGAAGAGGAAGGTGCAAAGAATGACGGAGCAGGCAAGTGGGCAGGGCCAGACAGAGGAAGTGTGGGACCTTGGGGACATCACCTAGGCAGAGCTCTTGACCCCTGAGACCCTCCAGTCTGGGGAGCAGCCTTCTCGGAGATCATCTTGAAAATAATGGGCTTGGTGTGTGGCCAGCAACATTTGGGACACTGAAATTAAAGAAGAGAAACAGATGTTGTGTTTTACTGCAGAGCTTCTCAGAGCCTTTAATTATAAAACAGTGTGTCAGGAGTTCCAGTCATGGAGCAGCAGAAATGAATTCGACTAGTAACTATGAGGTTGCAGGTTCGATCTCTGGCCTCGCTCAGGGGGTTAAGAATCCAGCACTGCCATGAGCTGTGGTGTAGGTGGCAGATGCGGCTTGGATCTGGCATTGCTGTGGCTGTGGTGTAGGCTAGTAGCTGTAGCTCTGAGTTGACCCCTGGCCTTGGAACCTCCATGTGCCGCAGGAGTGGCCTTAAAAAGCAAAAAAATAAAAATAAGATAAATAAATAAAATAAATAAAATAGTGCATCAGAGTTCCCACTGTGGCCCAGGGAGCTAAGGATCCAGCATTGCTGCAGCTGTGGCTTAGGTCGCAGCTGCAGCTTGGATTTGATCCCTGGCCAGGGAACGTCCATATGCTGTGGGTGTGGCCAAAAAATACAAAATAATAGATAAAATAATAAAATAGTGTATCTATGACTGTGAGGACGGCGGTGGTCATGCAACACACATTGATTGAGCCCCTACTGTAGCCCAGGCCCTGTTCTAGCGCTGAGGACACACAGTGAGCAAAAGAGACTAAACTCTCTTCTCTCAGGAGCTGACATTCTACAGGGAGATGAGAATTTACCATTTGACAAGCCCTGTTCTAGGGGCTTTATATGCATTTTCTTTTTTTTTTTTTTTCCCCTTTGGTCTTTTTGCCGTTATCTTGGGCCGCTCTCTCGGCCGATGTAGATTCCCAGGCTAGGGGTCTAATCCGAGCTGTTGCCGCCGTCCTACGCCACAGCCACAGCAACACGGGATCGGAGCCGCATCTGTGACCTACACCACAGTTCCCAGCAACGCCGGATCCTTAACCCACTGAGCGAGTCCAGGAATCGAACCCACCACCTCATGGTTCCTAGTCGGATTCATTAACCACTGAGCCACGACGGGAACTCCTATGCATTTTCTCAGTTACTTCTCCCTCTTTGGATCTACGGCTGCCAGGCATGGAGGAAGAGGAGGAAGAGGAGGAGGAGGAGGAGGAAGAGGAAGAGGAGGAAGGGGGTGCAGGGCATGTGGAACTCCTGCAGGAAGTTGTACCCAAGGAGAAGGTGGTACCCATCCCTGAGGGCAGCGCCTTCTTCTGCCTCAGCCAAACCAACCCGTGAGTGCTGGGAATATGCGGGGGGTGGGGTGGGGGAGCGCAAGAGGCGCTGGGGTCGGGGGGGGGGAGATCCAGGGTGGGGGGCATGGCCTGATGCCACAGGGCCCATGATGTATCTTTGGGCTCCCTGGGTCCACTTTGTGGCCCCGAGTCCTAACCATGGCCCATTGTCCACTCCCCAGGCTGAGGAAGGCCTGCCACACCCTCATCCACCATCACATCTTCACCAATCTCATCCTGGTGTTCATCATCCTCAGCAGTGTGTCCCTGGCCGCTGAGGACCCCATCCGAGCCCACTCTTTCCGCAACCATGTGAGTTTTGGGCTAGGGGCTTGGGGGACACTCCTGGGGGTGTCCGACTGGGCACAGGCTGGGCCAGGGTAGATGCAGGGGGAAGACCCCTAGTCGGGCAGAGAGAGAGGTGCGATAAGGGCAGCTGCTGCAGCGCCAGCCTTTACTGTATGTGCAACATGCTTGGGGAGGTGCCAGGGAGGTGATCAGTATCTGGCCGAGGAGGAAGCTGTGCTCAGAGGTTGAACAGAGGAAGGATGCCCGTGTAGCTGGGTAAAGGCAGAGGAGCCCAAATCTCAAGCTTTGTCTTCCTTTCTTCTTCTTCTTCTTCTTCCTCCCCTCCCATCCCCTCCCCCTCCTCCTCCCTCCCCTTCCTCCTCCCTCCTCCTCCTCCTCCCTCCCTCTCCCCCTCCCCACCTCCCCATTCTTCTTCTTTTTCTTGTTCTTCTGCTTCTGCTCCAGCTCCTGCTCCTTCTTCTTTTTTGCTTTCTTAAGACCGCAACTGTGGCATATGGAAGTTCCCAGGCTAGGGGTCGAATCGGAGCTACAGCTGCCAGCCTACGCCACAGTTCCTAGCAACATGTGATCTGAGCCGCATCTGTGACCTATGCTGCGCTCACGGCAACACCAAATCCTTAACCCTCTCAGCGGGCCAGGGATCGAACCCTCATCCTCATGGATACTAGTCGAGTTCGTAACCTGCTGAGCCACAGTGGGAACTCCTCAGGCTTTGTCCTTCTGATGGCCAAGGCTTTTGCCTTGTAGAGAAATCTTTGATGGTGATGAGAGAGAGAGAAAGAGAGACAGGGAGGGGAGGAGGGGGGGAAGAGAGGGGCAGCAAAACTTAGTGAGCGGGTACCCACACCTAGGATCCCCCTCAGCCATGACTCGATGGCTCTTTCTCTTTCCCCAGATTCTGGGGTACTTCGATTATGCCTTCACCTCCATTTTCACTGTGGAGATTCTACTGAAGGTGACTAGTGGGCACCCCCCTCATCATACTCCCAGTTGCCCCAACCTACTCCCCAGCCCGCTGCAGCCCACCTCTCCTGTATCCACCGCCAACTCCCCTCTCTATCCCTGGCTCTGGGATCTATCTTACCCGATGTCCTTCTCCCACCCCACCCCCAGATGACAGTGTTCGGGGCTTTCCTGCACCGTGGCTCCTTCTGCCGTAGCTGGTTCAATCTGTTGGATCTGCTGGTGGTCAGCGTGTCCCTCATCTCCTTTGGCATCCAGTGAGTGAGGCTCTGCCCACCCCATTCCTCCCAGAGCCAAAGCCAGGCCCCGGGCCATGGCCTGAGGACTGCCCCCTCCCCAGCTCCAGCGCCATCTCGGTGGTGAAGATTCTGCGAGTACTCCGAGTACTGCGGCCTCTCCGAGCCATCAACAGAGCCAAAGGACTCAAGGTAACCCCGCTCCACCCAAATCCTCGGGACCCAGTCCCGGCCCCGCCCTGGGGGCCCGGATCCCAGATCAGATCGGCCACGTGCGGTGACACATGACCTCAGAGCTTAGATCCAATATATAACCACATGGCCCCTGACCACTGGCCACATGGCCTGATCCCGTGTTCCTTACAAGTGACCACACATTCTTTAGCAAAGGCCACACACTAGTGGGATCCACGTCACGTGTGGCCACAGACCCCTGCCTGGCAAACACTTATTTCTGGTTGGTGCCCACACCCCTGCCCATGACCACGTGTCCCTGACCACACATAGTCCCTCAGCCAAGACCACATATTCCCAATCCAAGTCCCTGAGCGCTCTCCCTGCCCAGAGTCCCTGCCCCGAGTCCCTGCCCCGGGGCCGCCATGGCCTGCGGTATCCAGGAGCTGTATGTGTGGGTGCCTGCAGCACGTGGTGCAGTGTGTGTTCGTAGCCATCAGGACCATCGGGAATATCATGATCGTGACCACACTCCTGCAATTCATGTTCGCCTGCATTGGCGTGCAGCTCTTCAAGGTAGGAGGAAACCCTGGCGGGAGGCCCAGGCATGAGTCAAGGCCGGGGTGGGGGCAGGGGGATGAACGGCGTGCTGCTTGACAAATATCCTTCCTGCAGGGGAAATTCTACAGTTGCACCGATGAGGCCAAACACACACCCCAAGAATGCAAGTGAGTGCCCGAAACCCCGCCCTCCACGGAGCCCAGGACCTCTCCCAAAAGTCCCAAGAGGCCCCTAGATGTCACCCAGGCCTCCAAAACCCCCTAGAGCTTTCACCCAAGAACTGTAGATCCCCCTAGATTTTATCAAGCCCTGCCCCCCAAGATGCCAGAATTCCTCAAGTTCCCAAAATACACCCCCAGAACTCTCCCAAGAACTGCAAAGACCCTCAAATCTCATCAGTCCCTAAGAGGTCCCCTGATACCTCCCCAAACCCCCTCTCTACACTCCAGACTCCCCAGAAATTCCCATCCCACCCACTAAGTCCCCAGCTTCCACCTTGAGATGCCTGTAGAGGGTAATAGTTAACTGAAATCAGATGTTCCTGGTTGAAATTCATCTCTTGAGACCGGGGGTGTTTCACCTTGCTGAACCCTATTTTCCTCAGTTGAAAAGTGGGGGGTGGAGTTCCTGTCATGGCACAGCGGAAACGAATCCAACTAGGAACCACGAGGTTGCGGGTTCGATCCCTGGCCTCATTCAGTGGGTTAGGGATCTGGCATTGCTGTGGCTGTGGTGTAGGCCAACAGCTGTAGCTCTGATTTGACCCCTAGCCTGGGAACTTCCACATGCCTTGGGTGCGGCCCTAAAAAGACAAAAAGAAAAAAGGGGGTAAAAAGAGTGTGGACCTTGCAAAGTTGTTGGGAGGAGTAAATGAGTTACTACACGGAGCACATACTACAATGTAAAATTACTACCTATAAAGCCTAGCTCAGTGCCTGGCATATGCTTGGTGCTGGTAAATGTTGGCTTTTATTAGCATTACTTTTTCGGAAATGCCCATTGTGGCTCAGTGGTATGGAACCCAACTAGTATCGATGAGGACACTGGTTTGGTCTCTGGCCTCACTCAGTGGGTTAAGGATCCAGCGTTGCCGTGAGCCTTGCTATAGGTCACAGATGCGGCTCGGGTCTGGCGTTGCTGTGGCTGTGGTGTAGGCCAGCAGCTGTAGCTCCGATTCAACCCCTAGCCTGGGAACCTCCATGTGCCGAGGGTGTGGCCCAGAAAGACCAAATAATAAATAAATAAATAAATAAATAAATAAATAAATAAATAAAGGCATTACGTTTTCCTGGAGGGCAATGATGATGCGGATGCTGATGCTAGCTAACATATATGGTACCGACAATGTGCCAGACACCATTCTCAATGACCGATAAAGTTGATCCTTATAGGAGTTCCCATCGTGGCTCAGCAGTTAACGAACCTGACTAGCACCATGAGGATCCGGGTTCAATCCCTGGCCTCACTCAGTGGGTTGAGGATCCGACTTTGCCGTGAGCTGTGGTGTAGGTAACAGACACGGCTCAAATCCCAAGTTTCTGTGGCTGTGGCCTTAGCCCAGAGGCTGCAGCTCTGATTGGACCCCTAGCCTGGGAACCTCCATATGCTGTGGGTGCAGCCCTAAAAAGACAAAAAGACAGAAAAAAATTCATCCCTATAACAAGGCAGGAAATGCATTCTGTCATTATCCTTATTTCATAAATGGAAAAAAAAAAAACAAAAAACCCTGAAGCACAAAGATTAAATGCCCAAGGTCATCCAGCCAGTAAATGGAAGGGCAGGATTGGAACCCAGGCTCTCCAGCTCCACCACGATGCCCTCCACCACTATGCCCATACCGGAGACACCAGTCCCCTTTCCCCAGCTCCCCACCCCTCCTCACCCACCCCGCATGTCTGCAACATCCACAGGGGCTCCTTCCTGGTGTACCCCGATGGAGATGTGTCACGGCCCCTGGTCCGGGAGCGGCTCTGGGTCAACAGCGATTTCAACTTTGACAATGTCCTTTCAGCCATGATGGCCCTGTTCACGGTCTCCACCTTCGAAGGCTGGCCTGCGTGAGGGCAAGGGCCCCGGGGATGGGCAGAGAACTGGGCAGGAGTCGCTAGAGGATTGGTTTGGGTTATCCTGAGGATGGGTGGAAGGGTATCTTGGGATGTGACCAAGGTCTCTGGAGACTGGATAGGGGTTTCTGGGGATGGGTGGGTGTATCAGAGGACTAGGTGGGGATCTCTCCCAGAAGTTGGCTGGGGGTGCTTTGGTGACCTGGGTTGGGGAGCCTCCAAGAATTCGGTCGAGGTCTCTGAGGTAGATGGAAGTCTAGGAGTTCCCATCGTGGCTCAGTGGTTAACGAATCAGACTAGGAACCATGAGGTGGCGGGATGGACCCCTGGCCTCGCTCAGTGGGTCAAGGATCCGGAGTTGCCATGAGCTGTGGTGTAGGTCGCAAAAGCGGCTCGGATCTGGCATTTCTGTGGCTCTGGTGTAGGCTGGCGGCTACAGCTCTGATTTGACCCCTAGCCTGGGAACCTCCATATGCCACGGGTGTGGCCCTAAAAAGACAAAGAGACAAAAAAAAAATAGATGGACGTCTAGGAGGACTGGGTGGAGGTCTCAGAGGAGATGGAGCTGGAGATTCAGGGATTTGCAGACGGCTGCCCACATCTTTGAGAGTACCAGCTGAAGACATTTGGGAGTGATGGAGCAAGGAATTCAAGTTGATGGGATGAGAGAGTTAGAGATCTCAGGGGACTTCCAGGGAGCTGCCTGGGAATCTCAGGATGGCTGGAGGAGAATGGAGGGTCTCTGGGAACGTAAGGGATTTGGAGGTCTTTGAGGGCCTGATGGGGATCTCTTGAGGTAGGTGTGGAGGTCTCAGGTGGATTTGGGGATCTTTGGGGAAAATTCTGGGGGTGTCTAAGATCTCTGGGGGCAGGTGTGAGAGGTCTGGAATATCCCCTCGCTTGCCCCCACTGGCTCCTCAGGCTGCTCTACAAGGCCATTGATGCACATGCAGAGGACAAGGGCCCCATCTACAACTACCACGTGGAGATCTCAGTGTTCTTCATTGTCTATATCATCATCATCGCCTTCTTCATGATGAACATCTTTGTGGGCTTCGTCATCATCACCTTCCGTGCCCAGGGCGAGCAGGAATACCAAGACTGTGAGCTAGACAAGAACCAGGTGACCCCTGAGCCCCGAAGCTCCAACCCCCACCCACCCACCTCCTTGCCTGGGGACCCCACCACTCACGCTTGCCTCGTACCCATATGCAGCGCCAATGCGTAGAGTATGCCCTCAAGGCCCAGCCACTCCGCCGCTACATCCCCAAGAACCCACATCAGTATCGCGTGTGGGCCACTGTGAACTCTGCTGCCTTCGAGTATCTCATGTTCCTGCTCATCCTGCTCAACACAGTTGCTCTAGCCATGCAGGTCTGAACACCCCACCCTGACCCCTGTCGTATGCCTGACCCTATTTTGTCCACACACCTCCTTGGGACCCATCAGGAATTCTTTAGGCTGCAAGTAACTAAACCCCAACTGACATAGACTTAAGCATTAAAGGCATGTGCCATATTTCTTTAAATCTAAGGCCAATAATCATAAGTTGCCTCCTGATTTCAGAGATGGAAGAATATGAAAAAAAAATCAGCAGGGGGCAATCGTAAATTGCCACTGACTGTGAGATGCACCTCAATTTCAGAGATTCTAAAATGTGAAAATATGTGCATCCTGGAGTCAATGACATATGATAGTTACCTCACATAACAAGCAGTGCAGAGGTAGGTTATTTGCTCATTGCTCATCAGGGATCCTGGATCTGTCTTTCTGCTCCACTATTCTTAGCAAGTTGGCTTCATTCGCATGATTGTTGCTTCATGGTCACAAAGTGGCTGCCACAGCTCCAGGCATCAAAACCACATTCAAGGCAGGAAAAAAGGAGGGAAGGCTACACCAAGGGACTTTCTTTGTTTGAGCCTTTTATTGGAAACCAAAAATATTTTTCACAGAAGCTGCCCAAGGAGCAGCAGACTTATGTTTCTGCCTCATTGGTCAGTACTAGCTGCAAGGAAAATTAGGAACTCAAGAACTGGGCTTTGAAATATCCATAATGGGAGGCAGAGAGTGTGAGAGGTTGGGCCAACCCATAATGCTATCACATGCTCAGACTCACCTCAGTCCAAGCTAGAGAATCTTTGGTGGGGAGGGGTCGTCTCAGCTTCAGGACATTCCCCACACCTGAGTTTCTCCCCCAGCACTATGAGCAGACTGCTCCCTTCAACTATGCCATGGACATCCTCAACATGGTCTTCACTGGCCTCTTCACTATTGAGATGGTGCTCAAAATCATCGCCTTCAAACCCAAGGTACCTCTCCAGCCCGGGACCTATTCCTTAGGGTAGAGCTCATTGCAGAGTTTGGGGGCGGGAACAGCAACCAGGAAATCATGGGAGAGGAGAGGGACCTTCAGGATGCAGCCCTATCCTGTGGTCCGAGCCAGGCCCTGCCTCCCCAGTGGTCCCCACCCCAACTCCTGGACCCATACCCTAGCTTGCTAGTTCTGAGAAGACAGGGCACTCCTTTCCTCCCATTTACAGCATTACTTTACTGATGCCTGGAACACATTTGATGCTCTTATCGTGGTGGGCAGCGTAGTGGACATTGCTGTTACTGAAGTCAACGTAAGAACTGGCCTCTTCACTAACCCACTCTCCCCCTAACCACCTTCCCCCACCTCAGCCCCAGGGATTTCTTTCACACACGTAGGTGGTTCCCACTCACATCCACCCCACTCCTGGAGACTCAGAGCTCCTCCCTCTAACTCTATCCTTTCTGAGCCTCTGTTGGGTTTATCCAAAGCCCCCTTCTACCAGTTCCCCCTCATTCATTTGCAAGGTATCCTCTGGCTCCACCATCTCCTAAAATGACTCTCCTATTATTTCTTATCATTTCCTTCATTGCCTCTTCATCCTCCTCCATGGGCCCCATCATCTATACCAACTGCTCCTTTGGCTCCATCACCTCTTCTGACTCCTTCATTGGCTTTGGTTCCTCCACCGCCACCATCGTCTCCAACCCTGGATCTTTCACGGCTCTGTCATCAACACTGACTGCACCGTTGACTCCATCATCTCCTTCATTGGGTACTACATGTTCTCAATGGACAATACTGCTGGTTCCATATCTCCATCAATGGCTTCTCCATTGGGTCCTCCATCGGTTCTCTCATCTTCACGAAACCACTGGCTCCATCATTTCCTCCATTGACTCCAATATCTCTCTTCCATCATCTCCTGTGCCCTCTCCTCTCCCTATGACTCTCATTACCAACATTTGCCTCATCTATCCTGATCCATACCCTTCCTCATCATCCCTTGGATGATAACTCTACCATTCACTGTCCCCCTCCATCTGCTCCATCGTTTCTCCCCTTGTTCATTTGGGCCTGTGATCTCATCAACTCTTCCATCACTTCTGTTTTGGCAATATCCCCCTCAGAACGGTGGCCACCTTGGCGAGGTAACCCCCTCACCTTACAACAGGGACTCTCTGCTTCTTTCCTCCCCTACCCCCCTTTCCTTTCTTCCTTAGAAATGCTCCCTGACCACCCTGGGGCCTGGGTTCTGAGGGATTTGGGGGCAGTGTGTGTGGGGGGGGGGTACAAAGCATGAGACAGGGAAGTGGCTGGGAGCAAATGTGGACTGAGCATACCCACCCAACCCCAGAGTTCTGAGGATAGTTCCCGCATTTCCATCACCTTCTTTCGCCTCTTCCGAGTCATGCGGCTGGTCAAGCTTCTCAGTAAGGGGGAAGGGATTCGCACGTTACTCTGGACATTCATCAAGTCCTTTCAGGTAACCCCCCCTCTACTCCTTTGTCCACCCCTCACCCCCACCTCATACCTCTCAGTGTCTCCTTCTACCACCCCCAGAACTACATCTTC
Organism: Phacochoerus africanus; assembly: GCF_016906955.1. Taxonomy (NCBI): domain Eukaryota; kingdom Metazoa; phylum Chordata; class Mammalia; order Artiodactyla; family Suidae; genus Phacochoerus; species Phacochoerus africanus. The sequence goes on along the minus strand of NC_062560.1, from coordinate 45,506,146 downwards.
CAGCATGCCATACCCATCCACATCTTATCATTTCCAGTTTTCTCTCGTTTCTGGGCTCTTAATTCCCAACATGTCTTGGCCTTGTTGACCTTACTCTATTGTATATAATACTGTGCCCACGTTTGGGAGACCTTGGCAAGTCATGGGCACTTTGGGAATGGACCACAGCTCTTCACCGGCCCAGGCTTGAGAGAGCAGTGCATTCTGGGGCTGACAGTTCTCTGCTGGACCTGAGTATCTATCCTCCTCTCCACCTCCATAGGCCTTGCCCTATGTGGCTCTTCTCATCGCAATGATATTCTTCATTTATGCAGTCATTGGGATGCAGGCAAGTAGGGACCCTAGGGAGCATCCCTCAGGCCCTCCTCTGCTGAATGGGGTTAGGTAGGAAATGCACCCAAAGTAGAGGTGGAAAGACAGACACTCAGACAAGCTGGATGACCCTGAGTCAGTCCATACGTCTGTGAAATGGGGTCAGCCATGCCTACCTGTCAGTGTTGTGAGGCTCCTCTGGGTGATAGATGTTGTGAACCTGGAGAGGCTCCTCTGGGTGATAGATGTTGTGAACCTGGAGAGGCATAGGTTCACCCCTCTGACACAGCCCCATGTGCCCACAGATGTTCGGCAAAGTGGCTCTTCAGGATGGCACACAAATTAACCGAAACAACAATTTCCAGACCTTTCCACAGGCTGTTCTGCTTTTGTTCAGGTGACCTATGTCCTCCTCCCCTGCTACTTTGATCCCTAGCATGCTCTTGGGTGCCCACACATCCTCTCTGTGTTCCAGAGTGCCTGAGCTGAGGAAGTAATAGGGCAGCGTGGGGCTCCAGGGAGTTCCCACCATGGCTCAGTGGGTTACTAACCTGACAAGTATCCATGGGGCTGGTGAGGGTAACGAGATGAAATGCTTCTTGCCAGGGGCTTCACCTGGCAAAGATAGCATTTCAATATTTTAAAAGCTGGTATATAGAGCTCCTGTCCTGGCTTAGTGGTTAAGAACCCAACTAGTATCCATGAGGGTGTGGGTTTGATCCCTGGCCTTGCTCAGTGGGTTAAGGATCCAGCATTGCCGTGAGCTGTGGTGTAGGCTGGCAGCTGCAGCTCCGATTCGACTCCTAGCCTGGGAACTTCCATATGCCATGGGTTTGGCCCTAAAAAAAAAAAAAAAAGCATGCAGTGCCATATTGCCTGAGACATTTTCTGGCTGTGTTCTTTCAGAATATTCTATCCTTGGAGTTCCCATCGTGGCTCAGTGGTTAACAAATCCGACTAGGAATCATGAGGTGGCAGGTTCGATCCCTGGCCTGGCTCAGTGGGTTAAGGATCCGGCATTGCCGTGAGCTGTGGTGTAGGTCGCAGACGCGGCTCAGATCCCGAATGGCTGTGGCTGTGGTGTAGGCCAGTGGCTACAGCTCCGATTGGACTCCTAGCCTGGGAACCTCCATATGCTGTGGGTGCAGCCCTAGAAAAAGACCAAAAAAAAAAAAAAAAGAAAAAGAAAAAGACAAAAGAATATTCTATCTTCAGCCATCCTTTTTCTGGCTGCAAGATGTATCCCCTTCATAGGGCTCAACATCCCATCTATAAAATTCAAACATTACCATCATCAACACGGTCATACCAGCTTTTTTTTTTTTTTTGTCTTTTGTCTTTTTAGGGCCACACCCGTGGCATATGGAGGCTCCCAGGCTAGGGGTCCAATCAGAGCTATAGCCACTGGCCTACGCCACAGCCACAGCCACGTGGGATCCAAGTCACGTCCATGACCTATACCACAGCTCACGGCAATGCCAGATCCTTAACCCACTGAGCGAGGCCAGGGATCGAACACACATCCTCATGGATGCTAGTTGGGTTTGTTAACCACTGAGCCATGACAGAAATTCCACGTACCAGCTTTTAAAATATTGAAATGTGGAGTTCTTATCATGGCTTAGTGGTTAACAAATCTGACCAGGACCCATGAGGTTTCAGGTTCAATTCCTGGCCTCTCTCAGTGGGTTAAGGATCCGGCATTGCCATGATCTGTGGTATAGGTCGTAGACGCAGCTCGGATCCCGTGTGGCTATGGCTGTGACTGTGGCTGTGGCTGTGGTGTAGGCCGGCGGCTACAGCTCCGATTAGACCCCTAGCCTGGGAACCTCCATATTCTGCAGGTGTGGCCCTAGAAAAAGACAAAAAAAAAAATCTTGAAATGCTATCTTTGCCAGGTGTAGCCCCTGGCAAGAAGCAGATCATCTCCTCACCCTTCCAGCCCCCATAATGTCCTTTGTCATGACTTTATAGCCTCTACTCCACGATGGCACCCCTGTATGACCCCTAGGTGTGCTACTGGTGAGGCATGGCAGGAGATAATGCTTGCCAGCCTTCCTGGGAGCCGGTGTGACCCCGAATCTGACTATGGCCCTGGTGAGGAGTTTAGCTGTGGTAGCAATTTTGCCATCGCCTATTTTATCAGCTTCTTCATGCTCTGTGCCTTCCTGGTAAGGACCATTTCCCCGCAACCACCCCCACTGCCCTGGGGGCTGGCCCTTCGGGGTCTGGGGATTAGGGCAGGGCCCCAGATCTTCAGAGTGGTTGACAGGGCTGGCCTGACGACCAGATCAAACCAGGGACTTGGGACTCGGTGCCCATATAAGCTTCCTTCGTCCTCCTACCAACCCCCACACCCTGCTGTGCCCTTCGCCTAACCTCCCCTACTTGCTGGCCCACAGATCATAAACCTCTTTGTGGCTGTGATTATGGACAACTTTGATTATCTGACCAGAGACTGGTCCATCCTGGGCCCCCATCACCTTGATGAATTCAAGAGGATCTGGTCTGAATATGACCCTGGGGCCAAGTACGCCCTCTAACCCCATCCCTGGGATTCCAGAGGATCATGCATTGCCTCACATGGTCCTCTAACCCCAGAACCTGACCCGTGCCTCTCGTTACCCAGTCAGTAGATGCCCTTCCCTGGCCGGCTCTGGGGGTGTTGGCGGGGGAAGGGAGGGATGATCTGGTAGGGCCTTGAGAAAGGACTCGAGGGGGTACCTCCAACCCAGTCCACTCCCCACCTTCCCCAGAGGCCGCATCAAACACCTGGATGTGGTTGCCCTGCTGAGACGCATCCAACCCCCCCTGGGATTCGGGAAGCTATGCCCACACCGAGTGGCCTGCAAGGTCTGTGCACCTGCCCACCACCACCTCTGAAAGGACGTGGGCAGGAACCAGCGGGGGTGGGCAGGAACCTTGCCTTGGGTGGGGAGGGGTGTTTGGTGGCAATCCTCAAAGGTTTCTGCCCTTGGGCATTCGTGCCTGAATCCCTAGCCTTTGCCCAAAGTGGGTCTTCTCTCCCCGATGTGCGCAGAGACTCGTGGCGATGAACATGCCTCTCAGCTCAGATGGGACAGTGACATTCAACGCCACACTCTTTGCCCTGGTTCGGACATCCCTGAAGATCAAGACCGAAGGTGTGCGGGGGAGGAGGGGGAGGGGCCGGAGTGGGACGTCCCTGGGGAAAATGCCAGGAGCAAATCAATTAAGGGATGGGTCCCACTCCTGGCTCTGGACCCCAACCTAGGTGACTTTGTCTTCTCCAGGCTTGTTTTCCCATCGGTCCAGTGGGGCCGGTGTGTGGCTGCGGTAGAAGCTTGGTAAGCCCCCTCCGACAGTGAGGGCGTGGCCGTGAAGGGCTCTTCCCATTGGCTCATGCCTCACATCCTCTCCCAATGCAGGGAACCTGGAGCAAGCCAATCAGGAGCTGCGGATTGTCATCAAAAAGATCTGGAAGCGGATGAAGCAAAAGCTGCTCGATGAGGTCATTCCGCCGGCTGACGGTGAGCTAGCCCCACCCCAGGTCTTTAAGCCCGCCTCTGAATGTCGATGATTGCTCACCATTGCCAAACCAGCACGAGCTGGAGAGGGAGGGGAGCGGGGAGGCGGAGTCCGTGCGGAGGGTTGGGTGGGGGGGAGGGGGGGAGCCAAGGACTCCTGAGTGACCTTGCCTCCTCTCCCTTGCCCCCAGAGGAGGAGGTTACCGTGGGCAAATTCTACGCCACATTCCTGATCCAGGACTATTTCCGCAAATTCCGGCGGAGGAAAGAAAAGGGGCTGCTAGGCACGGAGGCCCCCCCAAGCACGTCCTCTGCCCTTCAGGTCCTGGGAGCAGGGCCTGGGATGGGTGGGGGGTATGTGGGAGCGCTGTGGCTGAGGCTGACTGCCTGCTCGAGCTCATGGAGCCCATGTCACAGATGAGGAAACTGAGGTCGCAGGACCCACCAGAGGGTCAGGGGTGGCTGTGGGGCGCCTTCCACCACCCCACACTCCTACTCAGGGCCAGAAAAGTTTTAGACCCTGAGATGCCCGCTCCCCCGTTTTTCCACCCCCGCCTCCCCACAGGCTGGTCTGAGGAGCCTGCAAGACCTGGGTCCTGAGATCCGGCAGGCCCTCACTTGTGACACAGATGAGGAGGAGGGGGAAGAGGGACAGGAAGGAGAGGAGGAGGAAGAGGAGAAGGACCCAGAAACGTACAAAGTAAGGACAATAAGCTTTCGCTCGCCCAGGAACTCTTTTTTTTTTTTTTGTCTTTTTGCCTTTTCTAGGGCCACTCCCATGGCATATGGAGGTTCCCAGGCTAAGGGTCTAATCCGAGCTGTAGCCGCCAGCCTACACCACAGCCACAGCACCGCCAGATCTGAGCTGTGTCTGCAACCTACACCACAGCTCAAGGCAACGCCGGATCCTTAACCCGCTGAGCAAGGCTAGGGAGCGAACCCACAACCTCATGGTTCCTAGTTGGATTCGTTAACCACTGAGCTACGACGGGAACTCCTCCCCCAAGGAACTTTTGATTGTAAAATAGCCCCCCTCAACTCCCAAGCGACTTCCATACTGCCCCTGCAAGTGGGTTTTTGGTTGGTTGTTGGCTTTTTAAGGCCACACTCGCGGCATATGGAAGTTCCCAGGCTAGGGGTCCAATCCGTGCTACAGCTGCTGGGATTCGAGCCGCGTCTGCGACATACACCACAGCTCATGGCAACGCCAGATCCTTAACCCACTGAGTGAGGCTAGGGATCCAACCTGCGTTCTCATGGATCCCTGTTGGGCTTGTTACTGCTGAGCGCAACAGGAACTCCAACAGACAAGTGTTTGTTGGGCACCCCCCCACCCCCCCGTTGGAGGGTAAGGCCCAGAGTCAGTCCCTGGGGAGCTCACTGGAGACACACCATTTGACCAAGTGACTTAGATATAACCTGGATGCAAAGCTCAGCCCTGTGATTTCCACAGGCCTCCGTGGGCTCCCAGCCCCCATCCCGCCGGAGCTCTGTGATTTCTGTGTCTCTGCCTGCCGGAGACAAACCTCCAGATTCACTCTCCCTTGGACCCAGTGATGATGATGGGGGGGCTCTCAACTCCAGACAGCCCAGTGTGCCCCAGGCTGGGTCCCATGCCCACAGGTATGGCCGATGGTCTGGGGGAAAACAGGGATGGGGGTACTTCAGGGGGCGGTTGAGGGAGCGTAAGAGGGCCTTCAAAATTTGGGAAGGATGGAGGAGATTCAAGGGCTCGGGTGGGAACAGAGAATAATAAGAGATTGATATGAGAAAGGCAATGCAAAGCTTAATGCAAAAAAAAAAAAAAAAAGCACATGAGGATGGAGTTGTGGCACAGCGGAAATGAATCCGACTAGGAACCTTGAGGTTGCAGGTTCGACCCCTGGCCTCGCTCAGTGGATTAAGGATCCGGCATTGCTGTGAGCTGTGGTGTAGGTTGCAGATGCAGCTGGATCTGGTGTTGCTACGGCTGTGGCTGTGGCTGGCAGCTGTAGCTCCGATTCGACCCCTAGCCTGGGAACCTCCATATGCTACTGTTGCGGCCCTAAAAGGCGAAAAAGAAAAAGAAAGCACGTGATGGAGTTCCCAGGTGGCCTAGCGGTTAATGACCCAGCGTTGTCACTGCTGTAGCTCAGATTACAGCTGTGACTCAGATTTGATCCCTGGCCCAGGAACTAACACACGCTGCAGGTGCAGCAAACACACACACACACACAATGTGGAGGTAAATGGGGGGGGTAAGTTCATTTTTTTTTGTCTTTTGTCTTTTTAGGGCTGAACCCCCGGCATATGGAGGTTCCCAGGCTAGGGATCGAATCAGAGCTATAGCCACCAACCTACGCCACAGCCACAACAACGCTGGATCAGAGCCGCATCTGCAACCTACACCACAGCTCACGGCAACACCAGATCCTTAACCCACTGAGCGAGGCCAGGGATCAAACCCGCAACCTCATGGTTCCTAGTTGGATTCATTAACCACTGAGCCACGACAGGAACTCCAAGTTCATTTAAAAAAAAATTTTTTAATATTTTAATTTTTTTGGCCACGCCTGCAGCATGTGGAAGTTCCTGGGCCAGAGAACGAACCCTTGCCACAACAGCGACCTGAGCCCCTACAGTGACAATGCCAGATCCTTAACCTTTGCTCCCTAAGGGAACTCCGGGGGGGTTAAGTTCAAATCCCAGCTCTGCCATTTTCTAGGTGACCTCGGGCTGGTCACTTAGTTTCCGTGGTCCTCAATTTCCTCACCAGTGAAAGGGGGATGATGATAGCACTTACCTTATGGGGGTGATGGGAGGATGAAATGAAGTCACACCTAGCTTTTACAGCCAACCCCCTCACCACCACCCCCCAACACACGCTCAGTTTCTGTGTCTCAACAGGCCAACTTTGATTTTTTTAAAAACTTTGGGTGCTTCCAATGAGACAAACACATATTAAAAGAAAGCCAATGTAGGAGTTCCCTTGTGGCGAAGGGGGTTAAGGACCCGGCATTGACACTGGCAGCGGCTCCAGCCACTGCCATGGTGCAGGTTCCACCCCTGACCCAGGAACTTCCACGAGCTGCAGGTGTGGCCAAAAAACTAATAATAATAAAGCCCATGTCTGCTTTAGAATGATAACAGGTTATTCTTATGTTATCTGAATTTTCCCAATTAAAAAAAAAAAAACTTAGAGCCCAGTGTTTCTGTAGAAGGTGGAGCATGGGATGAGAGGTAACAGGGGGTGCAGGGCCATATACTGGGGGGGGGATCTGGTCTACTTAACTTGCCCCACTTTCCCCAGGAGAAGCTCTGGGGTTCTCATTTTCACCATTCCGGAAGAGGAAAGTTCCCAGCCCAAAGGAACCAAAGGGCAGGAGAAACAGGATGAACAAGAGGAAGTCCCCAGCCAGCACTCTGGCCACGACACGTAGGATGAGCCCATGAACCATGTGCGGGAGGGGAGGACTGATGGCATCCCATTGCGCATGCCCAGGTCTGAGCTCACCCCAGCCCTCCCTTCCGAACAGGCTCTCGTACCTAGATGAGCAGGCAGGGAGTCCCCCACGCCCCATCCTTGTGCCACCTCACAGACCCCAGAGATACATGGATGGGCACCAAGCACCACGACGTCGTCTGCTACCCCCGACACCGGCAGGTAAGAGTGGGCATGGGGAGTTCCCCTTCGTGGCTCAGTGGTTAACAAATCCGACTAGGAACCATGAGGTTGCGGGTTTGATCCCTGGCCTGGCTCAGTGGGTTAAGGATCTGGCGTTGCCATGAGCTGTGGCGTAGATTGCAGACGCGGCTTGGATCCTGCGTTGCTGTGACTGTGGTGTAGGCCGACAGCTGTAGCTCTGATTTGACCCCTAGCCTGGGGACCTCCATATGCTGCGAGTGCAGCCCTAGAAATGGCAAAAAGACAAAAAAAAAAAAGAGTGGGCATGGGTCCTGGGGACCCCCCCACCCCACCCCGCAACCAAGGGCCATCAGGGCAGAGGGCTTGGGAGGCACTGACATTTGTCTTTGCCCCCGGTACCCCAAGGTCGAAAGCCTTCCTTCACCATCCAGTGTCTGCGGCGACAGGGCAGCTGTGAGGATTTACCCATCCCAGGCACCTATTATCGTGGGCGCAACTCGGGGCCCAGCAGGGCACAGGTAAGGTGGGAAAGGGGGGCTGAGGCCTGGAGGGGCAAGGGCAGCTTAGGCTGAATTTATCAAATACACTACAAGTCTGGCTTTTCTGAAAAAGGGGCACATAGGCATTTACACAATCATCACTGGACCTGTGACGTGGGTACTGTTATTAGCCCCAGTTGACAGATGAGGAAACTGAGACCCAGAGAGGCTTACCCAAGATCACGCAGCTAGTAAGTGGCAGAGATGAGATTTAAATGCAGGCCTTCTCAGAGTTCCCGCTATGGCCACGTCTTAGGAGCACTGGGACACAAGGTCGATCCCTGGCCCAGCACAGTGGGTTAAGGATCTGATGTTGCCACAGCGGTGGCTCAGGTCTCACCTTTGGCTCAGATCTGATCCCTGGCCTGGGAGCTCCATATGCTGCGGGGCAGCCAAAAAAGAAAAAATAAATAAACCCAGATCTTCTCTGCTCTGAAATAAACTCAAGTCTGATTTATACCCATTGGACTTAATTACAGGTGTGTTTGGGGGAGGGGTAAGAGGGAGGCAGAGGAGTGAATCCTGGATCCTCATACCTGACCCTTTCAATCACTATGTCCCTGATGTTTATTTTGGTCCAGGGCTCCTGGGCCACCCCTCCTCAGCGGGGCCGGCTTCTATATGCCCCACTGTTATTGGTGGAGGAGGGTGCAGCCGGAGAGGGATACCTCGGCAAATCCAGTGGTCCACTTCGCACTTTCACCTGTCTGCCCGTGCCTGGAACCCACCCGGACCCCGGCCATGGCAAAAGGGGCAGCGCTGACAGCCTGGTGGAGGCCGTAAGTCCAGAGAGGGAGGGGGCAGGAGGGATGGGAGAGAAAGGGGGGAGAGGGGAGCTTGGGAAGGCGGGGAAAGGGGTCTCCAGTCTGTGCTGCACGCATAGCCATCACTTTGCTCGGCGACTTCTGCTCAGCATGATGTGTGCTTCCACTGACCTCCCTGCATGTCCTCATGGGTTCATCATTCATCCACACGGCCCCTTTTCACACGCTGCAGCAACTCCATGCTGGGCCCTCTGTCAACATCGACCTCCTCTGTGCCCCCCAGGTGCTCATCTCCGAGGGACTGGGCCTCTTTGCCCGCGACCCACGCTTCGTGGCTCTGGCCAAGCAGGAGATTGCAGATGCATGTCGCCTGACACTGGACGAGATGGACAGTGCCGCGAGTGACCTGCTGGCACAGGGGACCAGCTCCCTTTATAGTGATGAGGAGTCCATCCTCTCCCGCTTTGATGAGGAGGACCTGGGAGACGAGATGGCCTGCGTCCATGCCCTCTGAATTCCCACCTCTCCCCTACTGCTCAGTAAACCTCCAATCCTCCCTTCCTTGGAAGGAGACAGGCATGGACCACACCCCTGGATTTTGGTGTCTTTGCCCTGGAGGCCTGGGGCCACCCAGCAGCCCCGATCCATCCATCCATCCATCCATCCATCCATCCATCCATCCCGTTTCAGCCCTGAGCCACTGCCCACACATGGGTATTTCCAGAAACCAGGACAGCCAGGCCTGATTATTCAGCGTCAGGGAAGGAGGGAGGAGGAGGAGGAGGAGGAAGAGACAGCAGCCAAAAAAAGCTGGAGACAGAGTGGAGGTGGTGGGGGAAGGGAGGGTGCTGGACAGAGATGAAAGACCGTGGAGAGAGAGGATGCGTGGGGGCTTGGATAGGGGCTTGGGGGAAAGGCAGAGATTCCACTTAGGGGTCAGGCAGATCAGACTGAGGCAGGGCAGATGGCTGGAAGGGAAAGGACAAGGAAACCTCCAGGAGAATCTTGCCAGTAGAAAGGCCTGGAGGTTAGAATTAGTCTGGCATGTGATGTGTCTTAAGCAGAGAGGTCCTCTGACAGCTTCAGGAATGTCAGGGAGGCTACGATGGGATCACCCTGTCTCCTACCTCCCTGCTTCTGCCTGACAAAAAGGAAATCTGAATCTGTGGGTAGAAGACATGGGTGACAGCAAAGGGCAAGGCTCTTAGCCTGTAGGAACCCACTCAGGGCCCAGCTGACTCTCTGAAGACCAACTACCCCAGCCCCGAGCCCCCAGAGATCCTCTTTCTGTTTCTTGCCCCACCTTAGTCATCACCCGACCTTTGGGATCTCATTCATTTAGTGCAAGTTTTTCAGGCATTTATTTTTATTTTATTTTATTTGTCTTTTTAGGGCCATCCCCTCAGCATATGGAGGTTCCCTGGCTAGCGGCTGAATCGGAGCCACAGCTGCTGGCCCACGCCGCAGCCACAGAAATGTGGGATCTGAGCTTCATCTGCAACCTACACCAGAGCTCATGGCAACGCTGGATCCTTAACCCACTGAGCGAGGCCAGGGATTGAACCTGCTTCCTCATGGATCGCAGTCGGGTTCGTTACCACTGAGCCACGACAGGAACTCCAGGCATTTATTTTGTGCCAGGCGCTATTCTGGCTTTCCCTCCGCACAAATGGAGCTGGCTTAGACATGTGATAGGGCTTGTCCAAAGTGGTAGTCAGGGGAGTTCCTGTTGTGGCTCAGCAGGTTATGAACCCACCTAGGATCCATGAGGATGCAAGTTTGATCCCTGGCCTCGCTCTGTGGGTTAAGGATCCGGCGTTGCCGTGCACTGCTGGTGGAGGTTGTGGTGTAGGCTGGCAGCTGCAGCTCCGGTTCAACCCCTAGCCTAGGAACTTCCATATGCCACGGGTGTGGCCTTAAAAAGACAAAAATAAAAAAATAATAAAAAGAAGAAGTGGTGGCCATCCCCACTCCAAAGGAATGGGAAGTAGTGTTGGAAGTGGCACTGGATGGGGCCCTCCCTGGGGAGGATCTGACCTAAGGTCTCCTCCCAGCTCTCCGAGCTGGGGTTTCTCACTGGTAACAACGGGTATCAATCGAGCCAGGGCTGAAATTTGAGGGAAGCCAGAATTGGAGACTAGGACTCGGAATATATAGAGTTGTGCTGGGTCTGGAAACAAAGGCTCGGAGTGGTTGGGCTGGTGTACAGGGGAAAGTAAGTCATGGGCATGGAAACAAGAGTGAAAAAAGGAGATTGTTGAGGGATAGGGTGGGACAAGCCACCTGAGGCCAGAGGATGTGGACCCTTGAATGCCAGGCTCTAACCCCTGGAATTTTTCCGGAAAGCAGTAGGGAAGCCAGGGGAGGGATTTGAGCAGGGTGGTGACATAGTTAACTCTGCATTTTAAATAGATGCTCTGACGGCTGTGCTGAAAACAGAAGGGAGGGGAAGAGACTGGAGGTGCTAAAATTGGCAGGAATGATGGTTGCCTTAGCCAGGGGAGGTGGCAGAGGAGATGGTGAGAAGTGAGTAGATTCCGGAGATGTGTAGAAGATAAAATGAACCATGTATTGTGCCCGGTGCTAAATGTATTACAGTGATGATCTTGTTTCATCAGCGCAACAATCCTGTAAGTACCATTTTCAAGTATCTTACCTGTCCCAAGTCACACAGGAACAAATATTAGAGGTAGGATTCACATTCAAGCAACTGAATGTCAAAACCCATGCTCTTCCCCTAAAAGGGCAGTAACTGGAAAGTGCCCATTACATATTTGTGTGAATTTGAGTGTGTGTTTTTAAAAAATAGACATACAATATATAAAATAATCAACAAGGGCCTACTGTATAGCACAGGGAACTCTACTCAATATTCTGTAACAATCTATATGGGGAAAAATCTGAAAAAAAGAATAGGTATATGTATAACTGAATCACTTTGCTGTACACCTGAAACTAACACAACATTGTAAATCAACTACCATTAAAATTTTTAAAAAATGGGTAATACATTCAGATGGTTCAAAATTCAAAGGTACAAAGGCATATAAAGGCAAAGATTCCATCTGGAGGCAACCAGTGTTATCAGATATCTTTTATACACGTATAGGATGCTGTTCTGATGTTAGCACAGTGGCTACAAGTCACAGGTGCCAGAGCCAGACTTCCTGGTTTCAAATCCTAGTTCTGCCACGTACCAGCTGTTCAAATCCTAGTTCAACCACTTACCAGATGTGTGACCTCAGGAAAATTCCTTCACCTCTCTGCACCTTAGTTTACTCAGCAGTAAAATGAAGATAGTAGTAGTACCTGATCATAGGGTCATTGTGAGGATTTAAATGAGTAGTATACTGAAGCTCATAGAATAGCCACAATTTAAAATGGCAGCTATTCTCTCTATAATTATAATTCTTCCCTTCTTTTTTTTTTTTTTTTGTCTTTTTTAGGGCCACACCCACGGCACATGGAAGTTCCCAGGCTAGGGGTCGAATCAGAGCTGTAGCTGCCAGCCTACACCACAGCCACAGCAACACAGGATCCCTGCCGTGTCTGCACCCTACACCACACCTCAGGGCAACGCAGGATCCTTAACTCACCGAGCAAGGCCAGGGATCGAACCCGCAACCCCATGGTTACCAGTCAGGTTCGTCAACCACTGAGCCACAGCAGGAACCCCCTTCTCTTTGTATACAATTCCCAGAGAGTTAAATAAGTTTGCATGTCTTACTCAACTATCTTGGTGGTAATTACACAGCTCCATATCATTAGTAATGACAGCTACATAGCAGTCCATTCTGAGGCTCTGAGATTGTTTTTAAACAGGCCACCAGTAATGAGCACTTAAGGAGTGTCCATACTTTCTTACTATAAACAGCACACAGCATATTATCTTATACATAACTCTTTTAGCACATGCATGAATTTATCTGTAAGATAAATCCATAGAAGTGTAAATGCTGAGCCACATATATGTATTTTTTAGTTTGCTATATTTTGCCAAATTACCCTCTATAAACATTCTACCAATTTAACTTCCACTGGCAATTTATGAGAAAGCCTGTTTCTGGCCAACTTGCTATTATTGAGCATTACCAAACTTTTTTTATATTCACCACCCTCAAAGGTGAAAAACAGTGTCTTATATTTTATAGGCATTTCTTTTAGCATGAGTGAGGTTGAGCATCTTAAATTCCAATTGTGTTTATCCGCTGGATTTTGCAACACGGCAACTGCCATTGACCTTGGTGGGTCTTAGTAGCATGAAGGAGGGGTAGTCCAATTAAGAGAGGACTGAAGAATGAACAGGATATAAAGTGCAGAGTCGGAAAAGGCAACACTTTTACTAAAGAAGAGAGAAACAGAGGAGATGGTTGGACGGGGAGGGTTTTTTCTGTGCTTAAAATGCAGACGAGAAGAAACCCTCAAGACCCTGACCTATGTTTAAATGTTTAAATTGCAGGGACTTTGGGCACTGCCGATAACCCGCTGAGCGACCTTGTACACGTCGCTTAACCTCTCTGGGGACTCATTTTCCTTACCTGTAAAAATGAGGCCAATAGTGCCTACCACATAGGGCTGTCCTAAAGATTAAATAAGTGAATACGGTCAACAAATTAAGTAAAGGGTCTGGCAAACTGTCTTACTGGAGGGCCGAACGGTGCACCTCTCCCCAGATCTCTGTGTTTTCAAAGATAATGATCGGGGACCATCCTCATGGTTCCAGGCTCCGGGCTGGAATGGCGGCCGGGAGATTTAGGTACCATTGCTGTGCGCAGGCGCGCGCGGAGAGCGAGAAGGGGGCGCGGGGGGCGGAGCTACGGCCGCCTGGGCTGTTCCGACGATCGCGCGCCGCCCCCGCCGCGCCCCGCGCCCGCCCTTGCTGGCAGGCGCCTCCCGCCCCCCGCATTGCTGATGCTGCTGCTGGCCGACATGGACGTGGTGAATCAGGTACGCGTTCCAGCACCGCGGACAGAGCCCGCCGCTGCCCGGCCTCCTCGCCCGGTCGCAGCGAATCCGCGGACTCTAAGAGGTGGTGGCCAGAATCCAAGCAGCGGACCACTGGTCCCTGGCTCTGGGGATGGGGTCTGCGGCAGGCGAGGGGAAGAAGGGGGAGGTGGAGAAAAGAAGGGGTGCGCCCTTTGCCGCAGCGAGGGCCGACCTCACTGCCGCAGCGGGGGCCGCCAGAAGCCAGTTCCTTATAGGAGACCGGGAAGGAGAGGGGTCTGGGAGCTAGGGTATAGGCAAGGAGGGAGGGGAGGGGAGGGTGGAAGGAAGATGGGGGGTGCTGCGGATGAGCTAGGAAATAGAGCGACAGAAGGCGTGGGGGCGGGGATGGAAGCGAGGGCTAACACCTGCCCCTTCTAAACAGAGATGGTACCCTGGTGGACGACCACCTCGTCCCCCAGAGCAGACCAAGGGGGAAGACGATCGGTTTTGCTTCTCCCAGACCCCTATTCTCCCTTCCCCCGGCACGTATGCAGTGAAGCCATGTCCCAGCCCTCCTCCTCCTTAATCGGTCCAGACCCTCTCTGCCATTGCACTCTTCTTCACCACCTCAGAACCTCGCCCATCTCTAACCAGGACTAACCCCTCCCACCTTCATCACCTCAGACACCCCGCGACCATCATCTGACTCACCTTTACCGCTGCAGACCCCTCCCCCACCCTAGCCAACCCGACTCCCTCCCTGGTGTGACTCACCTTCGCCACCCAAGACCCCCCTCCCCCACCCTAATGAACCCCAACTCCTTCCTCACTTTCTCCACCCAATCCCTTTCGCCATCTGTCTCACCTTTACCGTTTCGGACCTTCTCCCCTTCCCTAACTAGTCCTGACTCCATCCTCACCTTTTTCACCCCTGACCCCCTCTGCCGTTTATCTCACCAAGCCCCCAGACCTCCCCACCAGCCCTGAACCCCAGAGAATCTTCTCTCAGAGACCCTGAGCTCACACCTTCCCAAAGTGTCACTTTCTCCTTTTCACCTCCTCTCCCAACGTCACTCTGTTCCGGAGGTCACATGCCTTATCCCCAGGGGTCATTGCCTGGTGGCCTTGCCCCTCACCTCCTTCTCCATCCCCAACAACACCACCCCTCCCCACCGTTTGTCTCTTCAGCTGGTGGCTGGGGGTCAGTTCCGGGTGGTCAAGGAGCCCCTCGGCTTCGTGAAGGTGCTGCAATGGGTGAGTGTGGCCTGGGCTGTAGGGAGAAAGAGGGAGGTAGTGGGGTCTGGAAGAGCAGGGGTGGAGAAGGGATGGGGAGGGGGGAATGGGGGGGCTGAAGGGGGATGGGGAAATTGGGTTCCAAGGTGAAGTCCCAGAGGGTTGGGACCAGAGAATGGACAGGCTGTGCTGTGATATAACATAAGGCCAAGGGTACCCCCGTTGTGAAGTGGAAGACTGTGGCGTCCTATTTCCTCCTCTCTGGAGGTGAGAAAGGGTCAGGGGAGATGGAGCCCGAAGGTGGTTGCTATAGGGAAAGATGCAAAACCAGAGAAGCCCAGAGACAGTAATGGAGACAGGGAGGATGGGAGAACAGAAATGATGGCGACAGAGATAGAAATACCAAGAAAAAAAGAGATACAGAGATGAGAGAGAGACAAACAGAAAGAGACAAAGAAAAGGGAGACAGAGAAGGATGCACAGAGAAAAGAAGAAGCCAAGAGAAACCAGACCTAGGAAGAGAGGAAGAGACATGGGGTGAGGGAGATCGAAAGAAGAGACCCTCCAGGAAAAGAGAAACCGATAAACACAAAGAGGCAGGAGGGAGGGAGAGAGCGCGCACCATAGAGAAAATGAGTCAGAGACAGACCAGGGAGATAGAGAGAGACCAAGAAATGGAAAGACAGACAGACAGACACGCGCACATTCAGACAGAGAGAAGAGGCAGAAAGAGACAGACTTAGCTACCAGAGAGGCAGAGACAAGCAGAGATACAGAGAGACGAGAGACATCTGAGAAAGACACAGACACATCAAGAAACAGAGCCAGAGATACCGAAAGAAATAGAGACACAGAGAATAGCAGAGATAGGTAGAAAACAGATAGAGATACAGAGGCAGACAGAGGAGCCGAGAGACTGAGGCAGAAGAAAGGGGTCAGAGCATTGAGAGGCAAGAGACCAAGAGAGACACCAGGAGAAAGACTGGAAGAGGTAGCCACACCCCTCTAATCAGCTTGTCCTTGGGACTGAGGAGCCCTGATTAGGGGATGGGGGTGGGGACCGGTCCATCTGCTGCTGCCTATGCTGGGCCCCCATCTGTCCAGAGGAGGGCATCCCTGTCCCGGGCCCACACAGGCTCACCATGGTCATCCCCGTCCCTGCTGCCCAAGGTCTTTGCCATCTTCGCCTTTGCCACATGCGGCAGTTACAGTGGGGAGTTCCAGCTGAGTGTGGAATGTGCCAACAAGACCAAGAGTGACCTCAACATCAAGGTCGAATTCGAGTACCCCTTCAGGTGTGGCCCCCCCCCAACCCACCCCTGGGATCCTGACAGACTGGGGGGGGGGAGTGGAAGTGGGGGAGGGGGACTCACCAGCACCTTCTCCCCAGGGGCTCCTGCCCAGCCCCCACCGCAGGAGACCACACCCACTCAGTTCACTGCACATGCGCTGAGCACCTACCTTGTGCCTGGCACTGCTCTGGACATTTAGAATATGTGGCAACCAAGACAGGCATAGGCTCTTGCCCTCTGGGGCTATGTTCTAGTGAAGGGGAGGGGCAGGAGACTGGCAATAAACAAGATTCAAAATTTTAAATATATATATATATACACACACACAAACACACACACAAGGAGATATATATATATATACTTAACACAGTAGGTGCTCAATTAATGGTAACTAATATCATTACTTAAATGCCATTCATTCATTCCATACACATTTTTTGAGAACCTATTATATGTCAGGTATTGCTCAAAGGGATATAACAGTGAACAAAACAGACCAAGCTCCTTCCTCTCCTGGAGCCAGCATGATAACAAATAAACAAACTGCAGGTTAGGAGAAATCCAAGCAGGGGCTCCTCATGCGGGGTTTTATGATGGGGAAAAATGAGGGGTGCTGCTTAGCTCTAAGGAATGATGAAATCCAATCCAGCACTTCTGAGAGTTCTCGAGCTCAGACCAGACCCTGGATGCTAGGTACCTGAGAGTGAGCACAAGCAGGCAAGGTCATTGCCCTCATGCAGATAGACGCATACCTCCTAGGAGTGGGGAGACAGAGATCCACAGATACAATTTCATCAGAGGCTCCTGAGGCGCTTCCACTACTAGGACAAATCGAATAACTGCTCTGGGTCTCATTGTCCTCATCTGTAAGAGGGGGTAATAACCACTTTACAGGAGTTCCCGTCGTGGTGCAGTGGTTAACGAATCCGAATCCGACTAGGAACCATGAGGTTGTGGGTTCGATCCCTGGCCTTACTCAGTGGGTTGGGGATCCAGCATTGCCGTGAGCTGTGGTGTAGGTTGCAGATGCAGCTCAGATCCCACGTTGCTGTGGCTCTGGTATAGGCCGGTGGCTACAGCTCCGATTTGACCCCTAGCCTGGGAACCTCCATATGCCACGGGAGCGGCCCTAGAAAAGGCAAAAAGACAAAAAAAAAAAAACACACACACTTTACAGACTTATGATACATAGTAAATGAATTAATACTTGTAAAATGCTTAGCACAGTGTCAGGCCCACAATAAGTGCTCCATAAACATTTGTTAATATATAAGAAAAATAAATACATTTAAGGAACTCATGGAAGAGGTCAGGGATTGAACTGGAAAGTAGGGATTTTTTTTTTTGTCTTTTTAGGGCCACACCCATGGCTTATGCAAGTTCCCAGGCCAGGGGTCTAATCGGAGCTGTAGCTCCTTAACCCACTGAGTGAGGCCAGGGATCGAACCCGCTTCCTCATGGATACTAGTCAGGTTTGTTACCACTGAACTAAGATGGGAACTCCCGAAAGAAGGGATTTTTGAGCACTAGGTGTAAATATAGGCCCAGGATGAGAAGGAAGACTGAAGAGAGGAAAACCCAGCACAGGCCCTGAGCAATAAGGAAAAAAAAAGGGGGGTACCGGAGTTCCCACTGTGGCTCGGTGGGTTAAGGGCCTGGCATTGCCACAGATGTGGCATAGGTCACAGTTCTGGCTCAGATTCCATCCCTGGTCCAGGAACTTCCATATGCTGTGGGTGCAGCTGAAAAATATTTATTTATTTATTTATTATTATTTTTGTTTGTTTGTTTTAGGGCCACACCCACGGCATATGAAGGCTCCCAAGCTAGGGGTCTAATCGGAGCTACAGCTGCCGGCCTTCACCACAGCCACAGCAATGCCAGATCCTTAACCCACTGAGCAAGGCCAGGGATTGAACCCGCAACTTCATGGTTCCCAGACAGATTTGCTTCCGCTGCACCATGATGGGAACCAAAAAGAAAGAAAGACAGAAAAAGGGGTGCCAAGGAGGCGTGGTCTGAGAGGCTGAGGGGCTGGTGGCAACGGGGGATCCACAGGTTCACAGAAGCCAAGAGAGATTAGGAAAGGAGCAGGCGTTGAAGCATGGGATAATGCCAAGAGCATGCCCTTTGGGGACACAGAAGACTACAGAAATCTGTGGACCCCCCCCCCACTCTAACACCTCCCAAGCCTGGGACCTCAGGTCCTGAGGATCTTCCCTTTACCCACGAGTCTCCCAGAAAAAAAATACTTTGCCCTCTGTCCCCATGACTAACCCTACCACTGCCTCAATAATCCCCCCAAAGGCCCCTTATTCCCCCTAGAAACTTGGAAACTCAAACCCAGATCCAACTCCTAGCACCACCATTTAGCAGCCATACAGCCCTGGGCAAGTAACATAACCTTGCTGAGCCTGGTTTGTGCATCTATAAAACAGGTATAGGAATGCCTGCTTTTTGTGGGGGAGGGTCATTAAATGAGGCAGTTGTGTGAAATGCTTAGAGGTCATCAATAAGTGGAAGTCCTGGAGTTCCCATCATGGCTCAGTGGCTAACAAACCCCGACTAGTATCCATGAGGACGAGGGTTCGATCCCCGGCCTGGCTCAGTGGGTGAAGGATCCGGCGTTGCCGTGAGCTGTGGTGTAGGTCACAGATGCGGCTCCGATCTGGCGTTGCTGTGGCCCTGGTGTAGGCCGGCAGCTGTAGCTCTGATTGGACCCCTAGCCTGGGAACCTCCATATGCCATGGGTGCAGCCCTAAAAAGACAAAAGACCAAAATAAATAAATAAATAAGTGCAAGCCCTTCCCTTAGGCCCTTTGCTACACAAGGGCCCTTGGCCCCATTTGCTCATCTCAGGATCCTGCCTCTCCTCCCCTCGCTGACGTGAGGCCAGAGCTCTGGGACCTCACCCTAGTCTTTGTCCCCCCTCACACCCTCCTTTATTTTATTTTATTTTATTTTATTTTATTTTATTTTTATTTATTTATTTTCCTTTTTAGGGCCGCACCTGCAGCATATGGAAGTTCCCAGGCTAGGGGTCCAATCGGAGCTGCAGCTGCTGGCCTACGCCACAGCCACAGCCACAGCCACGCCAGATCCAAGCTGCATCTGCAACCCACACCATAGCTCATGGCAACGCCGGATCCTTAACCCACCGAGCAAGGCCAGGGATCGAACCCACAACCTCATAGATACTAGTCAGATTCTTAGCCCGCTGAGCCACGACGGAGCTCCCTCCCTGCACACACTCCTGATGACCCCTCTTCCATCACACCATAGGAAAGGCCTTAGCCCCAGATGCTTCTCAATCTGCCTGCCCACCCCCCACCCACACCTCACATACATGCACCCTGTTCCAGCATCCCTTCTACCCGCTTGTCTTTCTGTCTGTCTGTCTCCTCCTATTTTGTAGTCTCTGGGCCTTCCTCTGCTATGTACACATTTGTCTTTCTCTTGGGGACCTGAAGGGAAGTGGGAAGAAGAGTCAATGTGGGAAAAACACGGGGTTCAGATCCCAACTCTGTCATTCCCATGCCAGCTGTGTGACTCTAGGCAAGTTAGTGCATCTCTCAGAGCCTCTGTCTCTGTCTACTTTTTTTTTTTCGCCTTTTCTAGGGCCACTCCTGCAGCATGTGGAGGTTCCCAGGCCAGGGGTCTAATCAGAGCTGTAGCCGCTGGCCTACGCCAGAGCCACAACAACTTGGGATCCAAGCCATCTCTGCAACCTGCCCCACAGCTCACGGCAACGCTGGATCCTTAACCCACTGAGCAAGGCCAGGGATCGAACCCACAACCTCATGGTTCCTAGTTGGATTTGTTAACCACTGAGCCACGACGGGAACTCCTCCTGTCTCCGTCTACTTCATTTAATAAACATGTATTGAGCGCCTACTTTGTGGCAGCACTGTTCCAGGCCTTAAGGGGACCACCGGGAACGAAACAAAGGAAAAAGCCCTACCCTCCTGTAGTTATGGCAACAGTCAAGCAAAAAAGTAAAATACATGGTATGTCAGATGGGGGTGTCACAGCTATGGAGCAAAGAAAGGGAATAAAGAGTGCTGGGAGGGAATGGTTAGATTTAATTTGAATGACTGAGATCAGGGAAGGCCTCATGGAGAAGGTGACAAACTTGAAAAAGATCAAGTGGGGAGTTCCCGTTATGGCTTGGGGGTTAAGGACCTGACGTTGTCTCTGTGAGGATGCGGGTTCGATTCCTGGCCTTGCTCAATGGGTTAAGGATCCTGCGTCACCTTAAGCTATGGCATAGGTCGTAGATGAGGCTTGGATCCTGTGTTGCCGTGGCTGTGATGCAGGCTGGCAGCTGCAGCTCCAATTCGACCCCAGGCCTGGGAACTTCCATATGCCGCAGGTGCAGCTGTAAAAAGAAAAAGAAAAAAAAGATCAAGTGGGTAAGCCATGAAGATATCTAGGAGACTAGCATTCCAGTGCAAAGATTCTAGTATGGGAGGGTGCCTGGTATGTTCTATGAATAACAAAGGGGCCAAAGCATCCAGGCTGGAGTGAGGGATGGATAACACCTATTTCACCAGGATGCTGTCCGCAATCAATGAGATGTGACTGGTACACAGTAGGTGCTCGTGCGTGATTACTCCCTCCTATTCCTGGGACCTTGTCAGAATCTGGGGGACCCGTGGCTGGGCAATCGGGAGGCGCAGGGAGTTCTTAGGGCCTGGGCCACACCCGCCCACCTCTCTCCACAGGCTGCACGAAGTGTACTTTGAGGCACCCACCTGCCAAGCGGGCACTAAAAAAGTCTTCCTTGTGGGGAACTACTCCTCATCGGCTGAATTCTTTGTCACCGTGGCCGTCTTTGCCTTCCTCTACTCCATGGGGGCTCTGGCTACCTACATCTTCCTGCAGAACAAGTACCGAGAGAACAACAAAGGGCCCATGCTGGTGAGCTCCCGCCACCCCACCCCACCCCCAGCCACTCACCTGCATGCAGGGGCCAGGGGCCCTGGATCCTCGGGGACACGGCCATGTTCAGAGGCCACGCCAAATCCCAGACAGGCCCACATGCAATTGGCGCTGATAACCACACACGTTCCTGCTGCTGCTGCTGCTATAAGCATCACAGACACCAAATCGTAGAGTGACAGGGACACGTCTGCAGCCCACGCAGAATCCCAGACACCTGGAAACTTGCCACCTCTCACAAAACCACACAGTCTAGATGAAAGAAAAGAGCACACAGAGGTTCGTTGTGACAGTCAGGCTTGTCATCATGCCACACAGACACACTGATTCCTACACAGCTGTATTCATTCAGCCCCATCTCAGACACAAAATGACACAAATTCCCACATTGAGATGAAAGTGGAAAGACGCACTGCATTCCACGGATTCCACAACCATCCCATAGAATCCTCCTCTACCCACCCACACCACATGCCGCAATCACACTCCCACATCCTCTGCGTCACACACACAAGGCTAGGAGGGCCACCTTCAAGTGAGTGTTGAGGGCTTCAAGAGCTCGAAAGGCAGGGGAGAGACAAACTTCTTCAGGGGGATCCCTCCTCCCAAGAAAGCCTGTGATCTGAGGAGGCCCCACAGCCCGGCAGGAAGCAGCCCACTCACGGTGCTCCCCTGCCCATCCTAGGACTTTCTGGCCACCGCAGTGTTCGCCTTCATGTGGCTGGTTAGCTCATCAGCCTGGGCCAAGGGGCTGTCAGATGTGAAGATGGCCACGGACCCAGAGAACATTATCAATGAGATGGATGTCTGCCACCAGCCTGGGAATACCTGCAAGGAGCTGAGGGACCCTGTGACCTCTGGCCTCAACACCTCGGTGGTAAGCCCTAGGAAGCTGGCCTGAGCAGCTGGGGAGGGTGGCTGGGAAACTTAAGTCTGGCATGGGGAGTGGTAGAGAGAGAGAACGTGGGAAAAATTCAGAGGAAATTCAAGAGGACCCCCTGGAGGAGGCATGCCAACAAGAGACTTGAAGGATGAGATAGCAACTGCAACCCCTGTGACACCAGACTGTCCCCGAGAGGGGAACGTGAGATCGTCTGTCCAATTAGGTGTGGGAGACCTGGATCCTAGGCCCAGCCTAGTCATGTAGAATCGCTGGCGACTCAGTAAGTACCCTCTTGGGACCTGTTTCCTCATAAGCAAAATGAAAGCATTTAACTTGAAATGTTGCCCATCTGGACGCCCCCTACTGGCCAGAATCAGATAAGCTCAAATCCCAGCTCTGCCACTTGCAAGCTCTGTGACCTAAAGCTAATTACTCAGCCTGTCAGGCCTCAATTTGAGTATATAACTTGAAAATAAGAGGTCCTGCTCCGAAGTTGAGTATTTCATGAATAACATACAAAGCGCTTAAAAAAGGGCCTGGCACATGGTAAGTGGAATACAAGTGTTATAGATGCTAGGATTCCAACTCCTTTTTTTTTTTTTTTTTTTGGTCAGTTGTTGGCTGTGAGATCTTGTGCAGCTTAGCCTCTCTGGGCCTCAGTTTCCTCAGCTGTAAAGTGGAAATATTACTTCCCGTCACCAAATTGAATTACGTTGTATATATCTATACAAATTCCATATTTTTGTTTTAATATAAAGGTATACAATTATATACTTTATACATGTGTATTTATATATTTGTATATACATATGTATGTGCATATGTGCATTTAGTAGTGGCATATCTACATATTTAATAAAAATGTATGCTTAACATTTTACTATATATTACAATTTAGGATTCGTTTACCATATTTTATACATATATAAACTATATATATGCAAATATATAAACACATAAGTAATACTGATATATCTCGACATCTCTGGGAAGCTGAATTCTAACACGCCACGCACCCCACTCCCCGCCAAGGTGATTTTCTTCTGCACATAGACATTCATGCGCTGGGACTCAGAGGGTCTAGGGTTTCAGAAACCACTACCCTCTGGGAGCCTGCAAATCCAAGCCCGACGCAAGCGGCCTCGACGTCCCCCGGGGCCGGCAAGGCAATGGGTGCAGGACGACAGCCGAGCTTTGCTTCCCACAGGTGTTCGGCTTCCTGAACCTGGTGCTCTGGGTCGGCAACCTGTGGTTCGTGTTCAAGGAGACAGGCTGGGCTGCCCCATTCCTGCGCGCTCCTCCCGGCGCCCCCGAGAAGCAACCGGCGCCCGGTGATGCCTACGGCGAGGCAGGCTACGGGCAGGGCCCGGGCGGCTATGGGCCCCAGGACTCCTACGGGCCCCAGGGCGGCTATCAGCCTGACTACGGGCAGCCAGCCAGCGGCGGTGGCGGTGGCTACGGGCCTCAGGGCGACTACGGGCAGCAAGGCTACGGCCCTCAGGGTGCGCCCACCTCCTTCTCCAATCAGATGTAGTCTGGTGAGTGACGGGCGGGCGGTGCGGCCCAGGAGGGCTCATGAACGTAGACGGGCGGGTCAATGAACCAATGAGAGTCAAGATTAAATGGTACATAGGACACTGACCTGACAAATAAGGATGGGAGTTTGAAGGAGCCAATGGAGAGGCGGAGCTGCATGCTAAGGGCGGAAAAACTAGCCAATGATGGAGAGCAGGAGAGTGGTGCTTGAAAATGGGCAGAATGAAGAGCCAATGGGAGAGAGGTAGAAGGACTGCTTTGAGGGAAGGGAGTTGAGAGCGAAGCGAGCAGAACAACCGTGGAGAAGAGGGAATAGCAGAAGGACTTGAGTGGTGGGGGATCGGTCGGGCGCAGGAACCTAGGAAGGAAGAGGAGGCGGGGGTGTCTTAGCCAATATGTTAGGATAAAGCCAACACATAGTGAGGGTAAACGGGCTTGAATCATGAAGGTCACACAAACTCACCAATTCGGAAGGAGGTGATAGCAACCCTGGAGATGACGGAGGTGGCATGGAATTTCAAAGGGGGAAAGGGGCGGGGCAGAGTGAGGGCTTCTGGTTGGGCCTCAAAAGAGAAGTGAGATTTTCCGCACATTTGAGATGGGAAGATGGGGAGAAGCAGGTGGAGGACTTGAGATGGGAAAGGCAAGGAGATGGCTACACGTGAGTGGATGTAGCTTCTGGCACTTGGCCAGGATGGAAAGGACAGGGAGGAGTGTATTAGGCATCTCAGATCTAATTCATTAAAAACTTCTGTTGGCTCTACCTTGAAAATATACCCATAATTTTCCCACTGTGCCCTTGGACCTCCACCCCTATTCCCGTTATATTCTACTCACAGTGTGGGGAGCAATCCTGTTAAATCCTAAATCAAGCCATGACCTTTCTATGCACAGAGCTCAGATGGGGACTCCATCTCACTCTGATTAAAAGCCAAAGCCTTCATTATGGCCCACCCCTCACTTCTCTGACCTCTCACCTCCAACCGCTACCCCCACCCCATAGACACACACCCTATTCCAGCCACACTGGCTACCTCGATGTGCCAGGCACAGCTCAACTGCACAGTCTTGGAATTTGCTTTCGCTCTGGAGTGTCACACCCACACACACTGATTACCTTTCCTGGCCAGCTCCTTACAAGTCCCCTTTCTTCCTTTTTTTTGGGGGGGGGACACCCACAACAATGCCAGATCCTTAACCCCCTGAGCCACCAGGGAACTTCTTCACTAGTCTACTTTTCTTTTTCTTTTTTTGTCTTTTTGCCTTTTCCAGGGCCGCTTCTGTGGCGTAGGGAGGTTCCCAGGCTAGGGGTCTAATTGGAGCTGTAGCCACTGGCCTACGCCAGAGCCACAGCAACACAGGATCCAAGCCACGTCTGTGACCCACACCACAGCTCATGGCAACGCCGGATCCTTAACCCACTGAGCAAGGCGAGGGATCGAACCCACAACCTCATGGTTCCTGGTCGGATTTGCTAACCCCTGCACCACGACGGGAACTCCTTGTTTTTCCATTTTACTTATTATCATCATACATCATACTAGATATCTCACTAATACATCAAGGTCAATGAAATCTGTCTCCCCTGCTGCAGTGTAAGCTTCACAAAAATAAGGATCTTTGCTTTGCTCAATATAGTTTATCACCAATGAGAACAGTGCCTGTTAACAGACTTTACTGGGTTGTTGGAGGGGGGATCATAATTTCTTTGGTACATAGTCTAGTGGGGGCAAGGTATATCTTCCCAGTAGGTATATCTTCCCAGTAGGAAGCTGACCCCAAGACTCTAAGTAAAGGAAGAAGGAAGGAAGAAAAGACATGGCAGGTGAAGGGTAAAGCCGGGGCAGAGGCATAGCAGCCCACCCCTTCCCCGAAGACGGCACCCCTTATGTCTGAACTCCCTCTCTCTCTCTCTCTCTCTCTTTTTTTTTTTTTTTTGCTTCTTTTAGGGCCACACATGCAGCATATGGAGGTTCCCAGGCTAGGGGTCAATTGGAGATGGGGCTGCTAACCTATGCCACAGCCATAGCAATGCCGGATCCTTAACCGACTGAGCGAGGCCAGAGATCAAACCCACATCTTCATGGACACTGGTTGGGTTTGTAACCCACTGAGCTAAAATGGGAACTCTCCTCTCCTATTTTTTTTTAATTAAAAAAAAAATGGGTTTGTAACCCATTAAGCTAAAATGGGAACTCCCCTCTCCTATTTTTTTTTTTTTTTGGTCTTTTTGCTATTTCTTGGGCTGCTCCTGCGGCATATGGAGGTTCCCAGGCTAGGGGTCTAATCGGAGCTGTAGCCGCCGGCCTACGCCAGAGCCACAGCAACGCGGGATCCGAGCCGCGTCTGCGACCTACACCACAGCTCACGGCAACGCTGGATCGTTAACCCACTGAGCAAGGGCAGGGACCGAACCCGCAACCTCATGGTTCCTAGTCGGATTCGTCGCGGCACAGCGGATATGAATCTGACTAGGAACCATGAGGTTGCAGGTTCAATCCCTGGCCTTGCTCAGGCGGTTAAGGATCCGGCGTTGCCATGAGCTGTGGTATAGGTCGCAGACGCAGCTCGGATCCCGCGTTGCTGTGGCTGCGTCATAGCTCTGATTCGGCCCCTAGCCTGGGAACCTCCATATGCTGTGGGTGTGGCCCTAAAAAGAAAAAGAAAAAAATTTGGCCACACCTGTGGCATGTGGAAGTTCCTGGACCAGGGATCAAACCCTCATCACAGTAGTGACAACACCAGACCCTTAACCTGCTAGGCCACCAGGGAACTCCTCCCTCTCCTTTTTGTGTCTTTTGTCTCCACAGGTCAGTGCAGCCCGAGAGGATCCCATGGGTAGGCAAGAGCTCAGGAGAAAGCCTGCCCCCCTTCCCACTCCTACACCCCAGGTCTCCATCCCTCAAACCAGGAGACCCTTAACTGTCTTTGCTGTTTATATATATATATTATATATAAATATCTATTTATCTGTCTGAGCCCTGCCCCCACTCCACTCTCCTCATGCAATAGGGGCCCGATCTTGAGTGGGCCCCTCTCTTACCCCTACCCCTTCCCCTTCATCCATTGGCCCCTCTCTGTCCCCTGGCCCTGTGCCCTGGAGTAGTGGGACTCTGAAAGGGGGACAGGGAGGAGACCGAAGGCTGTGTCAGGAGGGTGGGTGCAACTTCAGACTCTCTCCCCCTCTCCCTCGCCTCTACCCAACTGGCCTTGATTCTTCCAGCAATGCCTGAACAAGGGCCATTAGGGAAAATTCAACCCTGAGAGGGGGAGAGAGAGAGAGACTAGGGGAGCTTGGGACCCAAGGTGGTCTTGGAGAGGAGCTCTGGAGTGGAGGAGACCAGTAAGCAGGAGGAGCATTGGGTTCCAGACATACTGGAGCTGGAGTCTCAAGAAGAGGGGTACTCTGGAGCATTCTAGACTGGGGCTTGGAAGGAGGCTTGGAAAGAGTGTGGTTCGAGAAGGGGTGGAGCCCTGAGGGAGGCAGCAGGGGGGCCCAGAGTGGGCGGAGGTTGGAGTATGACAGGGTACTAGGGAAGGAGTGATTTGGGACCTGGGGACTGGGTTTTCAAAAAACACTGAGAGTCTGGTACTAGAAGGGGTGGGGCTTGAACTGTATAGTGGAGTGAGACTCCAGAGTGGGCTGGTTTTGCATTGGGACCAGAATCTATGGAAGAGGTGTGGCTTGGAACATTCGGGAGACCGAATGTGATTCTGAAGGGGGCAGAGATCTTGGGCAAGGCAAGAAGAGTGACTCAGGAATGGGTCAAAGTTGGCATGAGGTTGGAGTCCGGGTTCTAGAAAGTTCGGGGCTTGGAGTGGGACACGCCTGGGGGTTTCAAAGGAGGCAGCCCCACCCCAGCAATGGAACAGTGAAGACAAGGTGTTAGAGTGAGTGGGTTCGGCAGTGGG
Organism: Phacochoerus africanus; assembly: GCF_016906955.1. Classification (NCBI taxonomy): domain Eukaryota; kingdom Metazoa; phylum Chordata; class Mammalia; order Artiodactyla; family Suidae; genus Phacochoerus; species Phacochoerus africanus. The sequence goes on along the minus strand of NC_062560.1, from coordinate 45,478,677 downwards.
AAGGGCAGGGCGAGAGGCTTGGCTAGGGGCTGCGATGGCATGGGTCTTGTTAAGGGTGGGGCGGGGGGATGACAAGGCTGGGGATTGAGGTGGCTGGGGACTGAGGTGACCTGGGAAGAGCTGAGAGGTAAGGTTCGGAGGGTGAAAGGTGGGATCCAGAGAGAGGCAAACCCCCCCCCCCCGCCCCCGTACCCTTGTCCACCCTGCGATGCGACAGCTAGGTAATCAGAGGACAGAGGCAAAGGGTCTGTGGGGCCGACCTCCCCCCTCTCCCCTTCCCTTGTCTCATCCCTCTCTCCCTCCACACCCCCATCCGTTTCGGGGTGGTTGGAAGCCCGGTCTGGAGCCCCCGTCCTGCACCCTCTGCTGTGTCTGTGATGTCGGTAGTGCCTGTGATTGTGTGTTGCCATTTTGTCTGGCTGTGGCCCCGCCCCCCGCCCCTCCAGGCCACACCCCCCCCTTCCCATGCCCTTCGGTATTGTTTGAAGACTCCCTCCCCGAGGAAGAACAAATACGATTACTTCTCCTCCCCTAAATAAAGTCCTCAACCACCTAGTGCACACGGCTCTGACTTCTCAGTGCGTCTTTTTTGTTGGGGGATGGGGGTGAAGGGAAAGATTAGGAAGAGGAGACAAGAGGAAGCTCCACCCCCGACCTGCTGTACACCGTTGGAGTCACCCCGCTGGTTTTGGCCCCTCCAACAGTGTTTTGTGCAGCCCCATCCTCTGTGAAGCCGCCTCCGCTGATCATTCTAAATCACACTCTAAGTAGCCCTGCCCACTGCCCCACTACGGACCGCGGAATACCCACTCTTTCTAGGATTCTGTTCTAATTCTGGTCCCTTAGCCTTAACTCCTTCCCAGCCCTTGTGAGCCCTGTCCTTGAATCCCCAAAGGGTTCAAATAGGAACCACATGGCTCAGAGAGAGACTTACCCCTAGCCACCCTCCTCGCATTCTTCATACCCTGGAATCGCTCCATTTCCTTGCCGCCACTGCAGCTGGAGAACCAGGAGGCCGACTAGGCTGCAAGGTCGGGAGGCAGGAAGCCAAGGTGACTCGTTAGTTCTTTCATTCATTCCCTGTAATCTGTCCTGGGCTCCTCCCTGGAGCTGGGAGGTGACCAAGATTGCGTCAGGGGGAGGATGTGTGTGTGTGGGGGTGAGGTCCCTGGCCCCCACGCTGAAAGGCCTGGCTGACCGCCAGCACCGCGGTGCCTAATTAGAGACCCCAGCCAGGCACTGGAGTTCTGACTGTGGACGGAGGACCCCTCCTCCCAGGCTGAGGCATTGAGAGCACGAAGGAGAGACTCCTAGCCCTAGGAAAGAGCTCAGGGAAAGAATAACTGGCGAGCGAAAAGCAAGAGCAGGGCAAGGAAAGCTTTAAAATCTAGTTCTCAGGACTTAGGGGGCACCACAGCTGGGCCTGTAAAGATGGGGAGCAAGCAGGGAAGAGGGGGGGCCTCAGCACCTGGCCAGTAACTTTAACCCACTTCCCATAAATCTCAAATAACCCTGGCTCTAAAAGGGGATAGGAGGAGTTCCCGTCCTGGCGCAGCGGAAACGAACCCGACTAGAAACCATGAGGTTGCGGGTTCGATCCCTGACCTCGCTCAGTGGGTTAAGGATCCGGCGTTGCTGTGGCTGTGGCGTAGGCCGGTGGCTACAGCTCCGATTAGACCCCTAGCCTGGGAACCTCCATATGCCGAAGGTGCGGCCCTGAAAGGACAAAAAAGGCAAAAAACAAAAAAAGAAAAACAAAGAAAGAAAAGCGTTTCCTTTAAAAAAAATATTGAAAAAAAATAAAATAAAAGGGGATAGGTGTTGGGGCGCGGTGGGGATGGTGGTGGTATAAGACCTAGCTCTCCGATGGGGGCGAGGGAGAGTCAGCAGGGGCTGCCATGGGGTTGAGGACCATTTTTGCCGCATTCATCCAAGAGAAAGAGAACATTACCAATGGGGAGGGAGCCACGAGGTGCTTTAACCCATCCCCCGGATAAACATCCAAAATAAATCCACTCCAAGCATCAATACAAATACCCAAGTACCGTAGCGTACACCCCATGGAGTCAGATCGCCACTTCCAAGTCCTCAGGCCCTAGAATGTATGAGACACCATGTGGCACCTTGGGGTTCCGGAGGCCTTGCCTTCAGAGACCCAGCTCCCGCTGGGGCAGGAGGTCAGAAGAGCTTGCGCGCACCGCGCTCCTGGGCTGCGAGCCCCTCGCCTCTAGGCAGAGGGCGCCTCGGCCCGGGAGAAACTGCGAGGCCCAGGGGCGGACCCTGCTGGGCGCGCTCCTCCCACGCCGGTGTCAGGTTTACGGAACAGCGAGCTCCCCTGCCCGACGCGCGGTGGCCAGAGGGCCACAAGGATTCCATTCGCCTGGCCCGGCCGGCTTGACCCTGCCCGGACGCGCCATGTTCGCGCGTGGGTCCCGGAGGCGCCGCTCTGGGCGCGCGGTGAGCGAAATTCTGGGGTCGGGGTAAACTGAGGCTCAGGAGCTGGAGCAAGGGATAGGGAGAGCGAGGAGGTGCTCCACAGAGGATCCGGGAATCCCCAGCCCCAGGATTCCCGACTAGAGGGCCTGGAAGCGTGTGGATGAAGGAAGGAAATCTGGTGGCCCTTGCTGCCTTATCACCTCTGCGCTCACCTTTATCAGCACTCCACGGACCTCCCCTCTGGAGTGAATTATAGGAGGGGATTCTGAGAACCAGAAGACTGGGTCCTGGAGCCCTGCACTCCTGGGGTGCCCAAATACCAAGAGAGTCCGGTAGTTTGGATTGGGGGCAAGAGGGCTTCCAGGCCTCCGCTTGAATGAAGCAGGGGAGCTTTTTTTTCTTTCTTTCTTTTTCTTTTTAGGGCCGCACCCGAGGTATATGGAAGTTCCCAGGATGGGGGTCAAATCCAAGCTACGGCTGCTGGCCTACACCACAGCCACAGCCACGCCAGATCTGAGCTGCCTCTGCGACCTGCACCACGACTCATGGCAATGCCAGATCCTTAACCCACTGAGTGAGGCCAGGGATGGAACCCGAGTCCTCATGGATCCTGGTCGGTTTCGTTACCACCGAGCCACAACGGGAACTCTAAGGCAAGGAGCTTTTGACTTCCTAGATAGGTGGGCTTCTCTTTTTTCCTTTGGAGGGGCTGTCTGGGTGGGCTCTGGGTTTTGGTGGTCCAGAGAAGGAGTGAATAGCCCTCAGATCCGAGAGAGAAGACTTTTTGGGGTGTGGGTTTCTGAATGGCTCAGGGGCCTCCTGAGATCCTAGAGGAGCGTTTCGGGTCCTTAGATATGAAAGGGTGAAGGTGGGATTTGGGGGAGGGGGTCTTGAGCTTCTGAAAGGAGGAGCAGAATTCGTGTACTTATCCCAAGTAAGGACAGGGTCTGAGACTCCCACCCTGTGGAATTGGAGTGCTGCTGGCTTCATAGGTGGAGAAGGGGCCCAGAAGAGGCCAGGGAGGAGACACCCCAGATTAGGTACTCTGTGCTGGTGGGGAGAGTACTCTGAGTTCTGGGGGAGGTGTCAGGCTGGGTGAGGGGCGTCCTAGGCTGGCCTGGGGAGGGGAATTCCCTGAAAGGGGGGCATATAGAGAGGTGGCCTCAGCTCCCCCGCCTCCGCCTCGGTTGTGTCCCCCCTCCCCCGCGCTCTGGGCGCTGTCCCAGCCTGCCAGGCGTTGCTCTGGTGGGACAGGCCCCGGCGTGCTGCTGCTGGCCTTGGAGTGGAGAGGCGGGCGTTGACTTCCCTCTCCCTCCCCCGCGCACCTCGCCGGATCCTGCTTGTGCGTCCGCCCACTACAGCCTCCAGAGGCCGAGGACCCGGACCGCGGCCAGCCCTGCAACTCCTGCAGGGAGCAGTGCCCCGGCTTCCTGCTGCACGGTTGGAGGTAGGTGACTCTCCCAGGGCCTTGCCTTCGTCAGGGTCCTACCCTCAGTGGAACCTCCAGAGTAAGTCAAGCCACGCCCCCAGGCTTGAGCCGGGTCTGGCAAGAAAGCTCGGATTCAGAGCCCCTCCCCTGACTCCTTCCCAATTGTCCAGTTCCCAGGAGAGCTCCGCCCCCTCTACCGTCCCGCCCTCAGAAGTGTTCTCCCCTGGCTTCCGAGTCCCATCTCTAGGGAGCTCATCTGTCCCAGGCTCTGAGCACAGCCTACTGACCCCCTTTCTTGGGCTCAGAACTCCTCCCCTAGATGCAGGGTCCTATCCTCTTCGTGGAACCCTGTACTCAAAACGTTTCGTGGGAGTTCCCGTCGTGGCTCAGTGGTTAACGAATCCGACTAGGAACCATGAGGTTGCGGGTTCGATCCCTGGCCTTGCTCAGTGGGTTAAGGATCTGGCGTTGCTGTGGCTCTGGTGTAGGCCGGCGGCTACAGCTCCGATTCGACCCCTAGCCTGGGAACCTCCATATGCCTCGGGAGTGGCCCCAGAAAAGGCAAAAAGACCAAAAAAAAAAAAAGTTTTGTAAAATAGCACAGGCAGCGCCGTACCCACAGGCTCAGAGCCCCAGCCGCCCGCAGGTTCGGAGCCTCTGTGCTAGCCGGAGTCCGACCCTAGGGAAAGTTCCCCCCACAGTGTCCAAAATCCTGAGGGGAAGCCCTTGGACTTATAACTCTATTCTCAGACTCAGAGCCCTGCCCTTCCTCAGGCCGGCTGCCCGGAGAGTCTGACCTAAGTCACAGATGGCCTTGAGGTCCCCACCCCACCCCGCCATGGTCTTCATGTCCTAGGCCCAAAGCCCCACCCTCCAGCCCACAGCCACGCCCCCAGATTTCCGCTCCGCCCCTCACAGCCCCCGCCCACTCCCAAACTGCGGTCTGGCTCACAGCCTCACCTTCGCTCAGCAACATCTCCGGGGCCCTGTCCCTGCTCCTCAGTTGGACTGCTTGGGATGCCAAGGGGGTCCAAGTGGGCTATCCCTTAGTAATTGACCCCCTTCGTGGACCGCTCAGAAAGATCTGCCAGCACTGCAAATGCCCGCGAGAGGAGCACGCCATGCACGCAGTGCCTGTGGACCTGGAACGCATCATGTGCCGGCTAATCTCAGACTTCCAGCGCCACTCCATCTCTGACGACGACTCCGGCTGTGCCTCAGAGGAGTACGCCTGGGTGCCCCCTGGTCTCAAGCCTGAGCAGGTGACCAGACCCCACTAGCCACTCTTGCTCACTAGTGGGTGCACACGTGCGCACGCGCGCGCACACACACACACACACACACACACACACACACACACCACTCAGGTGGGAAGTCATTTCCAGGGAAATGCTAGGGTGTGTGGTCAGACTTCAAAGACCGTCTGATCCCTCTGTGATCTAGGAGGGGTTGCCCAGCTCCCCACAACTCGCAAGGAACCCTCATCCATCACTGAGCCAGTTTCTTGGGGCCTGTTCACTCCACTCCTCCCCTTACTTCAGGTGTGTCAGACACCCAGGCAATGAGAACACAGCAGTGAACAAAACACACAAAAATATGTCTGCGCACATGGACGTTATATTCCCCAAGGGAGCAAGAGCCAATAAGCAAACCTGTAAAAATAGGTCAGATGGTGTAAGGGCTATGGAATAAAAAGAGCAGAGAAGTGGGGGAGAGAGAGAGGTTAGAACTGTAAATAGGGGAGCTCCCACTGCGGTACAACAGGATTGGCAGCTTCTTGGGAGCTATGGGATTCGGGTTTTAATTCCCAGCCTGGCACAGTGGGTTAAGGATCCAGCGTTGCCGCAGCTGTGGCTTAGGTCAAGGCTGCGGCTCAGATCTAATCCCTGGCCCGGGAGCTCCATATGCCCTGGGGCTGCCAAAAATGGGGAAAAAATTGTGAATAGGGTGCCTAGCTCAGCCTCTGGTATTTGAGCTTCCTGAAGGTGAGGATGTGAGCCACACAGATATCCAAGCTTAGAACCATCCAGGCTACGGGGGGAGCTAATGCAAAGGCCCTGAGGCAGGAGTGTGCTTGGCATGTGTGAGAAACAGTGAGGAGACCAGTGTATCTGGAGCACAGTGAGCAATGTGGGGAGTGGTTGGACGTGAGGTCAGAGAGATGGCAGGGGTCTTGGGGAGAAATTTGACTTCTATTCTGGATGAGGGAGGAGGCACAAATATTCTGGATGAGGGAGGAGGCACAAACGGCTTGTGAGCAGAGAAGGTATGTAATTTGTCTTAGGATTTCACAGGATCCCTCTGTCTGCTGAGTATAAAATGGACTATCGGAGTGAGTGACAGCAGGGGACCAGTGAGAGAGAGGCTGTTGCAATAGTCAAGATGATTGATGCGGGTACTGGCAGTGGAAGCAGCGAGCTGTGATCACATTCTGTTTTGTCTGGTTTTTTTTTGTTTGTTTATTTGTTTGTTTGTTTTAGGGCCACACCTCTGGCATATGGAAGTTTCCAGGCTAGGGGTTGAATCAGAGCTGCAGCTGCTGGCCACAGCCACAGCCACAGCAACACAGGATCCAAGCTGCATCTGAGCTCTACACCACAGCTCACAGCAATGCTGGATCTTTAAGGCACTGAGAAAGGCCAGGGATCAAACCCAGGTCCTCGTGGATACCCCCACAGTATATGGAAGCTCTTAGGCTAGGGGTCGAATTGGAGCTGTAGCTGCCAGCCTACACCACAGCCACAGAAACACAGGATCTGAGCCGTGTCTGCGACCTACACCACAGCTCATGGCAATGTCAGATCCTTAACCCCCCAAGCAAGGCCAGGGATTGAACCTGCATCCTCATGGATACTAGCTGGATTCATTACCACTGAGCCACAATGGGAACGCCTGGTTGTACTGAAAGTAGAGCTGAGAGGATTTGCTTGTGGGTGTGTGAGAAGGGTGTGGGGGTTCAAAGATAACCTCGGGGATTGACTGATGCCAGCAGGCCAAAGCAGGAGCAAGTTTGAAGGTTAAGTGCATAAATCTGGTTTGGGCTATCTAGAGTTTGAGATGTGGGTTGGACATCTGAGTGGTCACATTGTCTGGAACTCAAGTAGGAGGTCACAGGGCTAGAGGTATGTGCTGGAGAGACATTAGCCACGAGAAGGTATTTATAGCCATGAGGCTGGATGCGATTCCCGAGGGAATGAAGGTAGACAGTGGCAAGAGGACCAGGGACTGAGCCTGGGGACCCTCCCACCTTTAGGGGTCGGCTGGTTGAGGAGGAACCAAAAGAGGGGCAGAGAAGAGGCAGTCAATGAGGTAGAAGGAAATGAAGCCAGGAGCATGTGGTGGTCTGGAAGCTCAAGGAACAGTGTTTCCAGGAAGAGTGAGGGGATGAGCTGCGTCCAGTGCTACCAGCAAGTCAAGTTGGATGAAGACTGGAGTTCTGGTCGTGGCTCAGTTGTTAACAAATCTGACTAGGAACGATGAGGTTGAGGGTTCGATCCCTGGCCTTGCTCAGTGGGTTGGGGATCCAGCATTGCCATGAGCTGTGGTGTGGGTTGCAGACGTGGCTCAGATCCCGCGTTGCTATGGCTCTGGGGTAGGCCAGCGGCTGCAGCTCCAATTCGACCCCTGGCCTGGAACCTCCATGTGCCACAGGAAGCAGCCCTAGAAAATGGCAAAAAGACCAAAAAAAAAAAAAAAAAGTTGGATGAAGACTGAGACCTGAACAATGAGTTTAGCCATGTGGATGTCACTGCTGCCTGTGACAGGAACAGCTTGGGGCGGGGCAGGGATGGAAGAGCAGGGAGGCCTGACTGGAATGGGGTCTGGAGACCAAGTGGAGACAGCAAGGGCACACGACTCTTTTGAGAAATTTTGCCGGAAAGGGGAATAGAAAAGAGGAGCCGGAGTTCCCATCATGACGCGGCGGAAACGAATCCAACTAGGGACCATGAGTTTTCAGGTTCGATTCCTGGCCTCACTCAGTGGGTTAAGGATCCGGCGTTGCCATGAGCTGTGGTGTAGGTTGCAGACGCGGCTCGGATCCTGCGTTGCTGTAGCTGTGGGGTAGGCCGAAGCAACAGCTTCGATTAGACCCCTAGCCGGGGAACCTCCATATGCTGTGGGTGCAACCCTAAAAAGCAAAAAAAAAAAGGTATTTATACAATTTATGTCAAAGAGTGTTCTGCCTAGGTTTTCAAAACCATCCGAAAAGATATATGGAGCTCCCATCGTGGTACAGTGGAAACGAATCCGACTAGGAACCATGAGGTTGTAGGTTTGTTCCGTGGCCTTGCTCAGTGAGTTAAGGATCCGGTGTTGCTGTGAGCTGTGGTGTAGGTCACAAACGCGGCTCGGGTCTGGCGTTGCTGTGGCTCTGGCATAGGCCAGAGTCTACAGCTCCGATTAGACCCCTAGCCTGGGAACCTCCATATGCTGTGGTTACGGCCCTAAAAAAGACAAAAAAAGAAAGAAAAGTCGCCAGAGGGAAACGTGGGGTCACGGCATGAGGGAACCCTCAGCATTTGGCGGGGGGAAGTGGCAGAAATGGCCTGGGGTCATTTTAAATTCCCTCCTGATGACTTTCATTTTCTCAGAGAAGTAGGGACCCCCCCCAATCCCTCTGCATCTTGGCTCACCCCTAGTCTCAATTGTTTTCTCCCATTTCCATGTCCTCCCAGGTGTACCAATTTTTCAGCTGCCTCCCAGAGGACAAGGTCCCCTATGTCAACAGTCCTGGGGAGAAATACAGGATCAAGCAGCTGCTGCACCAGCTGCCCCCACACGACAGTGAGGTGAGGAGAGAGGAGCTGGGAAGGGCAGGCCCAGTAGAGGGGTGCAGCCTGGATAGATGCTGGGCAGCTGGAACGAAAGGAGCAGGGGCAGGAGTTCCTGTTGTGGCTCAATGGAAATGAATCTAACTAGGAACCATGAGGTTGCAGGTTCAATCCCTGGCCTCGCTCAGGGGGTTAAGGATCCGGCATCGCCATGAGCTGTGGTGTAGGTTGCAGACGTGGCTTGGATCTGGCGCGGTGCTGTGGCTGTGGTGTAGGCAGCTGTAGCTCCAATTCTACCCCTAGCCTGGGAACCTCCATATGCTGCGGGAGCAGCCCTAGAAATGGCCAAAAAGAAAAAAAAAATTACAAGGAAACTTATTTGAGCGTGGATGAAATTGGGAAGAGGGTCCTGGGGGTGGGGGGTGGGGTGGGGGCAGGCATCCAGGGAGGAGCCTGGAAGACCGCACTACCCCAGGCACAGTACTGCACAGCCCTGGAAGAGGAGGAGAAGAAAGAGCTCCGAGCCTTCAGCCAGCAGCGGAAGCGGGAGAATCTGGGACGTGGTACTGTTCGCATCTTCCCCGTGACCATCACTGGGGCCATTTGCGAGGAGGTGAGCCATGGAGGGCCTCAGGGAGGGGGGCAGTGCCTTTGCTCTAAGCCCTGGGGGGGCAGGGTCCGTCTCTACAGCCCCTGGAAGGTGAGGCCTGTCGCTTGAGCCCTGGTGGTCTGTCTAGTGTCTTTTCCTTGTGTTTTATTATTAGGTGGGACCTTCTCTAAGGCCTCCCTGGCCAGCAAGGTCTGTCTCTAGGGCCCCCCTAGTGGACGGGGGGCGGCGGGGGGGTGCCCTTAGATCCCACTGTTAGGTTTGGTCTACCTGTAAAGAGGCCCTAGTAGGAGTTCCCGTTGTGGCACAGTGTAAACGAATCCGACTAGTAACCATGAGGTTTTGGGTTCAATCCCTGGTCTTGCTCAGTGCGTTAAGGATCTGGTGTTGCCGTGAGCTGTGGTGTAGGTCGCAGATGCTGCACAGCTCAGATCCCACCCCACATTGCTGTGGCTGTGGTTGCAGGCCAGCAGCTGTAGCTTTGATTGGCTCCCTAGCCTGGGAACCTCCATATGCCACGGTGCGGCCCCAAAAGGCAAAAAAAAAAAAAAAAAGATAGAGGCCCTAGTAGATCTTATCTATTAGTTTCCTCCCTTCCAGGCCGTGCATATGGTGTGTGGGCTATCTGGTCCTCTTTTGATCCAGACTTGTCTTTAAGAACCAGCCCACAGGAGTTCCCGTTGTGGCACAGTGAAAACGAATCCGAATAGGAACCGTGAAGTTGCAGGTTGCAGGTTGATCCTTGGCCTTGATCAGTGGGGTAGGGATCTGGCATTGCTGTGGCTGTGGCATATGCCGGCAGCTGCAGCTCTGATTCAACCCCTAGCCTGGGAACTTCCATATGCCATAGGTGTGGCCTTTAAAAAAAAAAAAAAAAAAAAGAGCCAAGGCACAGTGACAGGGCCTGTCTCGAGAGCTGGGTCATGGTTGGGATTTGTCTGTAAGCCCCAAACCCTGTGGGCGGAGCCAGACTTTAGATCTTACTGTTATGTGAGGTCTCTTATTAAACTCCCCCAACTGGGCCTGGCCTGTCTCTATGTCCCCAACGCCTTAAAGGCAAGATTTTTCTTTAAGGCCATTCAGGAGGAATAGAGCATGTCTCTGTGGTTTCCTCCAGGAACAGGGTGACTTTCTAGGGACTTTCTCCCAACCCCACCCCTGGTCATGTAGGCAGGGCCTTGTCTCAACGTCACCCCCAGAATGGGGCTGGTCACAGAGGCCATGGGGAAAGGCCTCAGTGTGACACGCTATGGCTGACCCCCATCCATCTGATCATCTTGGTAATGGTGACGGTGTCCATCTGTCATTTGGCAGTGCGGGAAGCAGATTGGAGGCGGGGACATCGCTGTGTTTGCCAGCCGTGCCGGCCTGGGTGCCTGCTGGCACCCCCAGTGCTTCGTGTGCTCCACGTGCCGGGAGCTGCTGGTGGACCTCATCTACTTCTACCACACCGGCAAGGTCTACTGTGGTCGCCACCATGCCGAACGCCTGCGCCCCCGCTGCCAAGCCTGTGATGAGGTTCGTGCCTCTCCCTCCTCTCCCGGGGGCGCGAATGGAGTGGGGGGCAAGGCCAGGGGTGGGCCCTTCTGATGGCCACTGATGGCCTGTGTCCCCCAGATCATCTTCTCTCCTGAGTGCACGGAGGCTGAGGGCCGGCATTGGCACATGGGTCACTTCTGCTGCTTCGAGTGTGAAGCTTCGCTAGGAGGCCAGCGCTATGTCATGCGTCAGAGCCGCCCCCACTGCTGCGCCTGCTATGAGGCCCGCCACGCGGAGTATTGTGATGGCTGTGGGGAGCACATTGGTGGGTGAACATGGGTCTGGAGGGGGGATGGATAGACAGCTGGATCACAGCCCCACCCCCAGGATTCCTCCTATCTTCCAGGCCCCATCTCTCGTTAGACCCCATATTTTAAGTCTAGCCCCAGAACCACAGCCCTATACCCTTCACTGCGACCCCATTACCAATGTCCCCCTTCATGCCATAACTTCTAAACGCCACCTACCCAACACTAGGCACCACTAGACATCTAGGCCCACCTCCAGAGTGCCCTCTAATTCCTAGCCCCCCAATGCTACCCTCCTACCCTCTCAGCCTAGCCCCTACTCCAAGCTATGCCTTATTCTCTAAGACCCTCCTCCATCAGCCTAGGTAAACCCTACCTTCTAACCCAGGCCCTACCCTCTAAAACCCATTCCCTTCCCATCAATGCCATGCCCTTCCTACTATGCCCTGCCACTGCCACCCGGGCCTGTTCTTCAGGCCCACCATCCACTCTCCTTCCACGTCTTATATGTCGAAGCCTGACCCACGTCTTAGAGTCCAGGGCCCCACCCCCACACTGGAAGCCTCCCCCCACACCCCGCCCCGGGTGGGGGAAGAAAGGGAGGCAAGAGAGACGTTTATCAGCCAGTTTCCAGGAGGGAAGGAGGATGAGGAACCCTGGGGTGAGAACCAAACCTTGAGTTTTCTGCTTTCTCCAGAGAAGGGACCCATTCTGGAGAGGCGGGGAGAGAGGGCATCTCTGGGTACCCTGCCTCCTATTTCCTGCCTCTTCCCAAGAAGGGCCCCCATTCCGGAGGAGTTGGGACTGTGCCTGGGGGCTCTGCCTCAGTTTTCTTCCTCGTGTCCATCCCGGCAGGCCTAGACCAGGGCCAGATGGCTTATGAGGGCCAGCACTGGCATGCCTCAGACCGCTGCTTCTGCTGCAGTCGCTGTGGGCGAGCCCTCCTGGGACGCCCATTCCTGCCGCGTCGTGGTCTCATCTTCTGCTCTCGAGCCTGCAGCCTGGGGTCTGAGCCCACAGCTCCCGGGCCCGGCCGCCGCAGCTGGAGCGCAGGCACAGTCTCCACACCTCTCGCGGCCTCCACAGCCTCCTTCTCTGCTGTGGAGGGGGCCTCTGAGACCACCACCAAAGGCACCAGCACTGAGCCAGCGCCTGGTGAGCTAATCCTCGAGCCACGCCCAGCCATTCCAGTGCCCCCGACTCAACCCTGTCCCCTCCCCTTGACTCCTTCGGGTCCTTCACCGGCAGCATCCCTGGCCCCGCCCCCACCTCAGCCCTGACTCCGCCCCCAAACCATTCCAGGCTTGGTCTCCGTCCCAGACGACACCCCCACGCGAACCCTGGTTCCGCCCCATTTCTGTACAGGGCCCTTCCCCTACCTCCACTTGTCCCAGCTTGCGCCCAAGTTCCACCTCCTTTCCTCCAAATCTTTGACCCCTCGCCCTCCGCCCCCATTCCATCCCAAACCACGTCGGCGCCAGCCTTGGCCACGCCCCTTCTATCAGACGTCACGCCCCCACCCCTGCCACACCCCATTCACCCATCCAGCCCTGCTCCTCCCGCTTTCAACCACCTCCTCCTCCCCACCCAGAGCCTGCCCCGGGCCTCATAATTCCCGGACTCTCCCCGCTGCCCTGCTCCGACGCCGGCCCCCGCTTTCCCAGTCCTGATGGGGGAAAGGAGAGAGAAGGCCCTTCCAAAGGCTTCCCCTGGGCGTTGGGGGTGGGGGGGGAGATACAGGGAGTCCCTCCATCTCTCTCTTTTCCAGCTGCAGGCCCGGAGGAGCCCGCCCGCTTTCTGAGAGGGGCCCCCCACCGCCACTCCATGCCCGAACTGGGGCTCCGCAGTGCCCCGGAACCACCCTCAGGGCCTCCGGGCCAGCCAGACCCGCATCCGGAAGATGGAGCCTTCGGTCGCCAGAGCGCCCCGCGCGTCAGCTTCCGCGACCCTCTGGTGTCTGACGGAGGCCCACGCCGGACCCTGAGTGCGCCCCCAGCCCAGCGCCGCAGGCCGCGCAGTCCCCCGCCCAGGGCCCCCACCCGCCGCCGCCACCGCCGCCACCACCACCATCATCATCACCACCACCACCATCACCATCACCGCCGCCACTCGAGCAGACGTCGCCACCATCAATGTGACTCAGGATCAGGGTCAGACTCAGGCTCTTGCTCCAGCTCGTCCACCAGCCCCAGTTCCGACTCCTCAGAGGACGACGGCTTCTTCCTGGGGGAACGCATCCCGCTGCCCCCACACCTGTGCCGGTCTGTGCCTGCTCGGGACACTGCAGCTGAGACCCCCAACTCCCCATCTCCACAGCTCCCCGGGACCTCGCGCCCAGGGATGTCTCGCCAGGCCAGGGACAAGAACTGCATCGTGGCTTGAAGGAGAGACAGTCCAGGGGGGTCTCCATTCTCAAGTCAGTTCGATGACGACCCCCCCCCCAACTTCAGTCATAAATCCCCTTCCTTCCTCCCTCCTGTTTGTATTACTGAAGTAATTTAATATTTGTTGTAAAACAGGCCTGGCTTCTTTACTTCCTTGCTCCAGCCTAATTTCCCCCCCCTCCTGATGATGCTTGAGATTTATCTACGTTTGATCAAAGGCTTAATTTATTCATTCTCATATGTTCTAACAATCTGCTTATTATGTATTTATTCCTCCATGGAACCCCTCCCACCCAACACACACAGAGAAAGTTATTTGGAGAGGGTCACAACCTGGGGCCTGGAGTCTGAAATCTGTGGCTTTAGGTGGGGGCATTGTCCAGGCAGAACTAGCGTCTCTGGGTACTGCAGAAGGAAGGTGGATCTAGGCGGACCCATAAGGGTGGCCACGCCCAGGAGGGTTGATTGGCAGGCTGGAAGGCACGGTCTCCCGGTAAAGGCACTTTCAGTAGGGGCGGGAAGGAATTATTGCGATGGAGGTGTTATTTGCAGGTTGCTGAGAGACGCGCGAAGGGAGTTCACCTACACGGGGCCATCTGCAGGGTCTACAAGTGAGGAGAAGAGAGAAACAGCATTGGCAGATTCCTGTTACAGATTTTAAGATGCCCATTTTAACGATAAGAATACTGAAGCTTATGGTACTTTTTGGCACTAAAGCCTTGAGTACCAAGAAGGGACAGAGTTCGCATTCGTGCTCTTGGAAGACCTCTTGCTTTCTCAGTCCCCTTAGCCACACCGCCCCGCCCCCAACCCCAACACACCCACACACTTACCAGTAGGGGCTGCTGTATGTCTTTGCTGCCGCAAGGGGAAAGTAATGTAGGCATCGTAGCCAAACAAGCATGCAGCCAGTAGGCCCAGTACCTGGAGAGGGTGATGAGAAGGAGATGGGTTGGATTAGGGCACGTCACACTCCTCATTCTTTTACTTCCTTGTACCTACCACCTTCAATGACTACCCCACGCAGGGATGATGACTAAAGCCCCAGGTTGAGAAGTCAGAGAGCCCCAGGGAAAGGCCAGAGATGAGTCTCTACCCCCACCCTCCCCCTTCCTAGTACCTCTCAACACAGTGCAGCCACAGAGTGGCCCCATATATAGGTGGCCCCATTCATACTGTACACGGAGACAAAGCTCTAGCAGATGGTAGTCTAGTGTATTGACAAAGGGGCCGTCTCATTGTGCTTCCCACGCAAGTCCCTGTGTTGGACAAATTGTGGCCCTTTATTGCCAATGACACTTGGGGGAGGAAAACCAGGACCTGAGTCAGCCTTTTCTGCAGGAGGCCCTGAGGACAGGTGTGACCTCCTGTGGGTCACACACTTTCTGACAGAAGCAGAGACACAAATGGCCCCAGGAGCCTCAAACCCCTCTCCCAGTGCTTCAGAGCCACAGCCTTTACCCCTGCGGCAATTTTGGAGCTGTGTCCTCCCTCCACGAGCACAAGGATGGAGGTGATCAGGTAGAGGATGGCTGCTATGAGGGTTCGGAAGAAATCCTGTGAAGGGCAGGGAGAAGAGGAAAGTCAGCATTCAAAATCCCCCCCTCCCCCCTCCCCAAGCCCCTCCCTAGCCTGGCCATTGTGGCCCCTTTCTCACACTCCAAGGCCAGTTGATGATTTGTATCTTGGTGTGCAGGTCACACATGTAGACGACAAAGAAGACAGCAGCAAAGATCATCTCTATCACCGACAGGAAAGAGAATCCTGACGTCGCGGCACTGAAGCAGATCAGAATCACCAGGCACACTACCTGGAAAGATAGGTGAAAGGGGGCTTCGATCGACTCCAAGGGCTGAGGGCGTGGGTTTAAATTGGGGGTGGGGAGGGTCTCAAACTCAGATGCCCACCAGGACTGGGAAGATGACCAATAGCTAAACACTTAATGTGTGCATACTGTGTTTGGGATATTGTTCTAAGAGCTGTACAGGTATTAATTCCCTCAATCATCGCAACAACCTAATGAGCCAGGTACTATTATTAATACCTTTATGTCATAGATGAGAAAAGAGAGGAACAGAGAAACGAGGTAACTTATCCAAGGTCACCTAGCTAGGGAGGGGTAGGTAGGGTTGGGTGCCTCAGTTTCCCCTCTTTTCCCTTCTAGGATAGCCCGAGGGGAGTGGTGCCTTCAGGTGGTTTTTGTGAGCGCTGCTGGCGCCAGCTTCAGGGCTTTGACGGGGCGGGACGTGCGGTTCCCCGGGCAACCCCTTTGGGAATCGGTGCGAGTGACACCGGAGGGGCAGGGCTCTGTTAAAGGCGCCGCACCTCTTTTACGAGCGACTCAAAGGAGGCACCCCCTTTGCCGGGGGTGGGAAACTGAGGCTCCCGAGCGGCCCCAATAGCTAAGGACCTCCCGCCCCGTCACAGAGGAGCGAGGAAGAACTGGGGTAGGACGGGTGGCCCTGCCCCGCGGGACAAGCGCGCGCGGGGGCCCCACCCCAACAGGTCCCGCCCCTGGGCGCTCTGCCAGCCCGCCCGCCACTGCCCAGGCCGCGCCACGCCCTGCCGCAGGAGGATCCCCCACCACCCAGCCCCGGGAACCCCTTCTATGAGTCCACTAATGAATCCACGGGGTCTCCTTCCGCGGGGTCGCCCGTATGCCCTGTGGGCTTCGTGCCTGACTCCATGGGCCAGCAGCTGCCGACCACCTTCTCCAAACCTCACTGACTCGCCCTGCATGTGCCTCTGGTTTCGGGCCTCCGTCACCGACCCACCCACCCTGCGCCCC
Organism: Phacochoerus africanus; assembly: GCF_016906955.1. Classification (NCBI taxonomy): domain Eukaryota; kingdom Metazoa; phylum Chordata; class Mammalia; order Artiodactyla; family Suidae; genus Phacochoerus; species Phacochoerus africanus. Next base: position 45,462,474 of record NC_062560.1, on the reverse strand, counting down.
ACTGCCGATCACCCGCGGCCGCGAGCCTGCCTCCCCCAGGGCTGCCCCAGTCCGCGTGATCCAGCCACCCCACCCCGCCTTTGCCCACCAGCCAGTCCTAGGACACTTACAATCTCAGCCAACAGGACAAATCCCTTTCGGGTGCGCGAGAAGTTGGTGCAGGCGGCCCAGCAGCCCGGGGCCGAGAGGCGCTCGGAATCCGCCATGGCCTGGACCTGAGTCCCGAAGGGCGCCGAGGAGCTGCTCGCTTGCTTGCGGGTTCGAGGACGCTGCACACCCAACCGTCTTCCCCGCCGTCTGGCCGGGAAGGGGGCCCCGGGGCGAAGGAGGGAGTGAATCACCGCGCGGAGCAGAAGCGGGCGGGGCCGGAGCGGGCTGGGCCAGGTGGCTGCCGCCCCGGAAGCCCCTCGCCCCGCCCGCCAAGGATTCTCCTTGCCCAGCGCACAGCGCCCCCCACCCCGCCCCGGGGCGCCCCATCTCGGGCGGGGGGGGGGGGGGGGAGCTACCAGCTTCTGAGGCTCGGCAGTTTCTCGTAACGTGTGTTGAAAGGAGACGACCCTTCCCGTTTTTAGAATACAAATGTGCCTGGGGTTGCCTCAACTCAGAAATGTTTTGGCTTTGGGGAGGGAGTGCCTCAGTTTCCTTAGCTGGAAAAAGGGCCAAAGCCAGGATTAAATTCAGGTCCGTTTTCAGAATTCGGCATATTTCGGGGTTTAGAGAGTTTTCCCAGTGCATATAAGATATATGACTTTTCTCAGCGGTGTCTGAGACTGCCCGGTTAAAAACAAACACGTTAATATTTCCTTATGGAATGGTGTGGCCATTCACAGCAAGTGGTATAAGCCAGGACCAAAAATCACTCCTGGTTAAGTCAAGTTTTGTAACCAAATGAACCAAATGGTGCCCAACTTGGTGGGAAAACTGTGGGTCTCCGGAGTTTTTTTGGATTTTGGAATTGTGGACAAAAGATCATAGACGGTGGAATAAACCTCTTAGTAGCAATGGGAATGGGACCTCGCCAGTGCACAGACCCGAGATAGAGAGAGAACAGAGCCTGTGGAGCATCACGCTGCTGAGTAGATGAGGGTGGACTTTATTAATAGTGTCAGAGCCCAAGATATGATTCTCTGTTCTGCAATTCTGGGGAGGTCTTGGCCCTAAGTGCTGAGCTTCTGTTTCCTGCTTCTAAGTAAAGGGTCTGTCAGCCCAGTCCCAGATGAAGAATGGGGAAGGAGGACAGGTTTATTTATTGCTGGGAGCTTGGCAAGATGAGGGCAAGGCTCTTGGGTGCCAGGCTCGGTGAATAGGCTGATGACATTTGAAGAGTGTGTTATCCTGAGCGAGTAATTTCTCCTGACTCAGCCTCAATTTCTGCATCTGCAACAGGCACCTGGTCACGGGCATCAGGATCTCCCCCAAGATGTGCTGAGGGGCACACCCTCCAGAGTGGGTGTTGCTTTCATTCTCATCTCATTGGAAGGCCAGGATGGTTCAACCAAGGCCGGTCTGCTTTCCGTCCTCAACCCAGAGTCCCACACAACCACAGAAGGGGCTCCCCTCTTTCAGCCCAGGTTGCCTAAAGAGTGACTGGATAGTGGAAGGCATGAAGCACACTTCCCAGAGCCAACTGTGTGCTTTCCAACTCTGTGAGGACGTGCCTGAGTTTCTAGAACAGAACAAACCCTGCTCTGCATCAGGGCCTTTGAACTTGCTGTCCCCACAGCTGTCAATATCCTTTTCCCAGCCCTTCAGACACCTAGCTTCTTCTTCTTTTTTTTTTTTTTTTTTTTTTTGGTCTTTTTAGGGCCGCACCCACAGCATATGGAGGTCCCAGGCTAGGGGTCCAATCAGAGCTATGGCTGCCGGCCTACACCACAGCCACAGCAATGAGAGATCTGAGCCACACCTGCGACCTACACCACAGCTCACAGCAATGCCGGATCCTTAACCCACTGAGCAAGCCAGGGATTGAACCTGCATCCTCATGGTTCCTAATTGATTCGTTTCCACTGAGCCACGACAGGAACTCCCCAGACATGTGGCTTCTGATCATTCAGGTCCCAGCTCAGATATTGTGTCTTCAAAGAGGCCAGCAGCCACCATCATTACCTCTCCCACCATAACTTTTGGCTTTCTTCACAATTCTCGCTTCTCTCTGAAATAATCTTATATTTATTCCTGTCTTTTCTTTTCTGACATCTGTCTACCCCTCCCCCACTACATCATCTGCATAAGGATAGAAACCTTTGCTTCATTTCTTTTCTTTTTTCTTTTTTTTTTTGTCTTTTGTTGTTGTTGTTGTTGTTGCTATTTCTTGGGCCGCTCTCGCGGCATATGGAGGTTCCCAGGCTAGGGGTCGAATCGGAGCTGCAGCCACCGGCCTATGCCAGAGCCACAGCAACGCGGGATCCGAGCCGTGTCTGCAACCTACACCACAGCTCACAGCAATGCCGGATCGTTAACCCCCTGAGCAAGGGCAGGGACCGAACCCGCCACCTCATGGTTCCTAGTCGGATTCGTTAACCACTGCGCCACAACAGGAACTCCCTTTGCTTCATTTCTACAGCATCTCACCACTGCCTCTGAATGCAAGGTGCTCAATTAATACTTGTTGAATGCAGGTGAGATTAAGAGGACAGGCTTGGGAATCAGGCAAGATTAAATCTTGCTTCCATCCCCAACTTCCTCAGGCTATTTATACTCACTGGGCCTTACTTCTGTCTTCTGTGAAATGGACACATCAGGATTGTTGAGTTGGTGTGTAACTAACTAGATGGGAAAATAGGGAACTGTATCTGACCACTTGTGAAGGAACGTGTGAGGAAAAATATATGTATAACGGGGTCACTTTACAGCAAAAATTGACAACATTGTACATCAACTACAATAAAAAAATTTTAGGAGTTCCCGTTGTGGTGCAGTGGTTAACGAATCCGACTAGGAACCATGAGGTGGCGGGTTCGATCCCTGGCTCGCTCAGTGGGTTAAACGATCCGGCGTTGCAGTGAGCTGTGGTGTAGGTTGCAGACACAGCTCAGATCTGGCGTTGCTGTGGCTCTGGCGTAGGCTGGCAGCTATAGCTCCGATTAGACCCCTAGCCTGGGAAACTCCATATGCTGCGGGAGCGGCCCTAATAAAGGCAAAAAGACAAAAAAAAATTTTTTTTTAAGAAAAAAAGAAAAGAAAACCAGATCGTGCTGGTAAAGCCTGTAGCCCAGATAAGGCTAAGTAAATGGTGGCTGGGGTTACTATTATTTTAGTCTCCTGGGTGTGACTGTGTTTATAGGACTGGGGCTCTAGAGCCCTTGCCTGAATTCCCTAGAGCCACACCTCTACCAGGCTCTGAGTCAGGGTCAGCTAGAAGCCCGGGCATACTCCCCCACAATGGCTACAGTGCTAATTATTTAAGATTTCACCTCTTCACCTGGCGCCAAGCCTGGCTTTACAATCCTTCTCTGTTCCCCAGAGCCGCCATGGACACTCACGATCTGGTCCTTTCATTTCTCTTCCCCACCTCTCCAGCCCCTCCCCAAAGGGGTAAGAGCTGCCCATTCCCTCCAGACCACAGCTTCCTTCTTCGGGGGGATGAGACCAGGTGTTCAGGATGTGGTGACATCGGAGGTGACCAGACATTTCTAGCTTCGGTCAGCGCCCGCTTTGGGGCTACATGGATTGGAGTCTGGCTGGTCATATAAGCCTTGACTTTGGGGCTCTGTTCCCAGGGTAGAGGAGACGCTGGCCTCTCCCGGGACCGGGAACGCCCAGCGTGTGTCTTGTGCACACAAGCCCAGCTGCCTTTCGTCACCATCTATGGAAGGGGGGGGCACGGCCCAAAGGTTTTAACAGCCTTTTTTAGCCCGGCCCGCTGACTCACACCTTCTGGCTCCACCCCGATGGGGGCTCCAGGGCCCCAGCTCGTGCCCTGGGGGTGGCAGTCTACAGGCTAGGGAAAGCTGGCCGACCAAGGGGGAAGTGAGAGACCGCAGACGCTCAGCTAAAGAAGCAGCCCTGGTTCTAATCTTGCAATTTCAGCCCCCGCTGGGGATCTGGACGATTCTCGACCGGGGCTCTGGGTATACTGGTGCACTTCCGACACAATAGGCCCCACTTCTGCATTCTCCACGCCGTGCACAATAATTAACTGTGAGCCCTACACACCTCCAAAAAAGTGAAATGAATGAATGGGGAGAGAAGCAGGAGTTGGCCAAGGGGAACGGAGTGGGCAGAAAGCATGCCAGCAGAAGCAAAGAAGTCTCTTAATGGCAAGAAAGAAACAGTAAGAAGTAAGCTTGTCAACAGCTGCTAGAAGAGGCCCTCCTGGAAACCAGATCGACCCACCCCCTTTACGGGTTGGACTTGGGAGCCCCACCCGGCCTACAGCACCTGGAAAGTCAGGACTGGATCGAACCATTTTATTATCTCCCCGCCCCCCCCCAATCTAGAAGTGCAGGGCGAGCCGGTCCAGGAGGGCCATACCACTGACGCCACGAAGGGAGCCCGGGCTGGTCGACTGAGCCGCTAGAAGACCAGACCAATTGGAAGCTCTCCGCGCAATGCTAATAGGCACGGGCAGAGCGCGCTACATCCGGGATGGGCACTACCAAGTACGCCGTCTGATGCACGCTCAGTGCCTCCGCCTTCCGGCTGCCATCTCAAGGGCGAACTGCGCTGCCCCCGGGACTCCTAGGGCCCGTGAGAGCCGTTCCTCGCTCGGCACCAGCCAGGGTCCGGGGGAATCTGGGGTTTGGTCTTCCGGGTCCTCCGTGCAGCGCTCAAGCGGAGGATCCGCGGGGTCGTCGGCTGCCCCTGCTGGGCTAAGCTCCGCGCTGCCCCGGGTTTGGGGAGTCGTACGGGGTCGAGGGTGCTGAAGCGGGGAAGCGCTGGCGCTGCGAGACCTCATCACCTCTGGTCTCCCAGGATCTGGGCTGAGATCTGAGGATGGCAAGACTGTGGTTTAGACTGGGCGATAGGGTGGGGGATGAAGATGGGGCCCCTTAGCTGAGAGTGGCTGGAAAACTCTAAGAGCTGCGGGAGACCGAGATCCTGGTACTAAGAGAAACCTCCAGTCGAGGCACGGATGTGCTTTTCAGGAACCGGGGCCACCAAAGACCTCACACTTTCTTTCCTGAAATTCTTCCCCTCCTGGATCCAGAACACTCCCGTCAGAAATCAATTCCCACACAGTCCAAAGGAAATCAACCCCCTCCCATCTAGGATCCCAGATTCTATCCTTGCTCATCCACCCTTCCTTGACTACCAACCCTTCCCCTGATGGACCCTTTGTCTTTTGGGACTAGACCCCCCCTACCTTCTGGAGCCCTGTTCCATCCCCTCTCCGCTAAGACTCACAATGCCTTCCTATCTGAGGACCACAATCTTTCTTGCTGAACACCCACTTTTCTTTTTCTTTTTTTCTTTCTTTCTTTTTTCCTTTTTTTTTTCTTTTTTCTTTTTTTGGTCTTTTTAGGGCCGCACCCAGGGCATATGGAGGTTCCCAGGCTAGGGGTCTAATCGGCGCTACAATTGCCAGCCTACATCACAGCCACAGCAATGCCAGATCTGAGCTGCGTCTGCGAACTTGAGCTGCACAGCTCATGGCTACACTGGATCCTTAACCCACTGAGCGAGGCCAGGGATCGAACCCAAAACCTCATGGGTCCTAGTCGGATTCGTTTCCACTGCGCCATGATGGGAACTCCTGAACGCCCACTTTTACCCCAAACCCCTTCCTTCCTCTTCCCTCCAGGTACTTCAAAAGCCTCCCCTCCGAAATCCATCCTTTTTCCTATCGTGGGACCCCACTCTTTCTGCCCCCCCACTTTGAGACTATCACGACCCTCACAGACACCAAGCCCCCAATCTTCCCTACTGAGGATGCCAAACCCTTCTTGCTCAGGACCCCAGCCTCTCCACCCTGGAACCCTCTTCTTCCTCTCACAGATCCCTGACCCCTCTCCCCTGGAAACCCACCGTCTTCTTTCCGGGGCCCTCCCACCCCCTCAGGCTTGCCGGGGTGGGTCTTAGGAGGCCTGCTTAGCACCAGACAGAGCCGCGGGCCGCTTGCACGAATCCTCTCCACGACCTGGGCATGGGTGAGCCCCTGCGTTGACTCTCCATTGATGTGGAGCACGAGGTCGCCAGGCTGCAAGAGTGCAAGGCAAGAAACGTTCTAGGAAAGTCAAAATAGAGAGCACACCGACAAAGGGTGAGGGCTGGCACTGTTGAATGGAGGGTGCCTCATTGTTCACCTGCAAGCGACCACAGCGCTGTGCTGGCCCATCCTTCAGCAGCCCGCGCACTGCCAGTGGAGCGTCCCCGCCTCTGTCTCGGCCTCCACTTAATGTGAGGCCAAAGCCCACGGAACTGCGAACCAGTTCCACACAGAACCGACCAGAGGCCTGGAGCGGCTTCGAAGCACCACGTGTCTTACCCTGGGTCACTTGGGGTGGCGCTGTACGCGTACCCAAAGTCTCTGACCGACGATGCTACAGTAAGGACACAAGTGTACATACATTGCCAGTCTCTAGGTAGGTGGCTTGGATTAAGGGGAAGAGGTGGTACCTGGGGCCGATGTGCCATGAAAGTGGCATTAGGAAGGCGACTGTCCGTGACCTCTATGTCCGCCGAATCCAGCACGCTAATGGCTGGGGAATGAAAGAGGCAGTCGGAGGAGTACTATAAGGAAACCATCTAGGAAGTGCCCCGTAAGTTAATATTCTAGCCTCTTTGTCTCTGGGATGTACAGATTTGCTCATGCATTTAACTAGGCTCCGCTCACAGGAATAACTATCCTGATATGGCGTTGTTGTTGTTGTTGTTGTTGTTGTTTTCCGTTTTGGATGCGCCTGCAGCAAGTGGAAATTCCCCGGCCAGGGATCCAACTCTAACCACATCACCAACCTGAGCCACTGCAGTGACAGCTTTGGATCCTTAATCGGGTCTGACACGAGGGGACTCCTGGATCCCGCCTTTATAAATAATAACCCTGGGACTGGCTATTTGAATAATTCTCCAGACCTTCCTACCACCCTAATAAAACCCAGATCCTGCCCCTCAAATTAAACCCTTAGACGTACCCTACAGGGTGCTACTCCAATATTTAGCTGCTGAAGATTTCAGGCCACGCTCTCTAGTTAGCCTATAAACCCATTGCTGACTTTTCCAGTCACAGCCCCTTCACCCGCTTATAAGCTCCACTCCCTTGACTAACCTTACGGTCCCGCCCCTTAGCTGAATGCCCGCCCCAACCCTCTCTAGGCCCTGCCTCCTAGGAAATGCCACTCGAAATCCCTCTGACAATGGTAAAGTTCAGCCCTGCACCCACACTGATCCTGCAACGTTCACCTACTGCAATAACCCACCTCTGTGTCACCTCCCAGAGGAATATTATAGGCTAAATCCCAGACCCCTCAACACCGCCGAGCCTCGTCCTCCCAACTCACAGTCACTCGCTGGCCCCACCCAGGGCACTAACTAACAATCCCAGGCCCGCCCCCCCAGAACCCGGCTCCGCTCCGACCACGCCCTCTGGACGCCCCGCCCCTGTCACGCACCCTCCTTGGGGCGCAGGCGCAAAGTGGCGCCCGCCCTGCGTACCAGCGCCGCCACGTCCGCCGCAGCTCGGGCAGCCAGGGGGCGCGCGTCCAGCCGCGCCAGCCGCTCCCGGGCGCTGGGGCCCGCGCGCGGAGGAAGGCCACCGCCTGGCGAACGGAAAGGGCAGATCAACGCCCACCTTCAGTCTCAGCGAGCCCTCACGCCCCCCGATGGCCGAAGACCTAGAGTGGCCATCAAGATCCCGGAGACCCGGGACCACTCTTCCACAGTTGCGAAGGTCACCGACTGTCCCTCTCTTGCCCGTGGACCCCGCCTGCCCCCAAGATATCTCTGGACTTAGCTGTTTAACCCCAGTATTCCTGGACCCCTCCGAACACCCTGTGGGTATCTCTGGAGGTTTCCTACTGCCCCCTCCCCCAACTGCCGCCAGAATCCCAGATCCCAAACTCTTCCCCGCCAGCATCGAGAAGGATCCCGACTCTCCCAGAGGTCCCGACAGAACACGGTCCGGCCCCCTGTGGCCCCGGCACCCCCGGTTCCCCTCTAGATAGCCTAGGTAACCCTGCCGGCCCACGTAGCCCCGGATTGCCCCTTCCCATATCCTCGCAGGGCCCTGCCTAACCCTCCGGAAGCCACCACAGACCCTGCCCGAGTGCCCAGGTGTGTCCAGTGACCCCGGGCAGACCCCCTCCTGCACCTCTCCCCGGACCCTCCTGAGAGCCCCCGGGTCTGGTGCACCGCTTCGCAGCGCGGGTGCGGGTAGGGGGCCCAGAGCCCAGCCCGGGTCGCTGGGGCCCTGCCCTCTACCGCCGCCGCCGCCGCCGCCGCCGCCGCCGCCGCCCCTTGGGCGCCAGGGCTGCCTTGTTTACCACCTGTCAGAAGGAAAAGGTGACGAGCAGACAGGCGGGGCGAGGGCTGGCAGGGACGCGTCCACTCGCTCCCGTTCGCCCCGTACCTCCTCCGCTCCCCCTAGGGTCTGTGGCGCCCCCCGCGCGCGGCTCCATGACCTGTGCTCGGCCCGCTGGACGCACGGACGCCAGCGGCGTGTTGGGAGCGCCTGGGCGAGCTCACCTGGCCGCCTGCCCGGGCCTGGACGCGGCTGAGGCCGGCCGGTCCCGTGCTCAGGCGCCCCAAGCAGCGCGGTGACCTACCTGGCGGCCCGCAAGGAGGCCTGGCCCAGGGAGGGAGCCCGCGCGAGCCCTTGGCCTCGCTCTGCCGCAAGGCGCTGCCCCTCTTTCCCAGCACCGTGGGAAACCTCTTTTCCACCCCGGGGATGTCGTCATTCCACGTGGGAGAGGGGGACGTCGAGGCCCAGAGACGTTCAGGGCCCCTCCTGCGCTCTGACAACTGGAAACTGGATGCGGACCCCGAACCCACGTTACCCAGGGTATTCTGCAGCCTCCAGCAGAGCTTTGCACATCGTAGGCACTCAGTAAATTTGCGGGGAATGTGGGGCTGGGGGGGAGGGTGACCTCGGAGGCTTGGGGGGCCATGGGAGGGAGGCGTCAGGGCCCTGAGCATGATAGGGTTGGGGGATTCCAAAGGTAGGGAAGGGTGGGTCTCCTGGAGAGTGGAGGGACAGTAGGGGGCTGGACTCGAGGAGGCTTTCTTTTTGTTGTTGTTGTTGTTGCTATTTCTTGGGCCGCTTCCCCGGCATATGGAGGTTCCCAGGCTAGGGGTTGAATCGGCATATGGAGGTTCCCAGGCTAGGGGTTGAATCGGAGCTGTAGCCACCAGCCTACGCCAGAGCCACAGCAACGCGGGATCCGAGCCGCGTCTGCAACCTACACCACAGCTCACGGCAACGCCGGATCATTAACCCACTGACCGAACAGGGCAGGGACCGAACCCGCAACCTCATGGTTCCTAGTCGGATTCGTTAACCACTGCGCCACGACGGGAACTCCTCGAGGAGGCTTTCAAGGCACGTGGGTGGAGGGGACCCCAGGCAATGAGAGGGGAGAGAGGAGGCCCGTCCTAGGTCTGAAAGGGGGTGTGGGCGGGCTCTGGAGACAAAGGCCCCGAGGGGGGAATGCTTGGGCACAGTGGTCCTGTAGTGGAAGCAGGAAGGAGGAATGGGGAGCAGGGAGAGAAGGCCTGTGGCCACCACTTTGTGGAGGAAGAAGCTGAGGGCGGGAGGGACCCAGGGCCCCTCCTCAGCCAAGGGCAGTGTGGGTCTCAGGCACTTCACCCCCGACAGTCCCTTGGCCCAGTTACTATGTCACCATGGGCTGTGGACGGGCACACTGTGTCCTGGTGTCCATCCTGGCTGGCTGGGCCACCTCTCGCTCCCTCCTTTCAGGGTCCTGGCGGTCCTTGTCGGTGACATGGCTGAATGGTCCCTGCTTTCATTCTTCCTTCGACCCCATGCGCCTCCCATCTCGGACCTGCCCTTGTCTGAGGGGGACACACTGGACCCCCTTCACTGCTCTGCCCTGTTCTTGTGACCCCATGGGGCTTTCGAAGTTCCCCAGCTATGCCCACTGTCATTCCACCTCCCTGCCTTTGCCCATGCTCTTCCCTCTTCCTAGCAGACCCTTCACAGCCTTTTTCCACCTGTCAGGTGACTCTGTTATCAAGGCCCAGTTCAAAGGCTCCAGCCCTCCATTCTTCCATTTGAAACGAACACATGTTCCTATGCAGACCATGAATGATTGTCTATGTAGACTTGGAAACCAAAGTGCCTCTGTTGGAGTTCCCATTGTGGCTCAGCGTTAACAAACCCAACTAGTACCCATTATGATGTGGGTTCGATCCCTGGCCTCGTGCGTGAGTTAAGGATCCGGAGTTGCTGTGGCTGTGTTGTAGGCCGGCGTCTACAGCTCTAATTCAACCCCTAGCCTGGGACCTTGCATACGGCCCTAAAAAAAAAAAAAAAAAAAAAAAGACAAAGTGCTTCTGTCTGTGGGGAAGAATCCAGCCTAATTTCTTTTCCCTTTTTTTTTTTTTGTCTTATTGCCATTTCTTGGGTCGCTCCCGCGGCATATGGAGGCTCCCAGGCCAGGCGTCCATTTGGAGCTGTAGCCACCAGCCTACGCCAGAGCCACAGCAACGCAGGATCCGACCTACACCACAGCTCACGGCAATGCCAGATCCTTGACCCACTGAGCGAGGCCAGGGATTGAACCCTCAACCTCATGGTTCCTAGTCGGATTCGTTAACCACTGAGCCACGACAGGAACTCCCTAATTTCTTTTCCTGAATCTTCCCAAGTGAATCAGGTTGAGGAGAAAAACCAAGGCTGAACCCTGGGCATCCATGTCCTTCCATCCACTGGGGAGCCTTGCCACTCTCTCCTCCAGGGCCCAGTCCTTTACCCCTCCCCCTGGTGACCTCCCCAATCCTGCAGGGATGTGCCGGTCACCAGGATCACTGCCCTCTCTGGCCATCTGCCTGCCTGAACCAGGATCTGCTCTGGTCTACTTGGCCATCCCTGAGGGTCGAGTGATGTGTGAACCTCCAGGAGTCCACCGCAGAAGATGGCTGCATCTGCGTTCCTCTTTGGAGAAGTCAGCATGCTGCTTTCTTTGTCAAATGCTGTGTACACCTCTTCTGAATGGCTTACAGAATGAGAAATAGCCAGTGCAAGGCATACCTATTATCCCAGTTTTATAAATTAGGAAATGGAAGCCCAGAGAGTATAAGTAACTTTCCCTCGGGCCTGATCCTGTTCTTTTTTTTTTTTTTTCCCTTGGCCATCCCCGGGCATATGGAGCTCCCAGGCCAGGGATCAGAGCCGAGATCCCAGCCACAACTGGGAACCAAGCCACAGCTGCAGCAATGCTGGATCCCCAACCCACGGTGCCCAGCCAGGGATCGAACCCGCATCCCAGGGCTCCCCAGACACTGCTGATCCCCTTTTGCCACAGCGAAAGCTCCTGCCTAACCCTGTTGTTATGGAGACCAAGCACTGGAGATGGCGATGGTAGCTTCCAATCTGGGTTTCAAGGCTTTGGGATCCAGTGGTTGTGGTGGAGGGGTGCTTAAAGAGTGAGGAATGGGTGCTTGAGGTTCCATAGATCACTTAATGGGAGAGCCTTGCAGAGAAGTATTGTCAAAAGTTCAGGATGGGAGTTCCTGTTATGGCTCAGTGGTTAACAAATCTGACTAGGAACCATGAGGTTGCGGGTTCGATCCCTGACCTTGCTCATTGGGTTGGGGACCTGGTGTTACCGTGAGCTGTGGCATGGGTCGCAGACGCGGCTCGGATCTGGCGTTGCTGTGGCTCTGGTGTAGGCCGGCAGCTGTGGCTCCGATGGGACCACTGGCCTGGGAACCTCCATATGCCGTGGGTGCGGGTGTGTCCCTAGAAAAAGACAAAAAAAAAAGTTCAGGATGGGTGGATGGTAAGGGGCGGGCTCTAAGTATCCCACAGCCAAGATGCTTGAGAAATGGGACAAGGAATTTGCCAACTGGATGGAGGTTCATGGGTTTGGAGATGGGGAATTGTCTGAGGCTGGGAGATGCTCGTTCTTGGGGGAGTTTGCAAGGTATGAAAGGTCCAAGGATGGCCTTGGACGAACTGTAGGGACATTACCCTGGATGGGAGATCCCTCAGAGCTGATACCAGCAGCGCCACGAATCTGGGGATTAGAGGCCAGGACTGGAGTTGAAGGAGCCGTGCTCAGGTCACCAAGGCAGCTGGCAGGGTTGGGGGCTCCAGACAAAAGGCAGACCTACAGAAAGAGGAATCCTAACTACTGCTTTGTCTGGTGCCTCAGTGTACCCTTCTTGGAAGTGGCGGTAATGAGACGTGCATGGTAAAATTGCCAAGGGATTAAGAATAAAGCTTCCAAACCACCTGCATTATGCCCAGCCAAGCTCTTTGGCAGCAGCTCTGGAATATTATCTTTAATCAATATTGATTACAATCAGACTGGATAAGGCCAAACCTCCTCTTAGTCCTGCTCCATTGTGGATATATTTTTTAATTTATTTTTTATTTTTTTGCATTTTAGGGCCACACCCTTGGTCCTACCTATCAACTACCTTGGTATGGTAGTTCTCAGGCTAGAGGTTGAATCGGAGCTGCAGCTGCCGGCCTATAGCTACCACAGCCGCAGCAATGCAGGATCCAAGATGCATCTGCAACCTACACCACAACTCACGGCAATGCCAGATCCTTAACTCACTGAGCAAGGCCAGGGATTGAACCCGCATCCTCATGGATACTAGTCGTCGGGTTCGTTACTGCTGAGCCACCACAGCAACTCCCCATTGTGTGTTTAAACGAGTGCCCCTCTTAGCCTCAACCATTCATCAAAAAAGCCTTTTGCCTTTTTGATTAGTTTGTTGATGGATTGATTGATTTTGGCTGCCCCATGGCATGTGGAGTACCCCAGACAGAGATTGAATCTGAGCTGGATTTGCAACCTAAGTCACAGCCGTGCCAACACCGGATCCTTAACCCACTTGGCCAGGCCAGGGATTGAACCTGCATCCCTGCCTCTGCAGAGATACAGTCATCAATCCCCTTATGCCACAGTGGAAACTCCAGTCTTCTGCCCCTTTAGTATCACCTCATTCATGGATTTAACTCAGTCCCCCTCACAATCCCACGCAGTTCTTTTTTATTTGTTTGTTTGTTTTGTTTTTTTTTGCTTTTTAGGGCCACACCTGCAGCATATGGAAGTTTCCAGGCTAGGGGTAAAATCAGAGCTGCAGCTGCCAGCCTGCACCACAGCCACAGCAACTTGTGATCCAAGTTGCATCTTCAACCTACACCACAGCTCACGGCAATGCCTGATGCCCCGACCTGCTGAGCAAGACCAGGGATCGAACCCGCATCCTCATGACTACTAATTGGGCCACCAAAGGAACTCCCTACACAGTTCTTATTAATTTAATAAAAACTTTCCTTTTAAGGGATTGAGGTTGGAGTCCCCGTTGTGGCTCAGTGGTTAATGAATCCGACTAGGAACGATGAGGTTGCGGGTTCGATCCCTGGCCTCGCTCAGTGGGTTAAGGATCCAGCATTGCCGTGAGCTGTGTGGGGTAGGTCACAGATGTGGCTTGGATCCCGAGTTCCTGTGGCTGTGGTGTAGGCCGGCGGCTACAGCTCCGATTCGACCTCTAGCCTGGGAACCTCCATATGCCACGGGAGTGGCCCAAGAAAAGGCAAAAAGACCAAAACAAAACAAAACAAAACAAACAAAAAAACCCCACCAAAAACAAATTAAGAGATTGAAGTTAATAGACATCAAATTTGATACGTTTTTTCTTGTTTGTTTTGTTTTGGTCTTTTTACCATTTCTCGGGCCACTCCCGCGGCATATGGAGGTTCCCAGGGCTAGGGGTCTAATAGGAGCTATAGCCACTGGGGGGAGGGGGGGACACAGCCACAGCAACTCTGGATCCGAGCCGAGTCTGCAACGTACACCACAGCTCACGGCAACGTTGGATCCTTAACCCACTAAGCGAGGCCAGGGATGGAACCTGCAACCTCATGGTTCCTAGTCGGATTTGTTAACCACTGAGCCATGAAGGGAACTCCTTGATAGGTTTTCAAGTTGTTACCAAACCAAGTTCATTTGTTTAACACAGCAAGCCAAACGCTGAGACACAGAGATCTGCAGCAGAAAAAGTGTTTATTCACCATCTTCCCAAAGGGAGCTTGAGATACTTATGGGATAAAGAAGCAGGTTGGTCCTAGGCCTGGGAAAGATGTTTGGAGGTAGGGGAAAGATGAGATAATTGGGGTTCTGTGCAGGCGTTCATGGGATCTGTGTTAAAAAGTGGAGGTGCTTAGTGCTATCTGAGGATGGAGTTTATTTATTTATTTTTGCTTTTTAGGGACGCACCCGAGGGATATGGAGTTTCCCAGGCAAGGGGTCCAATGTGGAGCTGCAGTTGCTGGCCTACACCACAGCCAGATCCAAGCCGCATCCACCGACCTACACCACAGCTCACGGCAACACCGGATCCTTAATCCCCTGAGCAAGGCCAGGGATCGAACTTGAGTCCTTATGGATGCTAGTCAGATTTGTTAACTGCTGAGCCATGACGGGAATGCCCGAGGATGGAGTTTTTGACATCTGTCCTCGGATGTCAAAAGGTGATTCATCGAACACCTGTGCAGGCCCAGTCTTGGAGTTGGTGCTCCCAACAAGTCTTAGCTGGCTCAAACTGGACAAGAGCTGACTCCAAATTCCTGAAAAAAAAAATTAAGCTATAGCAATCCATATGTAGAAGTGTTATCTAGAGGAGGTGAGGTGATTAAGGAGTCACAAAATAATTGAGTTCCCGTTGTTGCAGTGGGTTAAGAGCTGACATAATGTCTGTGAGGATGCAGGTTCGATCCCTGGCCTCAGTGGATTAAGTAACCAGCATTGCCACAAGCTGCAGTGAAGCTCGCAGATGTGGCTTGAATCTGTCGTTGCTGTGGCTGTGGCATAGGCTGGCAGCTGTAGCTCCGATTCGACCCCTGGTCTGGGAACTTCCAAATGCCACAGGCGAAGCCCTAAAAAAAAGAAAAAAAATTTTTTTTTAAATAATTAAGATGATCTTGGAGTTCCCGTCGTGGCGCCGTGGTTAACGAATCCGACTAGGAACCATGAGGTTGCAGGTTCCATCCCTGGCCTTGCTCAGTGGGTTAAGGATCCGACGTTGCTGTGAGCTGTGGTGTAGGTCGCAGATGCAGCTCGGATCCCGCGTTGCTGTGGCTCTGGCATAGGCCGGTGGCTACAGATCCTATTAGACCTCTAGCCTGGGAATCTCCATATGTCACAGCTGCGGCCCTAGAAAAGGCAAAAAGACCAAAAAAATAATAATAATAATTAAGATGATCTTGATCAGTGAAGGCAGGTTACAAGGAGAGGAGTTTTTAACAAGCCGTTCCCTTACCTCCTGTTCTGTAAGATAAGCTCAAGCATTTGTCAGTCACCAGTTTCTGTCAACCCTATGGGGCACAGTTTCAAACTGGTTACACCTGTGAGACTACCACTACTATCATGGTAATGGACATAGGCAGTTCCTGTTGTGACACAGCCAAAATGAATCCGACTGGTATGTACGAGGATGTGGATTCGATCCCTGCCTTTCTCAGTGGGTCAAGGATCCTGCGTTGCCATGAGCTGTGGTGTAGGTTGCAGATGCAGATGCGGCTCGGATCCTGCATTGCTGTGGCAGTTGTGTAGGCTGGCAGTTGCAGCTCTGATTTGACCCCTAGTCTGGGAATTTCCATGTGCCGTGGGTGTTGCCCTAAAAAGACAAAAAAGAAGTCTGCTATAGACGGATGGGTGTCTCCCCCAAATTCATATAGTGAAGCCTTAACTACCCATGTGACTGTATCTGAAGATGGAATGTTTAGGAGGAAAATAACGATAAATGATATCATGAGAGTGGAATCCTAATACGATAGGATGTGGCCTGATAAGAAAAAGAATATCTCTTTCTCCCTCTCTCTTCCATTTGAGGACGCAGTGAAAGTGGCCATTTGCAAGTTAGGAAAGAAGCGCTTACCAGGAACCAAATTGACTAGCACCTTGGTCTTCGACTTCCCTGCCTCCTTCAGAACTGTGAGAAATAAATCTCTTTTTTTTTTTCTCTTCCTTCCTTCCCTTCTTTGTTTTTGTTTTTGTTTTGGTCTTTTTGCCATTTCTAGGGCCGCTCCCGCAGCACATGGAGGTTCCCATGCTAGGGGTCTAATCAGAGCTAGGGGTCTAATCAGAGCTGTAGCCACTGGCCTACGCCAGAGGCACAGCAACACCAGATCCGAGCCGCATTTGCAAACTACACCACAGCTCACGGCAAGCCAGATCCTTAGCCCACTGAGCAAGGCCAGGGATCATACCCACAACCTCATAGTTTCTAGTCAGATTCATTAACCACTGAGCCATGACGGGAACTTCTCCCAAACTGTTTTCTAAAGATGCTATTTACCATTTTACATTTCTATTAAAAGTTTATGGGAGTTCCCGTCGTGGCGCAGTGGTTAACGAATCCGACTAGGAACCATGAGGTTGCGGGTTCGGTCCCTGCCCTTGCTCAGTGGGTTAACCATCCGGCGTTGCCGTGAGCTGTGGTGTAGGTCGCAGACGCGGCTCGGATCCCGCGTTGCTATGGCTCTGGTGTAGACTGGCAGCTACAGCTCCGATTCAACCCCTAGCTTGGGAACCTCCATATGCCGCGGGAGCGGCCCAAGAAATAGCAAAAAAAAATAAAATAAAATAAACCAAAAAAAAAAATAAAAGTTTATAAGGAGTTCCCATCATGGCTCAGCAGAAATGAATTTGACTAGTTTCCATGAAGACACAGGTTTGATCTCTGTCCTTGCTCAGTGGGTGAAGGATCCGGCATTGACTTGAGCCGTGGTGTGAGTTGCAGATGCCGCTCGGATCTGGTGTTACTGTGCCTGGGGTGTAGACCAGCAGCTACAGCTCCCATTTGACCCCTGGCCTGGTATTTTGCATATGCCACGGATGTGGCTCTAAAAAGATGGAAAAAAAAAAACAGGATATGAGAGGCGTTCCCTGGTGTCTCAGTGGGTGAAGGATCTGGTGTTGTCACTGCTGTGGCTCTGGTTACTGCTGTGGTATGGATTCGATACCCAGGCTGGGAACTTCCACATGCCACAGGTGTGGCCAAAAACAAAACAAAACCTAGAAAAAAAGGTGAATCTTGTAGTATATAAATTACAAATTAGGAGTTCCCATTGTGGCTCAGTAGGTTAAGATCCTGACTAGTATCCCTGAGGATGTGGGTTTGATCCCCAGCCTTGCTCAGTGGGTTAAGGATCCAGCATTGCCACAAGCTGTGGTGTAGATTGTACATGTGGCTCAGACCTTTCGTTGCTCTGGCTGTGGTGTAGGCCAACAGCAGCAGCTCTGATTCCACCCCTAGCCTGGGACCGTCTATATGCCACAGGTGTGGCCCTTAGAAAAAAAGGGAAAAAATATAAATTAAAAATTTAAATGAGAAATTAAAAACAAACAGTATATGAGAGTTCCGTTTCTTCCACATCTTCACCAAGAGTTGGTATGGTCAGATTTTTTAACTTTAGACATTCTAATGTGTTTATAGTGGTTCTTCATCATGATTTTAACTTGCATTACCCAAATGACTAATATAATTGGGCACTGTTTACATGCTTATTTGCCATCTGTATATGTTCTTTGGTAAAATTTGTGTTCAAATCTTTTGCCTGTCTTTTTTTTTTTTTTCGGAGGCGGGGGTTGTTTTATTATTAAGTTTTGAGCATTCTGTATATATTATGTATATAAATTCTCTATCAGATAAGTGATTTGCATTGTCTTTTTTTATATAATGATTTTTATTTTTTCCATTATAGCTGCTCTACAGTGTTCCGTCAATTTTCTACTGCACAGCAAGGTGACCCAGTCACACATACATGTATACATTCTTTTTTCTCCCATTATCAGGCTCCATCACAAGTGACCAGACATAGTTCCCAGTGCTATACAGCAGGATCCCATTGGTTATCCATTCCAAAGGTAATAGTTCGCATCTATTAACCCCAAATTCCCAGTCCCTCCCAGTCCCTCCCCCTCCCTCTTGGCAACCACAAGTCTCTTCTCCAATGCATTGTCTTTTCAAGAGAAAAATTTTTGAATTTTGATCAAGTTCAACTTATCCATTTGTTCCTTTATGGATTGTGCATTCGATGTAGATTCTATCTAAGCAAACTTTGCCTAACCCAAGATGACAAAATTTTCTCCCATGCCTGCTTCTGTAAGTTTTATAGTTTTAGCTTTTAAATTGTAGTCTATGAGCTATTTTGGATTAAATCATTATTTTTTTTATGGCCACACCTGTGGCATGTAGAAACACCCGGGCCAGAGGTCAAATTGGATCTGCACCTGCGGCCTAGGCCACAGTCACAGCAAAACCGGATATGAGCTGGATATCCAGATCCTGAGTGAGGCCAGGGATGGAACCCGCATCCTCACAGAGACAGGATCAGGTCCTTAACCAGCTGAGCCACAAAAGGAACTCCAATTTGGCAGCCCTTAATGAATGAAGGATTTTTAGTAGCATAGGAAAATATTTATTACATAATGTTTGGGGGGGGTGTTTGTTTTTCGTACTTTTTTGCTTTTTACAGCTGCACCCTCAGCATATGGAAGTTCCCAAGCTAGGGGTCCAATCAGAGCTGCAGCTGGTGCCTATGCCACAGCAACACAGGATGCAAGCCAAGCTTGCGAGCTACACCACATCTCACAGCAACGCCAGATCCCCGACCCACTGAGCAAGGGCAAGGATTGAACCCGAGTCCTCATGGATACTAGTTGTATTAGTTTCTGCTGAACCACAACAGGAACTCCCTTATTACACAATATTAAGAAAACAAAGCAGGTTAAAAAGTTGTATATATCATTTAACTTCACCTTTGTAACCATAAAAGAATGTATTTTTTAAGAGACTGAAAGCAAAACATAAAACTTTCATCCTCAGGAGTTCTCGTCGTGGCTCAGTGGTTAAAGAATCCGATTAGGAACCATGAGGTTGCAGGTTCGGTCCCTGGCACTTGCTCTGTGGGTTAAGGATCTGGTGTTGCCGTGAGCTGTGGTGTAGGTTGCAGATGTGGCTCGGATCCCGAGTTGCTGTGGCTCTGGCGTAGGCCGGTGGCTACAGCTCCGATTCAACCCCTAGCCTGGGAACCTCCATATACCATGGGAGCGGCCCTAGAAAAGGCAAAAAGACAAAAAATAAAAATAAAGATAAAAATAAAAAAATAGGAGTTCCCGTCGTGGCGCAGTGGTTAACGAATCCGACTAGGAACCATGAGGTTGCGGGTTCAGTCCCTGCCCTCGCTCAGTGGGTTAAGGATCCGGCGTTGCCGTGAGCTGTGGTGTAGGTTGCAGACGCGGCTCGGATCCTTCGTTGCTGTGGCTCTGGCGTAGGCCGGTGGCTACAGCTCCGATTCAACCCCTAGCCTGGGAACCTCT
Organism: Phacochoerus africanus; assembly: GCF_016906955.1. Classification (NCBI taxonomy): domain Eukaryota; kingdom Metazoa; phylum Chordata; class Mammalia; order Artiodactyla; family Suidae; genus Phacochoerus; species Phacochoerus africanus. Next base: position 45,443,014 of record NC_062560.1, on the reverse strand, counting down.
ATATGCCGGGGAAGCGGCCCAAGAAATAGCAACGACAACAACAACAACAACAAAAGACAAAAAATAAAAATAAATAAAAATAAAAAAATAAAATGTTCATCCTCCAGATGAAAGGATTATAGATGATAGTATTGAGTCTTGCGACCCCTGCACATGATATATTTCCCATTTATTAAGGCATTTTATTTTATTTTTCCTTTTTTGGCCAAACTCTCAACATATTGGAAATTCCCCAGCCAGGAATAGAATCTGAGCTGCATGTTGCATCTGAGCTGCATTGTGCATTTGAGCTTCATCTTGTATCCACAGAAGCAGCGAGACCAGATTCTTTAACCCACTGTGCCAGGTTGAGATCCAACAACAATACCACAGAGACAAGCCAGATCATTAACCCACTGCGCCACAGCAGACACTCTACGGCCTTTTAAAATTTCTTTTGGCAGTGTTCCCTCAGTGGCACAATGGGATCAGCAGCCTCTTGGGAGTACTGGGATGCAGGTTCTATCTCCAGCCTGGCACAGTGGGTTAATGCTCAGATCTGATTTCATGGAGCATACCAAAGGCCTCTGGTTGGCCAAAAAAAGGAAAGAAAAAAATTGCAATATTTTGCAGTTTTCCATGTATGGGTCTCACACATTACTGTCATGTTTTTCCCTAAATATTTCCTTTTTTTTAGGTCCCCACCCACAGCATATGGAAGTTCCCAGGCTAGGGGTCAAATCAGAGCTACAGCTGCCGGTCTACACTACAGCCACAACAACGCCACATCCAGATCTGAACCAATTTTGCAACTTACACCGAAGCTTGCAGTCAGTGCTGATTCTTTTTTTTTCTTTCCTTCTTTTTTTCTTTTTTTGTCTTTTCTAGGGCCGCACCCGCGGCATATGGAGGTTCCCAGGCTAGGGATCGAATCGGAGTTGTAGCCGCTGGACTACACCACAGCCAAAGCAACGCCAGATCAGAGCCGTGTCTGCGACCTACACCATAGCTCACGGCAACGCTGGATCCTTAACCCACTGAGCAAGGCCAGGGATGGAACCCCTATCCTCATGGACACTGGCCAGGTTCTTTACCCACTGAGCCATAAGAGGAACTCCTAATTGTTGTTTATTGATCTTGTATTCTGCAACCTTGATACACTACTTTTTGGTTCTATTAGATCTCTAGAGATCCTATCTAATCTTCTACATGAATGATCATGTCTGAAATAAAGGTAGTTTTAATTCTTTCTTTCCTATCTGTATGTTTTCCTTTTATCTTTCTTTCTTTTTTCTTTTTTTTTTTTTTGGCTTTTTGCTATTTCTTTGGGCCGCTCCCGTGGCATATGGAGGTTCCCAGGCTAGGGGTTGAATCGGAGCTGTAGCCACCGGCCTACGCCAGAGCCACAGCAACGCAGGATCCGAGCCGAGTCGGCAACCTACACCACAGCTCACGGCAACGCCGGATTGTTAACCCACTGAGCAAGGGCAGGGACCGAACCCGCAACCTCATGGTTCCTAGTCGGATTCGTTAACCACTGCGCCACGACGGGAACCCCTTTTTTTTGTTGTTGTTGCACCCACAGGGCATATGGAAGTTTCCCAGCCAGGGATGGAACCTGTACCACAGCAGCAACCTAAGCCACTGCAGTGACAATGCCAAATCTTTAACCTGCTTCACCACAAGAGAAATCTGGTATGTCTTTTTTTTTTTTTAATGGCCCCATCCACGGCATATAGACATTCCCAGGCTAGGCATTGAATCTGAGGCTCAGATGCGAACTATGACACAGCTACAGCAATGCCAGATCCTTTAACCCACTGCACTGGGCTAGGGGTCAAACCCGCACCTACGCAGTGACCCAAGCCACTGAAGTCAGATTCTTTTTTTGTTTGTTTGTCTGTCTTTTTTGGGCCATACCCGTGGCATATGGGTAAGGGTCGAGTGCAGCTGTAGCCACCGGCCTACACCACAGCCACAGCAACCCGAGATCCCAGCCACATCTTCGACCTACACCACAGCTCACCGGATCCTTAACCCACTGAGCAAGGCCAGGGATCGAATCTACCTCCTCATGGATACAAGTCAGATTCATTTCCACTGAGCCACGACGGGAACTCCTTAAGTCAGATTCTTAACCCCCTGCACTACAGCAGGACCTCCCGTTTTTCTCTTTCAAAAAGAACACCTAATTTCTTCTTGACTATTCTGTCTATCTAATCCATGCCCAGGCCCACACTCTTTTTTATTACTATGTTGTTGTAGCATATTATAATATTTTGAAATCTATGTCTTCTCTGTTTCTGAGGCCAGACCCAACCCATAACATTTGTGAAGCAAAGGGTTAAAATACAAATGGAGGACCCACAGAAGGCTAAATGTCTAAAAGTAATAAATTGGAGTTCCCGTCGCGGCTCAGCAGAAACGAACCTGACTAGCATCCATGAGGACACAGGGTCCATCCCTGGCCTCACTCAGTGGGTTAAGGATCCAGCATTGCTGTGAGCTGTGGTGTAGGTTGCAGATGTGGCTCAGATCCTGTGTTGCTGTGGCTGGGATGTAGGCCAGCGACTTCAGCTCCGATTTAACCCCTAGCCTGGGAACCTCCATATGCTGCAGGTTCGGCCCTAAAAAAGGACAATAAATAAATAAATAAATAAAAGTAATAAATCAAGGTATTTGTTAAATATAATATGATGTACTCTCCCACTTTGACAAATACATTTCCATACAAACTTACAAGGCAGGCAGGTGGTATCCCTGACACACTGTGATGTCATCATCTGTGCTGGCACCCAGAAGAACTTCTCCCTCCAGACAGGGTGCCTGCCAATGGCAGGGCCAAGGGATGTTCCAGCCTCTTATATGTGCAAGACTCGGTCATTGAAAATGACAAAACACTGCTGAGAGAAATTAAAGAAGGCCTCAATAGCAGTCCCATCATGGCTCAGTGGTTAACGAATCTGACTAGGAACCATGAGGTTGTGGGTTTGATCCCTGGTCTCGCTCAGCTGGTTAAAGATCCAGCATTGCCTTGAGCTGTGGTGTAGGTTGCAAATGTGGCTCGGATCCCGCATACTGTTGCTCTGGTGTAGGCTGGGGGGTACAGCTCCGATTCAACCCCTAGCCTGGGAATCTCCATATGCCGCTGGTGTGACCCTAGAAAAGGCAAAAAGACCAAAAAAAAAAAAAAGAAGGCCTCAATAAATGAGAAATATATCATATTCAAGGGTCTTAAGACTCAATACTATTAAGATGCCAATTATTCCCAAATTAATCTATAGATTAATACTGGTTCCAAGAAAAATCATTGCACTTTTTTTTTTTTGGCCTTTTTGCCCTTTTTAGGGCTTCACCCATGGCATATGGAAGTTCCCCGGCTAGGAGTCTAATCAGAGTTACAGCTGCTGGGCTACACCACAGCCACAGCAATGCAGGATCCGAGCCGTGCTTGCCACCTACACCACAGCTCACGGCAACTCCAGATCCTTAACTCACGGAGCCAGGCCAGGGATCAAACCCGCAATCTCGTAGTTCCTAGTCGGTTTCATTTCTGCTATGCCATGACAGGAACTTCCTGCACTTTTTTTTTTTTTTTTGACAAACAGATTCTAAAATTCATATGGAGTAGTTCTCTTTGTGGCTCAGCAGTAACGAACCCACCTAGCATACATGAGGACGAAGGTTTGATCCCTGGTCCCGCTCAGTGGGTTGACGATCCAATGTCTCCTGCAATGAGCTGCGGTGTAGTTTGCAGATGTGGCTCATATCTGGCATTGCTGTGGCTGTGGTGTAGGCCTGCAGCTGCAGCTCTAATTTGACTCCATCTTGGGAACATTCAGGGGTGGGGCCCTTAAAAAAATAAAATAAGTAAAATAAATTTCATATGGAAATGCAAAGAAGAAAAATATGTTGTAAAAGAAGACAGTGAAGAGTAATTAAAATACCTGACTTCAATATTTATTATAGAGCCACAGTAATCATGACAGTGTAATAATCATAGAGGCTGTGAAGGGTTTGCTAGGAAGAGGGAAGAGCATGGGCAAAGGCAGGGAGGTGGAATGACAGTGGGCATAGCTGGGGAACTTCGAAAGCCCCATGGGGTCACAAGAACAGGGCAGAGCAGTGAAGGGGGTCCAGTGTGTCCCCCTCAGACAAGGGCAGGTCCGAGATGGGAGGCGCATGGGGTCGAAGGAAGAATGAAAGCAGGGACCATTCAGCCATGTCACCGACAAGGACCGCCAGGACCCTGAAAGGAGGGAGCGAGAGGTGGCCCAGCCAGCCAGGATGGACACCAGGACACAGTGTGCCCGTCCACAGCCCATGGTGACATAGTAACTGGGCCAAGGGACTGTCGGGGGTGAAGTGCCTGAGACCCACACTGCCCTTGGCTGAGGAGGGGCCCTGGGTCCCTCCCGCCCTCAGCTTCTTCCTCCACAAAGTGGTGGCCACAGGCCTTCTCTCCCTGCTCCCCATTCCTCCTTCCTGCTTCCACTACAGGACCACTGTGCCCAAGCATTCCCCCCTCGGGGCCTTTGTCTCCAGAGCCCGCCCACACCCCCTTTCAGACCTAGGACGGGCCTCCTCTCTCCCCTCTCATTGCCTGGGGTCCCCTCCACCCACATGCCTTGAAAGCCTCCTCGAGTCCAGCCCCCTACTGTCCCTCCACTCTCCAGGAGACCCACCCTTCCCTACCTTTGGAATCCCCCAACCCTATCATGCTCAGGGCCCTGACGCCTCCCTCCCGTGGTCCCCCAAGCCTCCGAGGTCACCCTTCCCCCCCAGCCCCACATTCCCCGCAAATTTACTGAGTGCCTACGATGTGCAAAGCTCTGCTGGAGGCTGCAGAATACCCTGGGTAACGTGGGTTCGGGGTCCGCATCCAGTTTCCAGTTGTCAGAACGCAGGAGGGGCCCTGAACGTCTCTGGGCCTCGACGTCCCCCTCTCCCACGTGGAATGACGACATCCCCGGGGTGGAAAAGAGGTTTCCCACGGTGCTGGGAAAGAGGGGCAGCGCCTTGCGGCAGAGCGAGGCCAAGGGCTCGCGCGGGCTCCCTCCCTGGGCCAGGCCTCCTTGCGGGCCGCCAGGTAGGTCACCGCGCTGCTTGGGGCGCCTGAGCACGGGACCGGCCGGCCTCAGCCGCGTCCAGGCCCGGGCAGGCGGCCAGGTGAGCTCGCCCAGGCGCTCCCAACACGCCGCTGGCGTCCGTGCGTCCAGCGGGCCGAGCACAGGTCATGGAGCCGCGCGCGGGGGGCGCCACAGACCCTAGGGGGAGCGGAGGAGGTACGGGGCGAACGGGAGCGAGTGGACGCGTCCCTGCCAGCCCTCGCCCCGCCTGTCTGCTCGTCACCTTTTCCTTCTGACAGGTGGTAAACAAGGCAGCCCTGGCGCCCAAGGGGCGGCGGCGGCGGCGGCGGCGGCGGCGGCGGTAGAGGGCAGGGCCCCAGCGACCCGGGCTGGGCTCTGGGCCCCCTACCCGCACCCGCGCTGCGAAGCGGTGCACCAGACCCGGGGGCTCTCAGGAGGGTCCGGGGAGAGGTGCAGGAGGGGGTCTGCCCGGGGTCACTGGACACACCTGGGCACTCGGGCAGGGTCTGTGGTGGCTTCCGGAGGGTTAGGCAGGGCCCTGCGAGGATATGGGAAGGGGCAATCCGGGGCTACGTGGGCCGGCAGGGTTACCTAGGCTATCTAGAGGGGAACCGGGGGTGCCGGGGCCACAGGGGGCCGGACCGTGTTCTGTCGGGACCTCTGGGAGAGTCGGGATCCTTCTCGATGCTGGCGGGGAAGAGTTTGGGATCTGGGATTCTGGCGGCAGTTGGGGGAGGGGGCAGTAGGAAACCTCCAGAGATACCCACAGGGTGTTCGGAGGGGTCCAGGAATACTGGGGTTAAACAGCTAAGTCCAGAGATATCTTGGGGGCAGGCGGGGTCCACGGGCAAGAGAGGGACAGTCGGTGACCTTCGCAACTGTGGAAGAGTGGTCCCGGGTCTCCGGGATCTTGATGGCCACTCTAGGTCTTCGGCCATCGGGGGGCGTGAGGGCTCGCTGAGACTGAAGGTGGGCGTTGATCTGCCCTTTCCGTTCGCCAGGCGGTGGCCTTCCTCCGCGCGCGGGCCCCAGCGCCCGGGAGCGGCTGGCGCGGCTGGACGCGCGCCCCCTGGCTGCCCGAGCTGCGGCGGACGTGGCGGCGCTGGTACGCAGGGCGGGCGCCACTTTGCGCCTGCGCCCCAAGGAGGGTGCGTGACAGGGGCGGGGCGTCCAGAGGGCGTGGTCGGAGCGGAGCCGGGTTCTAGGGGGGCGGGCCTGGGATTGTTAGTTAGTGCCCTGGGTGGGGCCAGCGAGTGACTGTGAGTTGGGAGGACGAGGCTCGCCGCAGTTGTAGCTCCGTTTTGACCCCTAATCTGGGAACTTCCATATGCCTCGAGTGCGGCCTTAAAAAGCTAAATAAATAAATAGAGAATATTATTAATTTCCCAGAAATCCCCTACCTACACTTCAAACTGATTTTTCTTTTCCACCTTTTTTTTTTTTTTCTTTTACGGCCACACCCAGGGCATATGGTATGGAGGTTTCCAGGCTAGGGGTAGAATCAGAGCTGTAGCTGCTGGCCTATGCCACGGCCACAGCAACGCCAGATAGGAGCTGCATCTGCGACCTACACCACAGCTCATGGCAACGCTGGATCCTTTACCCACTGAGCAAGGCTAGGGATGGAACCTGTGTCCTCATGGATGTTAGTCAGATTCATTTCCACCAAGCCAGGATGGGAACTCCTGATTTTTCTATTTAATGAAATATTGTAACTATTGTTCCTTGTTGAGCCATGAAGAATTTTAAAACATCTGTAATCAAAGTATAACAGTTCCCTCTTGGCTCAAGTTACCTGACTAGTATCCATGAGGATGTGGGTTCGATCCCTGGCCTCACTCACTGGGTTAAGGATCCGGAGTTGTTGTGAGCTCTGGTGCAGGTCACAGCCGTGGCTGGCATCCTGGGTTGCTGTGGATGTGGCATAGGCCGGCAGCTGCAGGTCCAGTTCGACCCCTAGCCTAGGAACTTCCATATGCCGCGAGTGCAGCCCTAAAAAAAAAAACAAAAACACCCAAAGTATAACTAACATTCACTCATTATCATACAGAACATCCTGCCCCAATTTTCCATTCTTTCCTTCAGATCCATTCTTAGAAATGGAGTTATCGCATCAGGGAAGGGGTATATATATTATTATACTGCCCCCGATAAACATTGAGTCAATTTATGCCCTTATCAGCAGTGTATGAATGTGCCCATTTTTTTCTTATTTTTCTTTTGGGGCTGCACTGGCAGCATGAGGAAATTCCCAGGACAGGGACTGAACCCAAAGTATAGCAGCGACCCAAGCTGGTGCAGTGACAACACCAGATCTTTAACCTGCTCGGCAGCAGGACAATTCCCCCATTTTCTTCCATCTTTAATAACTCTGGGCATCATCCATAGTACTTACTATTTTAGATCTCGGCCCAGTTAGGCTCTCTGGACCAAAGTTCTCTTATCTGTAAAAATGGATTTTAAAATAGCCCCTACCTGCAGTTCCCATCCTGGTGCAGCGGTAACGAATCCGACTAGGAACGATGAGGTTGCGGGTTCAATCCCTGGCCTCACTCAGTGGGTTAAGGATCCAGCGTTGCTGTGAGCTATGGTGTAGGTCGCAGACATGGCTCTGATCTGGCATTGCTGTGGCTGTGATGTAGGCCAGCAGCTGTAGCTCCGATTGGACCCCTAGCCTTGGAACCTCCATGTGCGGCGGGTGCAGCCCTCAAAGGACAAAAGACAAAAAAAAAAAAAAAGTTCCTACCTTACCGAATCCTTTGGAGAACGAAAGGAATGCTTAGATGTGCAACTGGCATAGAGAACATACCATAGAAGTGTTTGCACTTTTTTGCTTGGGGTCTTTACCCATGAGTTAAATGAAGAACATTTCATTATTTATTTATTTGCATTGCTTTCATTATTAGTGAGGTTGAGAATTTTCACACGTGCTTCATGTCTATTTGCACTTCCCATTTTGTGGACCACCTAATTATATTCTTGCCCATTTTTCAGTTGGGGGGGGATGCTTGCCTTTTATAGTATATTGAGCACATTGTCCCTATAGCTTTCATATATATTACTTTTTTCCCCCTTTTTGATGGGCCACACTTGCAGCATATGGAAGTTACCAGGCTAGGGGTCGAATCAGAGTTGCAGCTTCCGCCCTTCACCACAGCCCAGTAATGTGGGATCTGAGCCACATTTGGGACCCACACCACAGCTCATGGCAACTGAGTGGGGCCAGGGATCAAACCTGCAACCTCATGGATACTAGTCGGGTTCATTACCACTGAGCCACGGGAACTCACTATATATATTACTTTTTTAAAACCCAAATTTTGGGGTGTTCCCACTATGGTACAGTGAGTTAAGACTACAACTGCAGGGGAGTTCCTATTGTGGCTCAATGGGTTAAGGACCTGACATAGTGTCCATGAGTATGTGTGTTTGATCCCTGGCCTTGCTCAGTGGGTTAAGGATCGGACATTGCTACAAGGTGCAGCACAGGTCACAGATGTGGCCCGGATACCATGTTGCTGTGGCTGTGGCATAGGCCAGCAGCTGCAGCTCTAGTTTGACTCCTAGCCTGGGACCCTCAGGTCGCTGCTTCAGGAAATGGGTATCATTTCAGCCATGGCGGTTTGCCTTCCAGGCAATACTTACATCATTAGTAATAGGACAATGTCATGAATCCTCTGTTAGGATAAGAAGGGCACATTACATTTCTGGCATTTTTTTTTTTTATCTTCTTAGGGCCACACCCATGGCATATGGAGATTGCCAGGCTAGGGGTCAAATCAGAGCTGTAGCCGCTGGCCTAGGCCACAGCCACAGCAACACTGGATCCAAGCCGAGTCTGCAACCTACACCACAGCTCATGGCAACACTGGATCCCTAACCCACTAAGCAAGGCCAGGGATCGAACTTGCGTCCTCGTGGACACTAATCAAATTCATTTCCACTGAGCCACAACGGGAACTGCCACATTTGTGGCTTTCTTGCCCATAACCCATAACCTCAGCCTAATCGTGAGAAATCATCAGACAAGCCCAAATTGAAGGATATTCTACAAAATAACTGAACCGTAGTTTTCAAAAATGTAAGGTCAGAGTTCCCTAGAGGCTCAGTGGTTTAAGGATCCCACATTGCCACTGCTGTTGCTCGGTCACTGTAGTGGTGAGGGTTCAGTCCCTGGCCTGGGAACTTCTATTTGCCAGGGGCGCCACACCAGCCAAAAAAAAAAAAGAAAAAATGAAGGTCATGAAAGACAAAGAAGGGAGTTCCCGCCCTGGCACCGTGGGTTAAGAATCTGAATGTAGCAGTTCGAGTTGCTTCAGAGGTGTGGGTTCAATCTCAGGCTCAGTTCGCAGCTGCAGCTCCAGGAACTTCCATATACCACCGGTGCGGCAAAGAAGACATAAGTGTTTAGGGACTCTCTGTACTGTTTTAAAAAACATTTTTTTTGGAGTTCCTGTCGTGGTGCAGTGGTTAACGAATCTGACTAGTGAACCATGAGGTTTCGGGTTCCATCACTGGCCTTGCTCAGTGGGTTAAGGATCCAGCATTGCTGTGAGCTGTGGTGTAGGTTGCAGACGTGGCTCTGATCTGGCGTTGCTGTGGCTGTGGCATAGGCTGGCGCTTACAGCTCCTAGAAAAGACAAAAAAACAAAACATTTTTTTTGTCTTTTGTCCTTTTAGGGCCGCACCCGCGGCATATGGAGGTTCCCAGGCTAGGGGTCCAGCTGTAAGCCACAGCTACAGCAATGCGGGATTCAAGCCTGCCTCTTCGCATGGATACTAATCGGTTTCCTTAACGCTGCCACCACGGGAACTCCTCTTTTTTCTTCCTCCCTCTCTTCCTTTTTCTTTCTTTCTTTCTATACCTCTTTTTGCTTTACAGCCGCACTTGCAGCATATGCAAGTTCCCAGGGTAGGGGTCTAATCAAAGCTGCAGCTGCCGGCTTAGGCCACAGCCACAGCAACGCCAGGTCCGAGCTGCATCTGCGACCTACACCACAGCTCACGGCCACTGCCGGATCCTTAATCCACTGAGCAGGTCCAGGGATCAAACCCTCTTCCTCATGTATACTAGTGGGATTCTTAACCTGCTGAGCAACAACCGGAACTCCCAGGGTTGTTGGGTTTTTTTTCTTTTCTTTTGTTAATAACTTATTTCACGTACCCTTCCCACATCAGTGGGACACAGTAACGTGCGCACAGTAGGCGTTGAGACCCCTACACGAAGGAACTGTCAAGAATGAACTCAGCTTCTACTGCACCTACCTTCCTCAAGAACTACATTTCCCTCTATGCTTGGCGTCGGGCGTTCCTGTGAGGTGAAAAGAGCGGCAATTACTTCCTATGGCCCCTATCTTCTTTTGCCTTCCTGTGCCGCAGTGTTTCATGGGAAAGGTAGTTCTAGCAATCGTGGTCAGGTCCGCGGCAAAGTGAGAGCAAACTAACCTTCCCAGCAGGCAGTGCGCCGGCCTGGGAAGTGGAGCAAGATGGCGGACGCCAAAGATGGTGTTTTGCGGCCGGCGGGATCCTCCACCGCCCCAGTTTCATTCAGCTTCAGTCGGACGTCCAACCGGAAACGCTTGGCAGGAGACGCGGCTCCGGAGGAGAAGGATTTCTTGAAGACCGTTGAAGGGAGGGAGCTGCAGAGGTGAAGCGCTGGGTCTTTCATTCCTTGGAAACCGGTGCAGTGGGTGCCTGCGGGAGGTTGGAATCTGAGTTGATTGTGTTGGTGACAGCGGCATGGAAAGCCTGAGGCAGAGCCTGAGGGAATTCGTGGAGGCGTGAAGGCGGGAGTTAGTAGCAGATGTGGGGAAGTAGGCCGTGGCGTTCGAGAGGAGAGGATGTATTCCTGAGAGCGAGTGTCTTTAGGACTTGGGGGCCCTGAGCAACTTACGTTCTAAAAGAAGGAAAGGAGGGGAGAACGACAGGATCCCTAATGTCCCAGTTGAGGCGGCGGGGCTTCTCCGATATGCGGAACAGGATGGAGGGGCAGATTCAGATTGAGGAAGGCCATCATCAGCTTAATTCAGAAAAGAGAGTTGTGAGGGAGGTGGAATCAACCCTCCAGGAGGCTGCTGTGGAGTGTGGAGCTGGGGAGAGGGTCTGGGCTGCAGATGATGATTTGCAGGTCATTGTGGAAGCCACGGAAATGGGTCTTAGGATGAACAGAATGTCCAGAACTGAGTGCTGGTCCCTGGAAGGCACTGATATTTAAGAGTTGGGAGTGGGGGAAAGAATCCAAAGAAGGCACCACCAGAGGTTTTAACAGGAGAGCCAGAAGGGAGAAGGTCTATGGGGCTAGAGGGCTGAGTTTGGCTCTTCTGTTTCCTCTGAATGAAGGGGTGTGGCTCAGAACCCACTGATCATGCTCCTCTCCCAACTTTACTCCTCTGTGTCCACATCAGTGTGAAGCCTTCAGAAGCCCCCACGGAGCTTGTCATCCCTTTGATCAAGAATGGCCACCGCAGGCAGCCAACCACCCAGGCCCCTGGGCCATCCACACTTCCTGAGGTCTTGGCAGATGGGATGCTGTCCCAGGCTGTGAAGGAGATCATCGAGGGTGAGCGATTCCGCCTTTGCCTTCCCCTCCTGAAGGAAGAAGGGGAGGGAAATGGAAGGATAGGGTGGGACCTCATTGCTCCCTCCCATTCTTCCTCAGAATCCAAGAAGTCCCTGGAGGAGAGAGAGAATGCGGGTGTCGACCCCACGCTCGCTATCCCCATGATCCAGAAAGGATGCACCCCAGCGCATCCTGGGCAAGGGGCAGACAGCGAACCCCGGGCTGAGACAGTGAGCTGGCCCCTCGACTCCCTCCTTCCCCAGTCTCTCATTGCCCTGTCTGCCAGGCTCGCCTCCCTGCCCCCAGCAGGAAAAGTCTGTGTGTATGTGTACTAGAGGCCTGCCTCTCCCTTCCTCCTTCCATCCTTTTTGGAAGCATTAACAGATGAATCCAGATACTCAGGTTTGAAAAAGGACTTGGATTCTGGGATTATCTAAAGGAGACGAGGAGCAAAGGGAACAGGAAATGTAAAGATGCTGAGGGTGGACTCCGCCTGAAGTGTTTGAGGGACGCCAAGAAGACCAAAGGAGCTGGAGTGGAATGAGTGAGGGGGGTAGGGTAGCAGAGGAGGTCAGAAGTGGGCCATGGGGAGGACTTCCGCTTTAACTCTTGAGTGGGATGCAAGCCAGGGGAGGGCTCTGGAGCAGAGAAGGGACAAGGCTTGCGGTTTGACCATCTCTCTCGCTGCTATGAATAGAGCAGCCTAGTTAGCGGAGGTGGAGGCAAGGAGACCAGCAGTCCAGGCTAGAGGTGACGGAGACTCAGGCCAGAGTGGTAGGAGTTAGGCCAGGAAGGACAAGGTAGGGTTTAGAGAGAGAGGGAAGAGCACAGTGAGTGCTCTTAATGGCAGCAATGACCCGGACAGTGGCCTGGTGGCAGGCAATCCACCATGCGTGTCCATCAGAGACAACGTGTGATGTGTCTGGAGGGCATATCAAGACTCGAGGGAATGGTGATGGCAGGTAAGAGCAGGAGAGGTGAGCAGTATGTCCACAGAAGTTGCCAAGTCTGTCTTTCTTCCCATGGACCCTACTCGTCACCTCTTCATTCATCATTTTTCTGCCGTGCTTCTTTGGGTCCTAGCTCTCCTACAGCCCCAAAGCACCTTCTCTTTCGATTGAACTGTGCTCATCAGCCTCAGACATCCTCTGGTTCCTTTCATTTAAAAGAAAAAAAAAAAAGAAGACCTTCATTCTCAAAGCTGTTCCAGCTTTGGCCTCCTTTCTCTAATTTTCCCTCCTCAGAGCCTTCCACATCTCAACTGATCACAGTTCCGTCCGTCCCTCCTCTCACTTAGTCCAAAACCCTTAGAGTCACCCTTGACTTCCTGCATTATTTCCGTACCTCGTATACAATCTTATTGGCAAAACCCTGCCATCTCCCTTTTCAAAATACATCAAGAACCTGACCCCTTCTCACCATCACCCCTACCACCACTTTGGTCTGAGCCACCTGCTCATCCAGACTGTTGCAGTCGCTTCCTCACTGGTCCCCTTGTGGCTGCCACCCTACTGGGGCTCCCACCCAGCTCTCCTGATGAATCTCTTACTACCCCTCTCTGCCTCCACATCTGTTTCAGTCAGATTGACTTTTCCTGATCCTCTACACACATAGCAGATCTTGACCTGCCTTAGGGCCTTTGCTCTTACGGTTCTTTCTGGAGTGATCACATCGTATGCTCCGGGCTCCCTCTGTCATCTCCTTCTGGTTTCAGCTCAAATATCAACTCAGTGACACTCCCATCTCTATCCCTCTGCATCCCCTTAATGTGCTAAATTTTTTTCATGTGACTTCGCATGTTTTATATATTTCATTTATTGTGTCTCCACTAGAACATAAGCCACACAAGGGAAGGAGTTTCATCTTTTTTTTCACCGTGTTATCCTTGGCACCTAGAACATAGCTGGCGCAGAATAGGGGCTTTATAACTATTTGCCCAGGGACTGAACAGGGAGAAGTAAAATGAGGGATGGTAAGAAGAAATCAGAAGTCAACCTTTGAGCTAACTGGAAAAGATGCCTCGAGGGTCACCCAGTGAGTGATAGCAAGTACACTTCAGAGGGCCCACTGTAAGCCAAGCCTGACTGTCCTTCCTCTGCCTAAACCCATAGGTGCCGGAGGAGGCTGATTACGAGGCAGTCCCTGTGGAGGCCTATGGGCTGGCCATGCTGCGGGGCATGGGCTGGAAACCCGGCGAGGGCATTGGCCGCACCTTCAATCAGTGAGTTCTAGGGTAGGGGCAGGGGGACAACAGACAGGAACAGACCCCCATGGTTACTGCCCACCCAGAACCATCCAGGCAGGGAGAGGGTACATGACCAACCTAAGTATTTCAGCAGCCCCTTCCACTACTGTTTCAACCTCCTATTTGCCCTTCAGAACTCCTCAATGAGGAATTCCCGCTATGGTGCAATGGGATCAGTGGCTTCTTGGGAGCGCTGGGACATGGAGTCAATCTCCAGCCAGGCACAGTGGGTGGGAGATCCACTGTTGCTGCAGCTGTGGTGTGGGTCGAGACTGCAGCTGGGATCTGATCCCTGGCCCAGGTGCTCTATATGCCATGGGCTGGCCAAAAAGGGAAAGAAAAAGAACCCCCCCCCCATAATAAGATGCCATTATCTAAAGATTGCCTCTCTGGGGAGTTCCTGCTGTAGCTCAGCAGTAATGAACCTGACTAGTAGCCGTGAGGATGCAGATTCGATCCCTGGCCTTGCTCAGTGGGTTAAGGCTTCAGCATTGCCGTGAGCTGTGGTGTAGGTCACAGACGCAGCTCGGATCCTGTGTTGCTGTGGCTGTGGTGTAGGCCGGCAGCTGTAGCTCTGATTTGACCCCTAGCCTGGGAACTTCCATATGCCGCAGGTGTGTCCTTTAAAAAAATAAAATAAAATTAATAAAGAAAGAAAGATTGCCTCTCTGGGCATCAGCTTTCTCATCTGAAAAATGGGGATAATAACAGGACTGGACTGCCTGGGTCTGTTGTTAGAGTTAAGTGAAATTATATATGTAAAGCAGTTAGGGTAGGCCCTGGTCCCAGATAAGCATCGACTAAACATTTGCTATTATCATTATCACATGGACTTAGGACCCCTTCTCAGCAGTTGTAAACCCCAAAGAGTTCTGAAAAACAAACTTTTTTTTTTCATAGAACATTTGGCAGCCAAAGGTGACCTGGATTGACAGTTGAGCATTTTATGCTCTACTCCTGCTTGGTGTGAATAATCATGTGATTTTCCCTGTAGAAACATTACTGTACTTGGTTATTGGGATCTGCCACAGATTCCTCTGTAGCTACTTTGTAATAGCATGTTTTTAGGTTGAACCAAATGAAATTGCCATTTCTGTAGGTCAGGAATAGTCCTAATGTGAGATTAGAAAGGATGTTCTTTTCTTTTTAAATCTTTCTAGGGCTGCGCCTGTGGCATATGGAGGTTCCCGGTCTTGGGGTCGAATCGGAGTTATAGCTGCTGGCCAGCTAGGATCCAAACCACATCTGCGACCTACACCACAGCTCACAGCAATGCGGGATCCTTAACCCAACTGAGCGAGGCCAGGGACTGAACCTGTGTCCTCATGGAGGCTCGTTGGATTTCGTTTCCACTGAGCCAAGACAGGAACTCCAGGAAGGATGTTCTTGAACATGCTGATAGGGTGGGACTTGGGCAGTGGTCGAGGGTAGGGGTGGGAAACAGGGCACTGAAGACTGATGCATCTCCCCCTCCAACAAGCCCATATTCTGTGCTCCCTGCAGAGTGGTGAAGCCCCGTGTCAACTCACTGAGGCCCAAGGGGTTAGGGCTGGGTGCCAACCTGACTGAGGTCCAGGCCCTGGCCCCCTCCAGCCCCCACCGCCTGCCAAGGCCAGATGAGGAACGAGAGAAAGATAAGGAAGACCAGCCTCGAGGACTGGTGCCTGGAGGAGCTGTGGTGGTTCTTTCTGGCCCTCATCGAGGCCTTTATGGAAAGGTAAGGAACCTGCGTTCCCACTGTGGCTCAGCAGGTTAAGAACCCGACATAGTGTCCGTGACGATGGGGGTGCAATCGCAGCCTCACTCAGTGGGTCAAAGATCCAGCATTGCCACATGCTGCAGTGTAAGTCGCAGACATGGCTTGGATCTGGTGTGGCTGTGGCTGTGGCATAGGCCAGCAGCTGCAGCTCCAATTGGACTCCTAGCCTGGGAACTTCCATATGCCACGGGTGGGGCATTAAAAAGAAAAAAGGTAAGGAACCAAGATGTGCGTGGAGCCCAAGACAGGCAGAGGAAAGACTTTTGTGACCATCAGCAGGAGGAAGAATTGGGTTTAGGGTAGAAAGGCCAGAAGTCCTTGTCTTTCAGGCCTGCCTGATCCTCCTCCTCACTCAGTTACTCAGGACTGCTCGCTGGGCCATTCTGAGCTTCAGTTTCTAGCTAAAACGGAGAGGGAGTTTCCGTTGTGGCGCAGTGGAAACGAATCCAACTAGGAACCATAAGGAACCATGAGGTTGCGGGTTCAATCCCTGGCCTTGCTCAGTGGG
The DNA here is from genome assembly GCF_016906955.1 of Phacochoerus africanus. Lineage (NCBI taxonomy): Eukaryota > Metazoa > Chordata > Mammalia > Artiodactyla > Suidae > Phacochoerus > Phacochoerus africanus. The sequence continues at coordinate 45,426,874 of NC_062560.1, read as the reverse complement.
GTCAGGATCCAGCGTTGCTGTGGCTGTGGTGTAGGCCGGCAGCTACAGCTCCCATTAGACCCCTAGCCTAGGAACCTCCATATGCCCCAGGTGTGGCCCTAAAAAGACAAAAGACAAAACAAACAAACAAACAAACAAAAAAAAAACAGTCAATTGCTAACTAAAATGGAGAGAATGCCATCCATCACAAGTCCCTGAGGATTAGCTACTTAAAATATATCCATGCTTCACGGTCTGCGGGGGGAGACACAGGGGTCAGGCCTCTTGGAGGTTAAGGGTAGACAGCTTGGTCCTAGGAACGTGGGCCAAGACCACTCAACCCCTGCCTCGCTTCTCTCCCGCAACACTTTAGATAGAAGGCCTTGATCCTGACAATGTTCGGGCCATGGTCCGCCTGGCCGTGGGGAGCCGCATGGTGACTGTTAGTGAGTACTGCCTGCGGCCTGTCTCCCAGCAGGAGTTTGACAAGAACTCCTTGGATCTCGGTGAGTGAGCCTCTTACTTAGCGGGGGCGGGGGGCTGGAGAAGCCTTCCGGCAGTGGGGGAGTGGTAAGGCCTGTCTTGGGGGTGGAGATGATATCTGCAGAGGGCCCAGGGTCAGTGGTCTCCTGAGCAAGGGTGAGAGATCCGAGGTCAGAGATCATTAGCCCAGAGATCTGAGGTGAGACTGAACACAGTGGCTTATTCAATGTGATTGAAGAGAGAGGTTGATCTAGTAACCCTGGGTCTTTAGCCTCTTTCTTTCTTTCTTTTTTTTTTTTTCCCCTTAGCTTCTTTCTGAGGAGGAAGGAACAGGTGTGGAAACCAATTCCTACCCTTGGGAGGTCTTTGTCTCTTTGGGGTGGTGAACCTCTCTTTTGCTGGAGATTGAGAGCATCTAGGACTAGGGCCCAGCGGGCAGGAAGGCATTCCAGGCCTGGCGGCAGGGTGGGTCAGCTGGGCACATTGGGAGAGGGGTGCCAAACAGCTCTCCAGGACTCCCTCTCCCACTCCCAGCAGGTGGCTCAGAGACGCGCTTTCAGGCTTAGCTGGGGTGGTTGAGGAAAGCTTCCCAAAAGACGCGGGGACTGTTCAGAGGAAGGGGAGAGCATTGTGATAACCCAGGCGAAGGCTTTGGGGTGAGAGAGGGCACTTTGGCTGGAAGCTGAGGCATGGCCTGGAAGGACAGCGAGGGAGAGGCTCTTTCCTCGTTCTCCTCCCACACCCCTTTGAACAGGCCAGGTGAGCCAAACTTCCCCGGAGCGGCAGAATGGAACAGCCTCCTCCTGGAAGGCCCTGCGGGATCAGGACCTCCACGTCCGGCGGGAGGACTCAGAGAGGAAGCGGAAACACCTTCCAGACCGGTGGGACCCTGCGTATCTCGGGTGGGAGCCAGGGGCAGGGCTATGGGGAGGCTCCAGCAGTCAGAGAAGGCTTCCAGGGCAAGGCAAGGCAGGTGTCTGGAAGGAACTAGCAATGGCATCATGGGTGGGTTTCATAGCATCGGCGAAGGTGGGGCAACTGGAACATCTGTGCCTCTGGTGGAGAGCTAAGTCTGGTGTTGGCCCCTCCCCGCAGACCAGATGGGCCTGTGGCCAAGAGTGAGAAAGCAGCCCCCAGGAGCCAGCACTGGCTGCACAGGGACCTGCGCGTGCGGTTTGTGGACAAGCAGCACAAGGGTGGCCAGTATTACAATACCAAGGTGGGAGCCCCGCACCTGCGTCTGCATCCTCCCCCAGGGACTCGGCCCCCTTAGCTGTCTGACTTCCTCATGTATCCCCGACCCTCTCCCCAGATGACAGTTGAAGATGTCCTGAGCCCAGATACCTGTGTGTGTCGGACAGATGAGGGCCAGGTCCTAGAAGGTGAGTCTTAGGGATGGCCATTGGGTCATTATCATCCTGGAGGCTGATTCAGAGGGCTGTCTTAGGCAAGCGTGGCCCTGGCAAAGGCTGGGAGGTTGGGCAGAGTTTGTTTTGTTTTGTTTTGGTCTTTTTAGGGCCGCACCTGTGGTATATGGAGCTTCCAGGCTAGGGGTCAAATTGGACCTATAGCTGCCAGCCTACACCACAGCCATAGCAACACGGGAACCGAGCTGCGTCTGCGCCCTACGCCACAGCTCGTGGCAATGCTGCATCCCCAACTCACTGAGCGAGGCCAGGGATTGAACCCGCGTCCTCATGGATACTAGTTGGGTTTGTTAACCACTGAGCCACAACGGGAACTGCCACAGTTTGTATTTTTTTGTTTTGTTTTTTGTTTTTTTTTTTTTTGCAAGCCTCAGCATCTTCTAACACAACCCTAGGTGCTTCTGTGATGGTGACTATCCGAGCCCCACTTTCCCCGTCGGTAACATTAATATGGAGATAACCTGTTTCTCCCTCTTGTGCTGGTGCCTTGTCAGGAAAGTGTTTTGGGCTCCCCGTGCAGGGCAGGTCATACAGTGTGCCCTCAGTAAATGGTGTCTGTGATCACCCCCAACTATCATCATCAGAGATAAATTCTCCCTTTATTAGAACTATTGCCAGAATCTGCTCCTTAGGTTTCCTCATCTGTGAAATGAATGTGGGAGACTCCTATCTGTTGACAAGTACAGAGCGGCTCCAGGGAATACAGCAAAGGCTCTTCTTTTTTTTGTTGTTGTTGTTTTTGGGTTTTTGTTTTTTTTTTTTTTGCTTTTTCTAGGGCCACTCCCACACCATATGGAGGTTCCCAGGCTAGGGGTCCAATTGGAGCAGTTGCTGCTGGCCGACGCCACAGCAACTCGGAATCCAAGCTTCATCTGCAACCCACACAACAGCTCACGGCAACACCGGATCCTTCACCCACTGAGCAGGGCCAGGGATCGAACCCGCAACCTCACAGTTCCTAGTCGGATTTGTTAACCACTGTGCCACAACGGGAACTCCAAGAAAGGCCCTTCTGACAGGACCTTGGCTGGGCTGGCCCTTGCTGTGGGCTTCACTCCCCTCTCTTTGTCTGCAGGCCTGAGGGAAGACATGCTGGAGACCCTGGTCCCCAAGGTCGAGGGCCACCGGGTGATGGTGGTGCTGGGGCCACGGGCTGGAAGGGTGAGTCCCAGACGGGGAATGGGGGTGGGGGTGTGCACGCAATGTCCCAGGGTCTGGGTTGGCTTTGCTGACCCCACCTGCCCTGACCCTAGGTGGGCCGTCTGCTGGAACGGGACAGAGAGCGGAGCCGGGCGCTGGTGCAGCTGCGGAGAGAAAATCAGGTGGTGGAGCTTCACTATGATGCCATCTGCCAGTATGTGGGCCCCAGCGACTCGGATGAAGACTGACCTGTGGACACACTCCCATCTGCTGGCCCTTACCAACCCCGTACAGTGTGAAAGCCAGCTTTCGCGAAGGTGGGGAGGTCATGATTCAGCCCTCCACTTGCAGTGCAGCCCTGGGGCAGGGACAGGGCACAGCTGGATGGACCAGAAGGGAGGCTAGAAACAAACCCAGTGTTTACCATAAGTTAGTATGTATATAATAAAAAAACAACTCAAAGACTTGGTAAAATGAACAGATCGAAAGTGGTATACTGAGCTATGAATGGAGATGTTAGCACCACTTTGCAGAGCAGCCAGGAATCCCAGGGTCCCCGTTTGTCCCAAAAGTCCCAAAACTTTGGTTTGAAGGTAAAAATGTTTTGTCTTGTCTCGGGTGGAATTTCTCTGGTTGCTCCAGGTAACTGGATTCTCAAAAAGGTTATTGTCAACCTTTGTCAGAGATTCCTTTTCCCTGTTAAATGGCCTAAGATACAAAATCAACAAGGGAAGAAAAAAAAAAATCAAAGGCAGGCAGAGCTTTAGGCACAGCTGTTTCTAAATCATCCTCAATCACTAAATCAATGATGTAATTAGTGGTATTTAAGCTACATCTAGTTTCTGGTATAAGGTCCTCATGCTTCAGAACACAGCCCAGTGGTGGAGAAATTTTTTTTTTTCTTTCGCTTTTTGAGTCCATATTTGCTGCATATGGATGTTCCCAGGCTAAGGATCAAATCAGAGCTATAGCTGCCAGCCACAGCCACAGCCACAGCCTTGTGGGATCCAAGTTGTGTCTCCGACCTACACCACAGCACACGGCAATGTCGGATTTTAACCCATTGAGCAAGGCCAGGGATCAAACCCGAGTCGTCATGGATACTAGTTGGGTTTTTTTTGGTTTTTTTTTGTCTTTTTGCCTTTTCTTGAGCCACTCCCGCAACATATGGAGGTTCCCAGGCTAGGGGTTGAATCGGAGCTGTAGCCACCAGCCTACACCAGAGCCACAGCAACTCGGGGTCCGAGTTGCATCTGAGACCTATACCATAGCTCACGGCAATGCTGGATCCTTCACCCACTGAGCAAGACCTGAGATCGAACCCACAACCTCATGGTTCCTAGTCGGATTTGTTAACCACTGTGCCTAGTCGGGTTCTTAATGTGCTGAGCCACAACAGAAACTCCTTTTATTTATTTTGAGAATTTGAATGAATACTTGCCCCTGGAGCAGGATAACAAAGGTAAGCTACTGTCCCTGCCAAGCAGAGGCCAACTGCCATTGTGAGCCAAAATGAGTAGGTATGGAAAGACACCAAGTTAGCCAGATCAATGGCCATGTGCCCAGTAGGGTAAGGGATGATTAGAAAACCTTCCAGGAGTTCCCGTCATGGCTCAGTGGTTAACAAATCCGACTAGGAACCATGAGGTTGCAGGTTTGATCCCTGGCCTTGCTCCATGGATTAAGGATCTGGTGTTGCTGTGAGCTGTGGTGTAGGTCACAGACATGGCTCAGATCTGGCGTTGCTGTGGCCGTGGTGTAGGCCGGCAGCTGTAGCTCCGACTGGACCCCTAGCCTGGGAACCTCTATGTGCTGTGGGAGCGGCCCAAGAAATGGCAAAAAAGACAAAAAATAAAAAATAGAAAACCTTCCAGTATAGTGACCTCAATAGGAAGGACGCTTGCAGAGACTAATTTACTTTTTTTTATCATCCCTAATTTATTCCAGAACTCATCTGTTTTCAAGATGAGCCAAACAGGAGTTCTCTGGTGGCTCAGCAGTTTAAGGATCCAGCATTGTCACTGGTGTGGCTCTGGTCGCTGCTGCTGGCCCTGGAACTTCCATATGCCGTAGGCATGGCCAAAGGAAAAAAAAAAAGATTAGCCAGACAGGGTTGTTAAGTCAGATACTGGAGGATGAACCCCCAACCCCAGTTCCTCCAGTTCTGGAATCATCATTCTGATTGCAGACTGAGTTGTATTTTTTTCTTCTTTTTTGGCTGCCTCTCGGCATATGGAGCTCCCAGGCCAGGGATCAGATCCAAGCTGCAATTGCGAACTAAGCCACAGCTGTGGCAATGCTGAATCCTTAACCCACTGTGCCAGGTGGGGGGTCCAACCTGCAGCCCAGCACTCCCAGGATGTCATTGATCCCATTGTGCCACAGTGGGAACTCTGAGCTGTATTTTTTCTTTTTCTTTTTTCTTTCTTTTTTTTTTTTTTGTCTTTTCGTCTTTTCTAGGGCTGCACTCCCGGCATATGAAGGTTCCCAGGCTAGGGGTCCAGTTGGAGCTACAGCTGCCGGCCTACACCACAGCCACAGCATCACCAGGTCCCAGCCACGTCTGCGACCTACACCACAGCTCACGGCAACACCGGATCCTTAATCCACTGAGCAAGGCCAGGGACTGAACCCGCAACCTCATGGTTCCTAGTCAGATTTGTTTCTGCCACGCCATCACAGGAACTCCCGAGTTGTATTTTTAATCTTAGGAAGGATTGGACATTGTAGAGGTTCTCAATTTGACAGGTCCAGGAGTCAGTTTCTTAACACTCTTCTGTGCTTCACCCAGTCAAGAGGGTCTTCTCCTTTCTCCAAATCATCATAAATCTGTCTTGGTAATGCCAGCCTGGTTTGAGAAGGATGTAAAACTCCCCAGGGAATGGCTCTGGTGCCCAGCACCTGCCCTGCAACATGGCATCACTTGGCAGTTTCAGACAATCCCCCTATCTTCTCCGTGTGCCATGACACTTGAAAGAGCTCTTTCATCAGATTCCAGGAGTTAATGTTTCTCCAGGACCCGCCTTGAATATGGCCCTGCATCGGGAACACCTAGCCCTCAGCAGAGCACCTAGTCCCCCAGGGCAGGTCATCAGGGCTTTTTGTGCTTCCCCAGAGAGGATGCCCTCACCCCGGATCCCTCAGCTTGAGGACAGGGCTCCTTGCATTCCAGGGAGCGTAGACACTATCAGGAAGATTTCCCAATCTGCCACTTGTTTGTTGTGCACAAAGACTTGGTTTTACAGACCTTCAGAGTCTGTGCAGTCTCCTTGGCTGCTGCGCTTGCTGCCAAGGTGGTTCCTTGGGCAGCAGTTACTGCAGCAACAGCTTCATGAGCCTGTGAATTCTCCACAGACCCCTCACGGGCCGGGCGGGGGCGGTGACCTGTACAAGTTGTCCCGTCGAACTTCTTCCACATCAAAGGGACTGAGCAAGATGGGGGTGAAAAAGCATCTGCCTCTTCTGCCAACTCTCCAGAAGCATCCCTGGCAGGGCACTACCCCTGTGAAAAGACTCTCCAGACACTGAGCCAGGAATGTGTGGCTACAGACCAGAAGCAGCTTCTTTGCCGTTCAGAGAAAAGTGAATTATTTAGGTGATTGGGACTATAGCATTGGGCTGAACTTGGTGGCAGATAAATACAGGTAGGCTTTTCTTTCTTTCTTTCTGTCTTTCTTTTTCTTTTGCTTCCTTCCTTCCTTCCTTCCTTCCTTCCTTCCTTCCTTCCTTCTAGGGCTGCATCCATGGCATATGGAAGTTCCCAGGCTAGGGGGCTAAACGGAGCTGTAGCTGCCTGCCTACACCACAGCCACAGCAACACCTGATCAGAGCCGAGTCTATGACCTACACCACAGCACATGGCAGCACCAGATCCTTAACCTACTAGGTGAGGCCAAGGTCCGAACCCGCATCCTCATGGGTACTAGTCATATTCATAACCTGCCGAGTCACAACGGGAACTCCTGCCCCTCATTTCTTTTCAACTTTTTGTTTCTTTTTGGCCACACCTGCAGCATGTGGATGTTCCTGGGCCAGGGATCGAACTTGGGCTGCTACAGTGACAGTGCTCGATCCTTTACCGCTAGGCTACCAGAGAACTCCAGGCTCTCCCCGTCGGATGTTGCTTCCTCAGCCAGGGATTGCTTCCCCTCCGCTGGGACCTCTTAACCTCCATGTTTAAGGTAGCATGGAGGAAAGCTACGCACAGTGGACTGTGTCTTCACACCAGTTCATTCAACAGGCATCTATTGAACGCCTACTGTATGCTACATACCGCTCTGCATGCCGGCATAGAGTAAAGGGTAACTCGTTCGACAAATATTGAGTCCCTGCTCTATGCCAGGCATGATTCTAGCTACTGGAGATAAAACCATGGACAAAACAAAGCTCCTTGCCCTTGTGGAGCTGACACTCCAGTGGGGCTGAGAGACAATGAGCATAAGAAATAAATTATGTGGGATGTTAGAAGGTGCTAATAACCATGGTGGCGGGGGGAGTATAGCAGGGTAAAGGGGATCCAAATTGGGCAAGTGACAGTATTCATAGGATGGCCAGGGGAGTTCCCGTTGTGGTGCAGTGGAAACGAATCCGACTAGGAACCATGAGGTTGCGGGTTCGATCCCTGGCCTAGCTCAGTGCAGCAGCTGTAGCTCTGATTAGACCCCTAGCCTGGGAACCTTCATATGCTAGGAGTGCGGCCCTAAAAAGACAAAAAAAAAAAAAAAAGGATGGCCAGGGAAGGCTTTACTACAAAGGTGACATTTGAGTAACGATGAGAAGGACAGGAGTTTCCGTTGTGGCTCAGTGGTAATGAACCTGACTATCCATGAGAACGCAAGTTTGATCCATGGCCTCGCTCAGTGAGTTAAGGATTCAGCATAGTAGGAGTGTAGGTCACAGACCCGGCTTGGATCCTGCGTTGCTGTGGCTGTGGTGTAGGCCGGCAGCTGTAGCTCCATTTCAACCCCTAGCCTGGGAATTTTCATATGCTGCAGGTGTGGCCCTAAAAAGCAAAAAAAAAAAAAAAAAAAAAAACAAAACCCCAAACAAGAGGAGTTCCTGTCATAGCTCAGTGGGTTAAGGACCTGACCTTGTCTCTGTGAGGATTCGGGTTGATCCCTGGCTTTCGCTCATTAAGTAGCTGGTGTTAAGGGTTCGGCGTTGCTGCAAGCTGAGGTGTAGGTTGCAGATGCGACTCAAATCCAGTGTTGCCATGGCTCTGGCGACGCCTGCAACTGCAGTTCCAATTTGACCCCTGGCCTAGGAACTTGCGTATGCCTCAGGTGTGTCCCTAAAAAGAAAGAAAGAAAAACAAGACAACAATGAGAAACAATTACACACCTATGAGAATGGCAAAACCCCAACACACTGACATCACCACATGCTGGTAAGGACGTGGAGTGATAGGAACTCTCATTCATTGCTGATGGGAATGCAAAACGGTACAGCCACTTTGGAAGACAGTCTGGCCATTTCTTGTAAAACTAAACATACTCTTACCATATGATCTGGCAATCACACTCCTTAGTATTTACTCGAAGGAGCTGAAAAGTTATGTTCACACAAAAATCTGCACATGGATGTCTATAGCAGCTTTATTCATAATTGCTAAATCTTGGAAACAACCATGATGATCCTTCGGTAGATGAATGGATAAATAAACTTCGGTACACCCATTATAGAATATTATTCAGCGCTGAAAAGAAATGAGCTATTGGAGTTCCTGCCCTGGCTCAGCGGGTTAAGACACACATTTAGGTCTTTGGCCCATTTTGAATTAATTTTTGGAAGTGGTGGGAGGTATGGATCCAGGCTCATCCTTTTTTATTCTTTTTGCTATAATTAATTTCTTTTTTTTGTCTTTTTTTTTTTTTTGGTCTTTTTAGGGCCGCACCCACGGCATATGGAGGTTCCCAGGCTAGGGGTGGAATTGAAGCTACAACTGCTGGCCACAGCCACAGCCACAGCAATGCCGGATCTGAGCCGCATCTGCAATGTACACCACAGCTCACAACAACGCCAGGTCCTTAACCCATTGAGCAAGGCCAGGGATCGAACCTGCAACCTCATGGTTCCTAGTCGAATTTGTTTCCACTGCTCCACAATGGGAATTCCCATTTCTCCCTTTTTTTTTTTTCCTATTTTTTCTTTTTATTTATCTATTTATTTTTATGGCTGCGCCTGTGGCATATGGCAGTTCCCAGTCTAAGTGTCGAATCAGGATTGCAGCTGCCAGCCTACACCACAGCCACAGCAACACTGGATTCAAGCTGCATCTGCAACCTATACTTCAGCTTGCAGCAACTCTGGATCCTTAACCCACTGAACAAGCCAAGCATCCGGCCCACATCCTCATGGACACTGTGTCAGGTTCTTTTTTTTTTTTTTTTTTTTTTTTTTTTTTTGCTATTTCTTGGGCCGCCCCTGCGGCATATGGAGGTTCCCAGGCTAGGGGTCGAATTGGAGCCATAGCCACCGGCCTACGCCAGAGCCACAGCAACTCGGGATCCGAGCCACGTCTGCAACCTACACCACAGCTCACGGCAACGCCGGATCCTTAACCCACTGAGCAAGGGCAGGGACCGAACCTGCAACCTCATGGTTCCTAGTCGGATTCGTTAACCACTGCGCCACGACGGGAACTCCTGTGTCAGGTTCTTAACCCACTGAGCCAAAATGGGAACTCCTAGGCTCATTCTTTTGGGTATGGGTATCCAACTGTCCCAGCACTGTTTGTTGAAAAGGCTATCCTACTTCCACTGCATTGCTTTGTGCCTTTTTTCAAAAATCAGTTATGCACCACAATGGAAAGAAAAAAACCAGTTGTCCACATAATTTTGAATTGATTTCTGGCCTCTCTCTTCTACTGATATATTTGTCTATATACCAATATCATGCTGTATTAATAATAAGCTTTACAATGATTCTTAAAATCAGTTACGATTAGCCCTGCAGTTTTGTTATTCTTTTGGAGAGTTGCTTTGGCTACTCTAGGTCTTTTACATTTCCATATGAATTTTATTTTAATTTTTGCTTTTTAGGGCCGCACCCGTGGCATATGGAAGTTCTCAGCCTAGAGGTCGAATTAGAGCTGCAGCTGCCGGCCTACACCGCAGCCAAGCAATGCAGGATCTATGCTGCCTCTGCGACCTACACCACAGCTCATGGCAATGCTGGATCCTTGACCCACTGAGTGAGGCCAGGGATCGAAGCCGAATCCTCATGGATACAAATTGGATTCGTTTCTGCTGTGCCACAATGGGAACTCCTCCATATGAATTTTATTTTATTTTGTTTTTGGTCTTTTTGCCTTTTCTAGGGCGGCTCCCGTGGCAAATGGAGGTTCCCAGGCTAGGGGTCTAATCAGAGCTGTAGCTGCCGGCCTACACCAGAGCCACAGCAATGCGGGATCCCAGTGGCATCTTCGACCCACACCACAGCTCACGGCAACTCTGGATCCCTAACCCACTGATCGAGTCCAGCGATTGAACCCGAAACCTCATAGTTCCTAGTCAGATTCGTTTCCACTGCACCACAACGGGAACTCCCCCATGTGAATTTTAGAATCGGTCAGTTCCTACTACAAAAGAGCCTACTGGGATTGAATCACATCTACAGATCTATTTGGGAAGAATTAACATGTTAATTATATTTAGCCTTCCAACCCATGAACAAGGTCCATTTATATATGTCTCCATTAATTTCTGTCAGCAGTTTTTATAGCCTTCAGTGTATAAATTTTACACTGAAAAAAAAGATAATTCTTTTGTCAGATTTCTAAGTATTTCACTTTTCTTGATATTATTGTACACAGTATTAGTTTTTGTTTTTGGTTTTGGTTTTTTTTTGTTTGTTTTTTAGCTATTTCTTGGGCCGCTCCCGCGGCATATGGAGGTTCCCAGGCTAGGGGTCTAATTGGAGCTGTAGCCACCGGCCTACACCAGAGCCACAGCAACGCGGGATCCGAGCCGCGTCTGCAACCTACACCACAGCTCACAGCAACACCAGATCGTTAACCCACTGAGCAAGGGCAGGGACCGAACCCGCAACCTCATGGTTCCTAGTCGGATTCGTTAACCACTGCGCCACGACGGGAACTCCTCCATTGGGTTTTCTACTAGATAATTATGTTTCTGTAAATAAAGACAGGTCTGTTTCCAATCTGAATACCTTTTTTTTTTCTCACCTTTTATGCACTGACTAGAATCTTCAGTACAATATAAAATAGCAGTAGAGAGAGTAGATATCTGTCTTGGTTTTAGGGATTGCCACCAAGTACAATATTGGCTGTAGGTTGCTTTTTTTCGCTCTCTCTCCAACACACTTGTAATTTATTAAACAATCATTTACTATCAAGCAGGTTCGACACAGGCTAATCATAAACCTGTTTGTAAACTTGGCAACGTCCAAGCTTCCTGTCCTTCTAGGGACTCTGGCCATACCTTGAATCAAGGGTTCCCTTGAGGAGGTTGAGCCAATACTCCAGAGTTCCTGTTGTAGTTCAGCGGTAATGAACTGACTAGTATCCATGAGGACAAGGGTTCGATCCCTGGCATCGCTTAGTGGGTTAAGGATCTGGCGTTGTCATGAGCTGTAGTGTAGGCTGGCAGCTGAAGCTCTGATTGGACCCCTAGCCTGGAACTTCTATGTGCTGGAGGTGCAGCCCTAAAAAGCAAAAAACAATACTCCAGGGGCAAAGTTCTGTCATGTTGTCGTATCAGGCAACCAGTGATTCTCAAAGTGTGGATCCTAGATCACTAGCAGCAGCAGCAGCACCTGGAAACAGGGTAGAAATGCAAATTCTCAGGCCCTTCCTAGACCTAACATATTTGACATTCAGGGTTGGGAACCAGTACTCTGTTATAATGAACCTCCCAGGGGCTTATGATGTAAGCACCAGTTATGAAGCGCTCTTCATGGAGTTCCCTTCATGGCTCAGCGGAAACGAATCTGACTAGTATCCCTGAAGATGCAGGTTGAATCCCTGGCCTTACTCAGTGGGTTAAGGATCCAGCATCACTGTAAGCTGTGGTGTAGATCACAGATGCAACTTGGATCTGGCGTTGCTGTGGCTCTGATTTGACCCCTAGCCTGGGGACCTCCAAGTACTGCGGGTGTGGCCCTAAAAAAGCCAAAAAATAAAAATAAAATAAAATAAATAACTGCTCTTCAAAAGAAAATAGCAGAGGTGAGTCTGTTTCAGGGTCAAACTTTGGGCCTTGTCTCTAAGGACAAAGGCCATAGTCACAACTAGACTTTCATCCCTGTTAATGCAAAATGAAGAGGGCTTTTAAAATTAGTTTAGCCAATCTCCCTATCCGTGGTTTTTTTGTTTTTTTTTTTTTTTGGTTCGAGGAGCTTTTTATTTATTTTCTAATCTTAGTGTGGTAAGAACATTCACCATGAGATCTATGCTCTGAACAAATTTTTAAAATTTTTATTTCTTTTTTGTCTTTTTGTCTTTTTAGGGCTGCCCCCATGGCATATGGAGGTTCCCAGGCTAGGGGTTGAGTCAGAGCTGTGGCCGCCGGCCTACACCACAGCCCCAGCAACGCAGGATCCGAGCCATGTCTGCGACCCACACCACAGCTCACAGCAACACCGGACCCTTGACCCACTGAGCAAGGCCAGGGATCGAACCCGCATCCTCAGGACACTATGTCAGGTTCTTAACCCACTGAGCCACACAGGAACTCCCATCTTAACCATCTTTAAGTGTAGACTTCAGTGTCATTAAGAACATTCACGTTGTTGTGCAACCATCACAACCATCCATCTCCACACCTCTTTTAATCTTGTAAAACTGAAATTCTGTAGCCACTGAACAATTATTCTCCCTTTGTTCCTATTCCCAGCCCTTGGCAACTATCTATTCTTCTTGAGTTAGATTTGGTGATTTGTGTCTTTCAAAGAACTTGTACATTTTAACCAAGTTGTGGGATTTATTGGCATAAATTAATTCATAATATTCCTTTATCCTTTTTAGTATCTGCAGAATCTGTAGTGATATTACCTCTCTCATTTCTCATATTGGTAAGTTGTATCTTCCTTGTTTTTTTCCCTCTTTCTCTCTCTTTTTTTTAGGGTCACACACATGGCATATGGAAGTTCCCAGGCTATGGGTCAAATCAGAGCTGTAGCTGCTGGCCTACACCACAGCCACAGCAACACCAGATCTGAGCCGTGTCTGTGACCTACACCACAGCTCACAGCAACACAGGATCCTTGACCCACTGAGAAAGGCCAGGGATCGAACCTGCGTCCTCATGGTTATTAGTCAGATTCATTTACACTGAGCCACGACAGGAATTTTCTCTCTCTTTTTACCTCCCTTTTTGGCCACACCCATGGCATGCAGAAGTTCCTGGGCCAGGCATCGAACCCATTCAACAGCAGAGACCTGAGCTGCTGCAGTGACAACACCAGGTCCTTAACCCACTGAGCCACGAGGGAACTCCTCCCATTTTTTTCTTATAAATCTTCATGTTTATGAGTTTTGTTAATCTCAATTAGCCAGTATTTTGTTTCATTAATTTTCTCCATTGGTTTTCTGTTTTCATTGATTTACACATTGATCTTTATATTTCCTTTCTTCTGCTTACCTTAGGTTTACTTTGCACTTCTTTTTCTAGTTTTTTTGTGTTGGAAGTTACAATAATAGATTTAGGCTATTCTTATTTAGTCCTTTCTTCTTTTCTTATATAGACATTTAGGAGTTCCCATTGTGGCTCAGTGAAAACGAACCAGACTAGTATCTATGAGGATGTGGGTTTGATCCTTGGCCACACTTAGTGCGTTAAGGATCCGGCATTGCCTCGAGCTGTGGTGTAGGTCTCAGAGGTGGCTTGGATCTGGCATTGCTGTGTCTGTGGTGTAGGTCAGGAGCTGCAGCTCTGATCCGACACCTAGCCTAGGATCTTTCATATGCTGTGGCTGCAGCTCTAGAAAGACTAATATTTTATATATGTGTGTATATACACACATATATACACACATATATAGAGAGAGATTTAACGGATAAATTCACTCTTAAATACTGTTTTGTGGCATTCCGTAAATACTAATATGTTGAATTTTCATTTTTATTCAATTCAAAACGTTTTCTAATTTCCATGCTGACTTTTTTTAATTCAATGAATTTTATTATATTTATAGTTGTACAACCATCCCATCCTGACTTCTTCGATCCATGAATTATTTTGAAATGTGTTATTTAGCTTCCGCATATTCAGCAATTTTCCAGAGATCTTCCTGTTATTGATTTCTAATTTGGTTCCACTGTGGTCAGAGAAAATAGTTTGTATCAACTTTAATCCTTGGGAGTTCCCATCATGGCTCAGTGGTAATGAACCTGACTAGTATCCATGAGGATGCGGCATTCAATCTCTGGCCTCGCTCAGTGGGTTAAGGATCCAGTGTTGCTGTGAACTTAGGTGTAGGTTGCATTCTCTGTTGCTGTGGCTGGGGCGCAGGCCAGCAGCTGCAGCTCCGATTTGACCCACAGCCTGGGAACTTCCATATGCCATGGATGCAGTTCTAAAAAGACTGGAAAAAAAATTGAATCCTTTTGCCTTTTTTTTTTCCCCTCCCCTTTAGGGTCGCACGTGCAGCATATGGAAGTTCCCAGCCTAGCAGCTGAATAGGAGCTACAGCTGCCGGCCTACACCACAGCCACAGCAATGCCAGACCCTGCACTTCAAAGCCATTCCGGGAGTTCCCCGTCGTGGCGCAGTGGTTAACGAATCCGACTAGGAACCATGAGGTGGCGGGTTCGATCCCTGCCCTTGCTCAGGGTGAAGGATCCGGCGTTGCCGTGAGCTGTGGTGTAGGTCGCAGTCTCGGCTCAGATCCCAAGTTGCTGTGGCTCTGGCATAGGCTGGTGGCTACAGCTCTGATTCGTCCCCTAGCCTGGGGATCTCCATGTGCCGCGGGAGTGGCCCAAGAAATGGCAAAAAGACAAAAAAAAAAAAAAAAAAAGCCATTCCGGATCCTTAACCCATTGAGCAAGGCCAGGGATCGAACCCCAAAGCCTCATGGATACTAGTTGGGTTCATTACCACTGAGCCATGATGGGAACTCCTCCTTTCGCATTTATTGGTCTATCTTGATAATATAGGGAAACTGCTTCAGGCTGGAGCCTTGACCTTACATAGATCCTCATCATCCACGTAGGTAACACTTAACCACAGCCGATCTACCTAGGTCTTGGCAGGGGCTTTGTGTTCTAGAACATGAGAGCATGGGAAGCTTGTGAGGAGCTTCTGCGAGGTTATTTCCCACTCACTTTTTTTTATCTTCATGGGAGGCTGTCATGAGAGATTCTTATCACCTCCCAAATTCTGATAAGACATGAGGCTTTCTGGCTCCCCCTTAGGACACAGCTGCAGGCCATAAAAATGCTTAGCTGGAGTTCCCCTTATGGCTCAGCAGTAGTGAAACCAACTAGTATCCATGAGGACATGGGTTCAATCCCTGGCCTTCCTCTGGGGGTTAATGATCTGGCATTGCTGTGGGCTGTGGTGTAGGTCTCAGACACGGCTCGGTTCTGGTGTTGCTGTAAGTAGAATCATATGGTATTTGTTTTTTCTTTCTTTCCTTCCTCCCTCCCTCCCTTCTTTCTTTCTTTTCTTTCTTCTTTCTTTCTTGCGCTTTTTAGAGCCATACTCATGGCACATGGAAGTTCCCAGGCCAGGGGTTGAATCCGAACTACGGCTGCCAGCCTATACCACAGCCACAGCAACATGGGATCTGAGCCTCATCTGTGACCAACTCATGGCAATGCTGGATCCCCAACCCACTAAGCGAGGCCAGGGATCAAACCCGCATCCTCATGGATACTAGTGGGATTCATTTCTGCTGTGCCACAAGGGTAACTCCAATATTTGTTTTCTTATGAATGCTTTATTTCACTTTGCATAACATCCTCAAGGTTCATCTGTATTGCAGCACCTGTCAGAATCTCCTTACTTTCAAAGGCTGAAAAGTAAGCCATTGTATGTATGTACCACATTTTGCTTTTCAATTCCTTCAGCAATGGACACTTGGATTGCTTCCAGTTTTCCCTGTTGTGGATAATGCTGTATGAACATGAGTGTGCAAAATCTCTTTGATACCATGCTTTGAGTTTTTGGTATATTTTTCCAGAGGTGGAATTGCTGGATCCATACGGCACATGGAGATTCCCAGGCTAGGGGTCTAATCAGAGCTGTAGCTGCCAGCCTACGCCAGAGCCACAGCAACACGGGATCCGAGCCACGTGTGCAACCTACACCACAGCTCACAGCAATGCCAGATCCTTAAACCACCGACCAAGGCCAGGGCTCCAAGCCGCAACCTCATGGTTTCTAGTCGGATTTGTTGACCACTACACCACCACGGGAACTCCCATACGTTACTTTTTCTTTAATTTGGGGGGAACTGTTGTATTTCCCATGGCAGCTGCACCATCTTTTATTTCTACCAATAGTGCATAAGGGTTTCAATTTTCTCCACATCCCAACCAACACTTATTTTTTGTTTTTGTAATAACCATCCTAATGGGTGCGAGGACCAGAGAATTGTCATTCTTTTTTCTTTCTTTGTCTTTTTGTCTTTTCTAGGGCAGCTCCTGTGGAATATGGAGATTCCCAGGCTAGGGGTCGAATCGGAGCTGTAGCCACTGGCCTACGTCAGAGCTACAGCAACGCAGGATCCGAGCCGCATCTTCGACCTACATCGCAGCTCACGGCAACACCGGATCCTTAACCCACTGAGCGAGACCAGGGATCGAACCCGCCACCTCATGGTTCCTAGTTGGATTTGTTAACCACTGTGCCACGACGGAAACTCCTCTTTTTTCTTTTTAGTGCCACTCCTGTGGCATATGTGAGTTCCCAGGCTAGGGGTCGAATTGGACCTGCAGCTGCTGGCTACAGCCACAGCCACAGCAATGCAGGATCCCATCCGTGTCTGCACCCTACACCACAGCTCATGGCGACACCAGATCCCGGGCCCACTGAGCGAGGCCAGAGATTGAACCCGCATCTTCATGGATACTAGATGGATTCGTTTCCACCACGCCACAATTGGGAACTCCAGCTACATTATTTTAAATGCCCAGATTTTTTTTTTTTGGCTCCATTCGCATGCAGCACATGGAAGTCCCCAGGCCAGGGACTGAACCTGCACCCCAACTGTAACTATAGCCAAAGCACTGACAATGCCAGATCCTTAACCTGCTGTGTCACAACAAGAACTCCTAAGATGGTAATTTTTTTGTTCTGTGTATTTCATTACCAATAAAAGTACATGAAAACCGGAGTTCCCTTCGTGGCTCAGTGGTTAACGAATCCGACCAAGAACCATGAGGTTGCGGGTTCAATCCCTGCCCTTGCTCAGTGGGTTAACGATCCGGCGTTGCCGTGAGCTGTGGTGTAGGTTGCAGATGCGGCTCGGATCCCGTGTTGCTGTGGCTCTGGCGTAGGCTGGTGGCTACAGCTCCAATTCGACCCCTAGCCTGGGAACCTCCATATGCCGTGGGTGCAGCCCAAGAAAATACAAAAAAAAAAGTACATGAAAACCTACTATGGGTCTGGCTTTCTGGTTCAGCTTTGTATACACGGTGCCTGCGTATTAAGTTGGTGCTCCTTGTCTTAACCTCTCGGCAGCATTTGACTCCTTTCTTGAAATGTTTTTTCAGGTGCCTTCCAGAAATCCTTTTTTTGGTTCTGTTCCTGCCTCACTGGCTGCTCCTACTCAGTCTTTTGCCAGTTCCTCCTCTTTCCCCTGCCCTTTGTTCCTTGGGGATGCCCCAGGGCTTAGGCCTCTAACCTCCATACCTACTTTCATTTCCTAAGTGAACCTTTTAGGGCTGCACCCAGGTCATAGGGAAGTTCCCCAGCTAGGGGTCAAATGGGAGCTGTAGCTGCCGGCCTACACCACAGCCACAGCAACGAGGGATCCTTAACCCAATGAACAAGGCCAGGGATTGGACCTGCATTCTCATGGATAGTAGGCTTTTTTTTTTTTTAAGACTTTTATTCTTCCCATTAAGTTGACTTACAGTGTTCTGTCAATTTCTACCGTACAGCATAAGTTGACTTACAGTGTTCTGTCAATTTCTACCGTACAGCAAAGTGACCCAGTCATACACACACACACACACACACACACACACACAACTAGTTGGGTTCTTAACCTGCTAAGCCACAACAGGAATTCCTAAATTTTACTTTATTAAGTGCTAGGGTTTTCTGTTTTTCTTTTTTTTCTTTTCAGGGCTGCACATGTGACATACGGAAGTTCCCAGGCTAGGGGTTGAATCAGAGCTGCAGGTGCCACCCTATATCACAGCTCAGAGAATTGCTGGAGCCTTCACCCACTGAGCGAGGCCAGGGATCGAACCTGCATCCTCACGGATACTAGTTGGGTTCATTACTGCTGAACCACAATGGGAACTCCAGTGCTATGATTTTGTTGTTGTTGTTGTTATCATTCCTAGAAAATGTCCTGATCTTTGTACTCAATTAGCTAAGTTACTTGGAAGTGAAACTGAGCAGGGCCCTGCAGGGCTCCTGGGCACAAGCTTTTCTGTGTCCCCCATTTCTTGTTTTTAGGGAATAAGCATCAGCCTCCATAACCTTCCCTGAGTTCCAAAGGGCAGGTTCAAAGAGTTGCTGGTCAGGGAAGGGAGGGAATGCAGAGACCAGGGAGGAACAGTCAAGAAACAATAGTGCAGGGAGTTCCCATCGTGGTGCAGCGGAAACGAATCTGACTAGGAACCATGAGATTCCGGGTTCGATCCCTGGCCTCGCTTAGTGGGTTAAGGATCCGGCGTTGCCATGAACTGCGGTGTAGGTCGCAGATGCAGCTCAGATCCTGCGTTGCTGTAGCTGTGTTGTAGGCTGGCAGCTGTAGCTCTGATTCGACCCCTAGCCTGGGAACCTCCATATGCCGCGGGTTCAGCCCTAAAAAGCAAAAACAAAAAAAAAGAAAGAAA
Organism: Phacochoerus africanus; assembly: GCF_016906955.1. Taxonomy (NCBI): domain Eukaryota; kingdom Metazoa; phylum Chordata; class Mammalia; order Artiodactyla; family Suidae; genus Phacochoerus; species Phacochoerus africanus. Next base: position 45,407,869 of record NC_062560.1, on the reverse strand, counting down.
AAGAAACAATAGCGCAGCCTTGGGGCGGGGTCCTGGTTCCTCTTCAAGGAATACACACAGGATCTTTGAGTTCCTCTGCAGAACTAAATCCCCCAACAAATGAAAACCTTAGAGGAGGACCACCAGAACCAGTCCTGAGGCCACTAAATGCTAACTTTGAAGAATGAAAGCTTGCGTCTATCCCTGATCCTTCTCTGTGGGCATATTTTCCCCTTGCAAATTATAAAACCACTTTCTATTCTCTCCCAAGGGAGGGGACAGACTTGAGGGCATTAGCTGCTGTGGTCTCCTTTGCCTGGCAGAGCAATTAAAGCTATTTTCTTCTCCTTCACCCCAAACCTTGTCTCCACGTTTCTATTTGGCACTGGTGGACAGTGCCCAAGTTTAAGCAACAGAAACAATTTGCTCCCTCAGTTTTTTTTTTTTTGGGGGGGGGGGTCTTTTTGCCTTTTCTAGGGCAGCTCACGCGGCATGTGGAGGTTCCCCAGGCTAGGGGTCCAATCGGAGCTGTAGCCACCAGCCTACACCAGAGCCACAGCAACACGGGATCCGAGCCGCGTCTGCGACCTACACCCCAGCTCATGGCAACGCCGGATCCCCAACCTACTGAGCAAGGCCAGGGATGGAACATGCAACCTCATGGTTCCTAGTCAGATTCGTTAACCATGGCGCCACGACGGGAACTCCGAGTCTTCATCACTCATTAATTGGGTCTGGAACGGCACTAAGTCCAGGGCTAACTATTCTCCCATGACCTTCCTGTGTATCCTATGCCCTGTGAATTAGGAGTTTTTCCAATCCATATACATGTCAGGCTCTGTTCTAATCCATTTGAATGGTTCTTTCCCTGGTCTTGGGTAGCTTCTTCATCTGCAGGCACTTAGCAGTTCTCTGCAGATCTCTGTGAAGCTCTGTCCTGATAGTCTGTCCTTGGAATTCTAGCTGCCCTTGTCTTTTTTTTTTTTCCCTGCCTGAGGCATGTGGAAGTTCCCCGTCCAGGGATGGAACCCACGCCACGGCTGTAACCAGAGGTACAGCCTTGACAATGCCAGATCCTTAACCTGATGAGCCATGAAAAAACTCCTGGGCTATCTTAACCTGCGGAGGCCACTAGGCTCCGGGTGTCTCCCCTTTCAGTACCTTAGCATACAAACTCTCCAAGTGGTGGTGTTCTCTTTTGGCTCAGTGTGTTAAGGACCTGGCATTGTCACTGCCGTGGCACAGGTTCGATCCCTGGCCCGGGAATTTCCACATGCCACTTGCACAGCCAAGAGGAAAGCAAACAAACTCTCCAAGTGATAGGCTTGGGCAATTTGGGGCTCATCTTCTTTCTCATTTCTCAGGGACCCCACTGTCCATTACCTGAGATGTATGTCTTAAAAACCGTTGTTTCGGCGTTCCCATTGTGGCTCAGTGGTTAACGAGCCTGACTAGCATCCATGAGGACCCAGGTTCGATCCCTGCCCTCGCTCAGTGGGTTAAGGATCCAGCGTTGCCGTGAGCTGTGGTGTAGGTCGCAGATGCGGCTTGGATCCCGTGTTGCTGCGGCTATGGTGTGGGCCAGTGCCTACAGCTCCAATTAGACCCCTGGCCTGGGAACCTCCACATGCCACGGGTGTGGCCCTAAAAAGACAAACAAAAAAACATTGTTTCATGTATTCTTCCCTTTTTTGGGGGGGTGGGGTGGGCAGTGGTTGGATATTTCATGTAAGAGGACAAATTTCATCCCTGTTACTCCATCTTGACTAAAAGTGCCTGACTCAGGGGCTGTATTTGGGATAATGTTTGACAGTGGGACCAAAAGAATATACCAATGACAAAGGAGAATCAAGCATGACATATATGGTCTTTGGCTTGAGTGACAAACTGAATGTTGTGGTGCCATTGGTGGTGATGAGGGAGGAGGAGGGTGTCTGAGCCAGGGAAACTTGAGAAATCTGTTTGGCTGGGTTAAATTTGAGAGCCTTATGAGATACTCACATGAACGTGTCAAACAGGCTGTGGTATATATGAGTCTGGTGTTTAGGAAAGAGGCCTTGGCTAGAGATCTAAATTAGTGGATCTTCCAAATATTTGCAATAATTGGAGTTCCTGTTGTGGCTCAGCAGTAACAAACTCGACTAGTATCCATGAGGACACAGGTTCAATCCCTGGCCTTACTCAGTGGGTTAAGGATCTGGCATTGCCATGAGCTGTGGTGTAGGTTGCAGACGTGGCTCAGATCCCGCATGGCTGTGACTGTGGCATAGGCTGGCAGCTGCAGCTGATTCAACCCCTAGCCTGGGAACTTCCATATCCCATGGGTGTGGCCCTAAAAAGACAAACAAAGAAGTATTTGCAATAATTAAGGTTACGAGACAAGATGAAGTCACCTAGGGAGAAAATACTGGCTAGAAAAGTAAGAGGGCCAGGAACACACCCAAGAAAACTCCAGTATTTGGAAACTGGAGAAAGGTGGAGGGGTAGCCAGGGATAGAGGAGAAAACCAAGAGAGTGAGAGCAAAAAACCTGGAATATGTTAGTTGGTTACAGGAAGGAGTAGAGAAATGACTGCTGGTTTGGGAAGATTCTTTATTCATCAGTGATCTGGTTAAGAGCAGTCTCAGAGAGGTGGGAGTCACAGAAGCCAAATTGAATTAAGTTAAATATGCTCTGGGATGTGAGGAAGTAGAGACAGAAGAAAGCCAGAAGATTGGCTTTGTTGAGGAGCACATCAATGGAGTCACACTTAGGATAGTATAGGAAAGAGGCCTTGGCTAGAGATCTAAATTAGTGGATCTTCCAAATATTTGCAATAATTGGAGTTCCTGTTGTGGCTCAGCAGTAACAAACTCGACTAGTATCCATGAGGACACAGGGGCCAAAATTCACAAGTAAATATATCCATGGATGTGAAAACCCAGTACAGGAAACAACCCAGATAGCCATCAGTAGGGGAATAGGTGAATGATTATACATTTCACACAATGCCATAAATCAATTTAAAAGGATGAATTAAACAGATGTCTATTTCATATATATATATATATGATCGGAGCTATAGCTGCTGGTCTAGGAGCTATAGCTGCTGGTCTACACGGCAGCCACAGCAACGCCAGATCCCCAACCCACTGAGAGAGGACAGGGATCGAACCCGCAACCTCATGGTTCCTAGTGGGACCCGCTTCCACTGCGCCCGGAAAGGAACTCCAGATGTCCATTATATAGTTAATTTTTTTTTAACAGCCGCAGGTGCGGCATATGGAAGTTCCCAGGCTAGGGGTTGAATTTGAGCTACAGCTGCCGGCCTACGCCACAGCCGCAGCAACCCCAGATCCTTAACCCACTGAGTGGGCCCAGGGATTGAACCCTCATCTTCATGGATACTACTTGGGTTCGTTTCTGCTGAGCCACAACGGGCACTCCTATATTAATACATTTTTTTTTTTTTTTGCCATTTCTTGGGCCGCTCCCACGGCTTATGGAGGTTCCCAGGCTAGGGGTCTAATCGGATCTGTTGCTGCCAGCCTATGCCAGAGCCAGAGCCACGCTGGATCCAAGCCGCGTCTGCAACCTACACCCCGGATCGTTAACCCACTGAGCAAGGCCAGGGATCGAACCCGCAACCTCATGGTTCCTAGTCGGATTGGTTCCCGCCATGACGGGAACTCCTATTAACACATTTTTAAAGCATCAAAACAGTCTTGAAAAAAGGTAAAGGATGGTGGATTGTATCAATGTCAATATTGAGTGTAATGTTTCACTGTAGTTTTACAATATTACCTTTGGGGGAAGCGTTAAAGTACATGGGGTTTCTCTGTATTATTTCTTTTTTTTTAATTTTTTTCTCTGTATTATTTCTAACTACATGTAAGTCTACATCTCAAACTTTAAAAGTTGAATTAAAAATATTTCCCGTATGTAGATAATTGGGGTCTTTTTCCCCTCAGTGAACAAACACCTCTTGCCATCAAAAAAAAAATTTTTTTTTTTCATTTTGTAAATAAGACAAAGCGGGAGTAGGGTCAGGAATCCCATCTTGGCTTCCCCTGGCTAAGGGGACACACTCAGCGAGCACCCCCTGGCTGAGGGCACAGACTCAGCTCTGAAGGGCTCCAGGTTCGGCTCCACCTGGAGGTTCCCAGGTGGATACCGCAGTGTGTAGGGAGGACTATAAATAGCTAACGGGGGCGGCCCCTCTAGCCCACCTCGGAGGTCCAAGTCTTGTTAGCCCAGAAGGTAACGCCGCTAGTTCTCCGAGTACAGGAGAACCATTTTCCGTTCCGCGAGGGGAAGGCCCTGTCTCGCCCACCTGTCTTCGCTTCCCTCAGACAGTCATGCCCTCGCGGCGCGTCCCCTGCTCCCCGCGCCCTCCTGGAAGGACGCCGCGATCGCTCTCGCTGCTCCAAAGACCCACAAGCTGAGCTGGGAGGACTACGGCTGCGTTTTCCGGCGAGGGTGAGTCACTTCCGCTTACAGACTCCCGCCCCCGGAAGTGAGACCTGATGTAAACACCGGAGCAGGGCGTCAAGGCCCTAGAGGTCAGAAAGCCGGGCCGCGGGCGGCACCGAGAGCTGGGGCCGGGATCGGGGACGCGCAGAGGTCAGGTCAGTGCCCGCGGCAGGGAGCTGGGCCATGGGCCCAGAATTGGTTGCGGTCTGCGGGCAGGAGAGGTCTTTTGAGCAGGGTCTGAGTGGATGGAGTCTATCTAGGACAGGGATCTTGAGTAGGTGCTTGTGTTGGAAGGAGTATGAGAGTGGTCTGGGACATAAGAGGGGGTGTGGTATGTGAGGCATCCTGGGGCAGGGTTCTTGGGTGGCACGGGCCTTTGGAATGGGGATCCCCTAAAGGGGATCTTGGAAGGTGGGGTTGTCCAAAGAATGGGTCTTTGGGGGGTGAGGGAGTCCAGTGGAGGTGGTACAAGGGAAGGAGGCAGGAGGTTTGGAGGATGGGAAGGGGGTGTGCCTGGGCAATAGTTTGGGGGAGATGGGGGTTTGAAAGGAGCTTGGAGGCTCTAGAACAGGAATATTAGGGGATCCATGGCAGGAGCCTTTAGGGAAGGATTTGTTCTTCCAGGTAGGGGTTTTGGGAAGAGTGTGGCCTGGGCAAGTGTTTTGAGGGGGGTAGGGGTGCCCTAGGGCAGGGTCTTATTGAAAGGATAGGGGGTCTGGAGGAGGACTCTTAGGAGGATGCAATTCCTGGGGGTAGGTCCAAGCTAACCGATGTCAGAGTCAGGGAGAGCAGAGCACGTGGAAAGGGATATCCCAGCGGTGGGGCATTTGGAGTGATAAGCGAATCCTCAGGTAGGGTCTTTATGGCATAAAGGGATCTAGGGCAAGGTCCCGCTTGTGAAATTAGCATGTCATGTGAAAGGATTGTCCCCAGGTAGGAATGGGATCCTGAAGGGATTTGGGGAAGCCTGTGCGGAGGGGAGGTGTGAGAGCTCTGGAGTGGTACAATAGGTTAGGGTTCTTGTGAGTGGTGGGCCAACTGTAGCAGGTCTCAGGGCCAGGTCAGGAAGGTGCGGAAAGTGATGAATGTCTGACCCCCTTCTCCCCATTTACTGACGGGCAGAGTTAGCTTCTGGGTCCAGATGTGAAGATGAGAAGTGGATAGAGGGTGGTTCCAGGACACATGGGGTACTGGGGCCAGGATTGGCTGGAGGTAGAGAGGAGGTATCACTGGGATAGCTCCTACCCTATTATTTCCTAGTAAGCAGTCAGTCAGTACCAGGGAGTAAGGAGGAGGTGGCGGGGAGTGGGGGTCCAAGTCAGGGTAGGTTCGGAGAGCTGGTGTCAACCAAGTGTGAGACGATGGAGAGGTTACTGGCCATGCTCTTTGGGGTCTTGGGAGCTTAGTGTAGAGACCCTAGGATTCCCCCCCTGATTTTGTCTTCTTTGCAGTCCTGCTGGGGTTAGGTCGCTGGGCAGGAGGAGGAAGAAGAAATTAGTTGGGGACAGGAGTTCTAGGACTCAGGAAACAGACCCCAGGACTCTTCCCAACCCTACTCCCATTTGTGTCTAGGGAAGCAATCCTGGACCATGACTCAGCAGCCACTTCGAGGAGTGACCAGTCTGCGTTTCAACCAAGACCAAAGTGAGAGAGGCTTGTGCCTGTGCCCTTTTGGGAGGGAGGGAGGGAGAGGTGGCCACAGGTGGGTTGTTAAGCCCTTAGCTTCCCACCTGGGCATCCTTTGAGGCAGCCGGGGTTCCTCCCATCCCCAGGCTGCTTTTGCTGTGCCATGGAGACAGGTGTGCGCATCTACAACGTGGAGCCATTGATGGAGAAGGGGCATCTGGGTGAGCTGTTGGTGGGAGAGGGGCAGCGGGCAGAAGGGAGGGGCTGGGCATCGGCCCCCACCCCTACTGACACCCTGGTCCTTGTCCAGACCATGAGCAGGTGGGCAGCATGGGCCTGGTGGAAATGCTGCACCGCTCCAACCTGCTGGCCCTGGTGGGCGGTGGTAGCAGCCCCAAGTTCTCAGAGATCTCAGGTAAGTGTCCTCATCCTGTCCCCCCCCTTGGCCCAGATTCCTCGGAATCCTGGCCTCCCGGAGGCACTGGCAGATGAAGATGTCAGAGTAACTCAGAGTCACACAGTGAGGCCTCCGGCTTACAAGTCCTGAATCTTATTGTCTGAGAAGCTTGGTGTTTTGTCTTCATGTAACAAACACTTGTCGAATGCCGTATGCCATGTCCTTACCTATGGAGCGCTTGCTGTGAGCCCGGTGCTGTTCTAACCACTGTGCTTGCATTAACTCATTTAATCCTCACAATAACTCTGTGTGGTAGGACGTATCATCATCCCCATTTTTACAGATGAAGAAACTGAGGCCCAGAGAGGTCAAGTGACTTATCCAAGGTCACACAACCAATAGGCTTTAAAATCTTGGCGCCATCTTCCCAATGCCCTCTGGCTTTGAGTCTCAAGCATCATCTTATTTTAAGGGTTTTTGTTGATCCCACTGGGATGTGGCCAGAGATGCCTTAGGATTCTTCACAGAAACCCCCCAGGGGTATGGACTGGGACCCCGGAGGCAGGAGTATTACTGATGGGATGTGACAGGCCGGGGTGTGAGTCCCTGCTTGGTCGCTGATGGGCTCTGAGGTCCTTGGCCAGATAGCCAACCCCTTGGAGCCTCAGCTTCCTCATCTGTAAATGAGTGTGACGGTTCCAGAACCTGTCCTCTCAGGAGTCACATCTCCAAGTGCTCCGGCTGCATCAGGTCACACTGGGTGTCAGCAAAAGGTTAATAAACACGTGGGTTGAAGTCCCATGGGGGACCAGGGGGTAGGTCTTGTGTCACCAGGGCTGCCCCTCACCCCAAACCTTGGCCCCGACAACACACCCACCTGCCCAGCAGTGCTGATCTGGGACGATGCCCGGGAGGGCAAGGACTCCAAGGACAAGCTGGTGCTGGAGTTCACCTTCACCAAGCCAGTGCTGGCTGTGCGCATGCGCCATGACAAGTGAGCCTGAGGTGGGCTGGGGGTGGGGGAGGTAGGAGGTCCCCACAGCAGGCGAAAGAGTTAGTCCTGTGGGGGCACTCTGCCCTCTGCTCACGGCCATCCTGTGTTGTGTGATGCCCACAGAATCGTGATCGTGCTGAAGAACCGCATCTATGTGTACTCCTTCCCCGACAATCCCCGAAAGCTGTTTGAGTTTGACACCCGGGACAACCCCAAGGGTGAGAGGACCCAGAAGTGGAGGCGTAAGGGCAGGAGGCAGCGAGGAACTGGGAAAGGAAGGCAGGGAGAGAGAGTCTTTGCCCAGAGAGCCTGCGACAGGCTGAGACGCCCACATCCCCAGTCCACCCCCCCCCCCCGCCCCGCCTCCCTTACAGTTCGCTCTCTCTCTGGTCCCGGCCCCGCCCCTCATCTTGGCCCCGGCCCCGCCCCTCATCTTGGCCCCGCCCCCGAAGCTCAGCTAGCGGAGCGGAGAGGCTCAGTGGGGAAGTGAGTGGTGGGTTCGCCCGGGATTCCTGGGCCTCCTGGTTCTGCCACCCGCTGCATCGGGAGGTGGGGACTCTGCCTTGACTGATGGGGAGCACAGCTGAGGGCAAGCCCGCTGTGGGTTCCGTGGGTAGCCTGTGTCACGGAAGGCCAAAGTCTGGCCCTGACCAAGCTCTGGCCAAATCTGAGACCCTGCCTGGTCCGCTGCCTGGTCCCGACTTCCGCTTGATCAGCCCACCCCCTCCCTCACACCCTAGGGCTCTGTGACCTCTGCCCCAGCCTGGAGAAACAACTGCTAGTGTTCCCAGGACACAAGTGTGGGAGTCTGCAACTTGTGGTGAGCTGTGCAGTGGGCAAGGGTGGGTAGGTGGGCTGGCTTCCCCTGTGGACTCTTGGCCCCTGACGTCCTTACCACCCCAAGCCCGAACTGCTCCTTCTACCATAGGACCTGGCGAGCACAAAGCCTGGCACTTCATCTGCTCCGTTTACCATCAATGCACATCAGAGTGACGTGGCCTGTGTGTCCCTGAACCAGCCAGGCACGGTAGTGGCCTCAGCCTCTCAGAAGGGCACCCTTATTCGCCTTTTTGACACGCAGTCCAAGGAGAAACTGGTGGAGCTGCGCCGAGGCACTGACCCGGCCACCCTCTACTGGTGAGCACAGGGTATACATAGTGGGCCGGTGACCCCACCCCACATGACATGCGGGCGTCACTGCTGGTCTGCCTTTCAGCATCAACTTTAGCCATGATTCCTCCTTCCTGTGCGCGTCCAGCGATAAGGGCACAGTCCATATCTTTGCTCTCAAGGATACGCGCCTCAACCGCCGCTCCGCGTGAGTGTCCCCTGCCCCACCCCGCCTCGCCCCCATCCCCCTGCCCATGTACCACACCTGGGCTAAGCCTGTGTTGCCTGCAGGCTGGCTCGCGTGGGCAAAGTGGGGCCTATGATTGGGCAGTACGTGGATTCTCAGTGGAGCCTGGCGAGCTTCACCGTGCCTGCTGAGTCAGCCTGCATCTGTGCTTTCGGTCGCAATACTTCCAAGAACGTCAACTCTGTCATTGGTGAGTGGGAATAGCTTTTGACTTGGGGGCACTGCATGGGCGAGGGCCTGCCAATTGGACCTGAAAGAATTTTTAGGGCATGGGAGGCCTGAAAGAGCTGAAACATTGGTTCACCTCCATCATCAGTAAGGGGGATGGAACGTGGGCAAAGGCCTGGCCATAGGCCTTAGGCTGTGGGACACCTGAGAGGATTGGAGTGTGTGGCTTTGACAGCTTCTAACTTCTTACCAATTGTCTCCCCTCCTCCAGCCATCTGTGTAGATGGGACCTTCCACAAATATGTCTTCACTCCTGATGGAAACTGCAACAGAGAGGCTTTCGATGTATACCTTGACATCTGTGATGATGATGACTTTTAAGGACCCTGTGGGTTGTGCTAGGGACTGTGGTGACAGATTGCAAAGCCTTTGTGGGGGTGGGAGTGCTGTGGAAGCCGCCAGCCATCAAGCATTAATGGAGCAGGTGCCCACTTTCCACTCTTGAGAGCAATGCCTAAACAGCTCAGGTCCCTCAAGCACTTCCCGATGACTGTGTGCCTGCAGAGGCAGGCCAGGGACTCAGGGAGGCAGCGGACCCCCTGGGGCTCCCAGCCTGGAGAAGACTGCTAGGGACCCAGAGCGGGTGCCCTAATCCAACCTGTGGGGATTTTTAAAAACTTGCCAGAAAGAGACATCTCTGATGTGATGAAAATGAATAAAAGACCCTTAACAGTATTTATGGCTGGACCTCGGGAGTGGGGCCTGGAGCAGATGAGGCTGAAAAGGCCCTGCAGTTTCTTGGAAAGGACCGGACCCTGACGGGATGGAAGTGGGATCCTACTCAGGTCCTTCCGCCAGTCTCTGCCTGTCCTCTAATGCCTGAGCCGCCAGAACCGTCCCCGTGGCGCCCCCACCTGGGGGTGGATGGGAACGCCTCGCCCTCGGCGGAGACTTGATTTCCCGGCGGCCCCTGCTTCCCTGCAGTTCCGGCGTGTTTGCATTTCCGGTCACGTGCATTGCCGCACCTGCGCAGTCAACTAGGTCGCCAGGGTAGCGGCTGCCGGGTCCAGACTCCATTTCCCGGTGTGCCTCGCGGTGGCGCGGGGTGGAACGGGTGTTGTAGTCCGACCGCTCCGCTGGTCCAGCTGCATCGACTGGCAGGATGTCGGAGGTTCGGCTGCCACCGCTACGCGCCCTGGACGACTTCGTTCTGGGGTCGGCACGTCTGGCGGCCCCGGATCCTTGCGACCCGCAGCGATGGTGCCACCGCGTCATCAACAACCTCCTCTACTACCAAACCAACTACCTTGTCTGCTTCGGCCTCGGTCTCGCTCTGGCTGGGTGAGGGAGGAAGGAGGAGGGAGGGAGACTCCGGTTGGCCGAGGACGCCCGCTGGGCATGGAGGGTGGACCCGCGGGATTTTGAGGGGGCTGCAAGACCTTGAAGGGGCGAATTCAGTAGAGATGGAAAGCCTAAGGGTCATGGGAGGGGGGGACTTGAAAGAAATAGAAGCTGGTTATAAGAAGGGACTGGGGAGGGATAGAGCCCAGCTGAGGGAAGCCCGACGGGGATGGAGGGTCTGGGGGAAAGACCTGGGAAGGATAGAGAAAGTGTGGAACTGAAAGGGAAACTGGGCTAGGGGATGGACCTGAAGATAAGGAGGGCCTGAAAATGAGATATGACTGCCTGAGGGGTGATGGGGCCCCGATTAAGGTGGCCCTGGAGGACGTAGGGCAGAGACAGGGACAGGGATGTGGTCAAGCCGAAGGGGGGACTTGTGGAGGATATGGGCGTGGAGAGGAGCCTGGCTCCTGGGACTCTCCAGAAGCAGGTACCTCTTGGGGGACTTGAGCCAAGGACGACCCAGGGATGGCAGGCCTGAGACCAGGGTGGGGGGTGGAGAACCCGGAGGTGAGACTTGGGCACGACTGGAATTTAAGAGTGGGACCGAAAGCCTTGAAGGGGTTCTAGCAATGATGGAAGGAGGAATCTATAGGGAAATTGGAATCTGGAGGGGGGATTTCGAGGGGAGGAAGGACTCTGGGCCTGGGGAAAGGGAAAAGGGGAAGGCCTGGAAGAGGACTGCAAGGGCTGGGCCTTTGCAAAGGGTGGGTTTGGGAGCAGGTTGGGATGGGGGGGGGGTTGGAGTGGGTCCTGTGGGTGGGGTAGGGTCGGCAGGAAAGAGCAGAAAAAGGCTGGGAGCCCGATGGAAAGGCTGGAAGCAGGAGATTTCAGGAAGATGGGACTGTAGGATTGACAAGAAAGAAATGAGAGCCCATAGGAGAGCCCAGGGCGGTGGACCTGTCGAAGATGGGGCTGGCAGGGGTATTTGCCCGGCTGGAAGGTTGGGGCAGGAGGTGGGATCGCGGGTGGACCAAAGCGCTTGGGGCCTGGGATCGGGTGGACGGTGGTCTGGGAGGCTCAGAGGCCGGGCGGCCCTCTCGCTGCCTGCCCGGCTAGCTTAGTTCCATTGTCCCCGCAGGTACGTGCGGCCTCTGCACACCCTCTTGAGCGCGCTCGTGGTGGCCGTGGCCCTCGGCATGCTGGTGTGGGCGGCTGAGACTCGCGCAGCCGTGCGCCGCTGCCGTCGCAGCCACCCAGCCGCCTGCCTGATCGCAGTGCTTGCCGTCAGCCTCCTGGTTCTCTGGGCCGCGGGCGGCGCTTGCACCTTCCTGCTCAGCATCGCCGGGCCCGTGCTTCGTGAGTCTCCACTACCCTGAGATAGCCCCTGAGATAGCCAGCCGGGAAAGCGGCCAGCGCTCGCGAACGGGCGCCAGGCCCGCCCTACCCCGGTTCCTGGGCGGAGAGGGGGCCCGGCCGTCCGTCGGGCAAGGCCACACCTCCTCAACCCAGCGTCTTCCCCGGCTTTGCTCCCCTCCCTGGGAACGCCCCTCTTACTACCGCCTCTCTGGGCGTCCCCGTCGGTAGGAAGTGCCTCCTACCGGCCACGTCCCCACTGTCGTGCACCCTTCCCGGCTGGCCGCGCCCCGGTTGCGAAGAGCCTTCCTCCGCCACACTCTCAGGGTTCAGAGGCGTCCTGGCCCCTGACTGCTGCACTGGTCTGCCCGTGCTCCACTTCCCATCCTCTGCCCCCCCACCCCCCGTCCCCGTTCGCTAAAGACTGATGTCCCCGCCCACTGACTCCACTCCTCGACGTTGCCCACAGTGATCCTGGTGCACGCGTCACTGCGTCTACGCAACCTCAAGAACAAGATTGAGAACAAGATTGAGAGCATTGGTCTCAAGCGGACGCCAATGGGGCTGCTACTGGAGGCGCTGGGACAAGAACAGGAGGCTGGATCCTAGGGGCCTGGGATCTGCACCCAAGACGCGGATAATGCCACCGCACCCCGGCCTGTACCCAAGACCCGGAGCCCTTTCCCAGCCCATAAGATAGGAGTCCCTATCCAGCTCAAAAACCAGGACAACTGCAACCTTTCCGCCTGCATCCCAAACTGGGATATTCCCTCGTACCCAACCCCCCCATTTTAGGAAACCAGAGTCTTCCTAGCCTCGAACTTGGGACCCAGAGACACCCATACCTAGCCCCAAACTGGGGCTTGGAGACCAGGGCATCCGTGGCCAACCTCAAACCCTGGGCCCAGAGACACTGCCCTAACCCCAGTCTGAGACCTCACCTGTCTCCCATGCCCAGCCCCAAAGCTGGGGACTGGGACCAAGGCCTTCTCAAATCTTGAACCCAGGATCCAAGTGTTCCCAGCCTCCATCTGGATGGAGGATTCAGGTATCCTGACCCCATGAACCCTTGATCCCAGGTGACCCCAACATTCACCAGTCCCACTTGCCTCCCTCCAGCTCTGCTTAGGGATCCTGCCACTCACCACTGCCCCCCCTCCAACTCCAAGTTCCACAGTGGTGAGGACCAAGGGGTGGGGTGGGAGTAGCCCTGACCAGGAATGGGGCATCTATATCAGTGTTGCTGCAACAATAAAGGCTGTTGCATTGCTCAAGCCAATTTGGGCCTCCCGGGTAAAGTCTGTGCATTTCAGTGGCCAGCAGTGACCTGCTTTTCAATTCAGCTACAGACTTTCTGACTGGGTCTCTGTCAAATATGTGGACTGAAGGGGTGAGCTCTCAGTTGCTTTCCTGAACCTGTTGCCTCTAGAGTGGCATGAACACACATGGGAGTTAAGGGTACAGTGTTCGTTGTCTTCATTTGTATTACTAAGGGTTTTTTTTTTTTTTTTTCTATTTTAGGGTCGCACCCGTGGCATATGGAAGTTTCCAGGCCAGGGGTCCACTCAGAGCTACAGCTGCTGGCCTACACCACAGCCACAGCAACGAGGGATCTGAGCCGCATCTGCGACCTACACCACAGCTCACGGCAACACCAGATCCTTAACCCACTGAGCAGGACCAGGGATCGAACCCACGATCCTCACAGATCCTAGTGGGGTTCATTAATCACTGAGCCACGAAGGGAACTCCCTTACTGAGGGCTCCTGTTCAGAGCTGGCTAGGCATCTGAGCCCAGACGGGCCAAGAAGTTGCCCCACATCTTAAAGCAAGTAAAACCAAAGTGGATGACATTATCATAGGCTGTTTCCATGATGCCACATGCCTATCTCTTTTTTCTTGTAAAAACGCATTATCTGGTCTCAGCTAAAGATGTGGGCCCCCAAGGCAAGGCAGATAGGGAAGCAATGCATGGGTTCAGTTTACACATTTATTATAGAAATCCCCTTCCAGTGTGGGTAGTGTCTTGGGCCCAGATCCATTGGTACAAAAAGAAAAGTTTAACACCAGGTAAAGGGGGTAGGGGAGCCCCCAGCTCCGGAAAGTCACAGACAGGTATCATAGAAAACACAGCTTGTGTGGATTTGTTTAAAAAGTGGTGGATGGAAGGAAAGCCAAGGAAGACGTGACGTAGCCGTGGCCAGACGTCACCTGAGGACTTCACTGGCATCTACCAGATGCCAGGTTCCACCACCGCAGCATCCCAGGACACAACACGCCCAGTGGCTCTGCCCTTTGGACCCTCCCGCGGAGCCTCCTGACTGGGGAAGAGTTGGGGCAGAGGCTGCCACCAAAGGCTGGGCCATTTCACCCTGTGGGCAGAGGCAGCGGGCACAGACAGGCAGACAGGAACCCTGGGGGTGGGGAGGGGAAATGAACCCAAGTCCTCCACCCAGACTTTAGTCCTTCCAGACGTGGGCAGAGAGCCCACCTCCCCAAGGAAAACGGCCCTGGTGGGGGCGGGGGGGGGATGGGCAGGGAGTTCTGTTCACACTGGAGTCTCCTGGCTGCCCCAAGCCAGGCCCTGAGACCCTCTATGGTCTGTTTTGGGGAGGGGGGGTTCCTGAACGGGACACAGGTTGGGCACAGGGACAGGAAGGGACCCAACCAGGACGAGATCACAGTTTCCCTTTTTATAAAACGGCTAGTGTTGGGGGGAAGACGGTGAATACCTAAATCACGACTGTAAACAGGAATGGAGGAAGGGGCGTGGAGGCCCCATTACATCAGCCGCCCTCTTTCCAGCCAGCTCAGGGCCCCCAGTCCCCAGCACAGCGTGAGAGCAGAAGCAGGGTGTCAGACACCTTTGGGGGCCCACGGGGAGCCGGGGGCCTCGGGAGATCGGGTTGGTGCCCCCCGCCCCAGGACCAAGCGCAGCCACACCCCAGGGCTCAGCGAGTTCCGCTGGGTGCTCCCCAGACTGGAGTCATGCCCGGGCCGATAAGGGGCATATCGGAAAGGGTCAGACCAGTGTCCCCGGGGTCTGGGGGTCGGAACCGGAGGACGGCTCCCCCTCTAGCGTCAGGTCACTTAAACGAGCGCTCAGCTCCGGGGGGTACAGGAAGTCCGCGTAGTATCTTTAGGAGGGGTAGCAGGAATCCAGAGGACAGGGTGGGAAGACAGAGGACAGAGGAAAAGACGGACAAGACACAGAAAGAGAGAGGAAAAGAGGCTCGTTAAAGAGGTGGAGGCAGGCACAGGACAGCATCTTTAAGGCTCGTAAGCGTGGGGCACGGCGAAAAGAGAAGAGAAAGGCGAGGGCACGGGACGTCCCTTCCTCCCAGCACCCTGATGCCAAGGCTCACTTGCAGCTGACATGCACTGGTAGTTCAGACCTTCACATTCCCATATCGCCTGGTGAAGAACTGCTGCTACCAAGGCCCAACACACCCCTTGGCCGAGACCCCGCGGACTAATGCAGGTCGGGCAGGACCCAGTGAGCCCGGGGAGAGGGCCGCGGCCAGTTCTCCCCAGGGCCGTGTCACTCACTACCGGGACAAGCTGCTCCCTAGCCTGGACCCTCTGGCTACCTGCCTCAAGAGACCCCCTACCCATCAGTAAAAGCACCCCCCGTACCTGCCGGAGACAGGGGGCGCCGTGAAACTCCTCGAGTGCGGGAGCGGCGCCTGGCTGGGGGCCCCATACAGCGCCTGGCCCACCTCATAGCAGCGGGCATGGAGGAAGGACGGGTGCTGTGGGCCCATGTGGGGGAGCCCAGGCCGGCGCTGGGGCCCCGAGGCCAGTCCCGAGTTCCGGATGTACCAGTCCCGCAGCCCCTCCAGGGCAAGGTTCTTGTGACCGCTGCGCTCGCCAGCTGGGGGGATGCGGGCAGGTGGGGGCATCCACAGCAGAGGGTTGGGATGCACCTCTGGCCCCTCGGTGGCCTCCAGGGGCAGGCCACAGGGCTTGGCGCGGGGGGCACGGCCGTGGGGGTCCTTGCTGCGGAGGAGGGGGCTGCTGCCGTCAGCTGCGTACACAGGCGGTGGGCCGGGGAGCATGGCGAGGAGCCCATCCCGGCGGGAGAGGGGTCCTGGGACCTCGGCTGCAGGCAGCAGCTCCCCCCAGCCTGTCCCGCCGCCGCCACCACGGGGCAGACCCCGGTCCAGGGAATAGTCCAACAGGAAGTCCCCACACACGGGTGGGAGCCGGGGAGCCCCACGGGAGGCGGGGGCAGCCGAGCTGGGCCGGGCAGCCCGAGGAGGGTCTGGGGGACCAGCGGTGCGAGAGGAGAAGGCCGGGGTTGGTTGGGGGCGCTCATACAGCACCTCACTGCTCTTGCAGACCGGGGGACCGGCGGCAGGGGGAACCAGAGGCGCAGGAGGGGAGCCAGCTCCCGCACCAGCTGCCCGGTCCACCAGCAGGGCCTCAGAGCTATTGCTGCGGCGGGTTCGAGCTGCGAAGAGGGAGGCGCGGTCGGAGACAGGGTCTGCCCGGGGGAAGCCCATCTGGGAGTCCTGGCTGCCGGACCACTGGCGAGAATGCAGGCCTTCGGGTCTGGGGGCACAAGGGGCGGTGATGGGAGAAGGGTCAGAAATGACAGGCAGATGGGATGCGTGCCCTCCCTACCCCGCCTCTCTCTCTCTTTTTTTTTTTTTGGCCTTTTTGCCATTTCTTGGGCCGCTCCTGCGGCATATGGAGGTTCCCAGGCTAGGGGTCGAATCGGAGCTGTAGTTGCCAGCCTACACCAGAGCCACAACAACGCAGGATCCGAGCCGCGTCTGCGACCTACACCACAGCTCACGGCAACGCTGGATCTTTAACCCACTGAGCGAGGCCAGGGATTGAACCCTCAACCTCATGGTTCCTAGTCAGATTCGTTAACCACTGCACCACGACGGGAACTCCCTCTCTTTTTTTTAATTAAAAAAATTTTTTCTTTTGCTTTTTAGGGCCACACCCATGGCATATGGAGGTTCCCAGGCTAGGGGTCCAATTGGAGCTAAGCTGCCAGCCTACGCCACAGCCACAGCAATGCAGGAGCCGAGCCACATCTGCGACCTACACCACAGCTCACAGCAATGGCAGATCCTTAACCCACTGAGCGAAGCCAAGGATAGAACCCGTGACCTCATAGTTCCTAGTTGGATTCATTTCCGCTGTGCCACGACAGGAACTCCTACTGGCCCCCCACCCCCGAGCCTTCACTTCCACACCCTCAAAAAGGGCCCCAGATGGATTCAAAAGTGTGTGTATAAAGGTGTCAGGTGGGGGCATTTAAAGGGCGGCAGAGGATCTGCCCCGGACTGGGGGGCAGAGGGGCTGAAAATGTATGGGGGTGCTTGGGACTGTTAGCTCTGGAGATGAAAGTGTGTGCAGGGCTGAGGCAGGGGGTGCAGGGTAGAGGGCTCTTTCTACACATCTGACCCCTCATTCCCTGCTTAAGGGGCTTCTCAGGGCTCCCCGCCTCCTCTAGGATGAGGTCCTAAACCTTAGGCCAGGAATTCAAGACCCTTCCTGAATTATCTGTCCCAACATGTGCATGAACCACCCCCAAACTATCGTCCCAACAGCCACCATTCATAGCATGCAAGCGCCACAAGGATGAGAACTTGGTTTTGTTCACAGCCTGGATAAAGCAGGCACTTTAAGTATGCATTTGTTCGGAGTTCCCGTCATGGCGCAGTGGAAACAAACCCAAGTAGGAACCATGGGGTTGTGGGTTCGATCCCTGGCCTCGCTCAGTGGGTTAAAGATCCGGGGTTGCTGTGAGCTGTGGTGTAGGTCGAAGATGCAGCTCGGACCTGGCATTGCTGTGGCTGTGGTGTAGGCTGGCAGCTTAGCTCCGATTGGACCCGTAGCCTGGGAACCTCCATATGCCACGGGTGCAGCCCTAAAAAGTAAAAAAAAAAAAAAAGAATGCATTTGTTCAAGAAGCAGTAGAGTACAGAGGTTAAAAGCATATGGACTCCTGCCTGGGTCCAAATACCATGTCTTCAGTTTACTAACAAGTTCCTTAACCTCTCTGTGTCTCAGTTTCCTCATCTCGAAAATGGCAATAATAGGAGTTCCCGTCGTGGCGCAGTGGTTAACAAATCCGACTAGGTACCATGAGGTTGCAGGTTCGATCCCTGGCCTTGCTCAGTGGGTTAACGATCTGGCATTGCCGTGAGCTGTGGTGTAGGTTGCAGACGCGGCTCGGATCCCGCGTTGCTGTGGCTCTGGTGTAGGCCGGTGGCTGCAGCTCCGATTGGACCCCTAGCCTGGGAACCTCCATATGCCGCGGGAGCGGCCCAAGAAATAGCTAAAAAGACAAAAAAAAAAAAAAGAAAGAAAGAAAGAAAATGGCAATAATAGCACCTACCTCACAGGGATGTTGCAACAATTAAATGGGTTTGCTAACAAGTAAAGCACTGATTCCTGGAGTTCCCGTCATGGCTCAGTGGTTAACGAATCCGACTAGGAACCATAAGGTTTCGGGTTCAACCCCTGGCCTTGCTCAGTGGGTGAAGGATCCGGCATTGCCGTGAGCTGTGGTGTGGGTCACAGATGCGGCTCAGATCCCGCGTGGCTGTGCCTCTGGCGTAGGCCGGTGGCCACAGCTCCGATTCGACCCCTAGCCTGGGAACCTCCATATGCCATGGGAGCAGCCCTAGAAAAGGCAGAAAAATACAAAAATAAATAAATAAATAAAACACTGATTCCTAGCAGATGGTAGGTACACAGTATGTGTTAAGCAGGACTTATTTACTCTACGGCATCTTCCACGGGCAGATATTATTATGCCCACTTCACAAATGCGGAGACAAAAGATTCAGAGAAGGGAAATGACGTGCCCCAAATGCACAGAAAAGCCCATGCTCAAATGCTGGTGCTTGTGCCCCCAATCCCCACCCGCTTCTCCACCAAGACAGCTCCTAGTCACCTGTCAAAGCCCAGCCTTTCTTTTCTTTTTTTTTTGTCAATTAAAAAAATTATTTGTGGAGTTCCTGTCGAGGCTCAGTGGTTAACGTATCCAACTAGGAACCATGCATGAGGTTGCGGGTTCAATCCCTGCCCTTGCTCAGTGGGTTAACGATCCGGCGTTGCCGTGAGCTGTGGTGTAGGTTGCAGATGCAGCTCGGATCCGGCGTGGCTGTGGCTCTGGTGTAGGCTGGCGGCTACAGCTCCGATTTGACCCCTAGCCTGGGAACCTCCATATGCCGCATGTCAGCCCTAGAAAAGGCAAAAAGACAAAAGTAAATAAATAAATAAATAAATAAATAAATAAATAAATTATAATGTGATATTATGGTCTAAGAAATTTTACCTGTACTTCTTTATCATGCAATAGGGTGTATTATGTACAAAAGTTCTGAAACGAAAATAAAATTCTTTCTTTTTTATACACCCTACCTTTTTCATACATCAGAAAGAATAAAACTGACAGATTCAAAGCCCAGGGTTTCATGTCCCATGCCCTTGCATAAAGCTCTCCCCAGCACCCCCAGTTAGAACTACCAGTTAGTTCCCTCCTCTGATCCTCAAACTCGCCGGAAGAGCCCACTTACTTGCAAAGCTGGGGGCCTGCGCCCCGGGTGAGGACAGGGGTGGCAGGCACACTTCGCCCCTCAAAACTGGAGGCACTCCTGGGCAGCGAGCGTGTAGGGCTAGACAGAGACAAGCGGCCCCAGGTCGGGGTCCAAGTTAGAGGCCGTGCCCTCACCAGCAGGCCATCCTGCCAGCCCAGGCTCAGACCCCACTCCTGGCTCACCTGGTGGGGCTGGCCACCGAGTTGCGCCGGCTCTTCAGATCCCCATAAAGATCCGACGGCGGTGGTTTCCACGGGGTTCGCCGCTCAGGGCTGCCCCCAGATACTGCCCGCAGCTGGTCCCAGGCCTTGGGTGGCGACGGGCGCTCAGCCAGAGGGAAGCAGCCGCGGGGCTCCTCTGAGTGGAAGGGAGAACTCAATGGGAGGGTGCCCGGGGGTTTGGGCAAAGCGAAGGGCAGGGGCTGGGGAGGGGAGGACGGGCTGAGGAGGAGCTAAGGGATGAGGCGGGAACTGGAGCTGGTGGGGAAGGCGAGGTAAAGCGAAGAAGATGGGGGCGCTCCGGGAAGGGGAGGGTGGGGCATGGCTAAGGCGGAGCCAAAGAGGGAGGGCAGGGACTAAGCATCAATGGAGGGGCGGATTTGGGGGAGAGGGGTCCTTACCATTATCGTGGCTGGCCCCAGACTCTGAGAGGGAGCTGCTCTCCGAGTGCAGAACTACCTCCTCTGCAGGTGAGAAGGGGAGGCCCGGGCCTGTCAATGCAAGGCCTGGGCGCCCTGCCCTACCCCGCGGGACAGTCTCCTCCCCGCCCTGCATGCTTCCCAGAAATCCACTTTCCACTAAATCCAAGACCCCAGAGGCTTGGTCCCTCGCCATCCTGATGCCTGTTCCCGATTGCCGATTGCCTGATTGCCAGAGCCTTGCCCGGGAGTCAGTTTACCACAATTCGTCTCATTGGGAGGGTCCCTGAAGTTCGGCCTTCCTCCCACTTTGCCCTGGCCGCTCACCCACTCCACCCCTATCACGTCCCTAAGCCAAGGCCCACCCTTCCACTTTCACCAGTGGGATGACAGGGCCATGCTCACCTTGGCTGAGCTGGGCGAGGCGCGTGCCCAGGCAGACTCCCTGGGCGGTGATAACTGCCCCACTGGAGAGTGGCAGGGGCTGGGGTGGCTGGAGCCCCGGGAGGCCCATGCGGGCCCGGACATCCCCAAGCTGCTCCTCTAGCTCATGCAGCCTCCGCAGAGCATCTGCCTGCACCTGGCGCCGGCGCCGGCGCTGCTCAGTGCTCAGCTCGGGGGCCAAGGCCAGGCGGCGGGCAGCGGCGGCAATCTGCTGCTGCACTGACACCTCACGCTCCAGGGCCTCAAGCGCCAGCTCCTGCAGGGCCCACCCGAGAGGATGGGATGGGACCAAATGTTGCAAATGGCCAAGCACAGGGACCAGGCAGTGGCAGAGCAGGCCCCCCCCCCTCCCCGGCCAGCCCCCTGAAATGCTGGGGGCGGGGCCTGCTCTTGCTGGGGGCGGCCCATTCCCCCTGGAGGGGGCGGGCAGGGCCAGTGTTGAGTAGGGCTGGGCCTCTCCTTCATCTTCCTGGAGGTGAGTAGGGGCCAGCATCCTCTCTCAGACCTGGAACCCACCTCCCTCAGGCTCCTTCCCTTCTCACCTTACTTAGCCTCTCCTGGACACAAGCAACCCTGTCTCTGCTTCCTCTGGGCTCCTGTCCCACCTCCCCCCCACCCCCCTCACCCCCCCAACACGTCTCGCTCTGCAGGCCCATCTGCTCACCTCGGCAGGGCACAAGGAGTGCTGTGCTGGGTTGGGGTGCGGCGGCGGGGGGTAGGCTCGGGCTGCAGGAGGCCGCCGGCGGACCAGCTGGGGCCGTTCACCAGGCTCCAATGGGCACTCAGGGGGTAGCTGGCCAGTCAGCTCCTGGGTGGGGGCAGGAGCCAGAGACTACCAAGGGTTAGTTGGGGGGATGTGGCAAAGCAGTGGTGACCCCTGAAGCTCCAGAAGTCCTACCAGGCGCCCAGCCCGGCTCAACAACCATGCTGGTTATTTCTGGGAGGAAGAAGAGCCTCCCAGTTCTCCAGCAGATGGGTACGTGGCAGAGATGCTCAGCAACCTCAGTGGCCCAAACCCCTGGGGTGGTGGGCACGGGAGGCAGGGAGACCTGCTTTGGAATCCAGAATGTCTCTGTATAAAGGTGACACCATCTGTATACTGCATATTATATGACACTCCCTTCAGGGCCTGGGCTGCATGTCCTGAATTGCTTTATTATTTCTGGCAAACTGTAGGGACATTCACAGCCAGAGGGGTAAATTAGGAGTTCCCGCTGTGGAGCAATGGGATTGGCGGCATCTTGGGAGCACCGGGACGCAGGTTCGATCCACAGCCCAGCACAGTGGATTAAGGATCCTGCTGTTGCTGTGGCTGTGACTTAGGCCACGACGGCAGCTCGGATTTGATCCCTGGCCCAGGAATTCCATATGCCGTTGGGGGTGGCCAAAAAAGGGAGAAAAAAAAAAAAAGAAGGGTAAACTGAAACTATAAATCACCCCATGTCAGGAGTTCCCGTCGTGGCGCAGCAGAAACGAATCCAACTGGGAACCATGAGGTTGCAGGTTTGATCCCTGGCCTCGCTCAGTGGGTTAAGGATCCCGCATTGCCATGAGCTGTGGTGTAGGTCGCTGGCACAGCTCGGATCTGGTGTTGCTGTGGCTGTGGTGTAGGCTGGCAGCTGTAGCTCCAATTAGACCCCTAGCCTGGGAACCTCCATATGCCGCAGGTGTGGCCCTAAAAAAGAAAAAAAAAAATCACCCCCTGTCAGTTCAGGTCAGGTTTTAGTGCCATGTTTTGGAAATAACTTAGGGGGTTTTTTTTGTTTTTGTTTTTAGGTGTTTTTGATTTCAAGTTGTTGACAGGGGATTGGTGGTAAACTATTACCACAGTTTATTGATTCTAAGACACCTAGGCTGAGTTTTGGGGAATCTGCAGCTCAGCCAAGCGGCTCGCCACCTCTGTCTGCCTACCTGGCCCTGACTCCTTACCCCCTCTCCCCACACCATAGGGTCAGGCTCTCACCGCCTCCTGGAGACACACTTTCCGTAGCTCCTGAAGTTTCAGGCTCAGAGCCTCCTGCAGGGCCCGCTGCCGGTCGAGCAGCCCCCGCAGACGCTCTGACTTCACTTGGGGCGCGGCCTCTCCAAACAGGGCAGCTGGATACAGAGGGCGCAAAGGTCGGGGTGGGGGGGCAACCAGGGCATCCTGGAGCAGCTGTGGGGCCAGGGACCAACCCTCCCCAAGCAGGCAAGTGGGGACTCGGAGCAGGGGAGGAGGCAGCAGGAGGGGGCACGGACACCGACCTGAGGCATTGAAGGTGGGAGAGCTGATCAGCTGACCTTTGACTTCCATCCTGGTGCCGTCAAGAGGCCGTGGCTGATGGCTGGACAAGGCCTGGCAGTGATGCATGGGAGCCATGAAAGAAGCACATGCTGCGTGTGTCCCCAGCCTCCACCCTGACCCAGGGCCTGGCACCCCAGCTGGGAAGAAGGGGTACACCTAACCCACCCGCCTGCCTGGCCCAGCCTGCCCTCGCAGAATCTGGGTCAATGTCAAGGCCCTGGTACCTTGGTTCCCTTCCCATTGAGTGGGAAAACAGCAAGTGGGGAGCTGGGCGGACTTACAACGCCTCTTCAGAGGCCCATGGGCTGCAGTCAGGAGTCCTGCCTGGGAAGGGAGAATTAATGGTACAGAGTCAAACAACTGTAACAACAGGGGGCCTTTACTGAGCACCTGGGTGCCTGGAACAGTTACCTTCTACGCCACACTGACTCTTCTATGACCTCCCCGGGATGGCAGCTCCGGGACGACTGTCACCCCTATTTTAGAGATGAAGAGAGTAAGACACAGAGAGATGAAATGACCTGTGCACGCCTGAGGATGGACCCCGCCAGTCCAGCACCCTTCCTCATGAGAGGGGCCGAACCCCGCCAGTTTCTCATCAGCTCCCAGCCTATCAGGCCCTCCAGGTCTCTGTGCGGGCTGCGCTGCCGTCCAGAGGGCTCTTTGCGTCTCTCGCCACGCCAGCCCCTGGCGCTCTCTTACATTCTGAGGCTTCGATGTCACTTCCAGAGGTGGGCTCCCACATTATGTCCCCTCACAGCTGCTGTCCAACAAGACTGTGCCTCCCTCGTACTTTTATGAGGACAGAAAACCCCTCTGTCCTTTTTTTTTCCCCCTTTGGCCACGCCCCTGGCATGCAGCAGTTCCCAGGCCAGGGATGGAACCTGTGCCACAGCAGCGACCTGAGCCTCTGCAGTGATAATGCCGGATCCTTAACCTGCTGCGCCGCAAGGGAACTCTGCCTGCCCTTTTTTCATCAGTACCTCTGGCACTCAGAACACTTCTGTGCATACAGCAAGTGCTCAGTGAATGTCTGCTGAGTGAATAAAAGACTGGCTGTGGTCTGTGGGTCTCCACTTGTCCTAACTCCATCCTGTGGCCCTGGTGTGGCAGGAAGAGTGTTCACTTGGCCGTAGGACACCTCCAGCCCCACCCCGCACCCCAGCCAGTCCTGCTCCCAGCATAAGGAAGTCACCCTGCCGGGGCTGGGAGCGGCAAAGTCCACAGTGGCAGATAACAAGCCTCCTGCCTCCTTTTCTGCCCCAAGACGCCAGGACTGACCATGGAGCCTGCCTTGGCTGGCCGCCAGCCCTGCCCTCATCCCTTCCTCTGGAGTTTGCTCCCTCCCTCCTCCCAGAGCCTGCTCAGTCCCCAGCTGGGGAGCCAGGTGACATCACCTCCCACCACCTGGCCTGACCTCGGTGGCAGGAGATTGGGAGGAGATTGGGAGGACCTTGTGAGGCCACAGAGGTCCCATCCCCACCTACCTCGAAATCCCCAGCTTGTCAGGACATGGTGGCCAGGTGGGGAGAAGACCTAGGCAGCCACGGAGGCATGAGTTCAAGCCCCTCCCCCACATAAACACTGGGAAACGGGGCCCAGCTGCTAATAGGGTGCCAGCAGTCCTCCCACCCACCCCATGGGGGTCTGTGCCCCTCCTACAAAGGAGGGGTTCCCTCTCCTCAACATCAGGGGCGGAGTCTCTCCCTCAAGCCTTTTTGCGCGTCCATGCAGTAGCGTGTGCTCTGCAGAAGCGCTCACACGCCCCCCACCCTCCAAGGTCTGACATCGCCTGCCGTGGTGGGGTTTCCATCAGGTCCCAGCTTAGCCTCTTCGGCCCCCAGATTCCTGGGGTTCTTTCTTCCCCAGCCCCTATTTGAGTTTGAGGAACTCTCCCAAGGCTCTCCTATACCTTCCTTCACCCCATCAGGAACCTCGACTCCTCCCCAATGGGCCCGTTCACCAGGACCCCACTGGTCCCCCGCCACACTGGGCTGCCTCGAGCCTTCATTCCCTGGGAGCTGGCAGGATCCACATGGGGTCCAGACAGGAACTCCGACTCCACCCTGTCAGCCTGACCTCGGGGACATAGCTAGAGCCTGAGTCATGGGGTCATGGGGCAAGCTAGACACAGGGTCAACGCCCCACACCCCCACACCCCCACACCCGCTCCCAAGCCTCTCCCTCCACTCACCTGCCCTCTGCACATTTGCCTAGGGGCCTGGGGCTGCCCGGGCCCCACCCAAAGATGGTGTGAAGGGGGATCCCAGCAGTCCCCTCCCCAATACACCCCCACACCGGCCCCTGGGTCTCCCCACTGGTGACCCCGTGTCCCCGACCTAGGATGGGCTGTGGCAGGAGAGCTGCAGAGGGCACCCCCCCACACACCCAGAGGCGGGCCCAGCAGGTTTTTCAGGTCTGCCCTTCTGACACCACTGCCGAAAAGAAATTCCTGGCTGTAATGACTGTTTACAACCAAGACACCTCATTGGGTGGCACCCCGACACCTCAGTGGGACCCCCACTTCCACATCCGGCCACCTTCGGAGCAAATACAAACTCCCGATGTCTGGGACTGTTCCCCACATTGCCCTAGAGGCCCATTCCTTGCCCCTGTTCTAGTGGAACAGACGGGGGGCAGGGCGGGGCAGGGGGGCGGCAGGTGCCAGGAAGTGGGAAGTAGTTTCCCAAGAGCCCAGTCTGGCCTTTCCTAGGGGGCTGGGCCCTGGGTTGAAGGAGGGCAGAGGTTACTCCTGCAGGGGAGGAAGGGGGAGAGGAAGCGGGGAGGGGGGTAGAAGAAGGGGGACACTGGCTCCCATCCTCCCCCATCTCTTTTCCTCGTCCACTTCTGGCCGCAAGGAATCGGCTTTGTGCCGGGAAAGGAGATTGGGCATCCTGGGCTTCGCCCCTCTACTCGGCCCTCCTTCCTCGCTGTGCCTCTGGCCCAGACCTGGCTCCCTCCCGCAGTACCCCTCTCCCTGTCCTTCTCCCCCAACTCCTCGCCCCTGGGCCCACCGTTCCCAGGTGCTCACCAATACCAGACTGGTGCTGTGGAGTGGCCTCAGGTACCTTCAAACACCCCAGTTGTCTCGACCAGGCCCTGCTCCAGCTGGTAGTGGCAGTAAGCTAGGGAGCGCCAGTGGCGGATGCCTAGGCCGCCTCCCACTAGGCAATGGCCCAGCCTACCTGGCCAAGGACGGACCAGCCCATACCTTTTAACCCTTGCCTGCCTGACACCAGGGCTCGGGCCACCCTGAGGGGCTGTCTTGGGGCCAGGTTCCCTCAGTGTGTCCAGCACGGCCAAAAAGAGAGCCTGGACCTCTCCCCCGCCGCCCCGCCACCTAGCAGAAGGCTGAGGAAGGAGGGCTAAAAAGGTCGTGGGAACGGCGGCTGCCTCTGGCTCTGCCCAAGCACCCAGATCAAACCCTGCCCACCCAAGGGTACTATCTGGGAGCTGAGGGATGGGGGTCAGGGGAGTCACTCGGCACAGGGGAGGCCTTGGGCATGCATGGGTGTGTGTCTCTGGGCAGCATTCATCGCAGCCCTGAGCCCCTACCCTTTCCTCCCAGGGCAAGGCAGGAAGGAGGCTAACCGCTGCCCAAGTTGGGACAGATGAGGTCAACTTTGCCAAGGAGAGACTGTGACTCAAGACCCTACCACCTTCTGCAGCTCCAGAAGAAAGCATCCCAGCAAATGGAAGAAACACCCTGGTGGTTTAACCCCTCCTGACCCCTACCAACCTGGCAGGATGGCACAGACCCGGCTCCTCATAGCCAGCTTGTAGAGGTGAAAGCTGGGGCCCGCAGAGGTGCCGAGGAGGCCCGATTCTGATCACAGAGGCATGAGAGCAGGCAGAATCAGAACTCGGGGGGTGGGGGTTAGGCGGGAGGCTGGGTCCTGGGCTGCAGGCTGACAGAGGCAACTCCTGCAAGGGAGGAGGAGCAGGACACAGGGTTCATGCTTCACATCCAGGCGGGGGGGGGGGGGGGCCTCTCCCAGCCTTCCCCCCACCTCCCGGCGCACGGGGGGCGGGTATTTCTGCCCAGGGGTCAAGGCAACAGCGGCCGCTGAGTCTCTCCAATGTACCGCTCCCCCCACAGCACATGGGCTTTGGGCCTGCCCCCAGCGCACACCACACACATCCTGAGCTCCATCTGGGACCATCTGCTCTGTGACCTCAGAGCCCAAGCCCAACCCAGGGCCTGAAAGCAGCCCACGCTGCCCTCCCTGCCGAGATGTGAAAGAGCAGAGTGAGGAAAGCTCCCTCCCCTCTTGGCAGGTGGGCCAAGCCCGGGAACTAGCTCTGAATCAGCAACGCCCCAGTGTACTGTGCTCCAGAAGGCCTCCCGCCACTGGCCCACCTTTCTTCCTAGGTGTGAGATTTCCGGCCTGGGACACAAAGGCCCCTTTCATCTCCCGGCTTCTCCCTCCCTTCACTGCCTGGGGCTGGTGGAGGCAGCAGCCCCAAGGTGGGCAGCTGGGGGAGGATGGGGGCGTGTCCTCTCAGCCCCGGCCCGCTGCCACCTCTTCAGAGACAGCAAGGAGGCTGGGGAGCAAGCGGGATGCTTCTAAAATCAGAGCCCAGAGGGACAAGGGTATCGGGCCCCGGCAACACACACCGAGTTGCAAGGCTTCGGTTTCCTCATCTGTAAACTGGTAAACGGTGCTAAAGAAAGTAACGGATGCCAAAGTGACTTTGGAAGACATTTCAAACGGCAAGGGAACTCATGCCACGTCATTAACGACTGTTAACAACGACAATAATAAACTCCGGCCGAGCTGGGCTGGTGACCGAGTAAGAAGGGAAGAGCAGGTAATTGGGCCTCTCGGGCTAGGCAGACAGGCGGGGCCAGAGTCACCCACACACGCCACTGCCCTGGCCCGCAACTTTGCACAGCCTGGAAGACAACCACCTCTAAGCCTCAGCCCAGCAGGGACCTGAGCCTCCTGTGGCATCATGCAGGGCTAGCAACTGGGGGGGTCTGGGATGGAAGCCAGCTCTGCGACTCATGGGCTGTGTGACTGCTTGGACAGGTCACTCAGCCTCTCTGTGCTTCAATGTCCTCGGCTATAAAATGGAGGTGGAGTTCCCTGGGGGTTCAGTGGATTAAGGACCTCGCAGTGTCACTGCTGTGGCTCTGGTTACTGCTGTGGTGCAGGTTTGAGCCCTGGCCCAGGGAACTTCTGAAGGCTGTGGGTGTGGCCAAATGTGTGTGTGTGTGTGTGTGTGTGTGTGTGTATACACACATACGCATACATATAAAATGGTGGTGATGACAGCAGCATATACCTCACAGGGGAACTGTGAGCATGACATGACCTAAGACATTTAAAGCTTGCTTAGGACAGTGCCTGGCCCATGGTTAAGTGCTCAATATGTATTGGCTGTCATACATTATCACAAGTATTCCTCCCAGTCCAAACTCAGGAATCAAATACACACACACACACACACACACGTTTTCAAGACAGAGTTGGTATACCACAGCCTCAAAACCCTTCCTACTTGGGCATGTCCATCGTGGCTCAGTGGAAATGAATCTAACTAGTATCCATGAGGACAAGGGTTTGATCCCTGGCCTCGCTCAGTAGGTTAAGGATCCGGCGCTGCCGGGAGCTGTGGTGTAGGTCGCAGATGCAGCTCAGATCCCGCGTGGCTGTGGCTGTGACATGGGCAGGCAGCCACAACTCCGATTTGACCCCTAGCCTGGGAACCTCCACTTGCCACGGGTTGGCCCTAAAAAGACAAAAACAATCAAAAAATCCTTCCTACTTGCTGTCTAGATAAAGAACTCTCCCTAAACCAGACATATTTGAAACAGAGCTATTTTCCTTCACTATCTAACCTCTCCCCACTCAGCATCAAAAATGCAGGAGCCACACATATTCAGAAAAATTGTCCAAACTCTCACTACCCAAAAACAGGAACTGAATGGATTTGGATACTTTTTTTTTATGGCCGCATCCGTGGCACATGGAAGTTCCCCAGCCAGGGATTGAATCCGAGCTGCAGCTGTGGCAATGCCAGATCCTTTAACCTACTGCTCCAGGCTGGGGATCAAACCGGCAGCCTCCACTGCGACCGGAGCCACTGCAATTGGGTTCTTAACCCACTGAGCCACAGCGGGAACTCCTAGATACACTTTTGAGATAGGACTGGCATCCCTCACTCTCTGAGCTTCTCGTCAGGCAAAACACACGAACCAAATATACCTAAGGAAGTACCCTTGCTATTTCAATTATTGCCACTGGAGCACAGGCAAATGAATAGATTTGAATACATTTTTAAGTTAGAGCCATTATCCCTCATTATCTGAACTCCGTAAGATGCAAAACCAAAATACCTTCAGATAACTTAGTATCTCCCACTGCCTGAACCAGTGGAAGGCTCTCCCTCTCAGAACTTGGGTAGCAAATAGACTGGGACAGTGAGGGAGGCTTGCATGGTTATTAATAGGTTGGGATTAATGTTTCGGATAAATGAGACAGCTCTGATCTCTCATTATTCAAACTCTCACTCTTCTCTATGAGAAATACGGGAACAAAATGTAATTGAAAGATATATTACCTCCTCACTATTCAGCGTCTCCCTGTCTGTCCTCAAAGTCAAGGAGATTCAGACAGTGAAAGAACTGTGGATTTTTCTTGTTTGTTATTACTTTCTCTCTCTCTCTCTTTTTTTTTTCTTTTTTGTTTTTTAGGGCCACACCCATGGCATACGGAGGTTCCCAGGCTAGGGGTTGCATGGGAGCTGTAGCCGCTGGACTATGCCACGGACACAGCAACATCAGATCCAAGCCATGTCTACGACCTCCACCACAGCTCATGGCAACACCGGATCCTTAACTCACTGAGCAAGATCAGGGATCGAACTTGTGTCCTCATGGATCCTAGTCAGATTCATTTCTGCTGAGCCATGACGGGAACTCCTCTTGTTTGTTATTACTGTCACTATTGGATGGGCCTGATTCTACCCGTGACCGCCTCCCTCCGCCACCCCAGACCTGCTTGGAGGGGACTGAGCATCAAGATTTGTATTGCTTACTGCTGAGAGAAGGATGATAAGCTCCTACCCCCATCCTACCCCTAGCCAGCTGAAGCCTCTGGCCCAGAATGGACTTTTTTCAGGCCAGGAAAGCAGAGCTCATTGCCCCTAAGATCAAGACCAGGAGATGGGGGAAATATGACCCAGGAAGACTCATACATAACGCCCCCCCAAGTCCTCCACCCCTTCATGGGGCAGCCCCCGACCTAGCAAGGAAGGCTGGAAATACGACCTGAACCTCACAGACTCCCAGAGAGTCAGTGAATAATTTAGGGCGTTCTCTCACACTTGGGGAGGGTGGGGGGCTTGGGAACAGCTCCAGGCACTCCTGAGGCGGGAGAAATGCAGGCTCTGCATGAGATCACTGAGTGGGGGGTGGGGGGAATCACATGTGAAAACTCCCTCAGCTGCACAGGGCCCACAAGTCGGACTGCTCTTGCTCATGCTGAGAAGCATTTGGGATGAATTTCAGAGATAATGGCAACAGTAGAACCGTCAAGTTCAAGGGCAGGGTATAATGGGACCCCCATCCTTCTGGGCTTAGAGGAGATGGAAAGTAGGTATTACGAGAGAGGGAGATCTAAACAGTGTGGATGGGACATGAATAAGAGGTAGAACAGGGGCCTGGGGTTGGGACAGGATGAAGGGACAAGACAGGAAGGAGGATAGGGGACAAAATAGAATCAGAGTCATTGCAGGGTGGAGGACAAGAGGCAAGACAGAGCATGAGCCAGGACACTGGCCAGGGGAAGGGATGGAGTGAAGTCAGGACAAGAACCAAGGAACAAGTAGGGGACAGTAGGAGACAAGTCAGAACACATGACAGGGGACAGGCCAAGACAGCAGTCAAAGAAGAGGACAAAGAAAACGGCAGGTTCAGGAGAGAGAGAAGGAATAGGAAAAGATTGGGTCAGAATAAGGATAGGCGTTCCCGTTGTGGCAAAGGGGAAACAAATCCGACTAGGAACCATGAGGTTGCGGGTTCGATCCCTGGCCTTGCTCAGTGGGTTAACGATCCGGTGTAGCCGTGAGCTGTGGTGTAGGTCGCAGACGCGGCTGGGATCTGGCGTTGCTGGGGCTGTGGTGTAGGCTGGCAGCTGTAGCTCTGATTCGACCCCTGGCCTGGGAACCTCCATATGCTGTGGGTGCGGCTCTAAAAAGCAAAAAAAAAAAAAAAGGAATAAGGGCAGCGATGGGCCAAGAGAAGACAAGGGAAAACAGCATAGGTTTGGTTTGGGGGCAGGGGCACAGCAGGAGACAAGAGGGACGGTCTAAAGGTGGTGAGCCAGGTTGAAGTTCACGAGTCAGGAGGGGAACCAGGAGGATGGTACAGGGTGGGGAGAAAGTACAGACGTCAGAGACCAGAAGGCATCAGGACAGACCTGGAACAGACTGAAGTTAGGGGGACAGGAAATGATTGGAAGGGGTTCAGGGACTGGACAAGAGTTTAGGGAACAGGTAGGTCAAGCATCAGGACAGAAACTGGGGTGATCCTGACAAGGCAAAATAAGCTTTAGAGATGTGACACGGTCAGGCAAGGATGTGGGCTCAGGCCAAGGATCCTGAGAATAGAACTGGATGGGGTTTGGGATCAAGGCTGGATTTAGGGGGACAAACAGGAATTGAGGCTCACACCAGGCCAGAATATGGTTCGACCGCAGACAGAGGTCCTGCGGCCAGTCTTGGCCAGGGTTCGAGGTTTAAAAAAAAAAAGATGTAGCCAGGTAAGCCACAGGTCGAGAGGCGGACCACGGGGGTCAGAGGTCGGGAGTGCGCGCGCAGGTACGTCCCCGGTCGGTGTTTCCGGGCCTTCACCCCGCCCAGTCTCCTCCCTTCCAACCCCAGGCGGGCGTTACTCACCAAGGGTCTTAGCCCCGCGGCGCAGGCGGGGTCGGTGAAGGCCGGGAGGGGTGGTGGGCGCGCCCGTCCCTCGCTGACCCCCAGCTCGTCCCCGGGCTCGTGCCTACTCCCCTTCCGCGCCCTGTCTGTGGGCCGCGTTCAGCCGCGCGACTGTTAGCCCTGTTAGCCGTGGGGGCCAGACGGGGGGCGCGGGAAGGGTGGGAGAGGAGCACCCGCTCGGCTGCGGGCGGTGGACCCCGGCCCCCCGCCTTCAATTCGGGTCAGTCAGCTCCGGGCAGCACCGCCACCTCCGCCGCCCAGCGCGAGCCTGAAGGGGCGGGGGGTGGGGGGGAGACGGGGGGCGGGGCGCGAGACCACAGCAGCGGCGGAGACCAAGTGCGCAGGCGCCAGTTCGGGTCTTCGATTTTCCCTGCCCTGGGAGCGCCAGGAGCGAACCAGCTCCGAGCGCGTGCGCACAGGCTTTCTCGAGGGCTGTGGAGCAGTCCCCCTCCCGAAGCCACGCCCCCCCTCGGTGATCAGATTAGCGCCCCTCACCCCGAGACACCCTGCAGGGAACACCCAAGCAGGATCTCAAATTGCCTTCTATCGGCCGCCGCCACACCTCTAAATTCCCCCGACCACATTCCATCATCTCCCAAATTGTATCCCCAAACTATCGTCCATTGATTCCAAGCAGGAGCCCCTCAATCGGCCTTCTTGGACGCTCGAGCTGACACGAATAAGCCATCTTCCGCTACCCCCAAGTTGTTCCCCCAAGCCATCTACAATCAGCCCTGAAACCAGTAACCTCTAAAGAATACTTCCAGGAGTTCCTGCTGTGGCCCAACAGATCAGCAATATCTGCAGCGCCGGGACTCAGATTCAGTCCCTACCCGCCCCCCACAGTAAATTAAAGGATCCAGCATTGCCTCTGCTGTGGTGTACATGTATTTGGCTGTGGCCTAGGTCGGCACCTTCGGCTGGGCTCTGATCTCTGGCCTGGGAACTCCATATGCCCAGGGGATGGCCAAGATATTTTATATATATATATATTTTTAGGGCCGCACCTGCGGCTAGGGGTCTAATTGGAGCTGTAGCCACTGGCCTTCGCCACAGCCACAGCAACACCAGATCCGAGCTGCGTCTGCGACCTACACCAGAGCTCACGGCAACACAGGATCCTTAACCCACTGAGCAAGGCCAGGGATTGAACCCGCAACCTCATGGTTCCTAGTCGGATTCGTTTCCATTGTGCCATGATGGGAACTCCAAAAAATATTTTTTTAAATCATAAAAAAATAAAGAGAACTTCCAAATCACCCTGGATCTACCCCCAATATGCACCCCAAATGCCCTCCATTGACCCTAAACCACTTTCCATGTACCTTCCAATCCATACTCTATTGGTCCCCAATGGCACTAAAGATCACCCAACAGCACCCAAATTTTCTCGACTACCTTTGGCATGGCCCCTTCCCGCACCTCAAATCAATTCCAGCAGTCATCTGCTCTATCTCCAAACCATGTTCCATGAATCTTCCCCCACCAAACTTTCCACTGACCAATCCCATAGCCTGCAAAAGTACCTTCCAACAGCCCCTATCACAATCCCATATACTCCCAAAACTCAGGGTGAGATCCTCCGAAAGCATTTCAAACTACCCTCCAACACCTTCTCCATCTCTAAACTACCTTCCACTGATCCAAACTCCAACCCCAAAGCACTCTCCAACAGTCCTCAACAGCACCTCCAAATAACCACTAACTTTCTTTCTGTAGTTACCCTACTGAGCCGCCAGATCATACTCCACTGGCCCCAGATGTGTCCCTCAACCCCTCCAATGACTCTTACCTACACTCCAAATCATTCTTCGGTGACTCTATTTTTTTTTTACTCCAATTTTTTTTTTTCTTTTTAGGGCTACACCTGCGGTATATGGTGGTTCCCAGGCTGAGGGTCAAATTGGAGCTGCAGCTGCCAGCCTGCACCACAGCCACAGCAACGCAAGATCATTAACCCACTGAGTGAGGCCAGGGATTGAGCCCGCATCCTCATGGATACTAGTCAGGTTCTAAACCAGCTGAGCCACAATGGAACTCCTTCGGTGACTAATATATTACAAAGCATCCTCCAGTGATCTTTTCTTCAAACAACTTCATTGAGGTACAATTTACATACCGTAAAAGTCATCGATATTAATCATGCAATTCAATTATCCAAAGTATATGATAATCACCATCATGCAGTTTGAGAGCATTTTCATCATCCCTATAAGATCCCTCATGCCCAAATACATCTAATCCCTGTTCCCATTCCTAGTCCCAAACAACCACTAATCTAATTTCTGTCTCTAATGGAGTTCCCGTTATGGCTCAGTGGTTAACGAATCCGACTAGGACCCATGAGGTTGCAGGTTTGATCCCTGGCCTTGCTCAGTGGGTTAAGGATCCGGGGTTGCCGTGAGCTGTGGTGTAGGTTGCAGATGCGGCTCAGATCCCGCATGGCTGTGGCTGTGGTGTAGGTCGGCGGCTACAGCTCCGATTCGACCCATAGCCTGGGAACCTCCATATTCCACGGGAGCAGCCCAAGAAATGGCAAAAAGACAAAAAAAAAAAAACAAAAAAAACAAAACCCAAAACAAAACAAAACTTCTGGCTCTAAAGATTTGCCTTTTCTAGACATTTCATGTAAATGTAGTATGTGCATTGTTGGTATTTGGCTTCTTTCTCTTAGAATAATTTATTTTTTTTTACCTTTTGTCTTTTTAGGGCTGCACTCGCGGCACATGGAGATTCCCAGGCTAGGGGCAAAATCGGAGCTGTAGCTGCTGCTCTTCACCACAGCCACAGCAACGCCAGATCCAAGCCTGGTTTGCAACCTACACCACAGCTCACGGCAATACTGGAACCCTCAACCCACTCAGCATGGCCAGGGATCGAACCTGCATCCGCACAGATTCTAGTCAGATTCATTTCCACTGAGCCATGATAGGATCCCCTTAGAATAATGTTTCTGAGGTTCAGTCAGTTGTAGCACTTATCAGCAGTTTGTTCCTTTTACTTTGTTTATTTATATATTTTTTGGCTGCACCCGTGGCATGTGGAAGTTCCCAGCCCGGGGATCGAACCGGAGCCATAGCAGTGACCCAAGCCACTGCAGTAATAACACCAGATCTTTACCCTGCTCAGCCACATGGAAACTCCAGTCGGGTCCATTAACCACTGAGCCACAAAGGGAACTCCCCCAAACCGTGCAACTGATCCTCACAACTACCCAACTAGGTCGTCGCCTTAACCCCCAAACCTCCTTCCAACAGACCCTAATTTACCCTCAAACTGCCCTCTAGCTCCCAAGAATATCCCCAAAGGGACCTTACAATGATACCCAATTCGGAGTTCCCATTATGGAACAGCAGAAACGAATCCGACTAGTAGCCATGAAGCTGTGGATTCGATCCCTGGTCTTGCTCAGTGGGTCAGGGATCTGGTGTTGCTGTGAGCTCTGGTGTAGGTGGCAGATGAGGTTCAGATCCCAAGTTGCTGTGGCTGTGAGCTGTGGCATAGGCCTGCAGCTGTAGCTCCAATTCGACTCCTAGCCTGGGAACGTCTATATGCTTCAGCGCTAAAATTAAATAAATAAATAAATAAATAAATAAATAAATAAATAAATAAATAAATAAATAAAGTGATACCCATCTCTAACCCCAGACTACTCTCCAACAATTACAAACCGCACCCCCAAATTTCCCTTCCAAGAACCTCCACCTTGGCCCCTAAATACCCCTTAATTGCCTTCCCTTGCTTGGTCCCACAGCTGCAGCCCCTAAACTTTAAGTCCAAAACATTCTTCAATGACAGCTATACCCAACCTTGTCTTAAATTAGAGTCAACCTCCATATCCACTGGTCCCATATCCAGGTACAGGGAGGCCTGAGTGTACTCTGCCATTTTATGAAAGGACGTGAGCATCCTCCAATTTTGGTATTTGTGCATGGAAGCATCCTGGAACAAATCTCCCCCACGGATACTAAGGAATGACTGTACATGCAGCTACAGTCACAAAACATCTTCCAATTTTCTCCAACCCTACCATCCAAAACCACTCTCCAGGTAACGGCCCCAACCCCACCTCAATGTTCCGTTTGATAGCTCCAACTGTACCCACGTTCTTTTTCTTTTTTCTTTTTTTCTTTTTTTTTTTTTGCTTTTTTAGGGCTGCACCCACAGCATATGGAGGTTCCCAGGCTAGGGGTCCAATCAGAGCTGTAGCTGCTGGCCTACACCACAGACACAGCTAAATAAGATCCGAGCCGCGTCTGTGACCTGCACCACAGCTCAAGTCAATGCCAGATCCTTAACCCACTGAACGAGGCCAGGGATCGAACCTGCATCCTTATGGATGTTAGTTAGATTCATTAACTGCTGAGCCACGATGGGAACTCCCCCAAGCCATCTTTATTAGCGTCCTGTGGCTGCTGAGATGAATTACCACAAATTTGGTGGCTTAAATCATAAGAATTAAAAAAAAAAACATAAGAAATTGGAGTTCCTGTGAAATACCAGCATTTTTAGCAACATGGATGGATCTAGAAATGATCATGCTAAGTTAAGTCAGCCATATAATGAGACACCAACAGCAAATGCTTTCACTGACATGTGGAATCTGAAAAAAGGACACAGTGAACTTCTTTGCAGAACAGATGCTGACTCACAGACATTGAAAAACTTACGGTCTCTGGAGGAGACAGTTTGGGGGCTGGGGGGATGTGCTTGGGTTGTGGGTTGGAAATCCTGTGAAATTGGACTGTGATGATCATTATACAACTACAGATGTGATAAATTCATGTGACTAATAAAAATAAATAAATAAAATTAAAAAAAAAAAGAAATTGGAGTTTGCCTGTTGTGGCTCAGGGAGTTAAGGACCCGACGTTGTCTCTGCGAGGATGCGAATTAAGTCAATCCCTGGCCTAGCTCAGTGGGTTAAGGATCTGGCATTGCTGCAAGCTGCAGCATAGGTCAAAGACACAGCTTGGATCCATTGTTGCTGTGGCTGTGGTGTAGGCCAGCAGCTGCAGCTCGGATTCGACCCCTGGCCTGGGAACACGCATATGCCACAGGTACAGCCTTAAAGAATAAAAAATAAAAAATTCATGCACCCTACAGAGACTCTAGGGGAGACGCTGTTTGTTGTCTCTTCCTCTTTTGGTGGCTGTCAGCATTCCTTGGCTTTCGGCCACATCACTACCATCTCTGCTTGATGGTCACGTTGTCTTCTTTTCTGTCAAATCTGCCTCTGCCTCCCTCTTACAAGGACACTATGGGTGTAATTAGAGTCGCTTGGATGATCCAGGATAATCTTGCCATCTCGAAATTCTTTTTTTTTTATTTCTTCTTCTTATTTTTTGTCTTTCCTAGGGCCTCACCTGCGGGATATGGAGGTTCCCAGGCTAGGGGTCGAATTGGAGCTGTAGCTGCCAGCCTACGCCTGAGCCACAGCAACGCAGGATCCGAGCCGCATCTGCAAACTACACCACAGCTCATGGCAATGCCGGATCCTTAACCCACTGAGCAAGACCAGGGATCGAACCCTCAACCTCATGGTTCCTAGTCGGATTCGTTAACCGCTGAGCCACGATGGGAACTCCCGAAATTCTTACCTTAATCACCTCTGCAAACAGAAGTCTTTTTTTTCTTCTTCTTCTTTTTTCCCATGTAAGGTACACTTAAAATGTGCATAACATCGGTGAGGTCATCCCTCAACCTACAATAGTACACCATTTGGCCTCCAAAGATACACATCCACTCTACGTAAAAACACAGGTCCTCCATCCCAATACTCCCAAAATTTCAACCCAGTACCACATCGATTCAAGTTCAAAATCTGTCTGTTGTATCATCGGTTCAAACATTTCAAATTTTCATCCCCTAAATCATCTAAATCAGGTAGGAGTTACTCTCTGGGTATGATGCACCTCGAGGCAAAATTCCTCTCCCTCTATGGACTGTGGAACCGGAAAACAAGTTACCTGTTCCCAATACACGACGGTGGGACTGGCATAGGATAAGCATTACAGACATTCCTATTCCAAAAGGGAGAAAAACGGAAGGAAAAAAAGGTGTCCCTGGTCCTAAGTAATTGTGAAATTCAGGAGTTCCCATCGTGGCTCAGTGGTTAACGAATCCGACTAGGAACCATGAGGTTTCGGGTTCGATCCCTGCCCTTGCTCAGTGGGTTAAGGATCTGGCGTTGCCGTGAGCTGTGGTATAGGTTGCAGATGCAGATCCCGTGTTGCTGTGGCTCTGGTGTAGGCTGGCAGCTACAGCTCCGATTCGACCCCTAGCCTGGGAACCTCCATGTGCCGCGGAAGTGGCCCTAGAAATGGCAAAAAGACAAAATAATAATAATAATAATAATTGTGAAATTCAGCAGGGCAAGTTTCCTCCAGTTTCAAGCCCTGGAAATAATCCTCCGTGGCTCCAGACTCCACCTCTGGGCTTATAGCTGGGCCCTAGCCCTTGAAGGGTAGCACATATTTGCAACTAAGAAGATTTGTTTTGTTTTTCTTCTTTTTAGGGCTGCACCTGCAGCATATGGAATGTCCCAGGCTAGGGGTCGAATCGGAGCCACAGCTGCCAACCTATACACAGCCACAGCCATGCCGTGTTTGAGCTGAAGCTGCTGTGGCGATTCTGGATCCTCCCCTGAGCAAGGCCGAGGATTGAACCTGCATCCTCACGGATACAATGTCAGGTTTTTAACCAGCTGAGCCACAAAAAGAACTCCCTGAATCTGAAAGTTTTAGCCAATATCCTTCCAATAAAATGTTCAGAGTCCAACATCCTTCCTTCATTTCATCCTGTCTCTGTTTCTTTTTTTCAAGCCAATCAGGCAATGTTTCTGTAAGTATAACATCCTGAAAAGTCTTTTGCGTCTCCCATGGAAGGCATAGGGATTCACATCCTTAGACAAGAGAGTCCTCCTCAAAGCTTTTGTGGAGGAGTTCCTGTCGTGGCGCAGTAGTTAACGAATCCGACTAGGAACCATGAGGTTGCAGGTTTGATCCCCGGCCTTGCTCAGTGGGTTAAGGATCCGGCATTGCCGTGAGCTGTGGTGTAGGTCGCAGATGAGGCTCAGACGCCACGTTGCTATGGCTCTAGTGTAGGCCAGTGGCTATAGCTCCGATTCGACCCCTGGCCTGGGAACCTCCAGAAAAGACCAAAAAAAAAAAAAAAAAAGCTTTTGTGGATAATCCCATCTCCATTCCTGACTTCTGCTGAGATGATTGAGAGTATCCGTAAGTCACAAACATAATCTCTTCAGTACTAGCAAAAGGCTGTCCAGCCACACCCTTGGCTTTCTCTCCAGAGCATACTTTCCTGAAAACGAATCTCCGAAATTTTGTGCCTTTTGCAATCTGAACAGCCCAAGAACTTCCCAAATCCTCAAGTCCTGGATCCATTTTACTTAACAGTTGTTCTTTCAATTTATTTCTTTCACATTTTATGGTAAACGCCAAGAAGAAACCAGGCAGGACCCTCAAGACTTTCCTTGGAAGGAGTTCCTGTTGTGGAACAGGGGAAACATCCAACTAGTATCCATGAGGATGCAGGTTCGATCCCTGGCCTCACTCAGTGGGTTAAGGATCCGTTGGTGCTGTGAACTGTGGTGTAGGTTGCAGACATGGCTCGGATTTCGCGTTGCTGTGGCTGTGGTGTAGGCTGGCAGCTGCAGCTCCGTTTCGACCCCTGGCCTGGGAACCTCCATATGTTGTGGCTGCGGCCCTAAAAAGCAAAAAAAAAAAAAAAAAAAAAAGGCTTTCCTGTAGATCTCCTCAGCTAAATATCAAAGTCCTTCATTTATAAGCTCTGTTTTCCACACAATTGTTGGACACAATTCAGCTAAGTTTTCTATCTTTATGTAATAAGGATCTTCTTTCGTCCAGTTTCCAATTATGTGTTCCTCATTTTCTTCTGAGCCCTCCTCACCAGCAGCACTGTTACCATTAATATTTCTACCACCACTCAGTTTATGATGATATCTGTATTCTCTCTTCTTTTTGTTTTGTTCTTTTTAGGGCTGCACCCGTGGCATATGAGAATTCCCAGGCTAGGGGTCAAATTGGAGCTGTAGCCGTCGGCCTACACCACAGCCACAGCCATGAGGGATCCGAGCCGCGTCTGCAACCTACACCACAGCTCACGGCAACGCCGGATCCTTAACCCACTGAGCAAGGGCAGGGACCGAACCCGCAACCTCATGGTTCCTAGTGGGATTCGTTAACCACTGCGCCACGACGGGAACTCCAGTCTAGACTTTTTCTACCATGTGCCCCAAAATTCTTCCAACCTCTACCCACTAGCCAATCCCAAAGCCACTCCAATTTTTTTTTTTTTGTATTTGTTACAACATGTTATGGACTTAATTGTGTCCATGCCCCCACCCCAAATTCATTTGTTGAAGCTCTAACCCCCAATATGATTGTATTTGGAAATGGGGCCTTTAAGAAGACAACGAAGGGAGTTCCCGTCATGGTTCAGTGGTTAACGAATCTGACTAGGAACCGTGAGGCTTCGGGTTCGATCCCTGGCTTTGCTCAGTGGGTGAAGGATCCGGCGTTGCCGTGAGCTGTGGTGTGGGTCGAAGACACGGCTCAGATCCCGCGTTGCTGTGGCTGTGGCATAGGCTGGTGGCTACAGCTCTGATTCGACCCCTAGCCTGGGAACCTCCATATGCCACAGGAGCGGCCCAAGAAAACGGCAAAAAAAAAAAAAAAAAGACAACGAAGGTTAAATGAGATCATGAGGGTGGGGCCCTCATCCAATAGGGCTGCTGTCCTTATAAGAAGAGGAAGAAACACCAGGAGTGCACACGCAAAAAGAAAAGGCCACGTGAGGGCAGAGCAAAAAGCAGTCATCTGCACATCAAGAAGACAGCTCTCATCAGAAACCAACCCAGATGGCACCTTGATCTTGAACTTCTAGCCTGCAGAACTGTGAGAAAAAAAAATTTTTTTTTTTTTGCTTTGTAGGCCCACACTCGTGGCATATGGATTTTCACAGGCTAGGAGTTGAATTGGAGCTGTAGCTGCCAGCCTACACCACAGCCAAGCAACGCCACATCCGAGCCGCATCTGTGACCTACACCACAGCTCAAGGCAATGCCGGATCTTTAACCCGCTGATCGAGATCAGGAATCAAAATTGTGTCCACATGGATGCTAGTCAGATTCGTTAACTGCTGAGCCATAAAGGGAAGTACTTTTTTTTGAGAGCATAAATTCTGGAGTTCCCGTCGTGGCGCAGCAGAAGCGAATCCAACTAGGAACCATGAGGTTTCGGGTTCGATCCCTGGCCTCACTCAATGGGTTAAGGATCTGGCATTGTCATAAGCTGTGGTGTAAGTCACAGATGCGGCTCGGATCTGGCGTTGCTGTGGCTGTGGTGTAGGCTGGCAGCTACAGCTCCGATTCGACCCCTAGCCTGGGAACCTCCATATGCCGCTGGTGCAGCCCTAAAAAAGACAAAAAGACAAGAATTTTTTGTTGTTCAAGGCAGTGGTACTCTGTTATGGCAGCCCTAGCCGACTAAGACAACATAGTATCCCATATCCAGGTACCAAAATTGATGTTCATTTCCTGTGGTTGCTGTTACTAATTACCACAAACTCGGAGCTTAAAAGTATAAGAAATCTGAGTTCCCATTGTGGCCCAATGGGATTTCTGGTGTCTCTGGAGCTCTGGAGGACAGGTTCAATACCCAGCCCTGTACAGTGGGTTAAGGATCCAGCATCGCTGCAGCTGGGGTACAGGTTACAACTGTGGCTCCGATCTGATCCCTGGCCGGGGAACTCCATATACTGAGGGCTGGCCAAAAGAGAAAAGAAAAAAGTATAAGAAATCTATTCTTTCACAGTTCTGGGGGCCAGAGGTCCAATATCAGTTTCACTGGCCAAAATCAAGGTGTCAGAGGGCCACCCTCTCCTCAGAGACTCTAGGGGGGAATCCATTATCTCTTCCAGTTTCTGGTGGCTGCCTGAATTCATTGGCTTGTGGCCACATCACCTCAGTCTCTGCCTCTGTGGTCACATTGCCATCTCCTTTTCGGTTTGTTAAATCTGCCCCCTCTCCTTTGTCTTTTTAGGGCCACACCCACGGCATACAGGAGTTCCCAGGCTAGGGGTCCAATCGGAGCTACTGCTGCTGGCTTATGCCACAGCCACAGCCACACAGGATCCAAGCTGCATCTTTGACCTACACTACAGCTCACCGCAATGCTGGATCCTTAACCCACTGAGCAAGGCCAGGAATCAGAGTCGCATCCTCATGGATACTAGTCAGGTTCATTACCGCTGTGCCACCATGGGAATGCCTGTTCTGATATTTTTTTTACAGTTTTTCTTTTTAAAGTTAAGGTTTTTAGCCAATCTGGAATTAACTTTTCTGAACTGACTAAATTAGGAATCTAATCCTTCCCCCCAAAAGATTCCCCAAACCATTTTAGGAAATAATCCATCTCTCTCCCAGTGACTTGACATAGCAGTTTTGTCATTTACTGATTCCCACAAACACCTAGGTCGAGTATTGGATTTTTTTTTTCCTTACCATCAATCTAGTTTTCTATTCCTACTTGCATATTACAATGTTTTAATTACTAGAGCTTTGTCATATATTTTGAATCTGGTAAGATGATGCCTTCATCTTTCTTCTTCTTTTATAAAATTAGATACGCTTACATATTTAAGGCAACGTAGGAATTTTAACATCAGGTCCTCAAGTTCCATTTTGTAAATTTTTTCAGGGCCACGCCTGAGGCATATGGACGTTCCCAGGCCAGGGGTTGAATTGGAGATGCAGCTGCCAGCCACAGCAATGCCAGATCCCAGCCGAGTCTGAGATCTACACCACAGCTCACCACAACGCCAGGTCCTTAACCCACTGAGGGAGCAGGGCCAAGGATCAAACCCACGCCCTCATGAATACTAGTCAGGTTGGTTACTGCTAAGCCACAAGGGGAACTCCAAAAAAAATTTTTTTATGAATGCACCCACAGCATATGGAAGTTCCCAGGCTAGGGATCAAATATGAACCACAGCTGCCACCTACACCACAGCAGTGGCAACACTGGAACCTTAATCCGCAGGGCTGCGGATCCAACCAGCACTTCCACAGCAACCTGAATCGCTGCGTGGCATCTTTAACCCACTGTGTCATAGTGGGAACTCCCCATTTTGGAATTTGTATTGGTACCATATTGATTTTGTGAAAGATTAGTTTGGGGAAGAATTGTCACCTTTGTTATGTGGATGATGTGTGTGTGTGTGTGTGTGTGTGTGTGTGTGTGTGTGTGTGTATGGGGACGTTCGTGTTTACCAAGTCGACTTGATAATAAGGGAAATAAGGGTGCCAATACAGAAAGGTACAAGGCAAATGGGAGTTCAGTGAAGTTCCCAGTGGTGCAACTGATGGGCATGGTCTTGGGATGTTGGGAAGAATTTAGGGAAGGTTGTTGGTCCTGGTGTTTTGTGAGTTGACTGTGCACCTGAAGGTGTGAGTGGGACCCTCTGCTGTGTGCAAGCCAACTTGCATACATTTAGCACACAGAGGAGCCCAATCAATGTTTGCTGTACCAGTGCACAAATGAGTGAATCAATTTTTTTTTTGTCTTTTTAGGGCCGCACCCGAGGCATATGGAGGTTCCCAGGCTAGGGGTGGAATTGGAGCTACAGCTGCCGGCCTACGCCACAACCACAGCAACGCCAGATCCGGCGGGCGTCAGCGACCCACACCACGCTCACCGCAACGCCGGATCCTTAACCCACTGAGCAAGGCCAGGGATCAAACCCGAAACCTCATGGTTCCTAGTTGGATTCGTTTCCGCTGCGCCACGATGGGAACTCCTG
The DNA here is from genome assembly GCF_016906955.1 of Phacochoerus africanus. NCBI lineage: Eukaryota > Metazoa > Chordata > Mammalia > Artiodactyla > Suidae > Phacochoerus > Phacochoerus africanus. The sequence goes on along the minus strand of NC_062560.1, from coordinate 45,364,482 downwards.
AATCAATGAATTTTTGGAGAGGTTATTGTATACCAAAAAATCTGCTAGCACTATTCATAAATTACTTCTACTCCCTATAAAAATGTCGCCAGACAGGTATTAAGACCCCCATTTGACGGCCAAGAAAGCTGAGGCTCCGAGAGGGTAAGTCCCTTGTCCATATCCAAACCCAGTTCTGTATAACAACAGAAGTCATCCACCGAAGGGAGCGGATCTAATGTCCATCTTTCCACTCATTCAGCCATCCGTCAAGGATTTTACTAAGCACCTACAGTGTAGCACAACGACCTAGTACAACAACCGCTCTGAACAACAAAGAGCAGGCGGAGCGCTTCCTGGAAGACCAGCTGGATCGCTGGACTGTAGGTACCGAGAGGGCAGGGTTTCTGGTGCGCTATTCCAGGGAACGTAGCTGCCTAGGCCTCAAGGCTTAGGCTTTGGCTTAGCAGGCACCGCTAGATCAAGGTTGGAGCGCGGTCTGGAGAGTGGATATTACGAATGCTGGACGAGAGAGGGCGCGATTCCGCAGCTAGAAGCGTAGCCTGGAGAGCCTCCGCGCGCCGACCGGGCTTCAGCACGCAGGCGCAGAGGCCCTAAGGAGCGGCTTACTATCTTGCGGAGGGATAATTTGAGAAGAAGAGGCGTGACTCAATCAAATTACCTCTCATTGATTTGCCTCTCTCTGAGGGCGTGGCCTAGGTGCCCCCTTCTCGGAAAAAGGGCCTGCCGAATCTAGTCTTCTCTTGGCTTCGGAGGCGTAGCTTAGGGCGGGCCCTTGAAACATCCCTCAACGATTGGTCGTCTCACTCAGAGGGCGTGGCCCGGAGAGCTGTCTATCCATCATGCGGTCACTTCCTGTGGAGTTTCCCCAGCCCAGGGAGGAGGGGGAAGAGGACGAGGGGGAGGAAGGCGGTCGTCCGGGGTTAGGTTGCGGGGGGTGTCGGTCCGTTTAGGGCGGGGGATGACTCACGGCCCATCCCATCTCCCCGACGCCGCCCGCCGGCGCAGAGCTCGCTCCATGGCTTAGCGGAGGAGGCGGTGGCGAGCGGGGGAGGGGGACTCTTATTTTGTTGGGGGGACCGGGCCGAGGCCCGACCGGCCTGGCAGGGCTCGCCCGGGGCCGGGCGTCATGTCTCATGCGGCCGAGCCAGCTCGGGACGGCGTAGAGGCCAGCGCGGAGGGCCCTCGAGCCGTGTTCGTGCTGTTGGAGGAGCGCAGGCCGGCCGACTCGGCCCAGCTGCTCAGGTGCGGGGCCGCCTGGGACCGGTAGTGCTGACTGGGGTTCCCGGGGGCCTGATCTGGGGGCAGCGGGGGCCCAGGACTGTGATCAGAGGCCCTTGGCCTAGGCTTGGAGGACGTCGGGGCGCCCGACTTGGGGGGGGGGCACCCAAGGAATCTGGCGGTGGCCTGCTTGGACTGAGGCTTAAAGGAGTCGTGGAAGTACATTAAGGGAGGCCTTGTTCAGATTTGGGGGGCCCTTGACTGGGTCTAGAGGGACTGATTCTGTTGTGTCCAGAAACTGGTCTAACATCGCTGAACTTCAGGGACTGAGACTCTGATTAGAGGTTGAATTTGGGATTCTTGAGTCAGGTATGAGGAGAATGAATTTAAGGGGCCACTCTGTAAGTGAGGTACTGATTTTAAGGCTTCTTTTCCCCTCAGAGAAAGGGTCCTAGGAGTCAGAGGTGCTGTCTCGGGAGCTTGGTGACTCCCAGTGGCTGGTTGCTGGAGGCTGTGTTTGGGAAAACTTGACTCAAGGGATTTGGGGCTATCTCAGATATGCTGCGTGGGACCAGCCTTGGGAGTGTGTGCGAGTGCACAAGAAAAGCAACATTCATCAAGACTTGATCAGAATAATCCCTCCACTTGCCCACCCGTCCAGCTGGGTCAGATCCAAGGGATAGTGGGAAAGTCCTCTTCTCACACCCCCAACAGGGGCTTGAATGGGAGTCTAGTCAGACAGACAGGCGATGGAGGTGGTGCTAACACTTAACTCAGTGAAGGCCTCATCAGACCTTATTGGGGAACCCAGAGGAGGATCTTGTTCCTGAGGCCACCTGCCCTAGCCTCTCAGCCAGCCCTTTTCACCCCCTACACACACACACACACACACACACACACTCAGACACAGGTACTTTTTTTTTTTTTATCTCGCCCTCCTTGTCTGTCTCTCAGGCCCTGGAGACAATCTTGAATCTGACCCCAGAGCTGGAATGAGCACCAATTGCACCATCCCTGGCTGGGTAGTTCTTCTCTGACCTCTCAGCCTCACTTCCATCAACAGGCCTGTAAGCCCCAGCCCTCTCAGTCCAGTGCCCACCACTTCCAGGATGAGAGCATGGGAGGGGGGCTTTGCCTACTTTCTGGCTGGGATTGTGCCTAGCTCAGCAGCTCCCCGAGCTTCCTCTTCCCGACTTCCTGGGTGGTTTTAGGGCCCCATCTGTGGGTGAAGAAAGAAAGGAAGACAGATCCTTGGGGAGGGGCAAGAATTCTTGTCAAGTGAAGTCAACCACAGTCTGAGGATTCAAGATCTTCTGACAAAATTCAGGGATGCATGTCCATGTGCCCCCATGTTAGTGGCCCTCACACATTAGGGTCTTGCAGCTGGCATGGAGGGTTGAGCCAGGAGCCTTTCCATCATAACAATTTACCATCATCTCCTACTGCTTTTATAACGACCTGGATCATGATAGTGGTGGGAATAGTTGAAAGGGAGGTGTGTACCTGGCTTATTATTTTGGGTGCTTGTGGGTGTTGGTATGGAAGGTGTGTTTGTGTTGCGATTTATCCAAAAAACCAGGAGAGCGCTGGGCAGGCTCCTCTGACCTAGAGAAGAATGTTCCTACAAAGTGATCCTCCACTCCAATTCTCCCTCTTGTAAATCCAGATCATTGAGCCTAGGGGAGTCTTTATTATTTCCATTTCTTTCTTTTTTTTTTTTTTTGGTTGGATGTTGGCATCCCTCGAACTCCGACTGGGGCGGGGTTGGGGGGGGGAGAGACATTTGCAAAGTGGTGGATCCTCCGTAAAGTGAATCAGCCACCCCAGTTCTCTTTGTGATGCATTCACTTTGTGTCACAATGGACTGTTCTGCCAAGGGGTGCTCTCCTACCGCATCTGTGGACCCCCGTGGGCTCGCATTCCGCAGCCACGAAAGCAGTGGGGAGTGTGGGGGCTGGGAGAACTCTGAATGCAAATTCAGGAGTCCCGCAAAGTGAATCGTCACTCCTAAATTCTTCATTTCTCTTCTCCTGAAACCCAGGTTGTACACGGGATTGTTAGAGCGAGGCGCTGGGACCCAGGCGCTCTTATTATTTTGAATCTTAAGGACCTGTGGGTAACACAAAGCAAAAGAGAGTGGGGAGGGGAGACGACATGGGGATTCATGGTGGTGGTTTCAGCAGAGTGGCCAAATGTGAGGGATACGCTCTGTTCTCCCTCCTGGTCTCGTCCTGTCTCTTCTCCTCTCGTCTCTTCTCTTCTCTCCTCTCCTGTCTCTGTCTCTCGGGGCAATGACATCTCCATACAATCTCTGACCAACACCCCTGCCTTCCCCCCACCCTCAGCCTGAATTCTTTGCTTCCGGAATCCGGGATTGTTGCTGACATCGAATTAGAAAACATCCTCGATCCTGACAGCTTCTACGAGCTCAAAAGCCAACCCCTATCATTACGCTCAAGGTATGTTTGTCTCCTCTGTGGGACTCCCCTCCCCATTCCCGAGGCCCCTCCATCCCCTCTTGATGGGCACAGGCCCTCAGTGCCAAGCCCAACCCCTTCTCTCGCCAGCCCGAGTTTGTCAGATAGTAAAATGAAGGGCCAGGAAGAGCATGTGGAAAGCCAGAGGCCACGCTGGGAGTCCAGTATCTCAGATCTCCCCTGCTTCCTCCCGCCCCACCTGCACATCCATTCATAGATAAAAATGGCGGCATTCCTGGAGTGCCCAGACGCAGGGCGTGGCCTACTCCAGCCCGGCCCCCAAGTGGGCGGAGCCGTTCTCCTAACCCCTGGTCACCCTCCCCCACCCCTCAACGCCCCAAATTCACCCACCCCTAGCCCTTTGAAGAACCCCTGCTGGTCTCCTCTTTTTTTTTTTTTATTTTACCCCCCCAAGCTTGGAAGTCTAAATGTGCTGAGTCATCCGCCTGGGCTCTAAGAGAGGGGAGGGAAACTGGAAAAGGGGCAGGAAGAGCAGATTGTGAAATCTCTGAGATTTTCTAGACTGACTAGCTCCTGGGACCAGAGGCCCAGGCAGGGGAGGAGGAAGGGCCTGCGGTGGCCCATACAGCCTGATGTCCACCCCCCAGGAGCATCTCCAGCCCCAAATTGAGCTGAAGAGCCTTCTGTGTCCGTATCTACTGCCACAACCGCAGTTCTGCTTCATTCTGCCCACCCTTATTTTTTATGTATTTTTTAGTCTTTTTAGGGCCGTATCCATGGCATATGGAGGTTCCCAGGCCAGGGGTCCAATTGGAGCTGTAGCCGCTGGCCTACACCACAGCCACAGCAACGTGGGATCCGAGCCATGTCTGCGACCTGCACCACAGCTCAGGGCAACGCCGGATCCTTAACCCACTGAGTGAGGCCAGGGATCGAACCCGCATCCTCATGGATACTAGTCGGGTTTGTGAACCGCTGAGCCACGCTGGGAACTCATCTGCCCACCTTTAAATAGGAAGAACTCCCCGACCCCCGCCCTAGAGCTGAGGGATGGCCTCTTGGCTTAATATACAAATGGGCCCAAATCCAGGCTTCGCTCTAAGGATTGAGGGCCAAAGTTCCCCACCACACTGTGACTCCTGAATGTTGTGACCAGGTCTGGTTCCTGTGCCTCCCCTCCACATTGTGGCTTCTGAAGGCCAAGAAAAAGCCGAGTTGCTATGCCACCTCCATCGCACTGTGACTCCTTAGGCTTGGGCTGAGACTTGTAGCTTACGTGGCCCCGTATTTCCCATTCCACAGCCTCCCAATATCACTCCAGGCCACACCAGCCACCCCAGCTACACTCTCTGCATCATCTTCTGCAGGGGGCTCCAGGACCCCTGCCATGTCGTCATCTTCTTCATCGCGGGTCTTGCTGCGACAGCAGCTAATGCGGGCCCAGGCCCAGGAGCAGGAGAGGCGTGAGCGTCGGGAACAGGCTGCAGCCTCTTCCTTCCCGAGTCCTGCACCTGCCTCTCCTGCCATCTCTGTGGTCGGTGTCTCTGCTGGGGGCCACACACTGGGTCGTCCTCCCCCTGCTCAGGTGCCCAGGGAGGTGCTCAAGGTAAGGTGACATCCAGAGGCCCTGGGAGGGGCTCCTGGTGACTGAGGATTGGTCCTGGTGGCTTTGGGGCGAGATCCTAGGGGTTCGAAGGAAGGTCCCAGGTACCGTTAAGAAAAAAATGGCTCTGCTAGTGTCCCGATGTGTTTAGGTTTCCGAGATGTTCTTGTGGAGTCACGAGAGGTTCTTGGGGGTCATTGGATGTCTTGGTGGACCATGGAGGCTCATGAGTGCCCTGGGTGAGCCCTGGAGTCTGCATAGTGGCTTTGTAGGAAGAGCTTCATGTATGGTGATGCATGAGGAATTCTTGGGCCATTAGAGTGTCTTAGGAAGCCAGGTGTAGTTTCCATGTCTGTTAGGTGGTGTCAGAGACTTTGGAGTGGATTCTTGGGGACAGGGTGCTCCAGAAACCGTGAGGGATTGTGTCAGCCAGGGGTAGATCTTGGGGGCTGTGAAGGATTTCTGAGAAAGGGAGTTTGGGTCCTGGGGGAGACATAACCAGTATTTGTGGGTCGGGGGGGAGCATTCTCAGATTCTGGGCCTGGTTTGCCATCCTTTTTTTTTTTTTTTTTTCTCTGTCTTTTTAGGGCCGCACCGTGCCACATGGAGGTTCCCAGGCTAGGGGTCTAATCAGAGCTACGGCTGCCAGCCTACACCACAGCCCCCAGCAACGCGGGATCCGAGCTGTGTCTGCGACCTACACCACAGCTCATGGCAACACCAGATCCTTCACCCCCTGAGCGAGGCCAGGGATTGAACCTGTGTCCTCATGGTTCCTAGTCCGATTCGTTTCTGCTGAGCCACAACAGGAACTCCTGGCTGGCCATCCATCCTGAGCCTAGGAACAGATGGCTTCTGAGGGCCGGACTGGGGCTCAGAGTCACCCCTCTGAGCCCTGTTCTACCCTGTTCCCTCCCATCCCGCCTCCCCCTCTCTCCACAGGTGCAGACCCATCTGGAGAACCCAACGCGCTACCACCTGCAGCAGGCACGCCGGCAGCAGGTGAAACAGTACCTGTCCACCACCCTTGGGCCCAAGCTGGCTTCCCAGGCCCTCACCCCACCGCCGGGGGCTGCTAGTGCCCAGCCGCTCCCCGCCCCTGAGGCCACCCACGCTACTGGCCCCACAGGCAGTGCTCCCAACAGCCCCATGGCGCTGCTCACCATCGGGTCTAACTCAGAGAAGGAGGTGAGTGGCTGCAGACCACCCTCCCGCGGCCCCTTCCCTCATGCCTCAACTTCTAACCCTCTTCCTTCCTTATTTCTTGCCCCAGATTGATGAAGTCATCGATGAGATCATTAGCCTGGAGTCCAGTTACAATGATGAGATGCTCAGCTATCTGCCTGGAGGCACCACAGGGCTGCAGCTTCCCAGCACGGTGAGGCCCCGAGACGGGAGATTGTTCGAAAAATAAGCACATCGACGGAGTTCCCTTCGTGGCTCAGCAGTTAACCATCCCGACTAGGATGCAGGTTTGATCCCTGGCCTCGCTCAGTGGGTTAAGGGTCCGACGTTGCTGTGAGCTGCGGTGTAGGTCACAGATCCGGCTCAGATCACCTGTTGCTAGGAACTGTGGCGTAGGCCGGCAGCTATAGCTCCGGTTCGACCCGTAGCCTTGGAACCTCCATATGCCGAGGGTGCGGCCCTAAAACAAAACAAAAAAAAACCCAAACAAACAAACAAAAAACATATCAGGAGTTCCCCATCAAGGCTCAGCAGTAAGGAACCTGACTAGTATCCATGAGGACATGGGTTCCATTCCTGGCCTCACTCCAGTGGGTTAAAGATTAAAGATCAGTGTTACCATGAGCTGTGGTGTGGGTCACAGGCTCAGCTCAGATCCCACATTGTTGTGGCTGTGGCATAGGCTGGCAGCTAGAGCTCCCATTCAATCCCTAGCCTGGGAACGTCCATATGCCGCAGATGGGGCCCTAAAAAGCCAAAAAAAAAAATAATAATAATAATGGGGAGTTCCCGTTGTGGCACAGCAGAAACGAATCCGACTGTTATCATGAGGATATGGGTTCAATCCCTGGCCTCACTCAGTTTGTCAGGGATCCAGCATTGCTGTGGGCTGTGGTGTAGGTTGCAGACATGGCTCGGATCCAACATTGCTATGGCTGTGGTGTAGGCCCACAGCTGTAGCTCTGATTCGACCCCTCACCGGGAACTTCAGTATGCCCTGGGTGTGACCCTATAAAGCAAAAAGAAAGACCAAAAAAAAAAAAAGCACATCCCTTATCACTCAGCTCCCCGGCTGGCTATGGATATGACACTCTCCCCCTTGGATTGTCTTAGGCTAGATGGAGGCTGTATGATGAGAAGGGGGTACGCCAGTCCCCTGGGACCATGTTGGACTGCATGGAGAGGTAGACCTTGTAGATTTTGGGGGTTTTTTGCTTTTTTTTTTTTTTTTAAGGGCTGCACCTGTGGCATGTGGAGGTCCCCAGGCTAGGGGTCTAATTGGAGCTACACCTGCCAGCCTTTGTCACAGCCACGGCAATGCCAGATCCGAGCCGCATCTGTGACCTACACCACAGCTCATGGCAATGCCAGATCCTTAACCCATTGAGCGAGGCCAGGGATTGACCCTGCAACCTCATGGTTTCTAGTTGGATTCATTTCCGCTGCGCCATGAGACGGGAACGCCTAGAGCTTGTAGATTTTGATATATATATAGGGTGGAGACTTCCTGGAGCTATTAGGGCATACCAAGGCACTTGAGCTTCCCTGTAGGCGGGACCAAGAGGTGGGACTCTTGAAGCATTTTGAAAGTGCCAAGACATTCAGGTCATGAGGACATACCAGACCATGAAATGATGGGAACATACCAAAGGTGTTTAAATTTGATGTGGTTGGACCTCAGAATGATTAGAACATACCACATCTCTTACAGAGAATTGTGCCAAGAGGGTGGGTCCTTGCAAGAGTGTGGATAAAACTTTCTAGAGCAAGAGATGTACCAATAAATTATAACATTCTAGTTCTGAACATTCCAAGAGGCCGATAACTCCCTTCGGGATACACCAAGTGGCTATACCTTTACTTCTTTCCAACTTATCAAAAACAGAATCATGTGTAAAAATGGTACCAATTTATCAGACCTTTTTTTTTAATTGTCTTTTTAAGCCCTCACCCATGGCATATGGAAGTTCCCAGGCTAGGGGTCCAATCAAAGCTGTTGCTCCCGGCCTAGCCACAGCCACAGAACGACAGATCCGAGCCCTGTCTGCGACCTACACCACAGCTCACAGCAACGCTGGAGCCTTAACCCACTGAGCAAGGCCAGGGATCGAACCTGTGTCTTCATGGATGCTAGTCAGATTCGTTTCCGCTGAGCCACGACGGGAGATCCCTGTCAAAACTTTTCATTGATTTGGACACAGCTAGAGATTGGAACCTTATATTAGACGAGTCCAGCAGACTAGTGGGTGTTTCAAGAGATGAAAACTTCATCAAGAGGTAGGACTAATTAATCATGGATTAGTTTGTTGCCCTAAGCTGTCCACGAGAGTGTCAAGAAAAAAAAAAAAACAAAAAACTAAGCTTATAGAAACAGGATTTATTCTGAGTTTCTATTGTGACTCAGTGAGTTAAGAGCCCAACATAGTGTTCCTGAGGATGCGGATTGGATCCCTGGCCTCGTTCAGAGGGTTAAGGATCCGGGGTTGTCATGAGCTGTGATGTAGGTCACAGATGTGGCTCGGATCCCGCATTGCTGTGGCTGCGGTGTAGGCCGACAGCTGCACCTCCGATTCGACCCCTAGCCTGGGAACTTCCATAAGCCATGGGTGCGGCTATAAAAAGAAAAAAAAAAAAAGCAGTGCTTGTTCAGATGAACCTATCTACAAAACAGAAACAGGCTCACAGACACAGAGAACAGAGTTGTGGTTGCCAAGGGGGAGAGGGGCAGTGGGATGGACTGGGAGTTTGGGGTTAGTAGATGCAAACTATTACATTTCAAATGGATAAGCAGTGAGGTCCCTCTGTATAGCACAGGGAACTACATCCAATCAGTAGACAATGATGGGAGATAATGTAAGAAAATGAATGTATTCTGTGTGTATGACTGGGTCACTTTGATGGATTGCAGAAATTGGCACAACATTGTAAATCAACTCTGTTTTCATTTGAAAAAGAAAAACAGTGCTTGTTGAGTAGTTGGATGCGAGATCCTGAGAGATCAGAATGTTCAAGAAGATGCTAGGGTCAGGACCTTTTTGCTTTGTTTTATTTCTTTGCTTTTTAGGTCCACACTCACGGCACACGGACGTTCCCAGGCTAGGGGTCGAATCAGAGCTGTTGCTTCCGGCCACAGCCACAGCCACAGCCACGCCAGATCCAAGCCACGTCTGCGACCTCCACCACAGCTCATGGCAACGCTGGATCCTTAACCCACTGAGCGAGGCCAGGGATCCAACCTGGAACCTCATGGTTCCTCATCGGATTCGTTTCTGCTGCGCCACGACGGGAACGCCTAGAGTCAGGACCTTGTTGCATGGCAGCCAGAGACTTTGCATGTAAAGTGATGCAGTGCAGTCAGCAATCACAGCAAAAGACTGGAGGTTGGGCTGGAACTCTTCAGAAGGGCAGAGTTGGGGTGGAATGTTGCCATGACAATTTCCCAAGGTCTGAGAAGACTGGGTTGAAACGTTCCAAGAATGCTGAATTGGAATGTTGTGCTGGACTGGGGGGCGGCGGTGGGGGGTACTGAATTACGGCATTGGAACTCCGGAGGACCTGCGAAGGATGGTTTTCTGGCATTTCTTCTTGGAGCCGGCCCTGAGGTCTGGGAGAGGGGCTTCCGAAGTCGCTGGAGGGGAGTTCCCGGTGTGGCGCAGCGGAAACGAATCCGACTAGTAACCATGTGATTGCGGATTCGATCCCTGGCCTCGCTCAGTGGGTTAAGGAGCCGGTGTTGCCATGAGTGTGGTATAGGTCCCAGATGGGGCTCAGATCCCGAGTTGCCTGTGGCTCTGGTGTAGGCCCCCGGCTACAGCTCTGGTTGGATCCTTAGCCTGGGAACCTCCACATGCCGTGGGTGTGGCCCTAAAAAGCCAAAAAAAAAAAAGTTATTGAAGGGATTTGAGGGGTCTGATAAACAGACCAGGCAGGCTCTAGTCCCCCAGCAAAGCAGGGGTAGGTCCCCTGACCCTGTCCTTCCTGTTGAGTTGCTGTGTGAAATTCCTGGGGAAGAGTGGGAAGAGTTCCCAGGCTGAACCAGCCCATCCTGACCTGAGGCAGCCCATCTTTGGGATATGGAGAGGTTCAGGAGCCTGGTTCGGAGAAGGAACGGAGCCTGGGGTATGTTCCCAGCCATCGTTTTGTTTTTCTGCTCTCCCTGCCCGCAGCTGCCTGTGTCAGGGAATCTGCTCGACGTGTACAGTAGTCAGGGCGTGGCCACGCCAGCCATCACCGTCAGCAACTCCTGTCCAGCTGAGCTGCCCAATATCAAACGGGAGATCTCTGGTAAGGGCCAGGGTCGTGGCCCCTTGGGCTCATCCTGTACCCCTGGGTCTGCCCCATATCTACCAGGTCTGGGAGTTGGGCCTGATTCTAGGGGCAGAGGGTTGAAACAGAAACGGGGGCTCTTTGCTGTCTTTGTCCATGTGGCCCCCGGTCCAGCTTTCACCCCACTTTTCCTTTTTGGGTTTAACAAATGGCCATCACCATAGCTTCTTTAAAAATCATAAAAAAGGAGTTGCCATCGTGGCGCAGCAGAACCGAATCGGACTGTGTCCATGAGGACACAGGTTCGATCCCTGGCCTCACTCCATGGGTGAAGGATCCGGCATTGCTGTGAGCTGTGGTGTAGGTCGCAGACGCAGCTCGGATCCTGCGTTGCTGTGGCTTGTGGTGTAGGCCAGCGGCTATGGCTCCAAGTGGACCCCAGCCTGGGAACCTCCATGTGGTGCGGGTGCGGCCCTAAAAAAAGGGGGGGGGGGTGGCACTTTGTAAAGAGTCACTTCTCCTGCCTGCACTTCTCCCCCCCCCCCCGCCCCCACAACACTCCCTTCTGCCAAAACCTACCTCAGTGGCTGCACATGCTGCCCTCCATTGTCTATTTTCTTTCCAGGGCCCAGAGGCCCTGACCACCCCTAATTCTTTTCCAGAGACGGAGGCCAAGGCCCTTTTGAAGGAACGGCAGAAGAAAGACAATCACAACTTAAGTGAGTAACGAGAGCACATGCCCCTGCCAATGAGCCGTCGGACCACGCAGCCCGGCCTCGCTCTGCGCCTGGCCTTCCTTGGGGGCCTTGCCCTCCAGCAGCCTCCCAGCTCCCCAGTTCCTCATCTCTGCGCTTCCCTCCTTGACCTGTTGGTGACTCTTTCCCATTTTCTTTCTCTCTACCCGCCCCCCTGCCCCCGCCTTCAAAGTTGAACGTCGCAGGCGATTCAACATTAACGACAGGATCAAGGAGTTGGGCACTCTCATCCCCAAGTCCAGTGACCCGTGAGTCTAGGCGGGGAGTCCCAGGCTGGTGGAAGGTGGGGTGGGGGCCCCAGTCCCTGAAAAAGTGGTTCCTGGGTGGGCCCGCCCTAAGTGGGAACCACTGGGGGAAGTCCTGCTCCTTTGCCCCTTTCTCTGCTAGCTTTCTCACCCTGAGCAGGGTGGCAGTCCCTCTCCGTGTCCCCATCTAAAACCTTTTCTTTTTTTTTTTTTAAGGCCATACCTGTGGCATATGGAGGTTCCCAGGCTAGGGGTCAAATCGGAGCTGTAGCTGCCAGCCTACACCACAGCCACAGTCACAGAACGTGGGATCCAAGCTGCGTCTGCGACATACAGCACAGCTCATGGCAACGCCGGATCCCTCACCCACTGAGCGAGGCCAGGGATTGAACCTGCATCCTCATGAATGCTAGTCAGGTTCATTAACCGCTGAGCCATGATGGGACCTCCCGCATCTAAAATCTTAAGTGCATGACACGTGCCTTGTCTGGTCCCTGTATGACATAGACACTTAATTTTCAGCTCGTTTAGTACTTCCTTTATTTATTCAAAAGATATATTGAGCTGCTTCTGCTTTGGGCCAGGGACCATGCTAGGCCAAGAGGATACCAGAAGGAACAAAACACACAAAAATCCCTGAGCTTTTGGAACTGATGTTTTACTGAGGGCAGACAGACAGCCAACAAGATCTAAGAGTAGAATCCGGCACTTCTGATGAGTCTTGTGGAGTCGCATCAAGAATGGAAGGAATAGGAGTTCCCATCGTGGCGCAGTAGTTAACGAATCCGACTAGGAACCATGAGATTGTGGGTTCTATTCCTGGCCTTGCCCAGTGGGTTAAGGATCCGGCGTTGCCGTGAGCTGTGGTGTAAGTTGCAGACGCGGCTCAGATCTCACATTGCTGTGGCTCTGGTGTAGGCCGGTGGCTACAGCTCTGATTCGACCCCTAGCCTGGGAACCTCCATATGTCATGGGAGCGGCCCTAGAAAAGGCAAAAAGACAAAAAAAAAAAAAAAAGAATGGAAGGAATGGACTTCCCATTGTGGCTCAGTGGTTAAGGAAGCTGACTAGGAACCATGAGGTTGTGGGTTCGATCCGTGGCCTCGATCAGTGGGTTAAGGATCCGGTGTTGCCATGAGCTGTGGTGTAGGTTGCAGGCACGGCTTGGATCCTGCGTCGCCGTGGCTGTGGTGTAGGCCGTCAGCTATAGCTCTGATTAGCCCCCCCTAGCCTGGGAACCTCCATTTGCCACGGGTTCGGCCCTAAAAAAAAAAAAAGAATGAAAGGAAGGTAGAAGGATGTTGGGGAGGGTCACAGTTTGAGGTGAGGAGGGTGGGGATAGGGCAGGCCTCGACTGATGAGGAAAGATTTGAAGAAGGAGCCTAAGGAAGTGTGGGGTTCCTGCTGTGGCGCAGTGGGTTAACGATCCGGCTTGTCTCTCTGATATTGCTGGTTCGATCCCCAGCCCAGGTTAAGGAACCAGCCTTGCCGCAGCTGTGGCTCAGATTTGATCCCTGCTGTGGGTGTGGCCAAAAAGGGAAAAAAAAGAGACTAAGGTGAGACAGGAGCCATCTGAGAATCTCGAGGACTAGTGTTCAAGGCAGAGGACAGATCTGAGGGGGGAATGATTTTCCATGTTCTGGGAGCTCTGAGAAGCCAGTGTGGCTACCGTGAAATGAATTAGGGGTGTAGGTAAGAGGAGCCTTAGGGGATCAGGTCAGAGAGGGCTTCCTGGTTTCCGGGTTGATGGGGTATCGTTGGAAGGTTCCAGGCGGGTGATTTTCTTTCTTTCTTTCTTTTTTCTTTTTTTCTCTTTTTTTGGTCTTTGTGCCTTTTCTAGGGCAGCTCCCGTGGCATATGGAGGTTCCCAGGCTAGGGGTGGAATTGGAGCTGTAGCCGCCGGCCAACACCAGAGCCACAGCAACGCAGGATCCAAGTTCCTAGTCAGATTCTTTAACCACTGAGCCACGACGGGAACTCCCCAGGCAGGTGATTTTCATCCGAGGATCACATATCCTTGATGTCCCCACATCTCAAGTTCTAGTTGTGTGGCAGGGCACTCCTGTCTACCCAGTCCAGTCCCCACTTCGGCTCCTCAGGGCCGCCACATGCAGCTCTCCCTTCTCTCCTTCCCCTCGGGCCACACAGGGAGATGCGCTGGAACAAGGGCACCATCCTGAAAGCCTCGGTGGATTATATCCGCAAATTGCAGAAGGAGCAGCAGCGCTCCAAAGACCTGGAGACCCGGCAGCGATCCCTGGAGCAAGCCAACCGCAGCCTGCAGCTCCGAATTCAGGTCTGCAAAGAGGAGGGAGGAGATAGTGGCTGGGGTGAGGGGGAGCTTCCTCGAGGCAGAGGCAGAGGAAGAACAGGCCAGGATTTTCCCTCCTCGCCTATTTGGGGGATCCCCAGGCTTCCTGACTCACACAGCGATGATGATAAGTACAAATCATAACATTTTTTTTTGTCTTTTTAGGACCACACCCATGGCATATGGAAGTTTCCATGCTAGGGGTTGAATCGGAGCTGTAGCTGCCGATCAGAGCCACAGCCATAGCAACGCCAGATCTGAGCCACATCTGCAGCCTGCACCACAGCTCTTGGCAACACCAGTACCTTAACCCACTGAGCGAGGCCAGGGATTGAACCTGCGTCCTCATGGGTCCTAGTCAGATCCGTTTCGATTGAGCCATGCGTGAGGGGAGCTCCAGTAATCATAACATTAATAAGAATAATAATGAATATCGTTAATGTTCGTACTGTTTATCTTGTCCCATACACTGTGACAAGAGCCTTGTCTCCGGAATTCTCTTGTGGCTCAGCAGGATGAGGTTCTGGCATTGTCACTGCTGTGGCTCTGGTGGCTGCTATGGTGCGAGTTCTATCCCTGGCTGAGGAACTTTTGCATGCCATGAATGTGGCCCAAAAAAGCAAAAAAAAAAAAAAAAAAAAGAACCAGCAAGAGCCTTGTCTCCACAACAATCCTACGAGACAAGAACCATTATTATACTCACTCTAGAGACTGGAACCCAGAGGCTCAGAGTCGTTAAGCAACATGCGTAAAGTTAAGCATCTAGTGATTGGCAGAGACTGAATTCGAGCTGCCCCCCCGCCCCCGTTTTTTTGGCCGTGTAAGTTCTAGGGCCAGGGATCGAACCCATGCTACAGTAGTGGTCTGAGCTACTGCAGTGACAAGGCCAGATCCTTAACCCCCTGTGCCACAAGGGACCTCCTGACCTGCCCTTTCAACTGTTACATCCTCTGCCTCTGAACCCCAGCTTATCCCACTCCCACCCCCTATGTTTTGCAGGAGTTAGAACTGCAGGCCCAGATCCATGGTCTGCCGGTACCTCCCACCCCAGGGCTGCTCTCGCTGGCCACAACTTCAGCCTCTGATAGCCTCAAGCCAGAGCAGCTGGATGTTGAAGAGGAGGGCAGGCCAGGCACAGCAACGTTTCATGCAGCCGGGGGACCTGCCCAGAGCGCTCCCCATCAGCAGCCCCCAGCGCCACCCTCCGATGCCCTTCTGGACCTGCACTTTCCCAGCGACCACCTAGGGGATCTGGGAGACCCCTTCCACCTGGGGCTGGAGGACATTCTGATGGAGGAGGAGGAGGGGGTGGTGGGGGGACTGTCAGGGGGCGCCCTATCCCCACTGCGGGCTGCCTCCGATCCCCTGCTTTCTTCAGTATCCCCCGCTGTCTCCAAGGCCAGCAGTCGCCGCAGCAGCTTCAGCATGGAGGAGGAGTCCTGATCAGGCCTCACCCCTCCCCTGGGGCATCCCCACCCAGGACAGGAGGACCAAGTCTCGGATGAGGCCCCGCCTTTTCCCCCCACCTTCCCATGAGACTGTCCTGCCCTGGTGTACAGGGGATGAGGAGATGAGATGAAGCCCCACCCCTGTAACCAGGCAAGGAGGAGGAGTCAGATGAGGCCCCGCCCCTTCCCCATCGGAGAGGCCAGCGCAAGTATTTCAGACCTGGAGAAGGCAGGGACGGCAGGGCCTGGCCCCGGCAGATCAGCAGCCTCACCTCTGCCCTGTGGGACCCGCCCTTGCCCCAGGTGAGGGAAGGAGATAGGATGAGGTCGAGGGGCCCCTGGCCCCTAGGGACTGTCCTAGCCAGGTTTCCTGGGATGAAGAGGTGGCAGGATACAAGGCTCGATTTCCTGGCGCCATCAGTATAGTCCCTCCTGGCAAGGAAGAGGAGTCAAAATGAGGGCGGTTCCACTCTGGGGGTTTAAGCCCTGCCCTTTCCCTGTGAACCCTGTCCTGCCCAGGCAAGGAACAGAAGTGAGGATGAGAGCCAGCCCCTTCACCTGGGAACTCAGTCCTGGCCTTCTAGCCGTGGAGGAGTCAGGCCCCGCCCCTTCCCTATAGGAATAGCCCAGCGCAGGTATTTCAGGCATGGAGGAGTCCGTAAGATCGGGCAACTTTGAGGAGATCACAGCAACTTCCCTTCCAAGCATTCCACACTGCAGGGAGGAGTGGTACTTAAGCTCCCCCGCCTTAACCTGGACCAAGTGACCTAACCTAGGAGAGCTTTAAACGACCTTGCCCTTGAAGGTGGGGGTAGATCTTAACATCTTGTGGGTTGACATTCCAGATCCCAATCAGGAGTGAGTGAGAGTGAGACCTCCACCCTGGGGGCAGAGGTTTGCCTCCTTCCTTGCAGGGAGGAGACTGGGGTAGCGATGGAGCTCAGCCGGGTACTGAATGCCCAGAACCCACAACCCAGTACTGTTTGTCAACTTGTAGCCCAACAGGATGCAGGAAAGGGGCCTTTCCAGGGAGTTCCCCAGCCCAGGAAAAATGTGGAAGCCTGTCCCACCAAGGCAGAGGCCTAGAGGGAGGATTGCAAAAGCGTATGTGTCCCCTCTTTTGTTAATCTGATTTTTTTTATTGACACCCCCTACTCAGAAGCTAGCTCACCCCCAACCTCTGGCCTCCACCCAGTTCTCCATTTGGAGAAATCATCCCCATTTCAGTGTTATCAAGAGACACTCCGTGCCCATTCTCATCCACAAACACCCAAGGTTGTCAGCTTTGGATTGGGGCCAAGCCCCAAGGAGGGTGTACTGAGGGGTCTGTAGGTTTGTGATTAAAATAATAAATGCTAGGCGTGTTTGATGCGCTTTTAACTTTGGCAAAGAGTCTCCTGTCCTTGATTTTGTCTGTGCAGTGAATATGACTCAAGAAGCCCAGGAGGAAGTAAGGTTCTTGGAAGAAAGATTGGAGAGGGATGGATAAAAGAATTTTAGAGAGAATGGAGGAAAAATGTAAACAAAAGCCATCAAGTCCTTAATTATCTGCCAGGCAGCCTCTTCATTGTTGCAAATGTTCAACCCAATTTATTACTCTAAGGAATATTCACCAAGAAACTACTGATTCTGGGAGTTCCTATGTGGCTTAGTGGGTTAAGGATCCAGCATTGTTACTGCAGTAGCACTGGTTCAATCCCTGGCCCCAAAACTTCCATATGCCATGGGTGTGGCCAAAATAAAAAGGTGCTGATCCTTTTTTTTTTTTTTTTTTTGTCTTTTGCCTTTTCTAGGGCCGGTCTCGCCGCATATGGAGATTCCCAGGCTAGGGGTCCAATCAGAGCCATAGCCACCGGCCTACGCCACAGCCACAGCAATGCGGGATCCAAGCCGTGTCTGCAACCTACACCACAGCTTATGGCAATGCCAGATCCTCAACCCACTGAGCAAGGCCAGGGATCGAACCCGTAACCTCAAGTTTCCCAGTCGGATTTGTTAACCACTGCGCCATGACAGGTACTCTCAAGGTGCTAATCCTTATTTCCATTTCATGTTTGAAGAAACCGAGGAATAGAATCTAAGTAAATTATCGGAAGATGTACGGCTGGTAAATGAATGAGGAACTAAATGGTAAGTGAGGGCTCCGGTTTGAAAAATGATGCTGAGGACAGAGGGGCCAAAGATTTTCTTGCAAGGTGACTTTTTTTTTTCTTTTTTAAAGCCTGAACCTGCAGCATATGTAAGTTCCCAGGCCAGGGGTTAAATCAAAGCTACAGCTGCTGGCCACAGCCACTCGGGATCCGCGCCACATCTGCCACCTACACCACAGCTCATGGCAACACCGGATCCTTGACCCACTGAGCGAGGCCAGGGATTGAACCCACATCCTCATAGATCCTAGTCAGATTTGTTTCTGCTGTGCTACAACGGGCACTCCCATAAGCTGACTTTGGAAACTTGTTAGGGAAGTATATGAGGATATCTCCTGGCAGACAGTAGCGGTATTCCAGACGGTGGAAAAAGCAAAGACAGAGCCCATGAAGGTAGAAGAACAAGCAAGCAACTTAGTTTGGAACAGATGCTGACATTTGGGGGGGAATTTAAATGGAAGCGAACAGAGATGAGTATCTTAGGCTGGGAAAAAAAATATTCTTGGAATTTCTCAACCAGTCTGACTCCCAGGACATGCTTCAGCCCTGGACCTGTGTCTGTCCTGTCACACTGTGACCATGACATCTGCTGCCCTGTTCTAGCCTATCACACTGTGAGCTCTAGGGCCTGGTTTCTGAGCCTTTACCACCAGACAGGAGGCTCCCTGATAGCTTTTTTTTTTTCTCATCCAATTTGCTACAGTCTCTTTATTTTATTTTTTCTCTTTTATTTTGTAAAGATAACATGTAATGCCCAGGAGTGGTTTTAAGTTTGTATTCTGAAATAGTTTTCTTTTGCAGCAGTGCCAGATGCTTTAACTCACTGCTCCAGGCTGGGAAAGAACCCGTGCCTCTGCAGTAACCGAGCTGCTGCAGTCAGAGTCTTAACCCACTGAACCACAGCTGGAACTCCCTGAAATAATTTTAGATCTACAGAAGTGTTGCAAAGACAGTAGATTTGTCATAGCTCCTCCTAATGTTAACATCTTGAATAACCATAGCACATTTATTTATTTATTTATTTATTTATTTATTTATTTATTTATTTATTAGGGCCGCACCCCTGGCATATGGAAGTTTCCAGGCTAGGGGTCGAATTGGAGCTACAGCTGCCGGCCTACGCCACAGGCACAGCCACACAGGATCCAAGCCACGTGTGCGACCTACACCACAGCTCACAGCTACGTTGGATCTTTATCCCACTGAGCAAGGCCAGGGATCGAACATGCATCCGCATGGATCCTAGTTGGGTTTGTTAACTGCTTAGCCATGAAGGGAACTCCCCCATAGCATGTTTATTAATGCTGATAAAATCACATTGGCACAGTACTAGGAACTCCAGACTTTATTTGGATTTCACTGGTTTTTCCAGGAATGTCTTTTCTGTCTTAGGATTCAAGTAAGGATACTCTATTTGTTATCTCTTTCTGGGTAACAAATTACCACAATCGTAGTAGCTAAAAAAAAATCATGCATTCGGAGTGCCCACTGTGGCTCAGCGGTAACAAACCCAGCTAGTATCTATGAGGACGCGGGTTCGATCCCTGGCCTCACTCAGTGGGTTAAGGATCCGGCGTTGCTGTGAGCTGTGGTATAGGTTGCAGACTCAGCTTGGATCCTGGGTTGCTATGGCTGTGGCTGTGGCTGTGGCCAGCGGCTACAGCTCCGATTTGACCCCTAGCCTGGGGACTTATATGTACCAAGGGTGGGGCCCTAAAAAGCAAAGAAAAAAAATCATGCATTAATTCTTTCCCAGTTTTTTTCAGGTCAGGAATCCAGGCTGGCTTAGCTGCGTACTCTACTCCAGTGGTTCACAGGAGGGTGAAATCAGGGAAGGTGTGGGTGGGACTGGGGACTCATCTGAAAACAGGACTAGGGAAGAATTTGCCCTGCACTCAAGAGGTTTGTGGCCGACCTCAGTTCTCTGCAGCATGTGGAAATGAGGGCCTCAGTTCCTGGTTGGCTATCAGCTGGAGATGCTCTCAGTCCTTATCACATGTGCCTTTCCTTCCATGAGGCATCTCATGACATAACGTAGTTTGCTTCATCCAAACCAGCCAATAGGAGGAGGAGTTCCTGTCGTGGCTCAGTGGTTAACGAACCCAACTAGCATCCGTGAGGACACGGGTTTGATTCCTGGCCTCACTCAGTGGGTTATGGATCTGGCATTGCCGAGAGTTGTGGTGTAGGTCTTAGATGTGGTTCCGATCTGATCTCATGTTGCCGTGGCTGTGGTGTAGGCCGGCAGCTGTAGCTCTGATTTGACACCTAGCCTGGGAACCTCCATATGCCTTGGGTGCAGCTCTGGAAAAAAAGACAAAAGACAAAAAAAAAAGTGTATCATAAAGAGGCAGGAGGCAACCTGAAAGAATTCACAATGGCTAAAGCAAAAAAAAGGAACGGAGTTCCCTTGTGGCTCAGTGGGTTAAGGATCTGGCTTTGTCACTGCTATTGCTCTGATTACAGCTGTGGCATGGGTTTGATCCCTGACTCAGGAACTTGCACATGCTTTGGGCACGGCCAAAAAGGGAAAAACAAAACAAAACAAAACAACGACAGAGAAATAATTGCTGTACACTAGATTTACTAAATGCTGGAATTAGTGGGTAAAAATTTAAGGTGAGCTATGAGCTCACCTTGAGGGTAGATTGTACCTCCTTTCTGCCTGGGTCAGTTTCTGGACCCCCTTGGAGGGAAGTGGAGCCTAGGCAGAGAATAGAAATGCAGCTGAGCTGGGTGGGAGAGATCAGAATTCAGGACTTTGGTCTAGCAGGCATGGTACTGGAGAGAAAAGAGTCTTGTAGAGGCAGACTTCCCGACATCACTGTAGGCGATGCTTTAGGTTTTGGGCCAAATATTAGGCTGTGCAGGCTTAGAGTGAGACACTGCAAAATGAAGCAGAGATCAGTTCTGGGCTTATAGGAACTGAACGGATGCTTGCACAGTTCTGGGAGACTTCGGTATTTTGACCAGACTGAGTGGAGAACCTTTACCCATTAGTATGCCACTCAGAAACAGACACTCCGGAAATACCATGCCTTAAGAAGAAGCTGCTTCAGCTCTAGAGTAAGGGGTTACTAGAGACCTTCTCCAAAATATCTTAAAAACATGCCTCAGGAGTTCCCGTCATGGCGCAGTGGTTAACGAATCCGACTAGGAACCATGAGGTTGCGGGTTCGGTCCCTGCCCTTGCTCAGTGGATTAACAATCCGGCGTTGCCGTGAACTGTGGTGTAGGTTGAAGGTGCGGCTCGGATCCCGCGTTGCCGTGGCTCTGGCGTAGGCCAGTGGCTACAGCTCCGATTCGACCCCTAGCCTGGGAACCTTCATATGCCACGGGAGCGGCCCAAAGAAATAGCAAAAAGACAAAAAAAAAAAAAAAAAAGCCTCAAAAAGATCAAGCTGAATAGTGTGATTTAGAATGTATGCAGATGTAGTATACATAACAATAACACAGATGGAGTTCCTGTTGTGGCTCAGCGAAAACGAATCTGACTAGCATCCATGAGGACGCAGGTTCGATCCCTGGCCTGGATCAGTGGGTCAAGGATCCAGCGTTTCTGTGAGCTGTGGTCACAGATGGGGCTCAGATCTGGCGTTGCTGTGGCTCTGGCGTAGGCTGGCAACTACACCTCTGATTTGACCCCTAGCCTGGGAACCTCCATATCCCGAGGGTGCAGCCCTAAAATAAAATTTTAAAAAAGGTGATTATTAAAATAATAATAAAAATAACAATAACACAAAGGACAGGATTTGAGTAATGAAAATATACTTTTTAAGGGTTTCCATCTCATATGAAATGGTACAATATTAACTTTGAGTGGACTGTGATAAATTAAGGATGCATTTGTAATCACCATGACCCTTTAAAGAAAATAATGAAAAGAGTTACAGTTGAAAAGCCAATAGAAGAATAACAATTTTGAGTTCCCATAGCGGATCTGTGGCATAAGAACCTGACTAGTATCCATGAGGATTTGGGTTCGATCCCTGGCCTCCCTCAGTGGGTTAAGCATCTGGCATTGCTGTGAGCTGTGGTGTAGGCCGGCAGCTGCAGCTCCAATTCGACTCCTAGCCTGGGAACTTCCATATGCTGTGGGTGCAGACCTAAAAAAGACCAAAAAAAAAGTTATTGTGACTGTATTCCATATGTTAAAGAAGCAAGAGGAGTTCCCATTGTGGCACAGTGGAAATGAACCCAACTAGTAACCATGAGGTTTTGGATTTGATCCCAGGCCTTGTTCAATGGGATAAGGATCCCACGTTGCTATGGCTGTGGTGTAGGCCGGCAGCTATAGCTCTAATTCAGCCTCTAGTCTGGGAACCTCTATATGCCGCAAGTGCAGCCCTAAAAATGCAAAAAAAAAAAAAAAAAGGAGGCAAGAGGAAAGATTGGATATGTTTATCAGAAACATGAAACATATATAAAAGACGCAAATTGAACTTCTAGAAGTGAAAACAGCAACATCTGGTTTTACAAGTACACTGAATGAGATTAATGGCAGATTAGATATTCTAAAGGAAGAGATTAGTGAATTTGAAGATGTAGTGATAAACTATCCAAAAGGAAACAGAGGAAAAAAAGACTTTAAAAGTTATAATTTTGGGAAGTTCCTGTCGTGGCTCAGTGGTTAACGAATCCGACTAGGAACCATGAGGTTTTGGGTTTGGTCCCTGGCCTCGCTCCGTGGGTTAAGGATCCGGTATTGCTGTGAGCTGTGGTGTAGGCCGGCGGCTACAGCTCCAATTAGACCCCTAGTCTGGGAACCTCCATATGCTGCAGGTGTGGCCCCAGAAAAGACAAAAAAGACTAAATAAATAAATAAAAATAAAAGTTCTAATTTTGGAGTTCCTGTTGTGGCTCAGAGGAAACAAATCCAGCTAGTATTCATGAGGATGCAGGTTCAATCTCTGGCCCGCCCTCAGTGGGCTAAGGATCCAGCATTGCCATGAGTTGTGGGGTAGCTTGCAGACACAACTCCGATCTGAGGTTGCTGTGGCTGTGGCTGTGGCCGGCAGCTGTAGCTCTGATTCAACCCCTAGCCTGGGAACTTCCCTATGCCATGGTGTGGCCCTAAAAAGCAAAAAAAAAAAAAAAAAAAAGGTTACCATTTTAATAGCCAAAAAGTAGAAACAATCCAAATGGCCATCAACTGGTAAATCAAAGTGGTATATTCATATAACGGAGCGCTCTTCAGCAAGAAAAATGAAGCATTGATCCATCCCACAACTTAGAAAAGCCTTTAAAACATTGTGCCAAATAAGTAAAACCAGTCACCAAAGATCACATGTTCTATGATTCCATTTGTGACACATCCAGAATAGGCAAATCTATTGAAACAGAAAGTAGATTAGTACTTAGAGTTGGAGAGGAATGAGGATTGACTGCTAATGGGTAGAGAGTTTCTGTTTGGGATTGTTGTCAGAACTTGGCCTCTGTCCACGGATGCTGAATAGAAACTCGGAGACAGAGTTTTTGGGTGAAGGAGAAAAAAAAACAGACGTATTGCTTTGCCAGGCAAAGGAGGCCACAGCAGCTAAAGCCCTAAAGACGGTGCCCTCCTTTGGGAGAGAATAGGAAGTGGTTTTATTTTGATTTATTTATTTTTATTTTTATTTTTGGCTTTTTAGGGCCACGCCCATGGCATATGGAGGGTCCCAGGCGAGGGGTCGAATCGGAGCTACAGCTGCTGGCCTACACCACAGCCATGGCAATGCAGGATCCGAGCCCCATCTGCGACCTACACCACAGCTCATGGCAACGCCGGATCCTGAACCCACTGAGCGAGGCCATGGACCGAACCCACTTCCTCCTGGATACTAGTCAGGGTTTGTTACCACTGAGCCACAACAGGAACTCCCAGGAGGTGGTTTTATACTTTGGGAGTGGAAAATAGAGCCCCGGATAAGGATCAGTGGTAGATGCAAGCTTTCATTCTTCTTCAAAGGTGGTGTTTAGTAGCCCCAGGACTGGTTCTGATGGTCCCGGTTTTCATTTGTTGGGCTTTTAGGATTCTTTTTTTTTTTTTTTGTCTTTTTGTCCTTTTTAGGGCCACACCCGCGGCTAGGGGGTTCCCAGGCTAGGGGTCCAATCGGAGCTACAGCAGCCAGCCTACGCCAGAGCCACAGCAACGCAGGATCCGAGCTGAGTCTGTGACCTGCACCACAGCTCATGGCAACGCCAGATCCTTAACCCACTGAGCAAGGCCAGGGATCGAACCTGCAACCTCATGGTTCCTAGCTGGATTCGTTTCCGCTGAGCCACGACGGGAACTCCTGTTGGGGGTTTTAGTTTTGCAGAAAAACTCAAAGATATCGTTATGTAAAGTCCTTGAGGAAGATTCAGGACCTGCCCCAAGGCTCCACTGCCTTTTCTCCCTCAGTTGTCTCAGCATCCCCTCCCTTCCCTGATTGGCAACTCTTTGAACCTGCCCTTTGCAACTCAGAAAAGGTCATGGAGGCTGAAGGTTATTCCCTAAAAATAAGACATGGGGAACACAGAAAGTCTTCTGCCTAGGATGATGAAAATATCCTAAAATTGTGGTGATGTTTGCAAAACCCTGAATGTATTTTTTTTCCTTCTTTTTGTCTTTTGTTGTTGTTGTTGCTATTTCTTGGGCCACTCCCGCGGCATATGGAGGTTCCCAGGCTAGGGGTTGAATTGGAGCTGTAGCCACCGGCCTACGCCAGAGCCACAGCAACGCGGGATCCGAGCCTCGTCTGCAACCTACACCACAGCTCACGGCAAAGCCGGATCATTAACCCACTGAGCAAGGGCAGGGACCGAACCCGCAACCTCATTGTTCCTAGTTGGATTCGTTAACCACTGCGCCACGATGGGAACTCCTGAATGTATTTTTTTCAAAATTGGGGAGTTCCCATTGTGGTGCAGCAGAAACAAATCTGACTAGTATCCGTGAGGATGCGGATTCAATATCTGGCCTCGTTCAATGGGTTGGGGATTCAGCATTGCCATGAGCTGTGGTGTAGGTTGCAGATGCAGCTTGGATCCTACATTGCTGTGGCCGTGGTGTAGGCCGGCAGCTGAAGCTCTGATTCAACCCCTAGCCTGGGAACGTCCATATGCCTTGGAGGCAGCCCTAAAGAGCAAAAAACAAACAAAATTTAAAAATTGAATCACACACTTTAAATTGGCGAATGGTATGGCATGTAAATTGTATCTCAATAAAGATGTTAAAAAAGAAAAAAAAAGTGGAATTCTCTTGTGGCACAGCAAGATAAGAATCCGGCATTTTCGCTGCAGCAGCTTGGGTCACTGCTGTGATATGGGTTTGATCCCTGCTCCAGGAACTTCTACATGCCTCAGCTGCATTAAAAAAAAATTAAAAATTAAAACAAAAAAATTTTTTTTGCCTGGAGTTTCCATTGTGGTGCAGTGGAAAAGAATCCGACTAGGAACCGTGAGGGTGTGGGTTCAATCCCTGGCCTCAATCAGTGGGTTAAGAATCCGGTGTTGCCTTGAGCTATGGTGTAGGTCAAAGACACAGTTTGGGTCCTGCATTGCTGTGGCTGTGGTAGCGGCAGCTCTAGCTCCAATTCGACCCCTAGCCTGGGAACCTCCATATGCCACGAGTGCAGCCCTAAAAAAAAGCAAAAAAAAAAAAATTTTAGCCTTTGTTTAAGGCCGCACCTGTGGCATACGGAAGTTCCCAGGCTAGGGGTGGAATTGGAGCTGCAGCTGCTGACCTACACTACAGCTCACAGCAATGCTGGATCCTTAACCCACTGAGCGAGGCCAGGGATCGAATTCCTATCCTCATGGATACTAGTCAGGTTTCTAACCTGCGGAGCCACAATGGGAACTCCCTAAAACAAAATTTTTAAAGATGCTAGCATGTAATTCTTCTCATAAAGAGTTCAAAAGAAAAGTTACATGAATATAGAAGAAAAAGAAAAGAAAAGCCGAAGGAATTTATCACTCGCAGATCTGCAGAAATGATAAAGGTAATGCTTCTTATAGAACGAAAATGATACCATGCGAAAACTTAGATCTATACAAAAGAATGATGAACACCAGAATTTATAACTACACGGGTAAACAGTAAGGCTTTTCCTTATTATTGAAATATTTTTTAAAAAGCAACATACTATTTGAAGCGAGAGAGGTCATCATATCATGAGCTTTAGCACATGTAGAGGAGTTCCCACTGCGGTGCAGTGGGTTAAGGATGTGGAGGTGCCACAGCTGTGGCATATGTCACAGCAATGGCTTGGATTTGTTCCTTGGCTCAGGAACTTTCAGATGCCATGGGTGTGGAAAAAAAAAAAAGAAAAACCCGACATGTAAAAGTAAAATGTATGGCCAAAGAATGGCACAAATATTGGGAAGGGAGAAATGGAAATACAGTGTTATAAGTTTCTTATACTATACATACAATAGTACACTGTCCTTGGATGGCAGATTGTAAAAAAAGTTAAAGATGAGGAGTTCCTGTCGTGGCGCAGTGGTTAACGAATCCAACTAGGAACCATGAGGTTGCGGGTTCGATCCCTGGCCACGCTCAGTGGGTTAAGGATCTGGCAGTGCCGTGAGCTGTGGTGTAGGTTGCAGACGCGGCTCGGATCCTACATTGCTGTGGCTCTGGTGCAGGCCAGCAGCTACAGCTCCGATTCGACTCCTAGCCTGGGAACCTCCATATGCCACGGGAGTGGCCCAAGAAATGGCAAAAAGACAAAAAAAAGCAAAAACAAACAAAAAAAACAACAGTTAAAGATGAATCATAAGTTTAAAAAGTTAAAGTTAAACCCTAAAACAAATACTAATAAGATAAAGAGTTGTAACTAATAAATCGACAAAGGAGATAAAATGCTGTCATAGAAAACACTCAATAAATCAATCCAAAAGAAGGCCAAAAAAGAAAGTAGAAACATGGGCGTTCCTGTTGTGGCTCAGCAGTAACGAACCCGACTAGTATCCCCGAGGATGTGGGTTCAATCCTTGGTCTTGCTCAGTGGCCGAAGGTGGCCAAGAGAGAGTAGCCTCTCTCTCTTTAAGGATCTGGCCTTACCATAAGCTGTGGTGTAGGTCACAGACAAGACTCGGATCCGCGTTGCCATGGCTGTGGTGTAGTTCAGTGGCTATAGCTCCGATTTGATCTCTAGCCTGGGAACCTCCATATGCTACGGATACGGTCCTAAAAAGACAAAAAAAAAAAAAAGAAAAAGAGATTTGGAGGAAAGGAGAGGAAATAAATTAAAAAAAAAGAAAGCAGAAACAAAGAAAAGATAGGACAAATAGAAAATAAATAGTAAGGAGTTCCCGTTGTGGCGCAGTGGTTAACGAATACGACTAGGAACCATGAGGTTGCGGGTTCGGTCCCTGCCCTTGCTCAGTGGGTTAACGATCCGGCGTTGCCGTGAGCTGTGGTGTAGGTTGCAGACTCGGCTCGGATCCCGCGTTGCTGTGGCTCTGGCGTAGGCCGGTGGCTATGGCTCCAATTCAACCCCTAGCCTGGGAAACTCCATATGCCGCAGGGGCGGCCCAAGAAATAGCAAAAACACACACACACACACACACACACAAAGAAAATAAATAGTAAGATGGTAGATTTAAACCCAACTTGGTCAACAATCTAATAACAGAGATTCAAAATAAGTGACCTAAAGGAGTTCCCGTCGTGGTTCAGTGGTTAACGAATCTGACTAGGAACCATGAGTTTTCGGGTTCCATCCCTGGCCTTGCTCAGTGGGTTAAGGATCTGGCGTTGATGAGCTGTGGTGTAAGTCACAGACACGGCTCGCATACCACATTGCTGTGGCTCTGGTGTAGGCCGGTGGCTACAGCTCCAATTAGACCCCTAGCCTGGGAACCTCCATATGCCACGGGAAGCACCCCTAGAAAAGGAAAAAAAAAAAGACAAAATAAGTGATGTAGAAACAGACAGGATTGCACAGAGAAGTAGACACATCTTTGAATAAAGTCAGAGATTTCAGCACTCCTCTCTCAATGAATGATAGAACAATCAGACAGAAAATCCAGTAAACAGAAAATCAGTAATGATGTAGGAGACTGAATCAAGGAGTATCAACCAACTGGA
Source organism: Phacochoerus africanus (assembly GCF_016906955.1). NCBI lineage: Eukaryota > Metazoa > Chordata > Mammalia > Artiodactyla > Suidae > Phacochoerus > Phacochoerus africanus. The sequence goes on along the minus strand of NC_062560.1, from coordinate 45,336,803 downwards.
CCTGACTGACATAGAAGATTCCACTCAGCAAATACAGGATACACATTCCTTTCAGGTGCATGTAGAATATTTTCCAAGATAGAACATATTCGGGGTCATAAAACAAATTTCTGGGAATCTCAGGAGTTCCCTGCATGGCTCAGCGGTTAACAAACCTGACTAGGATCCATGAGGATTCAGGTTCGATCCCTGGACTCACTCATAGGGTTAAGGATCTGGTGTTGCCATGAGCTGTGGTATAGGTTGCAGACTCGGCTTGGATCCTGCATTGCTGTGGCTGTGGTGTAGGCGGCAGCTGCATCTCTGAATTGAACCCTAGCTGGGAACTTCCATATGCCGTGGGTGTGACCCTAAAAAGCAAAAAAAAAAAAAAAAAAAAAAAAAAAAAAAATTCAGAAATCTCAAAGGATTCTCATCATACTGTATTCTCTGACCACAGTGGATTTAAATTAGAAACCAATGAAGAAGAAAACAGAAACAAATACACAAAAAACAAAAAAAGAAACCAATGAAGAAAGTAGATCTGTCAAGTCCCCAAATATTTGGAAATAATACATCTCTAGATGGGTCAAAGAGGAAATCAAAAGGTAAATCATAAAGTGAATTTTAAGGGGAAATTATGAAATAAACTGAATAAGTGAAAACATGTCAGAATTTATGTGATGCAGCTTAGGCAATACTTAGTGGGAAATTTATAGCACAAAAATGCCTGTATTAGGAGTTCCCTCATGGCCTAGCAGTTAAGGAACTGGTGTTGTCACTGCTGTGGCTCGGGTTTGATCCCTGGCCAGGAACTTCTGCATGCTGTGGGAATGGCCAAAATAAAATGCATATACATTTTTTTGGTGGAAAAAATGCATACATATTTTTAAAAGGTGGAAACAACTCAAGGGTCCATCAACAGATGAATAAATAAACAAAATGAGGTCTGATACATATAACGGATTATTATCCAGCATAAAAAGTATGAAATTCTTTTTTTTTTTTTTTTGTCTTTTTAGGGCCTTGCCTTCGGCATGTGGAAGTTCCCAGGCTAGGAGTCAAATCCGAGCTGTAGCAGCCAGCTTACACCACAGCCACAGCAGTGCCAGATCCGAGCCACATCTGTGCCCTATACCACAGCTCACAGCAATGCCGGATCCTTAACCCACTGAGACAGACCAGGGATCAAACCCGCATCCTCATGAATACTACATGGGTACTAGTTGGGTTCGTTTCCACTGTGCCACAACGGGAACTTGGACAAATATTGTATAATTTTTTTTTGTCTTTTTGTCTTTTTAGGGCCACACCCGGGGCATGTGGAGGTTCCCAGGCTAGGGTCTAATCTGAGCTGTAGCCCCTGGCCGACACCACAGCCACAGCAACGCCCTATCCTTAACCCACTGAGCAAGGCCAGGGATCGAACCCACAACCTCACGGTTCCTAGTCAGATTCATTTCTGCTGTGCCACGACGGGAACTCCCTGATTCCATTTTTATGAAGTATCTAGGCTGTGCACATTCCCAAAGTCAGAAAGTAGAATAGAGATTACTAGGGTTTGAATGTTGGAGGAAAACAGGGAGGTATTGCTTAATAGGGTACAGAGTTTCTGCTTGGGATGATGAAAACGTTTTGGAAATACAGTCGTGGTGGTTACCTAACACCGTGGGTGTTTTTGGTGCTACTGAATTGTACACTTAAAAATGCTTTTAACCATAATATGGTAAATTTTTATGTCATGCATATTTTATCACGATTTACAAAATAGAATAATAGAACATTATGAACGTATGTACAACAATAATTCTGGCAACAAATTTCATGAAAGACACAAAATACCAGAGTTCCCATAGTGGCTCAGCAGTTAAGGAACCTGACTAGCATCCATGAGGACACAGGTTCGATCCCTGGCCTCGCTCAGTGGGTTAAGGATCCAGCACTACCGTGAACTGTGGTGTAGGTCAAAGAAGGGACTCGGATCCCGTGTTGCTGTGGCTGTCGTGTAGGCCAGCGGCTACAGCTCCGATTGGACCCCTAGCCTGGGAACCTCCGTATGCCGCAGGAGCGGCCCTAAAAGACAAAAAACAAAACAAACAAACAAACAAAAACACAAAATACCAATGCCCACTCTGGAAGAGATAGATAACATGAATAATACTGTATCTATTAAAGAAATTGAATCTGTGATAAAATATTTTCTCACAAGGGAAATTCCAGGCCCCAGGGGCTTCCTTGGGAATTCTGCGAAATACTTGAGGAATGAATAATATCAATTATATACAAATTCTCCCAGAGGAGGGGATATTTCCCAACTCATTGTATGATACTAGCATTACTCTGATACCAAAGCAAAGAATATTACATATAAGAAAACTATATTGAACTATTCACAGGGACGCAAAGTTTTTAACAACATTTTAATAAATCTAATCCAACCACACATACAAAAGATAATACATCAAAACAAAGTTGATACCCAGCCATTAAAAGGAATGAAATACCGACATTTTTAGCAACATGGATGGACCGAGAAACTATCATGCTAAGTGAAGTCAGGCAGACAATGAGACACCAACATCGAATGCTTTCAATGACATGTGGAATCTGAAAAAAAGGTCACAGTGAACTTCTTTGCAGAACAGACTTTGAAAACCTTATGGTTTCTCAAGGAGACAATTTGGGGGGTGGGGGGATGTGCTGGGGTTGTGGGATGGAAATCCTATAAAATTGGATTGTGATGATCATTGCACAACTATAAGTGTAATAAATTCATTGAGTAATAAAGAAAAAAAGAAAGTTGAGGTCTTCCTGTCATGGCACAGTGGAAATGAATCTGAATAGGAATCCTGAGGTTTTGGGTTTGATCCCTTGCCTTGCTCGGTAGGTTAAGGATCTGGTGTTGCCATGAGCTGTGGTGTAGGTCAAAGATACAGCTCGGATCTGACGTTGCTGTGGCTATGGCGTAGGCAGGCAGCTATATCTCCGATTTGATCTGATTTGACCCCTAGCCTGGGAACCTCCATATGCCGTGAAAGCGGCCCTAAAAAAAAAGAAAAAAAAACCCCACAAGGTTGAATTTACTCCAAGAAAGAAAAAAACGTGAGGAGTTCCCTGGTGGCTCAGGGGGTTAAGGATCCGGCGTTGTCACTGTTGTGGCTTGGATCGCTGCTGTGGTGAATGCTGCTGTGGCACAGGTTTGATTGCTGGCCCAGAAACTTCCACATGCCACAACTGTGGCCCTCCGAAAAATATTTTTTAAAGTTTGTTTGTTTGTTTGTTTGTTTGTTTTTTCTTTTTAGGGCTATACCTGCAGCATATGGAGGTTCCCAGGCTAGGAGTCTAACCAGAGCTACAGTGGCCGGCCTACACCACAGCTCATGGCAATGCTGGATCCTTAACCCACTGAGTGAGGCCAGGGATCGAACGTGAAACCTCATGGTTTCTAGTTGGATTCATTTCCACTGCACCACAACGGGAACTCCAAAAGATTATTTTATTTTATTTCCTCAATAGATTATTTTTTTTCTACTGTACAGCATAGTAACTCAGTTACACATACATGTATACGTTCCTTTTTCTCACATTATCATGCTCCATCACAAGTGACTAGACAGTTCCCAGTGCTACACAGCAGGATCTCATTGCTAATCCATTCCAAAGGCAATAGTTTGCATCTATTAACCCGAGATTCACAGTCCATCCCACTCTCTCCCCCTTCCCCTTGGCAACCACAGGTCTAATATACGGCACAAATGAACCTTTCACAGAAAAGAAAATCATGGACTTGGACAAAAGATTTTTTTCTTGTTGTTTTTTTTGCCATTTCTTGGGCTGCTCCCATGGCATATGGAGGTTCCCAGGCTAGGGGTCGAATCGGAGCTGTAGCCACCGGCCTACACCACAGCCACAGCAACACGGGATCTGAGCCGCGTCTGCGACCTACACCACAGCTCACGGCAATGCTGGATCCTTAACCCGCTGAGCAAGGCCAGGGATCGAACCCGCAACCTCATGGTTCCTAGTTGGATTCGTTAACCACTGAGCCACAACGGGAACTCCTGGACAGAAGATTTTTTAAAAAAGAAAGAAAAAATGTGATTATCTCAAAGATGCAGAGAAAACATTTGACAAAATCTACCACTCATTCCAGGTGTTTTAAAAAAAGAAACTCTCAGAAAACTAGAACTAAAAGGTAATAACTTCTCAACACGATAAAGAGCATTTATGAAAATACTGATAGTAACATCAAAATTAAGACTGAATGCCTTTCCTGGTAAAATCATGTGCAAAGCAAGGATGTGGACTCTCTCATCACTTCAGTTCAATATTATCCTGGAGGTTCTAGCCAGTGGCATCTGGCAAGAAAGAAATCAAAGCCATGAAGATTGGAAAGGGAGAGGCGAAGCTGTTTTATTCAAAGATGACATGCTCGTCTGTGTAGAAAATCATATGGAATCTACAAACAAGCTATTAGAACCCACAAGCGACCTTAGCAAGATTGCAGGATACAAGGATCAATATACTACATTTAATTGTATTTCTATATACTTGTAATTACCCATAGCAAATTTAAAATTCCAAATATGATTTATAATAATGTCAAAAATAATGTGCAAGATCTGTGTGCTGAGTACAAAACTTTGCTGAGAGAAATTAAAGATGGAACTAAATGGAGAGAGGCACATATTCACAGATCAGAAGACTCAATTTTTTTTCTTTGTCTTTTTGCCTTTTCTAGGGCTGCTCCTGCGGCATATGGAGGTTCCCAGGTTAGGGGTCGAATCAGCTGTAGCTGCCCAGCCTACACCAGAGCCACAGCAACGCAGGATCCGAGCCGTGTCTGTGATCTACACCACAGCTCATGGCAACGCCAGATCCTTAACCCACTGAGCCAGACCAGGGATCTAACCCACAACCTCGTGGTTCCTTAGTTGGATTCGTTTACACAGTGCCACGATAGGAACTCCTTTTCTTTCTTTTTCTTTCTTTCCTTTTTCCTACCTTCCTTCTTTCCTTTTTCTGTAGAATTGACTGACAAGTAGATTCTAAAATTCAGATGGAAATTCGAAGGACGAAAATCAGCTTTCAAAAGTAAGAAAAAATTTGGAAGTCTTGAAATTTCTGACTTGGACTTACTGTGAAGTTATAATAATAATTAAGACATTGTGGTATTGGAGTTCCCATTGCAGCTCAGCAGGTTAAGAACCCAACTAGTATCCGTGAGGTTGAAGGTTCACTCCCTGGCCTTGCTCAGTGGGTTATGGATCCATCGTTGGGGCAAGCTGCGGTGTAGGTCACAGATGCAGCTCGGATCTGGTGTTGCTGTGGCTGTGGTGTAGGCCAGCGGCTACAGCTCTCATTCGATTCCTAGCCTGGGAACCTCCATATGCCACGGGTGCAGCCCTAAATAGACAAAAAAAAAAAAAAAAAAAGACATTATGGAATTGGTATCAAGACAGCCAAATGGGGGTGTGGTGGTGGGGGGGAATTGGATGAATGTGTTCAAAGGTTACAATTTTCAGTTATAAGATAAAAAGTCTATGGATGTAATATACAACAAGATGACCCTATTGGAGTTCCCGTCATGGCTCAGTGGTTAACGAATCCGACTAGGAACCGTGAGGTTTCGGGTTCGATCCCTGCCCTTGCTCAGTGGGTTAAGGATCCGGCATTGCCGTGAGCTGTGGTGTAGGTCGCAGACACAGCTCGGATCCTACGTTGCTGTGGCTCTGGCATAGGCTGGTGGCTACAGCTCCGATTCAACCCCTAGCCTGGGAACCTCCATATGCCACGGGAGCAGTGCAAGAAATAGCAAAAAGACAAAAGACAAAACAAAACAAAACAAAAAACAATTCTGGAATAGAAACAATTAAGAGATCCTGAAAATCCGTTTTGTGTAATCTAAGCTTGAGGAAACAAGTAAATGTATTGGGAATAATGGGAGCCAGGTTACTTACTAAAGGAATTACAAATAAAAGAAGTTACAAATATGGGTGGAAGAAGACAAGAATGTACCCTGAAATGTTGAATGAGAATTGGAGGTAGCAAGATGAACTCATGGCTTTATTTAGGTATTTATTGTTGGCTGTGCCACAGCATGCAATAGTTCCCAGGCCAGGGATCAAACCCGCACCACAGCAGTGACTGGAGCCATAGCAGTGACAACAATGGAAGCTTAATTGCTAGGCCACTAGGGAACTCCAAGATGATCTAACAGTTTCAGATAACACAGTCAAATTGAACTGTGTGTGTGTGTGTCTGTGTGTGTGTGTGTTTATTTCCCATGTCTGCTCACTGAGAGGTCCTCGAAGGAGATGTACCTTTAGCAATGAGCAATGAGCCCACTTTGGGTATATATTTGGTTTTCTTTTTCTTTTATTTCTTTATTTTTGGCTCTGCAGCAATTCCCAGGCAAGGGATCCAACCTGCAAGAGCAGAAACTGGAGCCACAGCAGTGATACGCCAGTTCCTTAACACATTGAGCCACCAGAGAACCCCCAATTTCCATGTCTTACTTTTTTTTTGTCTTTTTAGGGTAACACCTGTGGCACATGGAGGTTCCCAGGCTAGGGGTCCAATCAGAGCTGTAGCTGCCAGCCTACACCACAGCCACAGCAAGGTGGGATCCAAGCCGAGTCTGCAAGCTACACCACAGCTCACAGCAACACCGGATCCTTAACCCATTGAGCAGACCAGGGATTGAACCCACATCCTCATGAATACTAGTCAGGTTCAGTAACCAATGAGCCACAACAGGAATTCCTTACTTTTTATTTTGAAATAACTTCAGGAGTTCCTATCGTGGCGCAGTGGTTAACGAACCCGACTAGGAACCATGAGGTTGCAGGTTTGGTCCCTGCCCTTGCTCAGTGGGTTAACGATCCGGCGTTGCCGTGAGCTGTGGTGTAGGTTGCAGACGCGGCTCGGATCCCGTGTTGCTGTGGCTCTGGCGTAGGCTGGTGGCTGCAGCTCCGATTGGACCCCTAGCCTGGGAACCTCCATATGTCGCAGGAAGGGCCCAAAGAAATAGCAAAAAGACCAAAAAAAAAAAAAAGCAATAACTTTAGACTTATAGAAAAATTGCAAAATATTCCCTATATCCCCTTCATTCAGATGTTCCTATGTTAACATTTTGCCAATTTCTTTTTTTTTTTTTGTCTTTTTACCTTTTCTAGGGCCGCTCCTGCAGCACATGGAGGTTCCCAGGCTAGGAATCTAATCGGAGCTGTAGCCGCTGGCCTACACCACAGCTACAGCAACTCAGGATCCAAGCTGCATCTGCGACCTACACCACAGCTCATGGCAACACCGGATCCTTAATCCACTGAGCAAGGTGAGCAAGGATCGAACCTGCAACCTCATGGTTCCTAGTCGGATTCATTAACCACTTAGCCATGATGGGAACTCCAATTTTGACACTTTTCCTTTATCATTCTCTGTCTCTTTCTTTCCTCCTCTTTCTCTCTCTTCCTCCCTCCCTCTCAGTGTGTGTGTGTGTGTGTGTGTGTATGCTTATTTGTGTCAGGAGTTCCCAATACCATCCCCAGCTTCGGTGATTCAACAAAAGGACTCAGGGATTTCAGCATATACTTCCTGTTGTGGCTCAGCGGTAACAAATCCTATTAGTATCCATGAGGACATGGGTTCGATGCCTGGCCTTGCTCAGTGGGTTAAGGATCCAGCATTGCTGTGAGCTGTGGTGTAGGTCACAGACGCAGTTCTGATCTGGCGTTGCTATGGCTGTGCCGTCGGCTGACAGCTGCAACTTCAATTTGACCGCTGGGCTAGGAACTTCCATATGCTGCGGGTGTGGCCCTAAAAAGATTAAAAAAAAAAAAAAAGAAAGAAAGAAATCCAGCACTGGCTTCCTTGTGCTCTCTACCTCCCGTGAGCAAAGGGAAAAGGCACACAGGGCAAAGTCCAAAGCAAGCACAAGCTTCCAAGAATCTTCTCCCAGTGGAGTCACACAGGGCACATTTAATTCCTCCAGCAATGAGCTGATATGACACGGTGTGATGTGTCGTTTACCAGGAAGGCCATTGGAGACGCAGTGCCTGAGGTTTTCACTGGGCACTGGTCGCTAGTCTACCTAGCATGTACCAAAATTCCAGATTCCCCGAGGGAATGCAATGAGCAATGAGTTCAGCATAAATCACATTGTTTGGACCAACAGTTTGGCACAGGGAACCATCCTTATTATTTAGAAAAGGTTTTATATCAGTACAGGGAATTGTTTACCAACTAAGTTTCCAGAAGCCAGTCAAGGGTCAACCTTGCAATCAGATCTTTCTAAGGACAGGCAGTCTCAGCTGTACGATGTTAACTGCTTCCTGTACACAAAGGCATATGAGAGAAAGACATTCCCAAGGGAGTAGAGCTACTGGGGAAAATAGAATGAAGGTTCCTCAGAAAACGAAGGATAAAGTTGCCATACAATCCAGCAATCCCACTCCTGGGTCTATATCCAGACAAAACTATCATTCAAAAAGATATATGTACCCCTATGTTGGTAGCAGCCCTATTCACAACAGCCAAGACATGGAAACAACCTAAAGCTCTGTTGACAAATAAATGGATAAAGAAGATACAGTATAGGAATTCCCGTCGTGGCTCAGTGGTTAACGAATCTGACTAGGAACCATGAGGTTGCAGGTTCGATCCCTGGCCTTGCTCAATGGGTACAGCTCCGATTCGACCCCTAGCCTGGGAACCTCCATATGCCATGGGAGTGGCCCAAGAAATGGCAAAAAGACAAAAAACAAAACAAAACAAAACAAAAAGAAGATACAGTATAATGTGAAGATATATATATATATATATATATATATATATATATATATATATATATAAAACATGCACATAATGGACTGCTACTCAGTCATAAAAAAGAATGAGACAATGCTATTCTCGGCAACATGGATGCAACTAGAGATTATCATACTAAATGAAGTTAAGTCAGAAACAGAAAGGGAGTTCCCTTCGTGGCTCAGCGGTTAATGAACCCGGCTAGGATCCATGAGGACACAGGATCAATCCCTGGCCTCGCTCAGTGGGTTAGGATCTGGTAGTGCCATGAGCTGTGGTGCAGGTTGCAGATGAGACTCGGATTGGGTGTTGCTTGTGTCTGCAGCGCAGGTCAGAGGCTCTAGCTCTGATTCGACCCCTAGCCCAGGAACCTCTATATGCTGAGGGTGCGGCCCTAAAAAGCAAATAAAAAAAAAAAGAAAGAGAAAGACAAATACCACATGATATCACTTTTTTTATTGTTATTTCCTCAATACAGTCTTTTTTCCACTGTACAGCATGGTAGCCCAGTTACACATACATGTATACGTTCCTTTTTCTCACATTATCATGCTCCATCACAAGTGACTAGACAGTTCCCAGTGCTACACAGCAGGATCTCATTGCTAACCCATTCCAAAAGCAATAGTTTGCATCTATTAACCCGAGATTCACAGTCCATCCCACTCCCTCCCCCTTCCCCTTGGCAACCACAAGTCTATTCTCCAAGTCCATGATTTTCTTTTCTATGGAAAGGTTCATTTGGGCAATATATTAGATTCCAGACATAAGTGATATCATATGGTATTTTTCTTTCTCTTTCTAACTTACTTCACTCAGGATGAGAGTCTCTAGTTCCATCCATGTTGCTGCAGATGGCATTATGTCATTCTTTTTTATGGCTGAGTAGTATTCCATTGTGTATATATACCACATCTTCCTCATCCAATCGTCTGTCAATGGACATTTGGGTTGTTTCCATGTCTTGGCTATTGTGAATAGTGCTACAATGAACATGCGAGGGCATGTGCCTTTTTTTTTTTTGCTTTTTGCTTTTTAGGGCCACTCCCACGGCATATGGAAGTTCCCAGGCTAGGGGTCTAATCGGAGCTATAGCCGCCAGCCTACACCACAGCCACAGCAACTCGGGATCCGGAGCCACGTCTGCGACCTACACCACAGCTCACAGCAATGCCAGATCCTTAACCCACTGAGCAAGGCCAGGGATCGAACCCACAACCTCATGGTTCCTAATCGGATTCGTTAACTACTGAGCCATGACGGGAACTCCTGGTGTGTCTTTCTTGGTGCATCACATCAGGAGCCACAAAATACCAATTTGTCCCTATATTGGTGGTGTTAGTATTGTCTACTTGGTTGAGGTGGTGCCTGCCAAAGTTCTCCACTGTAAAGTTATCCCTGGAGTTCCAATTAGAGGCACATGAAACAGAGATAAAGCAAGCTCTATTTTCAGATGATATGATTCTGTACCTGGCAAACCTTAGAGAATCCACGATAAAACTAGCTCTTACAGGAGTTCCCGTCGTGGCTCAGTGGTTAATGAATCCGACTCTGAACCATGAGGTTGCGGGTTCGATCCCTGGCCTCGCTCAGTGGGTTAAGGATCCGGCATTGATGAGCTGTGGTGTAGGTCGCAGACGCAGCTCGGATCTGGCGTTGCTGCGGCTGTGGCGTAAGCCAGTGGCTACAGCTCCAATTGGACCCCTAGCCTGGGAATCTCCATATGCCTTGCAGGGGGGGGGGGCGCCTAGAAAAGACAAAACAAACAAATAACTCTTACAATAAAATATTCAGCAAAGTGGAATGATATAAAGTTAACAGACATTCAATTCCCTTCATATACATAAATAATAACCAGTCAGAGAAACTATAAGAGCAACAAAGAAGATAATACACCTTAAGAAGGATCGTAACCTGAAAAGAAATGTGCCAAAAAAAAATCTATGTGAGGAAAACTTTTTTATGTAAACATTTTTTGGGCTGTACCCACAGCACGCCAAAGCTCCTGGGCCAGGGACAAGGCCAGATACTTAACTGCTGAGCCACCAGGGAACTCTAGAAAACTTTAAAATGCATTTGCCAAAACCCATAGGCCTTTATAGTACACACAAAAAAATGCATCTTAATGTATGAGAAATTTTAAAAACCAACCAGGAGGTTAGGGAATCCCAGTATGGAATGAAACTAACATAATCTAACTATGTTACAAATGTATGACATACAGTCACTGAAGAGGGTGAGGAAAAGATATGCCAACCCAAGTGACCTTGGAAAATGGCATTTTGCTTTTTTTTTTTAAATTTTTTTTTTAGGGCCTCACTGGTGGCATATGGAGGTTCCCAGGCTAGGGGTCCAATTGGAGCTGTAGCCGCCGGTCTACGCCACAGCCACAGCCACGTGGGATCCGAGCCACATCTGCAAACTACACCACAGCTCACGACAATGCCAGATCCTTAACCCACTGAGCAAGGCCTGGGATCGAACCCGAAACCTCACAGTACCTAGTCAGATTCACTTCTGCTGTGCCATGACAGGACCTCCGAAAATGGCATTTTGACTGGAAACTTGAAGGCTAAAGTCAAAGGGAACCACAGAAAAGAACTTAACTCTGGTAAAGTTGTTTCCCACAGGGGTACAGTTTAACAATTCCGGTATTGCTATATGTGTACAGAGAGATCAGACAATTAAAGAAATGGGTGGTGAATGGATGCAGCCGGGGTCATCACTGTTGGAGTGGAAGGCTACGCATAAGCGAGAAATGAAGGCTAGAATGAACCTCGTAATATTGCAACATCAGTACGGCTCCATCTTCAAATATATAGAGATGGATCGATACAAAAAGAAGTATACATATGTGTATATACATCGATTAGCAGGCAGACCTCAATTTTCTAGCTTCTAGGATCATAAACATGGTCAAAAGACAACTGACATACTGGGAGAAAATATATGCAACATATACTGCAATGTAATGTTAATATCCCCCAAACACAAAGAACTCTTGAAAATTAAGGGGGAAAAACTCCAAAAATCGACTACAGAAAAATGAGCAGGAGTTCCCGTCGTGGCGCAGTGGAAACAAATCTGACTAGGAACCATGAGGTTGCAGGTTCGATCCCTGGCCTCACTCAGTGGGTTAAGGATCTGGCGTTGCTGTGGCTGTGGTATGGGCCGGCGGCTACATCTCTGATTCCACCCCAGCCCGGGAACCTCCATATGCCACAGGTGTGGCCCCAAAAAGACAAAAAAAAAAAAAGGAAAAAATGGCAAAAGATGTTAACAGACAATTCACAGTTTAAGAAATGATACTAGGAGTTCCCATCGTGGCTCAGTGGTTAGTGAATCCAACTACAAACCATGAGGTTGCGGGTTCGATCCCTGGCCTCGCTCAGTGGGTTAAGGATCCGGCGTTGCCATGAGCTGTGGTGTAGGTTGCAGACGTGGCTCGGATCCTGAGTTGCTGTGGCTGTGGTGTAGGCTGGTGGCTACAGCTCCAATTAGACCCCTAGCCTGGGAACTTCCATATGCCGCTGGTGCGGCTCTAAAAAGACAAAAGAGAAAAAAAAAATGTTACTAAGGAGTTCCCAGTGGGAACAGTGGGTTAAGCATCCAGCATTGTCATTGCAGCGGCACAGGTCACTGTTGTGTTGAGGGTTTGATCCCTGGCCAGGGAACTTCCACATGCCATGGATGTGGCTAAGAAAATTTTTAAATTATATGAAAAGTATAACTTCTCATAATTAGAGAAACATAAATTACTATTTTTTTTCCTTTTTTTGGCGGTGCCGTGAAACAGCTTTGATGTGGAATCTCAGTTTCCAAACTAGGGATTGAACCTGGGCCACAGTGGTGAAAGCACCAAATACTAACCTCTAAACCACCAGGGAACTCCCTGAGATACACAAATTAAATAAATAAATAGACAAACTGTGATATAGTACAGAATTCTACTTATCAATACAAAGGAAAAAATACTGCTGCACACAACTTGGATGAATCTCAAATGCATTATGCTAAATGAAAGATGCCAGACACAAAAGAGTACATATTGTCTGATTCAATTTGTATAAAACCTTACAAAAGACAAATATAATCTATAGTGATGGAAAGCCAATCAGTAGTTGCCTGAGATGGATTAGAGGATTGGGAGCAGGTACCAAGCAACCTTTTGTGAATAAGGGTAATTTTCTTTCTTTCTTTCTTTTTTTTTTTTATCTTTCCTAGGGCCGCCCGCGAGGCATATGGAGGTTCCCAGGCTACGGGGCTAATCGGAGCTGTAGCCACCGGCCTACACCACAGCCACAGCAACGCGCGGGATCCAAGCCATGTCTGTGACCTACACCACAGCTCATGGCAACGCCAAATCCTTAACCCACAGAGCGAGGCCAGGGATCAAACCCGCAACCTCATGGTTCCTGGTCAGATTTGTTAACCACTGCGCCACGACGGGAACTCCACCTAGGTATTCACTTTTTGATACAGCAATCCCAGTCCTATGAATTCACCCTGAAGATATATCTCAGGTAATTAGAAAAATACATGTATGTACTAGGTTATTATTTTCGGCATTGTTTATAATTGCAAAATATTGGAAACTACATACATGGGCAAACATAGCACAGTTGGTTAAATTGATACAACTACAAAAATGGGGTGCTGTGTACCTGAGACACACACACACACACACAGATTATCAAATAAAAATGCAAAGTGCAAAAGCGTAGTTACAGTATGCTACCCTCCATGTAGCATAAAGATAAATATGATAACATACATGTATGTGTCCTGGTGGAACATTTTTCCTTCTACCCTTCTAGGTTCTTTGCTGGTTTAATAATTAAAGTGACATTGCACAGATTGACAGGAGAAAAAACTAATTTCGTAGGTACAGGATACCTACAAAAATATGAGACCCAGGAGTTCTGTCATGGCTCAGCAGTTAACGAACCTGACTAGGATCCATGAGGACGCAGGTTTGATCCCCGGCCTCGCTCAGGGGTTGAGGATCCGGCATTGCCCTGAGCTGTGGTGTAGGTCACAGATGTAGCTTGGATCCGGCATTGCTGTGGCTCTGGCATAGGCAGGCGACAACAGCTCTGATTCGACCCCTAGCCTGGGAACCTCCATGTGCCACGGGTGCAGCCCTAAAAAGAGAAAAATAAATAAATAAATAATTTTTAAAAAATGAGACCCAAAGGTAGTTGGGCAATCGAGGCTTATATGGCATCCTGAGCTAAGGAATGGCACAGAGACTTCAAAGGGGCTTCAAAGGGCAGCCAAACAATTCATAGGACAATAAGAGCAGAAGTTTGGTAGTCAAATGTTTGTCCTGCGCCATGCAGGGAAGCCTTTCAGGAAAAAAATGTATCTATGGTAATAGCTCTCTTTTGGGGCCATACTCCCATCTAAATTCTTCTAGGCAGTTGAAAGAGAGGTAAACGTTTTTCTCCCCCCCCCCCTTTTTTTTTAGGGCCGCACCATCAGCATATGGAAGTTCCCAGACTAGGGATCCAAGCAGGGCTGCAGCTGCCAGCCTACACCACAGCCACAGCAATGCCAGATCCGAGTTGAGTCTGTAACCTACACCACAGCTCACGGCAATGCGGGATTCTGAACCCACTGAGCAAGGCCAGGGATTGAACCCGCAACCTCATGGATACTAGTCAGGTTCGTTAACCACTAAGCCGCGAAGGGAACTCCAGTAAATGTTTTTCTTAAGTGTATTGGGTCTTGATTACCTTCAGTTCAAAATAAGCCACATGCCAAAGCGGCATGTTCTGTACACATTTCTCCAAAGAAGACAGATAATCAAAAGGCACATTAAAAGATGCTGAATACTGCTAATTATTACACAAATGCAAATCAAAGTGGCTTGTTTTAGGGTGGCATTTCTGCTCCTGTTCATGTGTGCTCATTTGTGTAAAAAACAGAGAAAGGATAGACCAGAAAATAAATAGATTAGTTATCACAAGGGACCGGGAGGGGGAGGGCAAAATGAAATTAAAATGAAAACAAAAGAACCTAACCATATTTCAAATTAATCACACAGCCTAAGGAGGAGAGGAGTGGAGTCAGGAGAGGGAGAACAAACCCAAGTAAATTTTTTTTTTTTTTGGCTTTTTAGGACCGCACGTGCAGCATATGGAAGTTCCCAGGCTAGGGGTCGAATCAGAGCTACGGCTGCCAGCCACAGCCACAGCCACAGCCACAGCCACAGCCACAGCCACAGCCACAGCAATCTGGGATCCCAGCTGCATCTGAGACCTACACCACAGCAACGCCAGATCCCTAACCCTCTGAGCGAGGCCAGGGATCAAAACTGTGACCTCATGGATGCTAGTCAGATTCATTTCTGCTGAACCACAATGGGAACTCCCCCAAGTAATTTGTGTGTGTGTGTGTGTGTGTGTGTGTGTGTGTGTGTGTTGTCTTTTTAGGGCCGCACCCACGGCATATGGAGGTTCCCAGGCTAGGGGTTGAATCGGAGCTGTAGCTGCCAGCCTACACACATCCGAGCCGCGTCTGTGACCTACACAACAGCTCACGGCAATGCCAGATCCTTAACCCACTGAGCAAGGCCAGGGATCGAATCTGCAACCTCATGGTTCCGAGTCGGATTTGTTAACCACTGAGCCACGACGGGAACTCCTTGACATGTAGTGCTTGATCACGCATCCTCACGCCTGTACAGTCTCTACACCGACAAAAACGCAGGGCCAGGATCTGGCGCTCGGCTGCAGTGGTGGGGGTGGGGGGACATGATGGGGTTTGGGGGCTGGTGCCTTGCCTTACACCCTGCTCTAGGGCAGATGGGAGCATAGTGGTCTTGCTACATCCCAGGTTAACAGTAGGGTTAGTGAGAAGCAGAGACAAACAATATGAAAATATAATACTGGCAAACTATTTCCCCTGCTTCTTTGGTATTTTCCAAAATTCTCTCATCAAAAAATTATAAGGGAAGCACACCATTAAAAAAGTACAGTTTTGAAGTTCCCTTGGTGGCACAGTGGTTAATAAATCCGACTAGGAACCATGAGGTGGCTGGTTCGATCCCTGGCCTCACTCAGTGGGTTAAGGATCCTGCATTGCCATGAGCTGTGGTGTAGGTCACAGACACGGCTCGAATCCCGAGTTGCTCTGGCTCTGACATAGGCCGGCGGCTACAGCTCCTTTTTGACCTAGGAACCTCCGTATGTCTCGGGTGCGGCCCTAGAAAAGGCAAAAAAAAAAAAAATTTTACAGTTTTAAGTATTTACAGAAGGGGAGCTCCCGTCGTGGCGCAGTGGTTAACGAATCCGACTAGGAACCATGAGGTTGCGGGTTCGGTCCCTGCCCTTGCTCAGTGGGTTAACGACCCGGTGTTGCCGTGAGCTGTGGTGTAGGTTGCAGAAGCGGCTCGGATCCTGCATTGCTGTGGCCCTGGCGTAGGCCGGTGGCTACAGCTCCGATTAGACCCCTAGCCTGGGAACCTCCATATGCCGCGGAAGCGGCCCAAAGAAATAGCAAAAAGACAAAAAAAAAATTAAAAAAAAATAAGTATTTACAGAAGCCATTATGGTATATTACATAATCCATACACAGTATATGAACAAATTCTTCAGTGAAAGCACTTGTGAATTCCTGTTCCAGTATATTCAAGAGCATACAGACATACAAACACCTTCCTAAATGTGTACTGCCCATCCTGTATCTCACTTATGTTACAGTATAGTAAGTGGGAAAAAGACCATTTTCTTTCTTTCTTTCTTTCTTTCTTTCTTTTTTTTTTTGTCTTTTTAGGGCCACACCCTTGGCATATGGAGATTCACATGGAGATTCGTGGGCTGGGGGTCGAACTGGAGCTACAGCTGTTGGCCTACGCCACAGCCACAGCAACACAGGTTCCAAGCCATGTCTGCGACCTACACCACAGCTCACGGCAATGCTGGATCCTTAACCCACTGAGCAAGGCCAGGGATCGAAAGTTTGTCCTCGTGGATGCTAGTTAGATTCGTTAACTGCTGCGCCAGGACGGAACTCCTCCCTGAGTAATTTTTGAACACAGTATTTTGACTACCATCCGATTAAAAATAAAAGGAATTGCATCAAATATTGAATCCATGGTTAGGTTGTTAAACACAATATGTTGACTATAGACCACCATAAGCCTACAGACAAAAGAAGCTGTAAAAAAGTATTGGCCTTGGAGTTCCTTTGTGGTGCAGTGGGTTAAGGATCGGCCTTGAAATTGCAGCTGCCCTGTTCACTGCTGTGGCACAGGTTTGATCCCTGGCGAATTGGGAATTGTCCACATGGCACAGCCAAAAATAAAAAATAAAAAAGGAATTGGCCCCTAGTTGGTAGATTTGTTGTGGTTTTTTTTGGTTGCACCTGCAGCATGCAGAAGTTCTCTGGCCAGGGATGGAACCCACGCCCTAGCTATAACCAGAGCCTCGGCAGTGACAACACCAGATCCTTAACTCACTGAGCCACAAGGGAACTGCTGGTAGACTTGTTTTTCCCACTCTTACGGGCGGGCAATTCTGGAATTACTTAATGTAGATTATATGATTACACAAAGAAGAAAATTTATTTTGGATAATGGGAGCTAGGTTTTTTTCCTGCCGGAGAAGGGATTTACAAATATGGAAAGTGAGAAAGCTAGAATGAATCTTGTATGGTTGGGCTGAAATGTGGTGTAGGTTGCAGACTCGGCTTGGATCCCGCGTTGCTGTGGCTCTGGTGTAGGCCAGTGGCTACGGCTCTGATTCAACCCCTAGCCTGGGAACCTCCATATGCTGTGGGTGGGGCCCTAACAAGTAAAAATAAATAAATACATAAATAAATAAATAAAATGATGGTGGCATGTCAAAGGGACACAAAGCCAACTTGAAAGAGCTCCCACTGGCCAAATCTAGGACAATTTGAGCATCAAATGAAAAAATGATAGTTATTGATTATAAATCATTGAATAAAGTAAAAATTATGCCTGTACAGATAAAAATACATAAATGGGGAAGAAGAGAAAGCTTTTCCTTATGGTAGAATAATAACTAACAAATATGAAAGGAATGTTGATGTTAGAAAAATCATTGATGGAGTTCCCGTCGTGGCGCAGTGGTTAACGAATCTGACTAGGAACCATGAGGTTGCAGGTTCGATCCCTGCCCTTGCTCAGTGGGTTAACGATTCGGCGTTGCCGTGAGCTGTGGTGTAGGTCACAGACGCTGCTCGGATTCCGCGTTGCTGTGGCTCTGGCGTAGGCTGGCAGCTACAGCTCCGATTCGACCCCTAGCCTGGGAACCTCCATATGCCATGGGAGCGGCCCAAGAAATGGCAAAAAGACAAAAAGAAAAAAGAAAAAAGAAAAATCATTGATGGATGCTGAAGCCAAGGGTTCAAAAATTTTATATATATAGAGAGAGAGAAAGAGAGAGAAAGAGAATGATAAAGAAAAGGTGGCAAAATGTAAACAATTGATGAATCTGGCATAAGGGTACAAAGAATTTCCTTGTACTATTCTTGCTTTTCTGAATGCTTAAAATGGCATCAAAATTAAGTTATCCCTGCCAAAAGAAAGCTAAGGAAAATGGGGCGTATCCTAATACAAATACGTTGCCACTCAACATGCTTTCTAATTTTTCTCTTTCCCAAATAAAAACTACTGCTTGCCTGACAGGGTTTGGAGAGGCTTATAAGCAAAAGAGAGACTTATAATGTATTTTAATACTTATTTGAATGTTCCTGGTGTTCCGCCATCCTATTTTTTGTTTTTTAAATGAAGACTTTTCGTTTGATTCACTGCCATTGTTTCCTCATAGGTATTTTATATTTATTAGTGGCTAAGCCCTTCACCTAACGACAGCAGCGTGTTAAGAAAATCAGTGTCAAGGCTTTAAAGAGAAAAAAAAAAAAAAACGCCAGAGGCTTCATAAGGGGCGGGATTCCCTTATGGGGTCACCCGGAGGAGGGCGGGAACAAGATCAGCGCAAGGCTTCCGCTTTCATTAAGTCAACCATCCTCCTTAAAGGAGTACCGCGGAAGTGTCATTTTCGGTCGGCAAACACTTCCTTAGCGACGAGTCCACCGATGACACAGGGATGCCATAGTGTCGCATCACAATGGGTAGTCTGTGAGAGCTTAAAATCCAGATCAAATGACATAGGTTCTGGTAAAATATTAGATTGCAATTCACCTAACCTGTCGGTTTCCTCTTCTTCTCTCGGTTTCCAAAACACTGGACTTCCGGAGTAGACTTCTCCCCCTCTCTTCCTGCCCAGTGGTTTGGTCCGACCTTAATTCTAATGACAGGAGGGACAAACTGCGTCTGCGCAGAAAGCTGTAGGGGGGGTGGGGGGGAGGAACATGGCGCAAGCTCTGTCTGAAGAGGAGTTTCAGCGGATGCAGGTGCCGCTCGCCGGGGAAAAGACCACCGGGCTAGGCGACAAGGGGGCGGGAAAGAGAGAAGTCGTGCCATGGGTCTGGGCAGGGGTTGGTTGGGATGGATCTTGAGTCTGAGGGGTTGGTCTGGGGAAGGGAAACTGAGGCTCCGAGTGCTGATACTACTGGATTCTGAGATTCTGTTGGGCTCTGAGGGGTTGGATTCTGTTAGCCTTGTGGGCGGAGGAGAAAGTCCTAGCGTGGGCGGTACCTTACTCAGACCTGGGGGGGACGATACCTTTGGGCCCGTGCGGGGGACACCTGGGTGGGTGATGATAATGTTGGGCTTTGAGGGAAGGAGATCCTGAGAGGGCGAAACCATTTTGTCTGGAGAGGAAGGAAGCGGGCGTTGGGCTGTTTGCGTCATGGTGGGGGGAGCTCTGGAGAGGGCAATACCATTGCTGGTGGGAGGTGGACGTTTTTGTGGGAGATACCATTGTGTCAGGGGACAGGGGAAAGACCCCACATGTTGTCATTGTTCCTGGGAAATGGAGCTTCTGTGCGAGAGGGGTGTAGCGGATCCCAAGAGAGGGCAGTACCATTGGATGATGAGGCGTGATCCCATTAGGCCTGGGGTGAATGGGTAATACCATTAATCCTTTTTGGTGAGAGACCAGAGGAGGTGAAAGAGTGATCCCTTGGACTGCCGTGGAGGGGACATCACTGCTCTGTAGGGAGGTACCCTAGCTGAGGACTCTGACTACTTGATTCTTTTGGGGGAGACTCTGAGGTGAGATGACAGGCCAAAGTGGGACCTTGTTGCGAGAGTTCCTAACTGGAGAAGACCATTGGGTTTAGTGAGTGGGGAGACTCTGAAAGGTGGAAACCTCTGGTAGGGTCCTGTGGAGGACAGGAGGGACTCCAAGTAAGGACAGGTCATCTGTTGGTCCTTGAATGAAGGAAACCAGTTGTTACTGTGTGAGGGACCCTGAGGGTGGAAGGGCGAGGTCATTGGACCATAAAAGGGGAAGGGCTCTGTAACTTGTACAGGTATTCCGTGTAATCCAGTTGACCCACCCAAGGCCTTGTTTGGGGAAAAACCCTGAAGGATATAGGGCCATTCCATTGGAGGTCTTGAGGGGTATAGGGGACTCTTGAGTGAGGAAGATTGATTCCATTGACCATGAGTGATGGGAAAACCATTGGGCTCTGATGGATAGGAACTTTTTTTTTCAGGACCGAACCCATGGCATATGGAAGTTCCCAGGCTAGGTGTCGAATCAGAGCTACAGCTGCCGGCCTACACCTCAGCCACAGCAACGCCACATCCGAGTTGAGTCTGCGATCTACACCACAGCTCATAGCAACGCTGGATCCCGACCCACTGAGTGAGGCCAGGGATTGAATTCACATCTTCATGGATATCAGTTGGATTCGTTTTTGCTGCGCCACAATGGGAACTGCTGGATAGGGCCTCCGAAGTGGGTGCCAGCGGTGTTCCAGTTGGATCAGGACAGGGGAGACAGATCACAGAATCCGAGAGAGGACGGGGCAAGAAGCTTCTATAGAGGCTCTGTGCTGTCTCCTTTAGTAGACCACCCCGGGATGGAGGCTGGCGCCATGGAAGAGAGGGAAAGGTCCTGGTGGAGTAAGGGATAGCGGTTCTGGAAAGAACTGACCTCAGTGCCCTGGAAGGGTAGTAAGGAGGGGTATGCTGTTTGGAATGGCCCATACATTACTTTTCCTCAATTTTTTTTTTTTTAAGGCTGCACTTGTGGCATATGGAGGTTCCCAGGCTAGGGGTCGAATTGAAGGCACAGTTGCTGGCCTACGCCACAGCCACAGCCATGGGGGATCCAAGCCGCATCTGTGACCTACACCGAAGCTCATGGCAACGCCGGATCCTTAACCCACTGATCGAGGCCAGGGATCAAACCCGCAACCTCATGGTTCCTAGTCGGATTCATTTCCGCTGCTCCGCAACGGGAACTCCAACTTTTCCTCAATTCTTGAAAGGGGTCTGGACATATTTGGAGAGCCTTGTAGACAGGGACCCTGGGCAGCCCCCTTTTACTCAGTGAGATTGGTCATAATCCGAGGCCCTCTTCCCTTGGGAAAGAGGGCAGAAGGCAATCCCTGGCCCCCTATTCTGGCCAAGAGGATGGACAATACCTCTGACAGAAGATAGAACAGTATTGGGTGTGTGATGAGGCAGCTGAGGCGAGGGGGCAGAACTTTATCCTGTGGACCTGGAGAGCCATGGAACCCACGTGAGCATAGTGGATTGGAAGGGGAGAGATGGAGGCAGCAGGGAGATAGAGAGGTGAGGCTGGCTGTGGTTATAAACAGAACTGGAGGAGTTCCTGTCGTGGCGCAGCAGCAGTGAATCGGACTAGTATCCATGAGGATGCGGGTTCAATCCCTGGCCTCGCTCAGTGGGTTAAGGATCCGGCGTTGCTGTAAGCTGTGGTGTAGATTGCAGATGCAACTCGGATCTGGCCTTGCTGTGGCTGTGGCCTAGTCTGGCAGCTGTAGCTCCTGTTTTCAACCCCTAGCCTGGGAACTTCCCTATGCCTCAGGTGCGGCCCTAGAAAAAAATAACAATAAATCAGCAAAAGTGGAGAAGGTGGGATGGGCCGAGCAGCTGGAAGCTCATTTGGGAGGCAACAGGCACAGGTCTTAGGAGTGAATAAAAAGGCACACGGAGGGCAGCAGGGTCCATGGGGCTCAGAGATTGGTTCCCTCCCTGTGAGGGTAGGTGACACATTCCTGCCAAGTCATTTCCCTCCCTGCTTCCCCCGCTAAGGCTCAGCTCCTAGAACTCCGGACAAACAACTACCAGCTTTCGGATGAACTACGCAAGAATGGTGTTGGTGAGCCAAAAGGGTCTCATGAGATGGGGGCGGCTTTGGGGGACAGAGGCCAAGGGGAGGAAAAAAACCTCAGAGGCCTGGCAGGAGGACCTTTCGGCTCCTGCCGCTGACGGAGGCTGAGACGCTCTGCTTTCCCCACACCAGAACTCATCAGTCTTCGACAGAAGGTCGCCTACCTGGATAAGGAGTTCAGCAAAGCTCAGAAGGTACCTCCCTCCGCTCATTCACCCATCCATGTTTCCTTGCAGCTATCTGTTCCATGAGCACCTCCAGCGTGCCAGACCAAACGTCGCATGCTGCCATGGGTCATTCAAAAATGTCTCCGGGAAGTCTCCTTTGCTAATAGCATCTAGGTCTGCTTAATTTATTGATTCACATTTACTCTTCTTTTGAAGATTTTCATGTTTTCCATTCTAGTTGATTTAACACTGTTCTGTCAATTTCTACTGTACAGCAAAGTGATCCAGTCATTCACACATACACATATACATTCTTTATCTCACATTAGCCTCCATCATGTTCCATCGCAAGCCTCTAGATATATAGTTCCCTGTGCTCTACAGCAGGATCTCCTTGCTTATCCGCTCTACATGCAATTGTTTACACCTATTAACCCCACATTTACCCTTTTTTTTTTTCTCTTTTTGGCGGGGGGCCTGCACCCGTGGCACATGGAAGTTCCCAGGCTAGGGGTCCAATCGGAGCTGTAGCTGCCAGCCTAGGCCACAGCCACAGCAACGCGGGATCCAAGCAGTGTCTGCAACCTACACCACAGCTCACGGCAACGCCGGATCCTTAACCCACTGAGCAAGGCCAGGGATCGAACCCGAGACCTCATGGTTCCTCGTCGGATTCGCTTCCGCTGCGCCACGGCGGGAACTCCGTATTAACCCCACATTTACTCTTCATTCACTTTTCATTTTAATTACTCATTCTCATTCACAAATTGCTCACTAAACCAGCAAGTCTGTCAGTAAATCTGCCTTGAATCTGCCTCCGTTTCTCCACTCACACCCCTGTCTTGTGCTCCTGCTCCCTATCCCTGTGATGGTCCTGTTGGTAAAGTGAGACTCAACCTACCTCTCAAACCCTTTGAAGGTGAGATAGCATATAATCTCCGATGGCCCCTCAAGGCCTTCAAGGCCCTCTTTGGTCTCTTTCTTCACTGCTCTGTCCCCATGCAGAGCACATTGTCATACACAGGATGTGCTCCTTCCATACTTGTTAGATGAAAGAATACAGAATGCCGAAAGTCTGGCAGCCGTCGAGCTGGGCTTCTCGTTGGTAGGGCGTTGATTCCCCAACCTGGCAATGTCCTCAGCTGCCCAGCAGGGGAACAGCACTTCCCACGGGGCATTGGAAGGGATCCACCTAGGTGTGTTTGGACAGATGTAGCAACGAAGCCACAGCTTCTGAGCCTGGAGTCCCAGGCCCAGGAATAGCCTCAGGCGCTCGGGGGGAAGGATGTAAGCAGGGCGCTTCTCATTTACCCACTCACTCACTCACTCCATCCTTCCTGTGGGCTCCACTCGCTGTGTGAGTTCTGTGGATAAAGATGTCCCCATCCCGCAACCGCTGTTATCATTGTCCCCCCCGCTGACACTTGCCACAGTATCTCCCTACCCTTCATGGTAATGAGGGCGTCCATCTCTGTTTACCTTCTCTCTCTCCCCACCTCACCTTTAGGCACTGAGCAAGAGTAAGAAAGCTCAGGTAAGGGGACCCCTGGTGGGTGACTGTGTCTTAGAGGGGATATTTCTATTGGCCAGGATCTCCTTGTACTGGCCTTTCTTTCTTTGTGTGTGTGCTCCCATGTGTCTTCGTGTCTTTGTCTTCCTGTTTTGTCTCTCACTCTGCATTTCTCTCTGTGTGTTTTTCCTTCTCTCTTTCTTTCTCTTTATCCTCCTCTCTGAATCTCTGTTTCTGCCTTTCCTCTTCCTCTCGAAATCTTGTTTCCCTCTCAACTTTCTCTTTGTCTTTCTCGCATCTGTTCCTATCTCTGTCATCATTTCTCCCTTTCCTTCTTTCCCTTTATTTCTGACTCTTTGTTTCTCTCTCCCTTCTTCCTCTCTCTCTACTGGAGTCATTTCTTTCCTCACCCCCCCTCTCTGTTCTGTTCTTTCTCTGTTGCTCTCTTTGTCATCCTACCTTTTCTTTTTTTCCTCTCTTCCCCTCCCCATCCCTCCTTCTCTGTCTAAACCCCTCTCCCCTTCTCTTTCTGCTTCCTTTCTCCTCTATTTCTATATACTCCTCTCCTCATCCTCCTCTCCTTCCCCATCTTCCCTTCTCTCTATGCCCATGTTTCTCCCTCCTTGTATCTCTCTTTCCCCCCATATCTCCTGATTTCACCCATCTCATTCTTTGTACCCTATGTTCCCCCCACCCAATGTCATTTTCTCTCTCCCTCTGTTTCTTTGCCCTGCTTCCCCATACTTTCCATCCCCCGTTGGAGACCTAGCCCGCATCTGCCACTGCAGGAATTCGAGGGGCTGCTGAGTGAAAATGAGATGCTACAGGCAAAGCTGCACAGCCAGGAGGAGGACTTCCGTTTGCAGAACAGCACGCTTATGGCCGAGTTCAGCAAGGTGCTGATGCCCTGGATAGTTGAAGGAGGTCCACGGGATAGGGGACACCTGGGCTGAAGCGGGAAGGCAGCTGAGGGTGGTTGGACAGAGGCTGGCCCTGTGTCACTGTCCATGGTGCTGAAACAAGGCCTGGCTCTCTGTTGGGGGGTAGCAATTTGACAGATGGGGCCACCCACTGTACTAGAATTAGAAGGCTGCAAACTATGAGGGCAGCTGGTTCCTGATCAAGTCACTCCTTTTCTTTGAGCTTTAAGTCTTCTTGTGTATTTGGGGGTGGGGGGATGTGGTGCTGTGGAGTCCCCGGCTGTTGGGAGGGTCTTAGGTAAAATTCTTATGCTTAATATGGGATAAAAAGACGTTCAAGCTGCTTGCCTTTTCCTTCCTTTCATCTGCCATGAGCCTGGGGTTCTAGTTGTAAGTAATTTGTCCTGGATTGGATAATTCTGTCTTCTCACTGATTTTAGTGTCTTGGCTCTTTCTAAATCTACTGGGCAGTGAGAGACATTATTATTTTTTGTTCCCTTACCTATCTTTTGTATCTGTGGTCAATGATTTTCTAAGTTCTTAGTGTATTTTAAGGGAGAACATCTCATAAAACAAAAAAGATATCTCCAAGGCTCAACCTGAGAATGTAAGGCTCAAGACTTTACAAAGGAAAAACAAACCAAAAACACAACCTTTGTGCAGGTACAATACTAGGAGAGGCAATTTAGTAAATAGTAGTTAAGAGCCAGAAGGCCTAGATTAAACCCTTGGCTCTACCTCTTATTAACTGTAACCCTGAGCAGGTCACTCAAGCTTCCTGTTTCTTGAGTCCTAAATGTTTAACATGGAAATGGTGGTGGAGTTCTCTCACGGCACAGTGGGTTAAGAATCCAGCGTTGTCACTGCAGTGGTTTGGGTTGCTACTGTGGCATGAGTTCAATCCCTGGCCGGGGAATTTCCACATGCTGCAGGCACAGCAAAAAAAAAAAAAAAAAAAAAGGAGGGAAAGAAATGATGGTAATGACAGGACCTGCCTGGCAGGGCTTTTGTGAGGATTGAATGGGTTAATGTGTGTAAACCACTTAGAACTGAGCTTTGCACGTAGTATCAGTTCTGTAGGTATTAGCTACTGATAGTATCCTTTTACTAATTCATTTTCCCTCTAAAATATTTCTTGACTGTTAAAAAAAAGTTTTATATCCATCCTGTGGCCTAGCCCTGCCTCAGCCCTTTCCGCCTCTCACCTGCCCTATTCCCACAGCCTCCTCACTGGTCTCCTTGCTTCTAGCTTCTTCTCCCAGCCCAAGCCATAAAGGTTGTCCCAACCTGCAGGTCTTAACACATGGCTCCTTTAGACAACATGTCCCGGTGTGTCCTTACCCCCAAAAAATTCAGAACCTCTGGTGCTCATAGCAGCTGACCTCATCACCTCACTTCTTCCTGCCTCCATCTTCAATGGTATCATGGTTCTTGCCAGGTGAGACAGGGGCAGGTATTCCTCCATAAATCCAGCTCATGGTTTCTCAGCACCTGCCCTGGGCTAGGGACTGAGCCAGGTATAGAACCTCCTTCTCACTCTCCCTCCTCCTCCTGGAAGCTAGACATGCTCACAGAGAGACCTGAGTTCAAGACCTGTCTCCACCACTTACTTGCCAAGATATTTCAGCTCAATTGTTCCTTCAACAAATAGTTACTGAGCTCCCACTATGTGCTCTAGCACTGATAGGTGACTGTTCCATGGTGTCTACTTTGTGCCAGCTCCTATTTGATGTGCTTTACATTATTCACTCATTTAATTCTCACAACAAGCCAATCATTTCTATCCCTAGTCACCAGATAAGGAAAACTGAGCCCCAGAGAGATGAAGTAATTTGTGCCAAGGTCATATGGCCAGTAAATGGCAGACTAGAAATTCACATCCAGGCAGTCTGGTTTCAGAATGTGTACTTGTGGAGTTCCTGTCATGGCACAACAGAAACGAATCTGACTAGGAGCCATGAGGTCGCGGGTTCGATCCCTGGCCTTGCTCAGCGGGTTGAGGACCCGGCATTGTCGTGAGCTGTGGTGTAGGTCGCAGGCACAGGTCGGATCCTGCATTGCTGTGGCTGTGGTGTAGGCCAGCAGCTATAGCTCTGATTAGACCCCTAGCCTAAGAACCTCCATATGCCATGGGTGCCGCCCTAAAAAGACAAAAAAAAAAAAAAAAAAGTCTATGCTTGTGAGCCTGTTACAAAATAAAATTTAATTGTGAATCGTAATTTATGATCCAAGAGTTTTTAGGGATTTAAGAAGTTAACATATTAGGTAAATTTAATTGTGACTTGTGCTAGGTAAGAAAGAAATGAACAGAGTGCTGTGCTAGAGAGTTTTGGAATTTCTGTGTTGGGGGCTGTTACTTGAAAGATGACATTTGAGCAGAGCGTGAAAGGATTCAGAAGAACTGAATGAAAGGAATAGTGTTCTGGAGTTCCCATTGTGGCTCAGTGGCTTAAGACCCCAACATAGTGTCTGTGAGTATGTGAGTTCGATCCCTGGCCTTGCTTTGTGGGTTAAGGATCCAGCATTGCAGCCGTGTAGGCCCCAGATGTGGCTCAGATCTGGTGTTGCCAGGCTAGGGATCTGAAGTTCCCAGTCTAGGGTTGAATGGGAGCTGCAGCTGCCAGCTTACACCACAGTCACAGCAACTCGGGATCCTTAACCCACTGAGCCGGGCCAGCGGTTGATCCTGCATCCTCATGGATACTAGTCCGGTTTATTACTGCTAAGCCACAACGGGCGCTCCAACAAATATTGTTCTGATTCTTTGCTTTTCTGCTTCCTCGTTCGTCCGCTCCTTAGCTCTGCAGCCAGATGGAACAGCTGGAGCGGGAGAACCAGCAACTGAAGGATGGAGCTGCTGGGTCAGGGGCTGCCCAAGCTGGGAGCCTTGTGGACGGAGAGCTGCTGAGACTGCAGGCGGAGAACACAGCCTTGCAGAAAAATGTGGCAGGTGCGTGGAGGCCCTCCTGGGGATGTGGGGACCTTGGGGGCTCCAGCAGGGTGTGGTCCTCCCAGGGGAAGGGAAAAGGCTTCAGAATCAGGCTTGGCCCTGCCATGAACCTGTCTATGACTTTGGACAAGGCATTTCACCTCTCCAAGCCAAAGCTTCGCCATCTACATATCGTGATGTCCACCACCTTGACAATTGTCGCAGAGATGAGAGGTGATATCTTTCTGAGTTTGGTTTAGTGCCTGGTAGCTAGTAAGTGTTAGAGGTTAGCAGATCGAACATCAGAAAGGAGATGTTTGTTTGGGAGTTCCCTGGTGGTCCAGTGGTCAGGACTGGGTGCTTTCACCATTGCTGGGTTCGATCCCTGGTCTGGGAACTGAGATCCCACATCAAGCCCCTGCATGCTGCGGCCAAAAAAAAAAAAAAAAAAAAAAAAGTATCCAGAAAGGAGATGTCTGCTAAATGAAGACGGTGAGCAAAGGAGAGTTAGGAAGATTCTGAGCCTAGGTGTCAGGGGGCTCTGGAACGAAAACTGAAAGAAAGCTTGGTCAAGTGTGGGAGTGTAGTGATATGTGGCCTTTCAGAGAGCAGCCGGGGCTTGTGGGGTGGTGAGTGGTAGTTTGGTGATCCGGAGGGAGACTTTATAGAATGTGACTGGGATTAGAGGTCCCAGGGGCATTCAGTTGTAGATGGAAGATGATGGGCATCACGTTGGAGGTCTGTGGGTAGGGCTTGGAGATGGATGGTGGTGCTTGGGGAAACTAGTTTGGGCCGATTTGATAGCAGACAGGATTTCCATGGTTGGCGAGACTGAAAAACTATCTGTGTGCCTGGGAGTTCCATTGTGGCGCAGTGGCAATGAATCCGACTAGTATCCATGAGGATGCGAGTTCGATCCCCGGCCTCGCTTGGTGGGTCGGGGATCCAGCTTTGCTGCGAGCCGTGGTGTAGGTCAGACGTGGCTCAGGTCCTGAGTTGCTGTGGCTGTGGTGTAGGCCTGCAGCTGTAGCTCCGATTCGACTCCTTGCCTGGGAACGTCCATATGCCTCAGGTGTGACCCTAAAAAAGCAAAAAAAAAAAAAAAGTGAGAGGTTGCAGGGGGGCGGGCTGAACATTTGTTTTGCAGGCTCGTGGTCATTGGGGGCAGGGTTTCTGCTACCTAAGGAGTCGAAGGCCAGTTCTCCCTCTCTTGGAGGAATGTCAAGGGCCTTTGTAGGCGACCTCATCCATCATATGTCTCTGTTCTACCCACCAGCCCTGCAGGAGCGCTATGGGAAAGAGGCTGGGAGGTCCCCAGCTGCCAGTGAGGGGGAGGGGGACCCCCCAGGGGGCCCAGCTTCCCCTGTTCTGCCCCCCATGCCGTTGGCAGAAGTGGAGCTGAAATGGGCGATGGAGAAGGAGGAAAAGAGACTGCTCTGGGAGCAACTGCAAGGCTTGGAGGTGAATCTGGGTCTGTCGGGGCCCAGGGTGCCAGGACACAGGCAGATGCCCTGGCTGTGCCTGAGGTCCCACGGAGATGTCTGAGACATCACCTGTCTCGTGGGCTGATGGGTTAGGGAGGCAGGAGGGCAGGGAAAGGCATAGGCCTTAACCTCCTCCCTTGCTGACAACGACGCCCTCCGGCATCCTTCCCAGCAGACCTTGAAGCAGGCCGAAACATCCAGGCTGCAGGAAGAACTTGCTAAGGTGGGGCTGCTGCGCTTTCCCTGGACTTTGCCCCACCCCCAGTCCCCACCTGCCATGCTTCCCCTGGCAGGGCACAAGGGGCAGAGTCCCTCCTCAAAGCCTCAGTTTTGTCATCTGTGAAATGGAGAGGCAGTTATGTCTCAGATCTGCTTTCCCTCCGAGATGGGCTAATGTGGTCCCTTCTATGTCTGGTACATAGCCGACCACATCCCATCCTTTTGTATCCTCCCAGCTCAGCCTGTTCATGCATCTGTCCATCCATCCAAGCATGTATAGATGGCTGGCTCTTATGTTAAGAATTTGAAGGGAGTTCCCGTTATGTTAAAAATTTGAAGGGAGTTCCCGTCGTGGCTCAGTGGTTAGCGAATCCAACTAGGAACCATGAGGTTGTGGGTTCGATCCCTGCCTTTGCTCAGTGGGTTGAGGATCCGGCATTGCCGTGCGCTGTGGTGTAGGTTGCAGATGCGGCTCGGATCCTGCGTTGCTGTGGCTCTGGTGTAGGACGGTGGCTACACCTCCGACTCGACCCCTGGCCTGGGAATTTGACCCCGAGGGAGCGGCCCTAGAAAAGGCAAAAAAAAAAAAATTGAAGGGGGCACAGTCTTTATGGCATTAGCTTGCTGTGGCCCCCTTTGCCTGGCAAGGCAATAAAGCTATCTTTTTCTCTTTCACTCCCCCTCACAAAAAAAGAATTTGAGGAGTTCCCATTGTGGTTAAGGATCCGAAATAGTCTCTGTGAGGATGCAGGTTCAATCCCTGGCCTTGCTCAGTGGGTTAAGGATCTGGCTTTGCCACAAGCTGAGGTGTAGGTCGAAGATGCGGCGGATCCATTGTTGCCGTGGCTGTGGCCTAGGCCAGCAGCTATAGCTCCGATTGGCTCCCCAGCCTGGCAACTTCCATATGCTGCAGGTGTGGCCAAAAAAAAGAATCTGAGACCCAGTGCTGAGGCAGCCAATCCCGATTCTGCTTTGCAGGCCTCCCAGCTTAGCCATTCTGTGATGTGGCCATCCATCAATAGGGTTGGGGGCATAAATGCTTGGGCTTTGGAGCCTGAGGGAGCTGGGTAAAGGTCACATTTTTGCTGCCAACAAGCTATGCAACCAAAGTACCTAACCCTTCTGACACTCAGTTTCCCCATTTATCAAACTGATAGTGCTCATTTCTCAGGACTATTTTGAGGATTCTACAAGATAAGTCCAGTTTCCTTTTTTTTTTTTGTCTTTTTGCCTTTTCTAGGTCCACTCCGACGGCATATGGAGGTTCCCAGGCTAGGGGTCAAATCAGAGCTGTAGCCGCCAGCCTACGCCAGAGCCACAGCAACGCAGGATCCAAGCTGAGTCTGCAACCTACACCACAGCTCAGAGCAATGATGGATCCTTAACCCACTGAGCAAAGAGCCAGGGATGGAACCCGCAACCTCATGGTTCCTAGTCAGATTCGTTAACCACTGCTCCACGACGGGAACTCCCAAGTCCAGTTTCCTAAAAGGACTTAGTAGGAAGTGATTGTACACGTGCAGTTTATGTTTTGTCCTTATTAATATTAATCTCACTGTTATCACTTGTTCTCCCCTCCCCCACCCTAGCTCTCCGAGAAACTGAAAAAGAAACAAGAAAGGTAATTTTTTTTTTTTCCCCCAGAGGTTGGGGAAGGGGCTTGTGGTGGGACTCCGGAGGGAACTGACTTGTGGAACTGACCTGTGAATGCCTGTCTTTCTGTGCCCAGTTTTTGCCGCCTGCAGACCGAAAAGGAGACACTATTCAATGACAGCCGGTAACTACCAGGGTTGGAGATATTGGTGGACAACTGGGCAGTGCCCAGTGGCATTAACCAAAGTTCACAGGGGCAGAGCTGGGAGACTGGGCCTCAAGCCATGATCATTGTGCCCCCCCCAACCCCGCCAATCACCCCCAGGAACAAGATTGAGGAGTTACAACAGCGGAAAGAAGCTGATCTCAAAGCCCAGTTGGCCCGAACTCAAAAGCTGCAGCAGGAACTTGAGGCTGCCAATCAGGTGAGAGGCTGGGTTTTGAGATCACTGGGATGGGGACAGGTCTGGGAGTCTGGGGAGCTCTGAGGTCTGGAGAGGCTAGTTGGCAAGTCTGATATTTCCTGTGTTAGAAATATAGGCACTGGATGGGTCCTGGGCCTGCTAGGAGCTAGGGAAATGGGACCTAGAGAGCCCCCAGGGCCTGAGGTGTTGGGCTAGGAATCTGCATGAATCAAAAACCTCAGGGCGTGGGCGGAGTTCCTGTTGTGGCTCAGCAGGTTATGAGCCCGACTAGTATCCAGGAGGATGTGGGTTCAATCCCCGGCCTCACTCAGTGGGCTAAGGATCATCCGATGTTGCTGTGAGCTGTGGTGTAGGTCACGGATGTGACTTGGATCCTATGTTGCTGTGACTGTGGGGCAGGCTGGCAGCTGCAGCCCCGATTTGACCCCTAGTCTGGGAACTTCCATGTGCTGTGGGTGTAGCCCTGAAAGGAAGGAAAAATCTCAGGGGGGCTGAGGACTTGGAGGATCTGTGCCACAAGTTTGGCTGAATCTAAAATTCTGGGGGATTAGATGTAGTTCCCGTCGTGGCGCAATGGTTAACGAATCCGACTAGAAACCATGAGGTTGTGGGTTCAGTCCCTGGCCTTGCTCAGTGGGTTAAGGATCTGGCGTTGCCGTGAGCAGTGGTGTAGGTTGCAGACGCGGCTCTGATCCAGCGTTGCTGCGGCTCTGGCGTAGGCCGGGGACTACGGATCCGATTAGACCCCTAGCCTGGGAATCTCCATATGCTGCGGGAGCGGCCCTAGAAAAGACAGAAAGACAAAAAAATAATAATTTTAAAATAAAAATAAAATTCTGGGGGATTAGAGACAGGAGTATGGAGAAATCTATGGTTATTGGACTGGGACCAAGAGTTGGAATGAGTCTGAATTCCCCGGATGTTGGGTTACTTTGAGACCTGTGGCAGCCGGGCAGATGTAAGACTTTCAAGGGTAAGACAGGCCTGGAGAGTGGGTCCATTTGAGATCCTCAGAGCTTGGGGGCTGGCTTGGGGCCTGAGATACCTAGGAAGTTGAATCATGTGGGCTGGGTGGTCCTGAGACCCCTGGAGCCTGTGAATAAAAAAACTGGCGAGTCGGAGACATCCAGAGACTGCAGCAAATGTCTAGGTGGGTCTGAGGCTCCCAAGGCTTGGGGGCTGCCTCCTGGCTTCCCCCTAGAGTGAGTGAGTTTGAGGTCCCTTGGATCGGGGGATATGGTGGCTTGTGGGTCTAAGGCCCCCTAGGAGCAGGGGACAGAAGTCTGGGTAAAACTGAGTTTTCAGTTAGCTGGGTCCGAAGATCCCCAGAGACTGGGGACAGGTGTGGCAGGTGAAATATTGGTCTGAGGCCTCACCAAGGCAGTTATATTAATATGCAACCTATGGGGTCTGGGGCTGTGCGTGCATGGATCTGAAATTCTTTTTTTTTTTTTTGTCTTTTGTCTTTTCTGTTTTTTGGGCCGCGCCCATGGCATGTGGAGGCTCCCAGGCTGGGGGTCATCGAATGAAAGCTGTAGCCACCAGCCTATACCACAGCCACAGCAACGCCAGATCGGAGCCGAGCGTGCGACCTACACCACAGTTCACACCAACACCGGATCCTTAACCCACTGAGTGAGGCCAGGGGTTGAACCCGTGTCCTCATGGATGCTAGTCAGGTTTGTTAACTGCTGAGCCATGATGGCAACTCTGGATCTAAGACTCTTGGGAACTAGGGGTATGTGGGGTTGTGTGTGTCTAAAAATCCTTGGGGGAGTTCCCATTGTGGCTCAGCGGACATGAATCTGACTAGGATCTATGAGGATGCAGATTCAATCCCTGGCCTTGCTCAGTGAGTTAAGGATCTGGCATTGCCATGAGCTGTGGTATAGGTCGCAGACTCGACTCGGATCTGGCATTGCTGTGACTGTGGTGTAGGCCAGTAGCTACAGCTCCGATTCAACCCCTGGCCTGGGAACCTCCAAATGCTCTGGGTGTGGCCCTAAAAAGACAAAAAATTTAAAAATTTTTAAAAATCCTTGGGAATTGGGGTCAAAAGTCTGATTGAAGCTGTAGTCCCTGGAGGCTGAGTGTGTCTGAGAATCCTGGGGCCTCTGAGCTGGAATCTGGATGAGTGTGAGACCTCTTATGGATGAGGGCTGAGTGAATTTGAAATCCCCAGGAGTCTAGGTGTTTTCTGAGATGCTTAGAACTGGGATATAGGGGTGTCTGAGGCCCCTGGGGGTCATGACCTAGAGTTTGGGTGAGCCTGAGATCTCCGATGGCTGGGTAGTCCAAGACCCTCAAGTGCCGGCAACATGCTGCCGGGTGGTCAAAGAGGGAGTCTGTATGGTTATATGTACCCCAGGGGAGGCTGCAGTCTGGAATGGGCTCCCCCGACCTGATCCCCACAGAGCTTGGCAGAGCTGAGAGACCAGCGGCAGGGGGAGCGCCTGGAGCATGCGGCAGCACTGCGAGCCCTACAGGATCAGGTACATTGTACCGAGCGGGCTCTCGGCGGGGGCAGCCTCAGTGGGCGATGTACACCAGGCAAGGCCCCAGGGGTCCTGCTTCCCCTGGTTGTGGTTTGTGTGTGTGTGTGTGTGTGTGTGTCCTTTCTTTCTTGGCTGTTGGTAGGTCCTGCCTTCCTGTTCTGGACCTGCTCTCACTTGTTGTGGGGACGGGGCCAGGTGTCCATCCAGAGTGCAGATGCGCAGGAACAAGTGGAAGGACTTTTAGCTGAGAACAATGCCTTGAGGACGAGCCTGGCTGCGCTGGAGCAGGTATAGGACACGTGGGAGCCCACGCTGAGCCCTCCCCAGTTCCCTGTCTCCCTCTGCTTCTGACCCCAGTGGGGCAGGGTCGCCTGGACTTCATGCTGTTCTCCTGCCTCTTGTTTCTCTTTCACTCTCAGCTTCTCCTTTCTGTTTTTGTTTTTTTTTTAGGGCCGTACCCACAGCATATGGAGGTTCCCAGGCTAGGGGTCCAGTCGGAGCTGTAGCTGCCAGCCTTTGCCAGAGCCACAGCAACGCAGGATCTGAGCAGTGTCTGCGACCTACACCATAGCTCACGGCAACGCCGGATGCTTCACCCACTGAGCGAGGCCAGGGATCGAACCTGTGTCCTCATGGATCCTAGTCAGATTTGTTTCCGCTGCGCCAGGACGGGAGCTCCTCAGCTTCTTTCTGTTGGCTTCCACCCCTCTTCTCTCTGGCCATCCATCCCTGACTCTCTTGCATTCTAGTTTCTCTCCAGTAAAGTGCCGGAAGTGTACTGATCTCAAGTGTATACTCAGTGATTCATCTTTGTCTATCTATCTGCACGTGGCCACCCCCCAGATGAATATCTTGAGCATTTTCAGCACCCCAGAAGATCCCTTTTACCCCTTCTCAATCACTACTTCCCCAGCAGTAACCACTCCTCTGACCTTTTTTTCAACGTAGATGAATTCTGTGTGTTCCTTGACTTCATGTAAATGGAATCAGACACCCAGTCTTATGTCTGGCTTCTTTCCTGCAGCCTTATTTTTTATTTATTTATTTATTTTTTGGTCTTTTTGCCTTTTCTTGGGCCGCTCCTGCAGCATATGGAGGTTCCCAGGCTAGGGGTCTAATCGGAGCTGTAGCTGCCGGCCTATACCACAGCCATGGCAACTCAGGATCCGAGCCACATCTGTGACATACACCACAGCTCACGGCAACGCCGGATCATTAACCCACTGAGCAAGGCCAGGGATCAAACCTGCAACCTCATGGGTCCTAGTCGGATTTGTTAACCTCTGCGCCACGATGGGAACTCCCCTGCAGCCTGATATCTCAGGTTTATCCATATGTGGCACTGATCGGTCCTGCTATCTCTGTGTACGGTTTCCTTCTATGAATACGCCACATTTATCCAGTCCCCTGTTGATCTCTTTTTCTCACTGCTTTTCTCTTTGAAATCCGCTGCCCCCCTCCTCTCCCTGACTCTTTTCACCTCTCTCCCTGGTCTCCCTGGAACTGGGAGGCTCACACCCTGTGACTGGCCCCTGGAGCCCCTTTACCTCCGCTTCCCATCATCACCGCTCTCTCCAGATCCAAACATCAAAGACCCAAGAACTGAATGCGCTCCGGGAACAGACTACTGGGCTGACAGCTGAGTTGCAGCAGCGACAGGCTGAGTACGAGGACCTCATGGGACAGAAAGATGACCTCAACTCCCAGCTGCAGGTGACACCTCTGGCTCCACCCCATCTTCTTTTAGTTCCCTAGTGCTGGCTCAGTGGAGTTTCCCATGAGCTGCAGTGGGAAGACCATGGAGTTAGACGGACTTGGGTTCCAGTCTGACTCCTAAACCTCCTAGCACCTGTGTGTCCTAGACCAAGTCATTTCAATTCTCTGAGACTGAGCCTCTGCAGTTAGTTAGGGTAGCCATTCTGATTCCATAACAGAAACCAGAACAAGAGTGGCTTCTATTAAATAAGACTGTCGTTCTCCCTCATATAAGAGTCCAGGTAGGTTGTCCGGGGATGGAATGATGGCTTTCTCATGACCAGTGGCCCAGGTTCCTTCTCCATTGCTGTTCTGCCACCTTCAACTCAATGCTTCTTTTTTTTTGCTTTTTGGGGCCGAACCTTTGGCATATGGAAGTTTCCCAGGCTAGGGATCAAATTGAAGTTGCAGCTACCAGCCTACGCCACAGCCACAGCCACAGCCATGCCAGATCCGAGCCGCGTCTGGGACCTACACCGCAGCTCACGGCAACGCTGGATCCTTAAACCACTGAGCGAGGCTGGGGATCGAACCTGCATCCTCATGGATCCTAGTTGGGTTTGTTATCACTGAGCCATAACAGGAACTCCCAGCACAAGATTTCTATCTTGGCATCCAAGATGCTTGCTCAAGCTCCCTGCCGCCATGTTTGTATTCTGTCTGGAAGGAAGGGGGAGGAGGGGAAGGGCCCAGCGTGCCCCTTTCCTTTACGACCATCACCTAAATTACACTCACCACGTCTGCTTACAGAAATGAATCCCGCGGCCACACCTAACGGCAAAAGAGCCGGGGAAATGTCAGCTAGCAGACCATGTGCCCACTCATGAAGTCTCTTGGTGGAGAAAGAGGGGGGAATGAATACCGGGGTGCAGCTAGTTGTCTCTGCCATATTTCCCATCTAGAAATGGAGAGAACATCACCCACGTTGCCAGGGTCCAGGGAGATGCCCGACCAGAATGTCCCGGGTGACCAGCTGCCTCCTGGGGGCTCTTTATCAAACCTTTGTCCCCACGCTAGGAGTCATTGCGGGCCAACAGTCGGCTGCTGGAACAACTTCAAGAAATCGGTCAGGAGAAGGAGCTGTTGACCCAGGAACTGCAGGAGGCTCGGAAGGTGGGCAGCACCGGGCGGGGAGGCCCAGTGCGTGCAGGGGGCGGGGCAGGTGATGTGGGCAAACCCACGGGAATGGGAGGAGACAGGAGGTGACCAGTTCCACAAGGATGAGGGAGGGAGGGAGCCTTTGCAGCAGGGATGGGGACGAGGTGGACCTTGGCTTGTTGGCCTGGGCCTTGTTTGGCACTGGCTGGAGGTGGGGAGGTTGCCTGACATCCTGCTGCCCCCTGGTCCTGACGCCAGAGTGCTGAGAAGCGGAAGGCCATGCTGGATGAGCTGGCCATGGAGACGCTGCAGGAGAAGTCCCAGCACAAGGAGGAGCTGGGAGCAGTCCGGCTCCGGCATGAGAAGGAAGTGCTAGGGGTGCGTGCCCGCTACGAGCGTGAGCTCCGAGAGCTGCACGAAGATAAGAAGCGGCAGGAGGAGGAGCTTCGTGGGCAGATCCGCGAGGAGAAGGTGGGTGGGTAGATGATACCCTTCTGCCTCTAAAACCTGGGGAGCTGGAGTTCCCGTCGTGGTGCAGTGGTTAACGAATCTGACTAGGAACCATGAGGTTGCAGGTTCGATCCCTGGCCTTGCTCAGTGGGTTAACGATCCGGCATTGCCGTGAGCTGTGGGGTAGGTCACAGACGTGGTTCGGATCCCACGTTGCTGTGGCTCTGGTGTAGGCCGGTGGCTACAGCTCTGATTCGACCCCTCGCTTGGGAACCTCCATATGCCACGGGAGCGGCCCCAGAAAAGGCGAAAAGACAAAAAAATAAAATAAAATAAAGCCTGGGGAGCACTGCTCTGCTGACAGGCCTGGGGATGGCGAGGATCCGGGGTCTGCTCTGCCGCCTGGCCCACCACGGTCTGCCCTCTCACAGGCCCGAACGCGGGAGCTGGAGAATCTCCAGCAGACGGTGGAAGAACTTCAAGCTCAGGTTCACTCTATGGATGGAGCCAAGGGCTGGTTTGAACGGCGCTTGAAGGAGGCCGAGGTGTGTTGGTAGCTGGTGAGGCACAAAGGCGGATTGAGG
The DNA here is from genome assembly GCF_016906955.1 of Phacochoerus africanus. Classification (NCBI taxonomy): domain Eukaryota; kingdom Metazoa; phylum Chordata; class Mammalia; order Artiodactyla; family Suidae; genus Phacochoerus; species Phacochoerus africanus. The sequence continues at coordinate 45,299,143 of NC_062560.1, read as the reverse complement.
GTGGGGTGTACCGGGTTGTGCTCAGGCCTGGGGAACCTTCTGAGATGCTCTGGTCTTGGGCATCCCCCCAGTGGCCCCTGGCTCAACAGCAGCCCCTTGGAGGGGATCAGGGCATGGCCATCAGTAGGGCACAATATCTGCTCTGCAGATTTGAAAAGACACTTGGAGTTCCTGTTGTGACTCAGCGGAAATGAATCTGACTAGCATCCATGTGGATGCAGGTTCGATCCCTGGCCTTGCTCAGTGAGTGGGTGAAGGATCTGGCGTTGCCTTGAGCCATGGTGTAGGTCACAGACGCAGCTCGGATCCCACGTGGCTGTGGCATAGGCTGGCAGCTACAGCTCCGATTCGACCCCTAGCCTGGGAACTTCCATATGCCACGGGTGTGGCCCTAAAAAAGGAAAGATAAATACCTAAAATGAAATGTAAATGTTGGTCTTCCATGTGAATGGCACAGCCCTAGGTGTGACGCTTCCACGTACACAGTGTTCCCCGCAGGAGTGTCTTCTCTGCATACCCAGGGGCCCCCTTGCCCTCCCTCAACACCCCTCACTGGGCGTGACGTCCCCTGGGGGGGGTATGATGTCCTCTGCGGGCCCGTGGCCAGACCTGGGACTTGTCTTGTAGGAATCTCTGCAGCAGCAGCAGCAGGAACAAGAGGAAGCCCTCAAGCAGTGTCGGGAGCAGCATGCCAGTGAGCTGAAGGTGCCTATTGCACGATGGCTTTCCTCTCGGGTGGGAGGACTGAGGTTCCCCGAGCCGCAGGGCCTGAGCTGCCCTCCGCTTTGCAGAGCAAGGAGGAGGAGCTGCAGGGTGTGCGGGATCAGCTCCAGCAGGCTCAGGAGGAGCGGGACTGCCACCTGAAGACCATCAACAGCCTGAAGCAGGTCACTGGTCCCACCTGGTCCCTCGCCACACCCCAGGCCTCCACATGCAGTAACGGGACAGGGAGGGAGCACCCTGCAGGCAGCTGTGCCGGCACCCACCAGCCCTGCTTTCCCATCTCACAGGAGGTGAAGGACACGGTGGATGGGCAGCGAATCCTGGAGAAGAAGGGCAGTGCTGCGGTACGATGGAGAGTTGTCCAAGCACGGCCCCCTCCTGCCCTGTGGCTCCCCCCTGGGCCTCAGCCCCCATCTCTTCCCTGTTCCCCACAGCTCAAGGACCTCAAACGGCAGCTGCACCTGGAGCGGAAGCGGGCAGATAAGCTGCAGGAGCGGCTACAGGACATCCTCACCAATAGCAAGAGCCGCTCAGGTGAGGGGCCTGGATGTCAGGCAGGAAGATGCTGGGCCTGCGGGCTGGGGCTGCTTCTTGTACTCTGCAGGGTGCTCCTGTGTCTTCTGTCCCACTTGAGCTCGGTCGGTCTTTCACCCTCTCTCTGCATGATCTCGCCATGTGTGTCTCTCTTTTTCTCCTTTTTGCTAGGTCCCTTCTCTGTTTCTATCTCTTTCTGCCTCATGTTATCTCTGTATCTACCTTTCTCTCCTGGCTTTCTCACTCCAGTTCTCCCCTTTTCTCCTCCTGCCTTTTTTTCCTCTCTGTTCCTTTTATCTCTGTCTCTCTTCTCTCTCTCTCTTTTGTCTGTCTGGGCCCCCTACTGCCTCTCATGCACTCCCACGCCTCACCCACTATCTCTGAATCTCTCTTCTCCCTCCTCTCATTCTGTAAATACGACTGAGCCTTCACACTCACATCCAGGGTCTCCGATAGGAAGCCCCCCTGAGTCTCGGTCCTCCAGGAGCTCCCAGTTGATCTCAGGAGACAGACTTAGGCAGCAGCAATGCCATGTGATCATTATGGTAGCTAAAAATCCATTTTATTTCTACCACTTAAGGTAGAACAAGCAACAGAAAAATTCAACTTGCCTCCAACTTTTTTTTTTTACTTTTAGGGCCATACCCATAGCATATGAATGTTCCCAGGCTAGGGGTCGAATCAGAGCTGCAGCTGCCAGCTTACACCACAGCCATACCAGATCCGAGCTGCGTCTGCACAGCAACACCAGATCCTTTAACCCACCGAGCGAGGCCAGGGATTGAACCCATGTCCTCATGGATGCTAGTTGGATTTGTTACTGCTGAGCCATAACGGGAACTCCACTGACTTTTAAAGAAAGTAACAACAGGAGGCACAGTATGTTAAGAACCCAACTACAGGAGTTCCCTGGTGGCCTAGCAGTTAAGGATTCAGCAATGTCACTGCTGTGGCACGGGTTTGATCCCTGGCCCGGGAACTTCCGCATGCCATGGGCACAGTCAAAAACAAAAACAACCCTTGGTGTTCCCGCTGTGGTGCATTGGGTTAAGAAACTGCAGCGACTCGGGTGGCTGCAGAGGCACGGGTTCAATCCCTGGCCCAGCGCAGTGGGTTAAAGGATCTGGCATTGCCACAGCTGAGGTGTAGGTTGCAGCTGTGGCTCAGATTCAGTCCCTGGCCTGAGAACTTCCATATGCTGTGAAAAAAAAAAAAAAAAGACAGAAAGAAAAAAATAGCTTATAAATAGATAAGATTCGGTGATGGCTCTGGAGCATCTCCTGTATTGCAAGCTCAGAGAAAACACGCTCCCTATCCTTCCACAGCCATCCTGCTCTTGCCAGAGATCCTTGGCTTGCGGTGTCAGCTCCCGTCCCTGACACCCAGAAGCAGCTGCAAGAGCAACGGCCCAAGCTTAGTGGCTATGTTTTAAGTGACATGGCAAAAACAGGTGTGTCTCCCCAAATCACTGTCTCTCCAAGGTACTCAGCCTCCTGAGGTTCTCTCTCTTTATAAAAGAGGACTTTTATTTCTGTTCTATTACAGAGTAGTGTACAAATCAGCACACAGGTTCAAATTGTGGGCCATACAGTCTGTTTGTCCATTAGATGAAATTCAGAGTTCCGTGCATGGCTCCGAGTCGGTTACTGTTTTTTCTCTCTCTGTCTCTGCTCTGACTCCTGCCCTTAGTCAGGGTCTCTGTTTGCTTCTATCATCCGCTCTGGCTTGCTGTCTCTCTGGGGTCTTCTCTTGCACGTGGGGGTGCCCCATGCCCTCTCCACCTGTCTGTACCCTGAGTCTGAGCGCATACACCACTTAATGCCCGTGAGTCTCCACATCGCCATCTCTCTCCCCATCTTCACCTTTGTTTCACTTCTGGTGTGTTTGCCTGGAGAGGCGGCTCCTTTTTTCTGCCTCGGCCTTTCCCACCCCTACACTCTGCTTCCGCCGTTCCCCAGTGCCCGAGTGTCTCTTTGCCTCTCTCCATCTCTGTCAAATCTATTTCTGCCTCTTCCTGCCAGTGGCTGCCCTGGGACCCTGGGGGATTGGGGCTCAGGTTTCTCTTCCCTCTCTGCCCAGGGCTCGAGGAGCTGGTGCTCTCAGAGATGAACTCACCAAGCCGGACCCAGACCGGGGACAGCAGTAGCGTCTCCTCCTTCAGCTACCGCGAGATCTTGCGGGAAAAGGAGAGCTCAACTGTTCCAGCCAGAGTAAGGGGCAGGGAAGAGCCTACGGCCCCAGCTTCTCCCCCAATCCTGGGCCCTCCTTTTTGCCTCCCCTGCAGCCATCTCGTCCTCTGGGCCCCGCACACGCATTTTCTTGTCCGCTTCTCCTCAAGCTGCCCAACTTAGCTTCAGATTGCTAAGTGCAGGATGGACAAATTATTCTCTCTGGCCCTTATTGCTTAATGTCCTTTCTTGCCAGTTTTATGAAAACTAGCATTCAATTTCTGAGCACATTCGTTTGCCTCTGGTTGCTTTATGTCCCTTACATGTCTCTCGAATCTAGTATGGTCCCTTTTTTTCCATGACATCAACCTATAGAAGAGACCAGCCCAGCTGACCTGCAGGCAGTCTCCCACCTTTGGGGTTTTCCTGCTGGCTTCCTAGTGGTATCGTTTAGCCTGTTCCCCTCTCCCCCTAGTTTTCCTGTCAGCTGGAGGTTAGAGCTCATTTGCCCCCAGCTCTCCCTTCCTGGTCTCAGTAAGGCTAGGATGTGGTGGTTCTTGTCTCCCGCTTTGGGCACAGGGGCACCCAGAGTCTCTGGGGGCGCCGAGACTTGTCTGCAGCCCCAGTTGTGCAGCCCACCCCCAGCTTGGTTCTTCTCAGCCCCTGATCCTGTCTGGGGCATCGGCGCTGAACCTGGCCTGGCCTCTCCCTCCCCCGCCCCCGCCCCCACTGCTTCCCTGCAGTCCTTATCCAGCAGCCCTCAGGCCCAGCCCCCGCGGCCCGCAGAGCTGTCAGATGAGGAAGTGGCTGAGCTCTTTCAGCGCCTGGCAGAGACGCAGCAGGAGAAATGGATGCTGGAGGAGAAGGTGCGGTCTGCCTGCTTGTCCCCCCCCACCCTGCTCTGGCAGCCGTCAGCCTCCTGGCTGGGTGGCAGGAGTCGGTGGGGACGGGGGGGCCCTCCTCAGGTGTGAACATGCGCAGTTGAGGATCTGAGGTGGGCCCGGCCACCCTGCAGGTCAAGCACCTGGAGGTGAGCAGCGCATCCATGGCCGAGGACCTGTGCCGGAAGAGCGCCATCATCGAGACCTATGTCATGGACAGCCGGATCGGTCAGTGCCCCGTCCCCGGCCCTCAGCCCGGGTCCAGCCCCTCCCCTGCCCCTTCCTTCCCCGCCGTCCAGAGCTGCGGCTTCTCCCCTCTCCTCGAGGAGCTCAACAGAGTTCCCGATGAGACCGCAGGCCGTGGAGGGAGAACCGGGGAGAACCGGGTAGGCCCGGACCTGGGTGTCCTCCTCCTGTTCCGCCTCTTATCTCAGCTCTTCCCCGCCCCGTCTGGGTCTCTGGCTCCTCTCCCCTTTCCTTTCCTTTCTTGAGTGGGTCTCTCTGTCCTTCTCGTTCTCCTTTCTCCTCCCCGTGTCCCTTCCGCTGCTCTCTCTTTCTCCCTTCTCTTCTTTCTGCCCCATCCCCCCCTCATCTTGTCTCCCCATTCCTGCTGCCCGTCCAGATGATGCCATCTCCAGAAATTTCCTATGTCCCTTTTAGGGTCCTTCTCTCCTCCTCTCTCCTCCCGCCGCCGCCGCCGCCGCCGCCGCCGCCGCCCCATCCCCTGTCTTGCTTTTTTGTTCCTTTCTTTTTTTTTTTTTGTCTTTTTGCCTTTTCTAGGGCTGCTTCCCACAGCATATGGAGATTCCCAGGCTAGGGGTTGAATTGGAGCTGTAGCCACCGGCCTACGCCGCAGCCACAGCAACGCGGGATCCAAGCCGCGTCTGTGACCTACACCACAGCTCACGGTGACACTGGCTCCTTAACCCACTGAGCAAGGCCAGGGATCGAACCCGCCACCTCATTGTTCCTAGTCGGATTCGTTAACCAGTGCGCCACGACGGGAACTCCTTTTGTTCCTTTCTTTCAAAGCTTCTCTCCCTCTTTTTTCCGTATTTAATCAGAATGATCCCCTTCGACACGTGCCGAGAATTGACTGCGTGTTCTGTGCAGGTTTGCCTGCAGTCATGGCCGCTCTTCCAGCCCCATTTCTAGCTCTTAGAGGTCTGCCATGGCAAAGCCTTTGCTCCCCTCCATTAAATGGCTTCTCCCCCTACTTTTCTCCCCCACTCTCTGTTTCCCTCTTTTCTGCCCTGTCTCGGTGCACCTCTCCTCTGGCTCGGCCGAGGGGGTAGTTCTCAGCCTGGGCCCTTGCAGATGTGTCTGTGGCAGCAGGCCACACCGACCGCAGCGGGCTGGGCAGTGTCCTGAGAGACCTCGTGAAGCCCGGCGATGAGAACCTTCGGGAGATGAACAAGAAGCTACAGAACATGCTGGAGGAGCAGCTCACCAAGAATATGCATTTGCACAAGGCAAGTGTGGCGTGCCAGCCTACCCCTCTGTCTGTCCAGCCACACGGCCCCCCGGGTCATCTGCCAGTTCCCCCTCCAGCCAGCCCCTTCCCTAAGCACTCCTGCCGCTCATCTTCCCCTCCTCCATCCACTTCCTAGCAGTTTAGTCTTGCACGCTTCCCTCCATCCTCGCGTCCACCCACTCACGCATTCATTCACACACTCACCCACTCTCCCGTCAGCCCCTCCTACTATCGCCCATCTGCCCCGCTACTCATCTCATCATCTGCCCGTGTCTCTGCGCCCCATTTCCTGATGTATCGCGTTCTCTCTCTCACCTACTCCTCAGTCACTCCTTGTCTTTGCTTTCACCCACCCGGCCAGCGACCTGCCTGCCTACCTGTTGTCCTCCATGTGTCCTCTGAGCCGTTCCTTGGTCCACCTATTTGCCTACCATGGACCCCCCCCTCCCCCACCCCGTCCCCCATGCAGCTACACACATGTCCACTCACCCATCCTGCCACCCAAGCGTTTCCCTATCTTCAGGGGAGTCAGAAAGGATGCAGATCCAGCCCCTGCCTCTGAGAAGCGAGCTCACCCTTTAGTAAATGATAAGGTGGCGAGGGGAGGGGGTCGTACCCGCCAGCCTCACCGCGCACAGCAGACGAGCTACTCCCGTGTCCGATGGTTCCAGACATTCCTCACCCCGACAGCCACTCCACACACACCTTTTGCGAGCCCAGCCCATTGCCGGTAGCTCTGGGAGCTTCTTCAAAAACCTTCCTGTCCCAGGCTAGACATAGCTGGGCCCTGCGGGGGTGAGAAGGATGGCCCCCCAGGCTTGGCGAGGGATCGTCACCTGCCGTCTTCTCTGATCCCTGATGGCTCGTTTGTTCCTTAGGACATGGAAGTGCTGTCCCAGGAAATTGTGCGGCTCAGCAAGGAGTGCGTGGGGTCCCCTGACCCAGACCTAGAACCAGGAGAAGCCAGCTAAAGACCTGCAAGCTGCACCCACTCTCCCCCCTCCCCACCCCTCAGGACACTATTCCCTTGGGCTGTGGTGGGGACATGGGGGCCGGCACCAAAATCGAATAGCTTGGGAGACTGGACATTAAAGGGGGTGAAGGCCTGATGGCTGGTGTTAGTGACCCGTCTTCGGGCTGAGGCCCCTGGGGAGTGGGGAATCCTGAGGGGTGGGGCGGGGGCTTCTCCTCCTTCTTGGCCCTGGCTCCCAGGGGCCTTTGCCTTCCTCTCTGCATGAGCTCTCCCTCCCAGAGACCAAGTCTTTTTTATTTTATTTTATTTTATTTTTTAATTTATGTCTGGAAGCCTGGCTGCTTTGCATCGGGGATCGGGGATGTCGGGTGGGGCACGGTCCATGTTCAGCGTTCTAACAACACGTGTGTGTGTGTGCGTGCGTGTGTGTGTAAAGGCTGTGCAGCCAAAATACCATCTGGCCAGACAGGCCCACCCACTGACTGTCTGCTCTGATTCTTTCCAACCATGAGGAGCGTTCCGGGGGTGGGGAGGTTACACCATGGGAACCAGGAGGGTGGTCTCTGGCGGCATCTGTCCTCTCCTTGCCCCACCCTCACTCAGCCTGTCTCCAGTTACTGTTGACCAACCTCTCAAACTGAGAGGAGAAGAAATACCTGCAGATACATACATATATATGTATGTATATATGTGGGTGGATATGCATTGGGTGTGGATGCGGATGAGTGGACAGATGGGAAGACGGATTAAGTGGTGGGATGGACTGATGGAGAAATCAGTAGAGGTTGCGTGGACCAATGATGGATAGTTGGGAAAGAAATGGACGGATGGATGGAGAGGTGATGGGATGAAGAAACGGACAAATGGTTTGCAGGGACATAAATGCACAGGCGGATGGCTAGGGGAGTGTGGATGGATGAGCCAATGGGAAGAGTAAAGGGTAGGTGAACTGGAGGTCCCTGGTGGCCTAGCGGTTCAGGAGCTGGTCTTGTCACTGTGGTGGCACACATTCGATCCCTGGCCTGGGAACTTCCGCGTGCCGTGGGTGCAGCCAAATAAATAAAGACACAGAAGACAGGACAATAATGTGTGAGGAGAAATATATGTATATTTATAGGTTAATAAAAGATGGGGCTGTGGATAGATGGACAGATGGGTGGGGGGATCCATAAGGGATAGGTTACTAAATAGGTGGATGGGGTGAATATACAAATGAATGAGTGAATGGGTAGGTGAATTAATGACTACATGGACAGGCGGGTGGGTAGAGTGATTGGTCGCGTGAGTGGGAAAATGGCTAGATGGGTGGGTGGGAGGAGGGAGGGAGACACGGACACCTCAGGAGTGAGCAAATGGAGAATTACATGGGTGGGCAAGTCCATCGAAAGGCTAAAATTGGCCCTGCCTTACTGCTCCCTTCTAGCCACATACGTTAAATTACTAAAGATGAGGCGTCCTCTGTGTGCCATGCTCCGTGCCACCCCCTTTGACATCACCGCATTTAATGCTCCCAACGACCCTATCAGGTTGGGGTAACTCTCCATCCAAGGCCGGAGAAAACGCTGCGAGTCACTTGCTCAAGGACACAAGTCAGTGGCAAAGCCGGGGTCTGAACCCACCCCTGCCAGAGGCACTCGGTATCCAGGTGCTCATGCTACCAGGGAGCCCAGCCCTCTAGGAGAGGAGGCATGATCTGAGGCTCCTGAATGCGGACCGATGAGGGAGACCACCCCTCCGAGTAGGGCCTGCCTGGGGGAGAACCTGCTGTGGGGGTGGGGTCTGACTTGTCCCCACCTGTACGCCCCTTGCACACACCCCCTGCCCATTTCACATCCGAAAGCATCCAGTCCCAGAGCAGCGGTCTTGGTTAACGCTGGGCTCTCACCCCTCCACCACCACCGGGGAGCAGCTTTGGGGGCCTGGCATCTAGAGGAACACCCCCCACCACCACCACCACCACTTTTCCCCTACCCCCTTTTTCCAGCCTAGGGGGTGGGGAGGGGACACAGCGCTGCATCATTCCCCGTGGCACTCCGCGATCTGGGGCCATTAACAGACGCCTCCCCATCGATCGGATCTGCTAAGTGCTGCTGATTCAGACGGGTGGGGGTGGGGGCCTCTGGGGGCAGAGGGGGTAGGATCTGGGCAGGAAGAGGGGGGAGTCCAGGAAGGAGGTGGGGAGAATTGGCAAAGCTCCCTGCCACCCCCATTTTCCAGATGACGCGACTGAGGCCCAACCAGCTTTGTAGGAGGCGGAGTCTCCCCAGGGTCCCTCTCAGGCTGTCCTAGGGGAGGGGGCTCTGGGAGCCACGAGGCCCCTCCCTGCCTCTCTCCCCATCTCCCGGCAAGCTCAGAGGGGCGGGGAGAGAGAGCCAGAGGAGGTGGAGAACTCCGGCAGCTCTGCAGAGGGGGGCAGGAGCTCCGGGGTTTGGTACCCCCAGCCCCACCGCTGTTGCCGCCGCTGCAGCGGGGACACAGGTGAGGACGGCCCTACGGGGAGGGGGAGGGCGCCACCAACAGTGCTGTCCTTGTCCTTCCCTGGTCCAGCCCCCATGCCCTAGCCCACCCTGGGACAGTTCCCAGGGGTCCAGCCGGACCTTGTCCTTCCAGAGCCTCCTTCCAGGGACCCAGCCCCCTCCTCCTGCCTGCGCTGCCTTCTCCTCTCCCAGGCCTGGCTGTGGCTGTTTCTCCTCTTCCTCCTCCTCCTGCTGCCACTGCTGCTTCTGCCGTTGTCCAGCATACACCGCCAGCCCCTCGGGGTGTGGTTTCCCCTGACCAGCCCCCAACGGTGGGACGCTGCCTGATCGCTGCCTTCCCCTTGGGCCCCCTGCAAGGCCCAGCAGCCCCCCACCCTGGAGACACACCCAACTGCCTTTCGACACCCCAACCCGCTCTTCGGCCCATTTTGAGAGGGACCCCCTCTTCCTCTTAGTCTTTTTCCATCCTCTGGATGCTCTGGGGCTGTGCTCAACTTCCTTCCAACTGAGCCCCAGCCCCAAGGGATTCCCCAGGTCCCTTCTCTGTAGCACGGGAACTCTTGAGGGGGCGGGCCGGGCTTTCTCAGCCCACCCCACCCCCCAGACACCCTTCTCTCCTAGACATTTCAGCCTCTGAAAAATAACCCAGCCCCATATCTGCCCCTTTAGATACCCCATCTGGTTCTCCGGTCCTACTAGGGGGGCCCCCCTCCTTCCTTCCCCAGAACTCCTGTAGCCTGTGGCCACCCCACCCCCAGGCTACTCTTGGCAGCTCTAGGCACTCCCAAGACACCTCTCAGCCTCTTTACAACCTCCTGGCTCTCCAGCCACCCCTCAGATGCACCAGCTCCTTTCCTAGATCCACGAGGGGCCTCCAAACGCCCTTCTCTCCCCCCGCCCTGCGGAAGTCCTGAGAGTTTGGACAACCCTCCTTCCCTTCTCTCAGCCCCTCTAGAACCCCCTCCAGACACTCACAGCCTCTTGGAAACACCTCTGGTCCCATTTCTACTCCTCTGGATGCCCCAGTCCCCTCTCTGACCCCGCTAAGGGGCTCTAGTCCCTTCTTCCTGCCCTCAGAATTGAGAGTGTGGCCAGCTCCTCGGTGCTTCTTGCTTCTAGACACCTCCAGACACCCCTCAGGGACATGCTGATCCCTCCCAGCATCACTTCAGTCTCTCTAAACACTCCCTCTTCGTGGCACCTCTAGATCCTTCGCGGCACCTCTAGCCGCCCCTTTCCTGCTCCTCTCCATGTCTCCTTGCCCCTTCTCCCTCAAGACATCCCCCAGGTCCCCCTGAGACCCTCTACATGCCCACCAAGCCCTTGCCCACCTCTCTAGTCCCGCCTCCTGGTTCCTCTCGGCCTCTCTAGACGCCGCCCCCCCCCCCCCCCCCGTTTCCTTGTGCGAGTGGCCCAGGGCCTCTCCAAGCCCCCACCATCCTGGAGACAGCCCCATTCTCCTAAAGGCCACCCCCACCGCCAAGTGTCCGCAAGCCTGGGGCGCGGCAGGATGGCGGCAGGCGTGGCCACGTGGCTGCCTTTTGCGCGGGCGGCCGCGGTGGGCTGGCTGCCCCTGGCCCAGCAGCCCCTGCCCCCGGCGCCGGGGGTGAAGGCATCGCGAGGGGATGAGGTTCTGGTGGTGAACGTGAGCGGCCGGCGCTTTGAGACCTGGAAGAACACGCTGGATCGCTACCCAGACACCCTGCTGGGCAGTTCAGAGAAAGAATTCTTCTATGACGCAGACTCAGGAGAGTATTTCTTTGATCGGGACCCGGACATGTTCCGGCACGTGCTGAACTTCTACCGCACGGGCCGACTGCACTGCCCGCGGCAGGAGTGCATCCAGGCCTTCGACGAAGAGCTGGCTTTCTACGGCCTGGTGCCCGAGCTCGTGGGCGACTGCTGCCTCGAAGAGTACCGGGACCGCAAGAAGGAGAACGCCGAGCGCCTGGCGGAGGACGAGGAGGCCGAGCAGGCCGGGGACGGCCCGGCCCTGCCGGCCGGCAGCTCCCTGCGGCAGCGGCTCTGGCGGGCCTTCGAGAACCCCCACACGAGCACCGCGGCCCTGGTTTTCTACTATGTCACCGGCTTTTTCATCGCCGTGTCGGTCATCGCCAACGTGGTGGAGACCATTCCGTGCCGCGGCCCTGCGCGGCGGCCCCCGAGGGAGCAGCCCTGCGGCGAGCGCTTTCCGATAGCCTTTTTCTGCACGGACACGGCCTGCGTGCTCATATTCACGGGGGAATACCTCCTGCGGCTGTTCGCCGCCCCCAGCCGCTGCCGCTTCCTGCGGAGCGTGATGAGCCTCATCGACGTGGTGGCCATTCTGCCCTACTACATCGGACTCTTCGTGCCCAAGAACGAGGATGTCTCGGGCGCCTTTGTCACCCTGCGCGTGTTCCGGGTGTTCCGCATCTTCAAGTTCTCCAGGCACTCACAGGGCTTGAGGATTCTGGGCTACACGCTCAAGAGCTGTGCCTCGGAGCTGGGTTTCCTCCTCTTTTCCCTTACCATGGCCATCATCATCTTCGCTACTGTCATGTTTTATGCCGAGAAGGGCACAAACAAGACCAACTTTACCAGCATCCCCGCAGCCTTCTGGTATACCATTGTCACCATGACCACACTTGGGTGAGTGCAGACCCTGTGTGGGGAGCTGCCTGAGCAGTCAGTTACACTCACCTTTTCTGTAAAATTAAGAAAGTTAGATACATGATCTCTTTCTCTCTATTCGAACTTCACTTGGCTCATCTGTAACGTGAGGGCATTGGACCAACCTCCAAATCCCTCCCAGCTCTGACAGTGCCTTGAGTTTCCAGGCCAGACCTGGGTTCGAGGATGGTCTTAGCTGCACGCTTTCTGTTGACCTTGTTTTCTCGGGGCCAGTTTTCCCCTCTGCAAAATGAGAAAGGATGATCCCTTCAACGTCCAGAGGGGATTTAGTGACATCACGGTTAAGAAAGTTCTCCGAATGTCCGAATGTTCCTGGTGCAGGATAAATAGGTATCGGTTTTGCTTTGCTTTTTTTTTTTTTTTTTTTTTTTAGGGCCGCACCTGCGGCATATGGAGGTTCCCAGGCTAGGGGTCGAATCAGAGCTACAGCTGCCGACCTGCACCACAGCCACAGCAACGTAAGATCCAAGCCACTTCTGCGACCTACACCACAGCTCACGGCAACGCCAGATCCTTAACCCCCTGAGTGAGGCCAGGGATTGAACCCGAAACCTCACGATTACTAGTTGGATTTGTTTCCGCTGCGCCACGACGGGAACTCTGCTATTGGCTTTCTATCACCCCTTTTACATCTTGAGGACCCATGTCTCCCAACCTTCTAGATTCATCTAACGTGTGGGCACTACCTCTGTGGCTTGATGATTCCATGAAGTCTCCCCAGAACAAGATATTTTCAGCATTATTATTACTATTTTTTTTTTTTTACTGCCAGTCTTAGAGAGGAAATGAGATAAAAGTATCAAATGAAATCGCCAAACTCACTCTTGTTCTTAAAGACATTGTCTAGGGCAGATCCTGCGATTCTTTCCTAAATTCCTATCCCTGGCATTAGGTACACAATTGCTGCTTAGTATCTGTTGAATGAGTGCTTTGGACTCATAGTAGAAGAACAGAAAAAAAATTTTTTGTTTTTTCGTTGTTTTCAGTCTTATTGCAGTATAGTTAGTCTACAGTGTTGGGGAGGTACAGAAACATTGATTGGAGGCTTCTAAGGAGTAGAAATGAATTCTGGTTGGAGGTTCAGGAGTGTATCGACAAACACGGAGCCCTGAGAACAGATTGGAACTGGGTTTTTTGATGCCTTCGTACCTCACTCAGCCCTCCCAGCAACCCTGGGAAGGTATCTCATAGTTGAGGACACACAATCTGAGATGAGCCATCACAGAGCCAGAAATGGCCAAGTCAGAGAGACTTTTAAATGAGTCAAAGTACAGAAACAAGGAAGAGGCATCCTGGGGTGGGGTTGGGGCGGGGGAGGTGGGCCTAGAGGCTGAAGACTGCAGAGGCTGCATTTCTGTGGAGGGGATCGGATTGGTCCTGTGGTTAGAACAAAAGGTACGCTGTGTGATCATGAGCAACTCAGTTATGGGACCTTCCTGAGCTTTGTTCCCCCACCCCTGACCAAACAAGTTGGTGAGATGGGCTCTGCTCCATCTCCATTGGTGGGTGGATGGGCGATGGAGAAAGGGAGAGAGGCGTCTCAAGGTTCCCCCCTACTTTTTCATATGAAGAAATTTTCAAGGCTTCCTCTGAGAGAGTAAGAAGGGATCCTACCTAGAGCAGGTAAGACAGACACAGGTAAAAGCAACAGAGCCCTGCTCCCAGGACTTGGAGCCCCTTAACTGGCTTGTGGTGGTGGGTCTCTCTCTCTCTCTCTGAGGCTGGATTTACTGCCTGTGACTTCCTCCTTCTCCCCTCTGCTGGGTATTAATAGATTTCCAGTGGACTCAGATGCCCAGCGTGGAGGGGGGCAGCCGATAGTAGAGACTGAGGGCCCATTTCTCATTGGACCCCCCACCCCCCACGGATGGCCAGAGAGGTCATTCCCCACATTTTGCAGAGCAAGAAACTGAGACTCAGAGAGTCTGAGTGCCCGGCCAGGGTCGCAGAATGAGTCAGGTTGGATGGCACGCGGTGGAGGACTGAGGGGGTGGGTGGGCCTTTTTGTTCTTGACCGTGGCTTACCTTCCCCGGCTCCAGCTACGGAGACATGGTGCCCAGCACCATCGCTGGCAAGATTTTCGGATCCATCTGCTCACTCAGTGGCGTCTTGGTCATTGCCCTGCCTGTGCCAGTCATCGTGTCCAACTTTAGCCGCATCTACCACCAGAACCAGCGTGCTGACAAGCGCCGAGCGCAGCAGGTAACGGCATTTCCCATCTGAGTCCCTCCTATTCCCCACGCCCCAGGCCGTTCTACTTGTAGGTTTGCCCACCTGACCTCCTGTCTCCTCCTCTCTCTGCAGAAGGTGCGCTTGGCCAGGATCCGGTTGGCAAAGAGTGGTACCACCAACGCCTTCCTGCAGTACAAGCAGAACGGGGGCCTTGAGGTGGGGAGGGGCCCGGATCGGGGTTGGAGGGGAGCCGTGCCGGGAGGAGGAAGGTGCTGACCTCCCCGCTCTGCTCTCGCCACTCCAGGACAGTGGCAGTGGGGAGGAGCAGGCGCTGTGTCTCAGGAACCGTTCTGCTTTCGAGCAGCAACATCACCACTTGCTGCACTGTCTAGAGAAGACCACGGTGAGGCCTGATGAGAGGTGGCATGACAGAACGAAAGGGGTCCCTCTGCCACCAAGCCGGCTCCCTCCTGGGATGGGAGGCTCACGGCTAATGGTGGAAATCATGCAGGGCTTCCTGGAAGAGGCCCCAGGGGAGCTGAGCCTGGAAGGGTGGGCAAGGGAAGGGACAAGCGAGCAACTTCCAGAAAGGAAGGAAGGAACGGCCTAAGCAAAAGCCTGGGGGTAAGGTCAGCCTCCGTGTGGTGCCCCGTGACCGTGTCTCCCTTCTGCCCACAGTGCCATGAGTTCACGGACGAGCTAACTTTCAGCGAGGCCCTGGGCGCCGTCTCGCTGGGTGGCCGCACCAGCCGCAGCACCTCCGTGTCCTCCCAGGCCCTGGGGCCTGGTGGCCTGCTGTCCTCTTGCTGCCCCCGCAGGTCCAAGCGCCGTGCCATCCGCCTGGCCAACTCCACGGCCTCGGTCAGCCGGGGCAGCATGCAGGAGCTGGACACGCTGGCGGGGCTGCGGAGGAGCCCTGCCCCTCAGAGGTAAGCACCCCCACCTGCTGCGGTCCCCCCACTCCCAGGGAAGCTTGGATGCTTGGACCGGGGTCGGGGGGGGGGGTCCTGAGATTTTAGGACCCCAGGCCTAGCAAGTCAAGCTTAAACCCAGACTCCTCCATGCTGGAAGCTTGGGCTTATCTTGTCCGGAACCCCTCATTTTTTGTTTGTTCTTTCAACAAAAACATTTATAGAGCACCTACTGTACGCTAGGCCCAGCTCTAGGCATTTTGGAGTTCAATTTATTTACTTATTTATGTCCACACCCAAGGCACGTGGAAGTTCCTGGGCCAGAGATCGAACCCGCACTGTGGTTGCAACCTGTGCCCCAGCTGCAGCAATGCTGGATCCTTCACCCACTGTGTCACAAGGGAACTTCCTGGAATTCACTTTAGTTTAGCAGCTTAGTTCACTTCAGCCAATGACTAGGACAGAAATCCCTGACCTTATGAAACCTGTATTCTAGTGGGATGAGACAGTTAAAAAACAAATACACAGGAGTTCCCTCGTGGCTCAGCAGGTTAAGGATCCAGCATTGTCA
The DNA here is from genome assembly GCF_016906955.1 of Phacochoerus africanus. NCBI lineage: Eukaryota > Metazoa > Chordata > Mammalia > Artiodactyla > Suidae > Phacochoerus > Phacochoerus africanus. The sequence continues at coordinate 45,283,585 of NC_062560.1, read as the reverse complement.
CTGCTATGGTGCAGGTCCAATCCCTGGCCCAGGAACTTATGTGTGCTGCAGGCACAGCCAATAAAAACCCAAGTAGGAGTTCCCACTGTGGTGCAGTGGGTTAAGGATCCAGTGTTGCCTCTGCAGTGGTCTGGGTTCCAGTCCCTGGCCTGGTGCAGGGAGTTAAGGAGTTGGCGTTGCTGTAGCTGTGGCTCGGATTTGCTCTCTGGCCCAGGAACTTCCATATGCTGCAGGTGCAGCAAAAAAAAAAAGGGGGGGGAGCAAGTTATGGAGTTCCTATTGTGGCTCAGTGGGTCAAGAACCTGACATAGTGTCTGTGAGGATGTGGGTTCAATCCCTGGCCTCACTCAGTGAGTTAAGGATCCAGTGTTGCTGAAAGCTGCAGTGTAGGTCACAGATGCGGCTCAGATCTGGCGTGGCTGTGGCCATGGCTGTGGCCGGCAGTTGCAGTTCTGATTTGACCCCTAGCCTGGGAACCTCCATATGCCTCGGGCACGGCCCTAAAAAGGACAAACAAACAAAAACCCAAATACACAGATGATGCAGTGTGTTAAGTGCCAAGGAGAAAAATAAATCAGGGATGGGGGATAGAGAGTGTAGAACAAGATGTGATAATAGTGTGGTCAGGGAAGGTTTTGCTGAGGTGACATGTAAGTGGAGACCTGAAGGAGACAAGGGAATGAGCTATGTGGATCTCTCTTTTTTTTTTTTTTTCCTGTCTTTTTAGGGTTGCATCCCCAGCATATGGAGGTTCCCAGGCTAGGGGTCCAAACAGAGCTGTAGCCGCCGGCCTATGCCAGAGCCACAGCAACGCGAGATCTGAGCCACATCTGCAACCTACACCACAGCTCATGGATCCTTAACCCACTGAGCGAGGCCAGGGATCAAACCCACAACCTCATGGTTCCTAGTCGGATTCATTAACCACTGAGCCACTACAGGAGCTCCTAGACAACATTTTTATGTGTGTGCTCATTATGCTCCAGGCAGTATTCTGAGCCCTTTGGGTCATTTATTACCTCATTTAATCTCCATGACAGCCCAGTGAGGTAGGAAGTATTTTGACTGCCATGCTACAGTTGAAGGATGAGAAGTTTAGAGAGGTTTAGAGTGGTTCAAGTGGGATCAGGACTATTTGACCCCAGAGTCCTCGCTCTGCACCACCATAACTGAAAGAGTGGAGGGGAGTTCCCATGGTGGCTCAGCAGAAATGAATCCGACTAGAAACCATGAGGTTTCGGGTTCGATCCCTGGCCTTGCTCAGTGGGTTAAAGATCCGGCGTTGCCATGGGCTGTGGTGTAGGTCGCAGACACGGCTGGGATCTAGCATTGCTGTGGCTGTGGCTGGCAGCTATGGCTCCTGTCAGACCCCTAGCCTGGGAATCTCCATATGCTGCGAGTGTAGCCCTCAAAAGACAAAAGACCAAAAAAGAAAGGAAGGAAGGAGGGAAGGAAGGAAGGAAGGAAGGAAGGAAGGAAGGAAGGAAGGAAGGAAGAAAGAAGAAAGAAAGAAAGAAAGAAAGAAAGAAAGAAAGAAAGAAAGAAAGAAAGAAAGAAAGAAAGAAAGAAAGAAAAAGAAAGAAAGGAAGGAAGGAAGGAAGGAAGGAAGGAAGGAAGGAAGAAAGAAAGAAAGAGAAAGGGAAAGAGCAGAGGAAGCCTTGAGTACAGGGCCAGGAATCCAGTAGACACTCAATAAATGTCATGATTGCTGTGGCAGGTATTTAGATGACTTTTTAAGAACCTCCATCTTCCCACCCTTATCCACAGCCGCTCAAGCCTCAATGCCAAGCCCCATGACAGCCTTGACCTGAACTGCGACAGCCGGGACTTCGTGGCTGCCATCATCAGTATCCCCACCCCTCCTGTCAACACCCCAGATGAGAGCCAACCTTCCTCCCCTGGCGGTAGTGGCAGTGGGGCCGGCAGCACCCTCAGGAACTCCAGCCTGGGTACCCCTTGCCTTCTGCCCGAGACTGTCAAGATCTCTTCCCTGTGAGGGGCGGGCCTGCCCATCCCGAGGGCCCTCTCAATTTTTGGGGACTCCTTTCCAAAGCCATATTTTGGGGGGGCAGAGAAGGGCAGGCCTGGGGACCCCTTCTGCACCTCCCCACACACACTGAGAACTATGCAATGGAGTTTCATGGGTGGCCCCTGGTGGGAATATAGCTAGGGAATGGGAAACTTCCCCCACCCCAGACAGGTTTCCTGGTGGGAGCTGAAGCGCTGGGCTTCCTCGGGCCCCCAGCCTCCTTGCCCCAACACACTGGGACTGGCCCCTCTACCCCAGCTGGCCCCCTGCATGCTCCTCCCCTCTGGAGCTCTGGCCTGAGAAGGAGAGGTGAGCCTTCCTCTTCTCTCCGGCTGGGCTGTGGAGGTTTAGGGGTTCAGAGAAGAGAACCCTCACGTCTGATCTGGGCCTCTAGAAGCAATCCCACCCTCCACCAGCCCCAACAACTCCCAGATTCCGAAGCTTGGAATGCGATCACAGGCTTCATGGGCTGTGACCTCAGCAATGACCTGCCACCCCTAGGCTTTGTCTCAGGGGTCAGGCTGCCTCTCCCAACATACACAGATAGCACAAACACCACCACCCCTTTCCCTAGCTGCTGGAAATGGGTCCCCGCAACCCCGTCCTCCACTGGGCCCCCAGCAAACTCTTAGCAATAGCAACTGCTGCCGTGACATGATGCAAAGCCTCTGCCCAGTTTGCTGCAGCATTTCTATCTGCCCTAGTCGTAAGGGCCGCCTCTGGATGACTCCTCCTTCTCTCTTCTCTGGTTTGCTGCCTTCCTGGGTTGGGCTGGAGTCTGGACAAGCTGAGATAAAAGCCTGGCAGCTAGCAAGAGCTGGGCTGTGTTTGGAGATCATGGGCTGATTCCATGTTCTTGGGCAGGAGTCCAAAAGCAGAAGGGGCTGAGGACCTGGGTTGTTCCTGAACTCTGGGAGCTATAGGAGGCAGGAGGACCTTTCTTACTCTCCTCCTCCTCCCCGACAATGCCTTTTCACATATTCCTCTTTTTTCTCCCTCTCGGGTCACCTTCCAGAACTCCGTGTCTGCTCTCAGGCTGAAATGTGACATCATCTCAGGTTCCCTGTCCCCAGCACTGTCCCTGTGGAGCTGGAGGCTGACAAAGATGTAGTTTCCATCCGTCAATAAAACCTGAAAGGAGAGAGAAGGATGAACCCCTCCTGGCTCTGTGGGTTTGGTGGCTGGGTTGGGCTGGAGCAGAGGTTGAAGGTGGTCCAATGACAATTCTTTTAACTAGTAGGAGGGCTGTTGTGGGGAAAGATGTGGGAGGTGGATGGCTGGTGGCATGTTTAGAAAATGGGGATCTAGGAGAAATGAAAGGGGGGTGCTTAGAAGAGGTGACTCTATAGCCAGTGAGGTAGGCAAGGAGATCCTGAGACATGCCCCATGGACATAATCTGCTCCAGTCCCTTCACTCACAGATGGAAAAACTGAGACCCAAAGCAGCACACGCTTGGTGAGAGCAGACTTAAATCCATGCTTCCTGAGGAGTTCCTGTTGTGGCGCAGTGGTTAAGGAATCCGATGAGGAACCATGAGGTTGCAGGTTCGATCCCTGCCCTTGCTCAGTGGGTTAACGATCCGGCGTTGCCGTGAGCTGTGGTGTAGGTCACAAACGTGGCTTGGACCCTGCGTTGCTGTGGCTCTGGCGTAGGCCAGAGGCTACAGCTCCGATTTGACCCTTAGCCTGGGAACCCCCATATGCTGTGGGAAGCAGCCCTAGGAAAGGCCAAAAGAGAAAAAAAAAAAAAGAAAAAAAAAAACCCACCCACGCTTCCTGAAAACAAACAGCTCTGAATTGAACCCTGACGAAAAGCAATCTCTCAGTTTGGCGAATTCCTCTTCCTTGTGGATGTCCCCTACCTATATTCTCTCTTCTGGGCTACTGGATACAGTAGGCTAGTGTAACTGAGCTCTGTGGAACACCAAGAAGACAGACCTTGGATTCAGGTTGACCTGGGTTCTGGTCCCCGGGTGAGAGAATCACTTACCTTGCCTCAGGTTGCTAATCTGTGAAATAATCTTCATTTATTCATCAAATATGTATTAACTGCATATCATGTGCCAGCCCTAGGGGTACAAAAATGGGCAAAGTAGACATCATCTCCGATCTACAGAGGTGAGCATGGAAAGCAATTAAGCCATTATAACATAACGTAGTAGAACCAAGGTTGATGGATTATAGGAGCAGGCAGATGGCAAGAGAACCGAACCTGGCCAAACAATAAGTTGGAGTTAGCCAGGCAAAAGACAAGAGTGAAAACATTTTAGGCAGAGGGAACAGTATGTGCAATGGCCTGGAAGTTAGAGTTCAAGCTCAGGGCCTTTGGAGAACTGAAGTGGCTTAGCACACCTGGTGAGGAGAGTGTGAGGTCGTGATGAGGGTGAGGATATAGAGATAGGGCAGATCACAAGAGGCCTTTGAAGCTATGATACAGATTTGGACTTCATCTTAACCATAATGGGGCTCTGAAGGCTTAGAAACAGGAAAGTCATCATGAGGTTTGTGATTCAGAAGGATGATTCTGGCTGTGGGGAGTGGGGTATAGAGAACCAGTCCTGGAGGGAGGAAGAACAGTGAGGAGATTTTTGCAGTAGTGCAATTGGCAGGTGATAGTGGCTTAGACCAGGAAGTGGCAGTAAGAGTTGGAAAGTCAAAAGATTTCAGAGATAGAAGTGGCAAGACTTGGGATCAACAGGTATGTGGAAGTTGAGGAAGAAGGAGCAGTTGACTTCCAAGTTCCTGGCTTGGGCAAAGGCTGGGTGTCATTCATTCACTGTCAGTAGGAACATCAAAGCTGTTGCACACACAGTGACAAGCACATAGTAACTACTTGGTAAAGGCTACCTACAATTATTATTGTAAGTTCAGATCCAGATGTGTAATGCTGGACAAATATCCAGTAGGGAGTGGGATATAGGGTTGAGTGAGACGGTCACAAGAAGAATCAGTATGATAATGTGCGCAGGCATTTTGCACAGTTCCCTAAACACCATAAGCCCATTAAGTCTCATGAGCTGAAAACACCACCAAAAAAAAAAGAAAGAAAGAAAAAGAAAACACAGCTCTATTCTGTTTATTACTGACACCCTTCAGTAAGAACTTCAACTAGGGTTGGCATCTGAAGGGAGAAAATTAGGTGGCACTCAGAAGAGCTTGTATTGCTTGGTTCCTAAGATTCCTCACCTCTCCCGACACCTTCGTGGTTCGTGAGCTCATCTGAATTCTCTAACTGCACCCTGAGGTAGTGTGGACAGGCATTATCATTCTTGTTTCACACAGAGGTAACAAGAGGTAAAATTTACACAATGACTTGCTCAAGGTCAGACAGTTGGTAATGGTTCGCCCATGCCTGGAACAGAGGTCGTCCTGACTCCAAAGCCTGAGATCCTTTCCTTTGCACTGACATGCAGAATAATTAATTGAGCACTTACTGTGTCCTAGGCACAGCGGGAGGCCCTTTGCAAGCATTAATCTCTGAGGCGTAAATTGGAATGATCATGGCCATTTTATAGAGAAGTGGAAATTGAGGATTGGGTGGGTGTTAAATGGCTTGCCAGAGATCACTCAGGAGGGGCAGAGCCAGGATTAGCTTGTAGTTCTCCATCTGTGCAGTAGCAGGAATTTTACCAACCTCATTGTGAAATGCTGGTTGGTGACGGAGCTGGTTTATAAACTTCGCTCGATTCAGGTACACTCAGTTTGGGGGTGCGGGGGGAGGAGAAGAAAAAAAGAGGTGTGGGGGGTGGAGAGGAAAAGGCTTTGCCGCGCCTGCGCACTAGCCACAGGGGCGGGGAGGTCAACGCGAGGGCGAGAGTGCGGCTGTGCCAGAGAGGGCGTGTCTGCTTTCCAAACACCCCCTGTCCCCACGGTTCAGTCTGTCCCAAGGTTGGCCCGTCCGACGTGAGTGACGATATCTCTTAACCAATCACCGCAGAACTAGGCTTGTTGCCAGGGTGAAGCGGCGCCCGCCTCCTCACCGGATGTGGATTTGCAGGTGGGTGGAACCGGAACTGACGCTTCAGGGTATAGCTAAGCTCTGGGAGTGTTGATATTTTCCTGTCAGTCCGGCTGACTGCAGCCAAGTTGGAAGCCTGGAAGGGAGGCGATTTTAAAACTGTCGTGTGCGGGCCAGGCCACGCTGTCCAGTTGCAGTACCCCCGCTTGCGAGTCAGAGCCTCGGGGAGAGAAGAGCAGGACGGGGACGACGAGAGTAAAGGCAAGGAACGAGGGTGCCGACTTTGACTGAAATCTGAGACGGAGGGCAGGGGAGGGCGATTATTCGCTTCTGATTGGCCCGTGGGCATCACCGAGGACCCACGCAGCCGCTTCGATTGGTTGGTACCCGCAATTGTTGTGGCGGCGGCGAAGATTTTGCCCACGTACTTCCGAGCGAGAGGCGGGGCTGTGCCCCGGCGCGCCTGCGCAACGCCCCGGGCCCCACCCGGTAGTTCAAGAACCTGCGAGGGGGCGGGGCGAAGAGGTGCTTGTTTTGGTTCTGTTTCCTTTGAAGCCGAAGGCCGGAACGAGCGTAGCAATAATCTTGCTGGACTTGGGGAGAAGGCTACGACAAGCTCGCACCGGTGCCTTCATCTTGGACTTCACATCCGGGTTCTCCAACCGCGTGACCTGCGCGCCGCCGACGGTTCGAGAACCGGTGCCGCGATCTCTTTATCCGGGTCCCGGCGATCCCGTCGTGCTTCGCGCACCACTGTAGCCCCCTCATCCGGGTCCTCTCCCAGTGTGCCCCGCGCCGGGTTTGCTGGGGGGTACTCGGCAGTGCCGCCATGACTATTCTCCCCAAAAAGAAGCCGCCGCCTCCCGACGCCGACCCAGCCAACGAGCCGCCGCCGCCCGGGCCGCTGCCCCCGGCGCCGCGGCGCGGCGGGGGTGTAGGCGTGGGCGGCGGTGGCACGGGCGTGGGTGGTGGCGACCGCGACCGTGACTCGGGCGTCGTGGGGCCCCGTCCCCGAGCTTCGCCACCGCCTCAGGGCCCGCTCCCGGGGCCACCAGGTGCACTCCACCGCTGGGCGCTGGCCGTGCCGCCCGGCGCCGTGGCGGGACCCCGGCCGCAGCAGGCCTCTCCTCCTCCTTGCGGGGGTCCCGGGGGTCCCGGCGGCGGTCCTGGTGACGCGTTGGGTGCAGCGGCAGCGGGGGTGGGCGCGGCGGGCGTGGTGGTGGGTGTGGGCGGCACCGTGGGCGTGGGCGGCTGCTGCTCCGGGCCGGGCCACAGCAAGAGGCGGCGTCAAGCCCCCGGGGTTGGCGCGGTCGGCGGGGGCAGTCCTGAGCGCGAGGAGGTCGGCGCAGGTTACAACAGTGAGGACGAGTATGAAGCGGCTGCAGCGCGCATCGAGGCCATGGACCCCGCCACCGTTGAGCAGGTATGGGCAGGAAGCGGGGGTGACAGGTGAGTGGGTGTGGTGGATGGAATCCCCAGACAGGGTAAAGACCCAAGGAAGGCTGTTTTGAGATGGAGCCTGTGTCTTCTCTCTGAACCTGGCAGTCTTTTCTCTGGTGGTGGCGGGGGCGTGAGACGCTCTTCTCCCACCCTCACGCCCACCCCACCAAGGATTTGGGGTTAGAGGCCCCAGATAAGATGGAGGCTTTAAAGATGGGCTCTGTGGTCTTTTCTAGAACGCGTAGTTGTCATTCCAGGCCCTGGAATCTCATCGTTTAGGGCCAATAGGTAGGAACTCCCCAGGAGAGACAGGCAGGATGGAATGCCTCTGGAGAATGGAATCTCATGACTCTCCAAAGGATCTTGGTCTGTGTTCGGTGGCTTGAGGTTTCTTTTCCTCCGGGGTAAGAGTCTAAGATTCTCTCTCCGCAGAATATAAATAAGGGTTATTTGTGAAGTAAGTCTTGTGAGAAGGACCTTCCACTTCCACTTGTGAAGTAAGTCCTGTGAGTAGCTCGTTCCCCTTGGGAACACGGGTATGGTAGGATTCTGAGGGAGAATCTGACCTTCCTCCCAGGGGCCTGAGCTTCCCCGCAGGGAGGGGCTGGAGCTCCCCGCTTGGGCGTGAGGCTCCCCCTGCCCCCAACCAGGTAATCCTTTCTCACCAGGGAGAGGGAGGTGAGATCTTACCCAGTGGGGCCTGAGGCCTTCCCCCCCTTGGATAGAAGGGCCTGGGTGCTTTTTACAATCATAAGAAGCCCCGAGGCTAGGAAGTTTTCCTTACTTTCTGTGAGAAGTTTGTCAGGTGCTGGGGATGTGAGTCCCGAGGCCTCCCCTCGAGCACTGGATGTACTGAGTCTCTTCTTGAGCCAGCTGTGCTGCTTATTTCCAGGATCAGGGAAATATTCTGAGCTTCCTGAATTGCTTTTAGCAAGCTTTTTCCTTCCCAGAGACAGGGAAGGGGTTTGGGACATCCCCACTGCAAGCAAATTCTGCAGCCACATTCCTCTCCCCCTTGGCTCAGGTAAATCTCTCTGTGCTTCACAGGGGCCAGGGCCTTGTCTTGAGCCCCTGTCCTTGTTCCCTTTCCACCCATTACTACTACTCTAGGCAGGGTAAATCATCTGCCAGGATCAGGGTTAGGAGTTGTTTCTTCTCTCCCTGGTTGCAGTAAAGTGTGCCTTTTCTTCTCCACAGAAATAGGGAGTCCTGGGCACGGAGAAGTCATGTGCTGCCATGGTGACTAGTAGAAAGACACCTTCTTACCTCCCCTTTGCATCTCCTAGGCTAGAATTCCCTCCCTTGTGATTGTCCCCATAAGAACATGGAACTAAAAGCTCTGTGATGGCATGATATCTTTCCAATGACAGAGGAGAGGCTTCCTGTCCTCCCACATCTTGGGACAAAAGGAGGAAGAAGATGCTTTTTCTTGCCTTACCTGGTTCAGCATGGGGATGAAAAGAGAGGAGATTCTTTCTGCTGCCTCAGGCTTGATTCTGAACTGTCACTAGGGGCAGTTTGTAACCTGAAGGTCAATCAGATCCTTTGGGAAAGAGGGGCGTTGTTGAGAGGGAGCCCAGATGGTGAATCTGGTCCTTGTTGTGACTGCTCAGACTTCCCGTCTGTCCTGATGCTGTGACTGTATTTCTGTTGCCTTTAGGAGCCCTTTTGGCACCCTGGGGTCTCCGTACTAGGAAGGTGTTGTCAGGGGTTTCATTTCCCAGGTATGGCTGCCTTGCCAAGAGTCTCCCATATTAAGAAAAGGACTTGAAAGTATCCTGAGCTTAAGGGCCCCACGGAACATTTTGAGAAGGGGGCCTGCATGCCGAGGTGGTGGGAGAAGTTGGACCTGGCACTGTAGCCAGAGTGCTTGGATTCCCACTCTGGCTCTGCTGGGGCTTTGCTGGTTGAATCAGAATCATTCTGCCTGTGATCCCTGGGCCTCAGTTTCCTCATTGGTCAGTTAAGGAGTTGGCGAGGTATTCTTTAACTTTGGGATTTTTAGGGAACTCATGCCACAGCCCTTTGGGCCTGAAGGTGAGAGAAAACGGTAGGTGTCTTTCGAGGAAAAACCGGGTTCCTTCCTTCTCTCCCCTGCTCTTCTGTTCCCTCCCAGCCATGCAAGCATGGTGGTCAGAACAAGCGGCCTGGTCAGTGTGAGGCTTAAGGTTGATGGACAGTGGTTTTTGTGGCCATTTGTGCTGTGGTGAATAAACTTGGGGGTTGCCGGGGGTGGGGGTGGGGGCTTGTTGGATGGTGTAGAGGTAGCATTGTGTGTAGAAAAAGTTTAGGCTCTGGAGCTGCGCAGGTCTGAATTCAAACCCCAGTATCTGCTTAGCTGCCGAAAGTCCACCTATGCCCAGGGTTGTCGAATGTCTGAATACCTGACCTGGCCCACCTTGGACCTTGGCTGATTCTTCTCTTGCAGTGTCCCCAGGATTATCTGGGTTCTTCCTAGGAGCCTTTGCAGCAACTGATCTTTGTTGGCAAAAATCCTTCATTTGGCATCTGGGAACCCACTCTGGTGAGGAGGCAGAGTCTTGTAGCAGGAAGTGATCTCTGCCCAGGTGGCCTGGGTTTGTGTCCCGTACTTCTGGCCGTTCCCTTTTCTGGCCTTCAGCCTCTCCATCCATAAACTGGGTAGTGGCGAGGAGAGAGGTTGGACTTTACTGCTCTGAAGCTAGTTGTAAGCTTTGTAATTCCCTGCTCCCTACTCCCCTACCCACCCATGTTGAAAGTTTTGAATGGGGCCCCTTGGCTTGTAGGGGTATGCTCTGAGGTTTCAAGCAGTTAATAGCTTCCCTCTCCCCAGCCGGTGCTGTAGGCCATCATGTGTATTTTTTTTTAACAGTTTTATTAAGATATAACCCACACGTCACGTGATTCACCAGTTTATTTTTTTTTTACTTTTATTTTTTTTTTGTCTTTTTGCTGTTTCTTGGGCCGCTCCCGCGGCATATGGAGGTTCCCAGGCTAGGGGTCAAATCGGAGCCGTAGCCACTGGCCTACACCAGAGCCACAGCAATGCGGGATCCGAGCCGCGTCTGCAACCTACACCACAGCTCACGGCAACGCCGGATCGTTAACCCACTGAGCAAGGGCAGGGACCGAACCCGCAACCTCATGGTTCCTAGTCGGATTCGTTAACCACTGCGCCATGACGGGAACTCCCACCAGTTTAAAGTATACAATTCAGTGACTTTTAGTGTCTTTCCAGAGTCGTGCCTCCATCACCAGTCGGTCAACTTTAGGACATTTTCTTCACCTCAGAAACCCTGCATCATCATCATTCCCCATCCCCTCATTCCTTCTCAGTCCCTGGCAACTACTAATCTACTTTCATTTTGATTGGTTTGTCTTTTCTGGACATTTCATAGAAGTGGAATCATACAACATGCACTCCTTTGCAACTGGCTTCTTTCATTTAGCATAAAGTTTTGAAGGCTCATCCGTGTCGTAGCATGCCTCATTACTCCATTTGTTTTTGTTGCAGAATAACAGAATCTTCGTTTTTTAGCCTTCCTCTGGCCCAGTGGCCTGGCAGTAGGTTTGCAGCCTTGCTCTTTTCCAACTCCTCTGCCCTGGAGAGCTTGTGTTAGTCCTTAGAGAGCAGTGTATCTGTCTGGGTTTCTCACTGGATGGGTTGCCTATGTTTAGCCCATGGAGCATAGCCAGTGCTCCTGGGTGTTTGTGGGGACAGAGGGGTGGTCTTGGCACCAGGGTTGCTGGGACAGAGCTGTGAAGCCCAGAATACTAAACACCTCTTGGCCATGGGCTCTGGGAAGACATCTGTCCATGAGCTGCCACTGCTTCTGCCATCTTCCCCTGCTGCCTCCCTTCTACAGTGGCAGCTCATTCATCGATAGGGTCATCAGCTTCCCAGGCTGGGAGGCTGGATTCCTGGCCCCTGCAGCCCTAATTCGAACCCTTTCCCTGGGGGATGCAAGCAAGGTGGATTCTGCAGGATGAGCGCCATGCCACTTTGCCTCACAGCTCACAACAAGGAGTGCTGGAAGGGAGTTATATTTGTTTTCTGTGGCTGGTGTGACAAAATACCATGAACTGGGTAAATAAAACAACAGAAGTTTATTTTCTCACAGTTCTGGAGGCCAGAAGTCCAAAATCAGTTTCACTGGGCCCTGATTGAGGGGTCAGCAGGGTCACACTCCCTCCAGAGGCTCTAGGGGAAAATCCAGTCCTCTTCCAGCTTCTGGTGGCTTCTGGCATTCTTGTTTTTGTTGTTGTTGTTGTTTGCCTTTTTTTTTTTTTTTTTTTAAGGGCCGTACCTGCAACATTCGGATGGATGTTCCCAGGCCTAGGGGTCCAGTCAGAGCTACAGCTGCCAGCCTACAGCTGCCAGCCTACGGCCACAGCAACACTGGATCCTTAACCCACTGAGCGAGGCCAGGGATCAAACCGGCAACCTGATGGTTCTTAGTGGGATTCATTTCTGCTGTGCCACCACGGGGAACTCCTGGGCGTTCTTTGGTTTTTGACCACATCACTCTGACCTCTGTCTCCTCTGTGAATGGGTGGTTTCCTCTTCAGTCAGTATCAGATCTGCTGCTGCTGCTGTAAGGACACATGTGATTGCATTTAGGTCCTACTCTGATACTCCAAGATAAGCTCCACATCTCACAATCCTTAACCACATTTGTAAAGACCCATTTTCCTTATAAAGTAACATTTACAGGTTCCAGGGATTCGGGCCTGATGTCTTTGGGTGGTCGTTATTCAGCCTACTACAGGGGTGTTCATGTGTCCCTACCAGGGCAAGGAAGGGAACTCATTAGGTACTCGCCTCCTGGGCATAGTCCTGTAATATTTGAGTCTGTGCAGTATCCCTGTTGTTGGGAGGCTTGTTATCCTATTTCACAGACTGGAAAACCGTGCCTTGGCAGTTTATCACATGGCTCCTGATTGGTGGAGTTGGATTGGAACCCAAGTCAGGTGGGTCCCACAGCCTGCTTCAACTGCTCTTGTGCCTTCGGACCAGTAGGTCGCAGTCTTGCACCTGGGATCTCCTGGTGTCAGAGAGCTTTGCCTGCCCTTTGTGGAGGCTCAGAGATGTGGAGGGAATTGCCCACAGGCTTAGGAGTGAGCTTGTAAGATCAGGGTCTGGACTTGACTTTCTTAGGCTAGAGCATTTATGTAGCTTAAACTCATCTATAGCTGGGCCGGCTTCCACCTCTCACTCCTGCCAGCCCTTCCTTCCTGGGCCATTTTCCTAAACAACTCCCAAGTTGGCACTTTCCTTGGAGGCTCCTATCCAGCCGGGGAACGGAAAAGACTGCTATGAGCTCTTGGGACTCTGTAAGCTCTTTTTGGAGCCCGGGACCATGACCTCCCTGTTTTCTCTCCACAAAGAGAGGGAGAGAAGGGGTTTCAGCCAGAACTCAAGCTCTAACGGCTGCCAATGCCAAAGCCAGTGGGTGGCTAGTGGTCTGTCCTCCAGATCCAGGCCCGAATGCCAGTCTGGCTGCCACAGGATCAAAGCCTTGCTTGTGCAAGGGGTATGCTCAGGCCTTCTTCATTTTAAAGAACAAACCAGGATTTTCCCAAGATGGACTGCCAGAGACATCCCCATGCTGTGACTCATGAGGCATCTCTTGTTGCCGCTACATGAGGCTTTGCTGGTGCCCATATCCCAGTTCCTTTTTGCCTTTGTAAAATGAAGACAATGCTCCCTGCCACCTGAGCTGTGGTAAGGACAGTAAAATGAGGTCACCTTTTGCATCTGGCACCTGGCATGGGCTGGCATTCGGCTAATATGGACTCATCTTTTCTCATGGTCTTGCCCTGCTTACTTGCCTACTCCTTTCCAGGACTTTAGCTCTGCTGAACTCATTGCTGGGCCTCTGGCATGCCTGGAGTGGCAGAAGTGATTTCTTATCCCATTAATAAGCATTTCTGGAGATCTTTCTGTTTCATCCTTTTCTTAGGCGGCACCTCCTCTCAGGTGCCAGCCTTAATGATGGGCCAGGTCCCTTCCTGTTTCACAGCACCCCTGTGTTCACCTCTTTCAAAGCCCTGCTTATACTCGTGTGTGGTCTTTGGCTGATCCCTCTAGCAGGTCATGAATTTTTTCGGGGTTGAGACCAAACCTGATTCCTTTTCCTATCCTCTTGGCCAGCTTAGGGTCTGCTTAGTAGCTGCCTGGTAAACCTTCATTGCATGAGTAAGTAAGAGCCCCTCTCATCCTCTTTGATCCCCTTTCCCCTATCTCTTTGCCCCCTGTACTTGAGGGCAGGAGATGGCTGTGTGCCTTGCTGTTTTAGAACTTCTCTCCAGTCTGGGGCTGTAGTCATAATTGCAGCTTCTCTGCCAGAAACCCCTAGCTAAGGCAGGTGCCATCGCCCTAGGAGATGGCTGACCCTGCGGGCAGAGATGGGGAACTGGGTGCATTGTGCCAGTCCAGTGTGATACCCTGTGGGGCAGGAAGGGCACCTGGACTCCTGGAATTTTGTACGCAAGAGTTTGTGCTGCCCATGGAAGCCCATTAAGGGCTTCTGGGTGCCTTTGTCATCTCTGAAAAGCCAGCCACACCTTCCTAGGGGGTGGGCCCTGATGGTGGGGCTACTGGGTATTCCCTTGTCACTCCTTCTTCATCCCCCTTCTATACAGCCACTCACCAGGGACTTTTTTCTTTCTTCTTTTTTTTTTTTTTTTTTTGGTCTTTTTGCCATTTCTTGGGCCGGTACCGCGGCATATGGAGGTTCCCAGGCTAGGCGTCAAATCGGAGCTGTAGCCGCCAGCCTACGCCAGAGCCACAGCAATGCGGGATCCGAGCCGCGTCTGCAACCTACACCCCAGCTCATGGCAACGCCGGATGGTTAACCCACTGAGCAAGGCCAGGGATCGAACCCGCAACCTCATGGTTCCTAGTCGGATTTGTTAACCACTGCGCCACGACGGGAACTACATCTTTCTTTCTTTTTTTTTTTTTTGCTTCTTTTTTAGGGCTGCACCTGCAGCGTGTGGATGTTCCCAGGCTAGGGGTTGAATTGGAGCCATAGCCACAGGCCTACGCCACAGCCACAGCCACATGGGATCCAAGCAGTATCTACGGCCTACATCACAGGTCACGGCAATGCCGGATCCTCAACCCACTGAGCGAGGTCAGGGATCGAGCCTGTGTCCTCATGGATACTAGTCAGATTTGTTTCTACTGCACCACAACAGGAACTTCTCTTTTTTGGGGTGGGGGCTGCACATGTAGTATATGGAAGCTCCCAGGCTAGGGGTGGAATCAGAGCTATAGCTCCTGGCCTATGCCACAGCAACCTGGGATCCGAGCTGAGTCTGCAGCCTACATCACAGCTCATGGCAATGCCGGTTGAGCCCTCATCCTCATGGGTACTAATTGGGTTCCTTACCACTAAGCCACAGTGGGTACTCCTTCACCTGGGACTTTCTGAGGGCCTCTCCATTGTACATCATCATCTCTTTCCGTGCTGGTCTGGCCCCTTTGGCTGTTACTGGTGACCATCTCATCAGTGCATGGTATGTTGTTAGAAAGCCTTTTCAAGTCCTGAATCTCCTCAGAGCCTCCTGACAGCTCTGTCAGGCAGATCCCTTGTTTGATAGGAAACTGGGGCTTAGAGAGTTCAGGTAGCTTACATGAACTCATGCAGCAAGCGAGTGACAAAGCTGGAATTAGATCTCAGAGCTTTTAGCCTCTAAACCTTGTTCTTCCTGCTTTGCCAGGAATTTCTGTCACCAGAGCTGGATGAAAATGGCCTGCAGAGAGGTGATCAGCATTAGGCCAGATCCTATAAATCCCTGGGCTGGGTGATGTCTCCAAGGAGCAGCCTTGGCATTTCTGGTTCTTAGGCCTGACGCAGGCTCAGGCTGGCTTCTTCGGGTGGCCAGCAGATGGCGCAATGAGGCTGCTCAAGGTCTGCTGCTGCTGCTGCTGGTTTGTTTTGTTTTGAGGGGGAAAAAATATATGTTAAGTGACATGTGGACTTTTTAATAGACTCTATTTTTTCAGAGCAGTTTTAGATGCACAGCAAAATTGTTGACCAGAAGGTACAGGGAATTCCCATATACCCCTTGCCCCTACGCATGCAGAGCCTCCGCCATTATCAGTGTCTCCTAGCAGAGAGGTACATTTTTTACAATCGGTGGACCTGCATGGACACATCGTAATTACCCAAAGTCCATAGTTTACATTAGGCTTCACTCTTAGTGTTGTACATTGTGTGGGTTTGGGTACATGTGTAAGGACCTGTAATCACCATTATAGTATGCGGCATGGTTTCACTGCTCTAAACATCCTGTATGTCCCACCGCTTCATCTCTGCATTATTTAAAACAAAAAAAATCTGAAAATACACATTTGTACAGGTTCACTTAACCCAAACCTCTAGGGCCAGAGGTACTTTGGAATTTAGAAAACGTCCAGAACTTAGGCGAGTCACCTGGTGTGTATACTGCGTATCACGCAACATCTCCCGTGGGCTCTGTACTAGCACTTCATGGTCAAACACCTGATTGTTCCTACGTAGAAATGTTTGGATATTCACCTCCAAGTGGAATAAATAGGTTCTTGTCAGTGCAGGTCAGGCTGTAAGGCGAAATGAGTTCGAGAAAGCCTTGGTTTTAAAAGCTTTGGGAATTTTGGATAACGTATCGCCTGTCTCTTATAAAGGGGGTGGTGAGGTACAGTTACCTGTAATAACACCGAGGGATAACGCTTTGTTGTATGGTCTTCTCAGCGTTACGCGCATGTATGTTTGTATACATATGCATATACTTAGAAGTGTTAAATGTGTTCTGTCACAAGCGAGGTCACACTTTGCATGTATTTTGCTTTATGCACTATATCTTGGAATTCTCTGGCAGTAGGTGGAGCTCAGGATCTAGGCTCTTGTCAGTCATTCCCTCGGGAACATCTGCTCTAGCCTAAGTGACTCGAGGGTCCCCAGGTGAAACGCCTTGAGGTAGAGACAGGTGTTTTCCTCTGGCACTTGCTGGGTCTGGGCCTCTGGCTGCCTGGGAGAAGGCCCAACACTAGATTCCCAGCATGGTCAGCAGCGGGGCCGGAATGCAGGTGGGGTTCTGCTCTCAGGGCAGGTGAGGCCCCTCTGGGAGCAAGCCTTCTGTTTACGCAGCAGCTGATTCCCCAAAAGAAAGGACCTCCTCCTGCTCCACATGCACAGAGGGGTGAAGCAGGGTTGAGCACTGGGCCCTGCCCATTGTCCCTTCAGCCAATTAGCTGGACCCCTTGGGAGCTCAAGGGCAGAGCCCTTGGATGAGGGTTCAGGCCTTGCCTGTTGTTGACCCCACCCCCACCCCCACCTCTTCCCTCCAGCAGGAGCACTGGTTCGAAAAGGCCCTGCGAGACAAGAAGGGCTTCATCATCAAGCAGATGAAGGAGGACGGCGCCTGTCTCTTCCGGGCTGTAGGTGAGTCTCTGCCTCAGCTTTCAAAGGCCTAGGGCTGTCCCTGAGCTGTTTTCCCGGTTGTCAGAAGTAACCCCTGTGGCAGGATTTGGGTAGAGTTCACTGGTCTTTTAGGGACTCCAAGCCCCAGCCTCAAGTTTTAGTATCTGGCCTTAAGCCCTCGGTCATGAGGCATATGGTGGTGTGAAAGTGATAATAATAGCAATAATAGTGATAAAGAAAATAACAATCCTTAGGGACACAGATTTCTCTGTCAGACATTGTCGGGAACTCTTTTGTGTGTGTGTGTTTGCCTTTTCTAGGGCCGCTCCCGTGGTATATGGAGGTTCCCAGGCTAGGAGTCCAATCGGAGCTGCAGCCATCACCCTACACCACAGCCACAGCAACACCAGATCCGAGCCGAGTCTGCAACCTACACCACAGCTCCCGGCAACGCTGGATCTTTAACCCACTGAGCAAGGCCAGGGATCGAACCCACAACCTCATGGTTCCTAGTCGATTCGTTAACTACTGAGCTACAACGGAATGCCAGGGATTATTAAGATTACTACTTCCAGTTGTCAGATAAGAAAAGCAACTCAGATAAGGAGTGTCTTAGCTAGGGTCAGAGAGTATATTGTCCAGTTGGGAGTCAAAGTCTGGGTTAGGTTAGGCCTGTGCTCTTAACCACAACATACTGCTGTCACCCTGGGATAGCAGAAATTTTCTTTCTTTTTTTTTTTTTTTTTTTTTTGCTTTTTAGGGCTGCTCCCGCGGCATATGGAGGTTCCCAAGCTAGGGGGTCTAATAGGAGCTGTAGCCGCTGGCCCACGCCACGGACAAAGCAACGCAGGATCTGAGCCGCGTCTGCAACCTACACCACAGCTCACGGCAACGCTGGATCGTTAACCCACTAAGCGAGGCCAGGGATCGAACCCACAACCTCATGGTTCCTAGTAGGATTCGTTTCTACTGCGCCACGACAGGAACTCCAGACATTTTCTTAAACTTACATAAAAGTAGAGAATAGTGAACCCTTGTGTACCTATCATTCATTTTCAAAATAATTGTTAATGTATTGCCAGCCTTATTTCATCACTAAGCCACCCACTCTTTTTCACTCTCCTGAAACAAGAGTACTTTTAAAGTAAAACCTCAGCATTGGATCATCTCATTAGCAAGTATTTCTCTGTGTTTCTCTGACAGATGAAGAACTTTCTTTCCAAAGTGCTATTACCATACCTAACAAAATGAGTAACTCCTTAATACCATCTACTGTCCAGTCTGAGCTAGATATCTGAAGCTCCTCTGGCTCTGACTCTATGACTCAGGAGTTCCCTTGTGGCATAGCAAGTTAAGGATCCAGTGTGGTCACTGCAGCAGCTTGGGGTCACCGCTGTGGCAAGGGTTTGATCCCTGGCCTGGGAATTTTCACATGCAGTGGGCATAGCCCAAAGAGAAATTGAATCTGTGACTCAGCAGGCAATTGTGAGGACCCGTGCTGGTGTACAAGGGAAGCTGGGAGTGTGATCTGATCCTCCCTTTGGAGCTCTGATCTCTCCCAAGGAAAAGTGCTCTCCAGTAGGAACTTTGAGCTGGGAGTCAGAAACCCCTTCTAGTTCTGACCCTAACTTGGAACTTCCACTTTCCCATCCGTGAAATGGTGTTGATTCTGAAGCGCTCATCAAATCCCTTCTGGGTCTGCCATTCTCTCAGTCTGTAGGTACCCTTCACATCTGTTGGTGGGCCGGACTGACTCAGGCTCCAATTCTGGCTGTACCACTGATTCTTGGTGTGCCCTTAGGCAGGCACCTCTTTTCTTCCTAAACCCGTTTTCTTGTCTGTACCATGAAGCTAAAAGACCCATTGTGTTACAATGGTTAAATGAGATAACTTTAATAAATCCCTTGAGTGCCTGACTTGTTGTAGGCCCTCGTGGAACAATAGCATTGGTAAAGCCTGAATGTTATCCTTTTTTTTTTTTTTTGCTTTAGTAGGACCACACCCAGCACATGGAGGTTCCCAGGCTAGGGATCTAATGGGAGCTACAGCTGCCCGCCTACACCACAGCTCATGGCAACGCCGGATCCTTAACCCGCTGAGCAAGATCAGGGATCGAACCTGCAACCTTGTGGTTCCTAGTCGGATTTGTTTCCACTGCACCATGACGGGAACTCCATGAATGTTATTCTTAGTGATGCTTCAGAGCCACAGATGTTTGAGTGGGTGAATAAAAGTAAGAGGGGTGGGTCGTTGCCAAGCAGATGTTCAGGCAATGAATGGACTCTGCTGGGCTGGGGAAATCCCAACCTTCCTGTCCCTGTGACTCAAGTCCACATTCCCCCTGGGATGTTTCCTAGAGAAAGCTAAGTTTGGGGGCATCTTGGACCAAAGGAAGGCCAAGAAAGAATAGGTGGGGGCCTGTTAGGTGTTAGGCCCTATGCTGGAACCTTAGGCTGGATGTGGGGTAAGCAGGGCTGCTGGTGGAGTGAAGGTCAGAAAATAGAGCTGAACATCTGGGTCTTGATTGGTCTTGAAGGCAAACCTTGGGGCTGGTGAGACCCTGGCTTGGCAGTAGCCCAAGAAAGACCAAAATGTATATGTGCGTTCATCTAGCTGTTCTCCCCGAACGCTTCTGACCCTCCCCCTCATCGTGGCCTTCCAGTAAGGGGACTCAGCTTACAGGAAGAACTGACCATGACAGGTTGAAGGCCTTTCCCTATCAGCACTAGGGCTACACATTTCCCCTGACTGGGCTGCCCTTGGCTTTTCTTCGTAAAACCTCAGAAGCCCCATGGCCTCTCCCCCAGAAGTACATGGCCCCTGGGTCTCTAGGCCTCATCTGGAGGTTTCCCTGGGGCAGATTACGCAGGACGTGTGCCTGGGAAAGGGACTTTATCCTCAAGTTCCCTGCTGCCCCTCTGCTTCCAGCCTTTTCTTGGATAGGGACAGGTAGTAGTTGCCCTAGGCTCTGGTGAGAAGGCCTCCAGGTTCTAATTTCCTGCCACACATTGAATGGTAGAAGGACCACGTAAGGAAGAGTTGGAATTGGCGGGGGGTGGGGGGTGCAAGCATAGAGAACGCTCGCTCTGTTCTTTGACTCTGCTGATTGCTAGGCATTCCACAAGGTGCTTCAGGTTCACCTGCAAAATTGGGATCATTATCCCATAAGACAGATGAAAAGAATGAGGCTCAGGCAAGGGAAATGACATGCTCAAGGTCGTTAGTGGCAGAAACGGCATGGGAACCCAGAGATTTCCAGAGAACACCTTGCTATTGCCCCAGGAAAGCCCTAGCTTCTTAGCGTAGCTATCAACTGGCTGGGTGACCTCGGCTGTGTTTCTCGATTTCTCTGGGCCTTGCTTCTTCCAAGTAGAAGCCTGTGGCTCTCTTAAGAATACTGAGGCAGGTGAGTTTCTACCCTCTGTTTTGCTTCTGAGGTCTGGGTGTCCCCAGTGCAAACCCATATCTACTCCTTGGGCCCATTTCTCTCTTCCACCATCCCCTATTGGGGACTTGTGAGCATCAGTACAGGCTCGGGTGGAGTGGAAGTGGGAGCCTGGGTCCCAGAGGTATCCTGTGGTGCACCCTGCCCCTGCTATGCTCAGATAACCTCCTCCTGGAAACGTGAGTCTGCATCTCTCCTCCCTCCCTCTCCTCATATGGCTTTGACTCAGCAAAAACCTCTGGCCCTGGCTCTGGCCTTGGCTTTGGCCTCTGTGGGCAAAGTGGAGGCCACATGTATCTATCTGCATGGGCCATGGGGATGCAGCTGGAGCTGTGCATGTTACAGTGATGGGACCCAGAAACATTAGCCAGACCCACTGCTCTGGGCCTTTTGATCTTGAAACATGGACTGTCAATATTGGAGAAATGTATCTTAGATCAATTTTGATTATTTTGTTGTCTTTTTAGGGCCACACCGGCAGCATATGGAGGTTACCAGGCTAGGGGTTAAAGTGGAGCTGTAGCTTCCGGTTTATGCCACAGCCATAGCAATGCGGGATCTGAGCTGCATCTGCAACCCACACCACAGCTCATGGCAATGCTGGATCCTCAACCCACTGAGAGAGACCAGTGATCGTACCCGCAACCTCATGGTTCCTAGTCGGATCAGATTCATTTCTGCTGCACACCATGGGAATTACAGTGGGAATTCTTGGGTAGAGGAGCAGGCATCTCAGAGACCAGGCTATTGAGAGGACTGAGTTCTGCTGTCTCACTGGTGGAGGGTGTGTCAGTTGGGATAGTTGGAGCCACAGGCCCATTATGCACCACAGCTGCTTGATAGGCAGGTGAGGCCTTTTTCTTGGTTCATTTCCTTAGTGGGGCCAAGTTCCCACTGGGCCAGGAGAGATGTGGGGAACAGATCAGGTCCTGTCTCCCTCTATTGCTTTGTGTACACGTTTGTGTGGTTTGTTTTTAGATGCTCGGCAAACACCAGGCTTCCTTTTTTGTCCTTAGCGGAACTCGCTGTGGCTCTTTTAGCAGGCGGGCAGGCAGCAGCCTGGCAGGGCGGCAAGTCCCAGGTGCCTCTAAAACAAATGGTAGGGCCTGTACTTAAACTCTAGACAGTCTAGGCTCTTCTGTCTTGCTCATCCAGGTAATTCCTCAGCAAATAGTGACTACATTTTAGAGAACCCGAGGAGGGAGGATTACAGAGGTTTGAGGGACCATCCCCCAAGCAGCAGGGAAGGGAGGTTGAGGCAAGTTTGTTAGAGCTGTTGGCTATTCCCCCACCACCACCACCATCCCATGGCAAAGGCTTGGAAGGAGGTGTCGGGGGCCGGCGGGCAGTCCTCAGCTCGTACAGCCTTGCATCTTACCCAGTCTTCAGTCTTTCCTGGTTGGTGTCAAGGGCATCTGCTTGGATTTATTTTTATTTTTGTTTTTTTTGGTTTTGGCTATGCCTGCGACATGCAGAAGTTCTCAAGCCAGGGATTGAATCTGCACCACAGCAGTGACCCGAGCTGGATCCTTAACCCATTGAGCACAAGGGAACTCTGGCATCTACTTATTGAATACAGTGGTTCCCTGTAGTTGTGAGGGTTGTTGTTGTGTGGGTATTTGGCCCCGGAAACATCTTTGGCAGGATCTACCAGTTGTGTGTGTGCACAGAGTGCATTTCTTTTATTTATTTATTTATTTTTGTCTTTGCCTTTTCTAGGGCCGCTCCCTTGGCATATGGAGGTTCCCAGGCTAGGGGTGGAATCAGAGTCACAGCCACTGGCCTACGCCAGAGCCACAGCAATGTGGAATTCAAGCCGCATCTGTGACCTACACCACAGCTCACGGCAATGCCAGATCCTCAGCTCACTGAGCAGGGCCAGGGATTGAACCCACAACCTCATGGTTCCTATCGAATTTGTTAACCACTGCGCAACGATGGGAACTCCTCTTTTTTTTTTTTTTTTTAAATGGCTGCACTCATAGCACATGGAAGTTCCTGGGCCAAGGATTGAATCTGAGCACTGCAGCAACCTATGCCAGAGTTGTGGCAACACCGGAGCTTTTAACCCACTGCTCTGGGCCTAGGATCGAACCTGCGCCTCTGCAGCGACCTGAGCTGCTGCAGCCAGAATCTTAGCCCACTGCTGCTGTTTCTGTATGCTCAGAGAAAGGGTAGAAGTAGAGTGTGGCGAGGGAAAGCTCATGCTGACTTCTGTGGCCCTAGCAAGGGGTACAGCCCCTGATATCTGTAATCTCTGCCCACTGTAGGCCTTTCCAGGTTTCCAACTGATTCCTGGTTGTGCTGGTGGAGAAACTGAGGCAGGCAGGGTCAGGCCTGGCCCAGGAAGTCAGGTGGCTAAGGTGATAGCTGGATTGGGGTATTGTCAATGTCACGTTAGGGCATCAGGGTTTAAAGTTACCAGTTATCCTTGAAAGCCTGGCCTCTCCTTATCCTTCCAAATGTTGATCTTGGGCCAGCTCTGGCACATTTCCATAACTCAGTGTCCCTCTTGTGTAAAGTGGGGTTTTGGGGGTGAGGATGGAATGCATTGGAAAAGGTCTTGGTGGGACCAGTGGTAGTATTGTACGGAGGATTTCTGAGCCCTACTTGGGTTAGGGACAGAGGTGAGGTGGTAGGGGACCCCCTTCCAGCTGGACTCTAGGAGGGGAGAGCAGGTGCAGATTGCCCACAAGTGCAGTGTCAGCAAGAGGAGGAGTTTCGGTTTCTATCAAAACAAGTGCTCTGAATTCCCCTGCCTCCGCAGGACCATTGGGCCCTTTCCCCCCACCCTGGCCTCCGCAGGGAAGTCCAGCTCAGCCCCTAGTCCCATGTGCCAGCCTCTCAGGAGAAAGAGAGCTTGCTGGAGGACAGAGGTGGGGCTGGCAAAGTAAGACAAGCCTCTCCTCAGTGAGGACTTCCTGTGTGCTTAGCCCTGTCCTGGGTGCTTTTCTGGCCTTATGTCATTGTGAAGATCCTACTACTCTCCCTAGTTGGCAAGGTATTGTTGCCTTGTTTCCTTGGTTCAGAAATGCACCTTTTCTTCCACATTGATGATTCCAAAACTAGGGTACCTCTTTTTTTTTTTTTTTAAGTCTTTTTAGGGCTGCACCCAAGGCATACGGAGGTTCTCAGGCTAGGGGTCTAATCAGAGCTGTAGCCGCCAGCCTAACACCACAGCTGCAGCAACGCAGGATCTGAGCTGTGTCTGCGACCTACACCATAGCTCCCGGCAACGCCGGGTCCTTAACCCACTGAGTGAGGCCAGGGGTCAAACCTGCAACCTCATGGATGCCAGTCAGATTGTTTCCTCTGAGCCAGGACGGGAACTCCTAGGGTACCTCTTATAACCAGTGAGGTTGGTGCCCCCTCCCAGAAGCTGTGATTAAGTACATGTACTTTACCACCTGTCAGTGCGTCTTAGAACTGAGGAGAGAAGGTGGTATTTTATATTTTATAGGTAAGTAGAGAAGGTCACATGTGCCTTGTCCACACTTGAACCTGTTTTGGGAGACCTATGTTATTGATTTGATGTTAATTTGGTGGCTCTTGGGTGTGTGTCTGTTGACATATAGAAGTTCCCCTGCTAGGGATTGAATCCAAGCTGCAGCTGTGACCTATGCCACCGCTGCAACGATGCCAGATCCTTAACCCACTGTGCTACAGTGGAGCTCTGGAGCCCCACCTCCTGAACACAGTAGGCCTCAGGTGTTTAGCAGGCCCTCCCCTGTTGTCTTTAACAGCCAGTGAGAGGAAGAGGAGTTACTCTCTCCCTTTATGGATGAGGACATCGTGGCCCTGAGAGGTTAAAGGCTTTGTCCAGTGCCACATAGCTAGGAAGCAGAGTCTGCCCATCAGGCGAAGGGGTCAATGACAGGGAAATGGGGGGATCCTCATGGGAAGGTTCTCCTCCAAGTCCCTTCCTTGTCTCCTAGTCTCCCCGAATCTGGCATCTAGCTCGGGTAGATCCACTTGCCAGGCCGGGAAATGCCTGTTGACCCTTCCCCTAGGAGCATCTCAGCCACCTCCCTGAGCCTGGTAGACCAACCCCTATTTAACCCCTTCACGCTCATCTCAGTTCCTGTTTACTGCAGCTGCCAACAGCACTGCCTCTTCGGCACCCCCAAGTTTATTCTACAGAAATAGCTCTTCAAGCAGCTCTGCAGCCACAGCGGGTTCTGTGGTCCTGGCTTCTAAGAAAGGCAGCAGTAGGGGGCCCCCGGCCTGTGCACAGGGCACGTGACTTGCTGGAAGTGCCACGGTGGGGGGGTGGGGGGGGAGAGTGTAGCCACAGAACCCACATCCTTGTTTACATCGGTGAAGGGGCTACCCCTTCCCGCCTTTACAACCCCCACTCCCCGTCACCCTCATGTCTCTGCACCTCCAGGAGGACGTGAGACAAGCACGGGCCCCATTTTCTATCTCAGAGCGGCCTTTTTCACCTTATCTCACCGAGCCCTCCAGGGAGGGCAGGGGAGGGCATCGAAGGCGTGCTTCTGGTGATTCTTACGGAGGTAGACTGGCTGTCAAAGAAGAGCTCTCTGCGCTGGGAGATCCCATCAGAGCCATAGGTCTCCGGGGAGACAAAGGGCAATTCTTTCTTTGTCTTAGCCGGTGGACATGAGGTGTGCCTCATCTTCAAGCCCACGTTAATTTCTCAGGGAGAAGACTACCCAGCTCCCCGCTAACCTACCCATGTACTCAGCAGACTGTTCTCAATTTCTTGCCCTGCATCAGGCTCTGAGCTGGGGGTGGTCCTGGATGTGACCCACCTTCTATCCTTCTCAGTGGGAGCCTAGTGTGATCAGGCAGAGGAAGTCCGGACACACCTTTGATAAATCTGGTGATAGAGATGCCCTTGAGGACAGGGAACTGTTTAAGAGTATGTTGGTGTTTGACAGGTAGGCAGCCAAAGAGGATGGAAAGAACCTCTTGAAAAGAGGGAACGATATATATGCGGACGTCATCATCAAGCAAGGCAGAGGGGATCCTAGTTCCTTCTTCCCTTTTTTTTTTTTCCTTTTTGTGGCTGTGCCCACAGCATACCAAGTTCCCTGGCCAAGGATTGAACCCAGGCCATGGCCAAGCCGCTGCAGTGACAACACCAGATCCTTAATCTGCTGAGTCACAGGAGAACCCCTGCCCTTCCTGAATTAAGCTTAAGTGAGGTGTATATGTTGTCTCTTAGTGTTCTTGTAAACTACATGCTGCTTGTGGATGGGGCGGGATTTTGCTCGCCTCTGTCACCTTCACAGTACCCCACTTCAGGAAAGGGAGCTCCGAGCGACTGCTCTGTTCCAAACCCAGTGTTAGTCACGTCACACCTGTTATCTCATTAATCCCACAAGAGGCCTTCTGGGAAGTTCCCCAGCTTGATCCCATTTTACACATGAGGCCTATGAAGCTCAGAACACTTGGGTCACTTTCCTCGGGTCCTTTTGCTCACCTGTACCTAGCAGAACTGGGCTTAGACCCCAGTTTTTCTTCCTTTTTTTTTTTTTTTTCCCTTTCCTTTGCATTTTTTTTTTAAACTTCATAAAGGCCATGCTGACTCCTGAGAGTCAGGAAAACTGAATTCTAGAGGTGAATTTGTCCCAAACTGCCTTCTCTGTGACCTTCAAGCCGCAAACTCCCTGAGCCTCAGTTTCCTCATGGGAAGAGTGAGGAGGGACGTGTACGTGTGGAATTGATGGTGCTTAAGGCCACTTACAGGATTTAAAATATTTGCTCACAAAATCATCTGCCCAAAAGGCCTGTGGTTGTGTCCCTCTCACCCGTAAGCTTACTCTTAAAGACCGTACCTGCCTGCCTGCCTCTTTTTTCATGACCCTATTCTAGCCTATGAGGCCAAGAATTCTCCATGCCTTAGGGTAGGAAAGGGAGCTTCCCTGGCCCCCAGCCCTCCTTTGAGGTCTGCCACTCAAACTGTTCTTGCGTGGCCATGCTGACCCCAGCCTCTCCTTTTGTCCCCACAGCTGACCAAGTGTATGGAGACCAGGACATGCATGAGGTTGTGCGAAAGCACTGCATGGACTATCTGGTGAGACCTTGCAGGCCTTGGGGCGGGTACAAAGCGGCTGGATCCCTTCTGCACATAGACCTTGACCCTCTGATTTATCCTGCAGATGAAGAATGCCGACTATTTCTCCAACTATGTCACAGAAGACTTCACTACCTACATCAACCGGAAGCGGAAAAACAACTGCCATGGCAACCACATTGAGATGCAGGCCATGGCAGAGATGTACAACCGGCCCGTGGAGGTGTATCAGTACAGCACAGGTACTTCTGTGGTGGGTAGGCGAGCGACTGGTCACGCCTGGTCTGAGCCTGCCCCACCCAGCCCACTGTGGATGCTCCCTCCTTCTCTTTCTTTGCAGAACCCATCAACACATTCCATGGGATCCATCAAAATGAGGATGAACCCATCCGTGTCAGCTACCATCGGAATATCCACTACAATTCAGTGGTGAATCCTAACAAGGCCACCATTGGTGTGGGGCTGGGCCTGCCATCATTCAAACCGGGGGTAAGCAGATGTCCGTGCCCAGAATGGATGCTGGATATGGAGGCCAGAAACCTCTGTCGGGGTCACTGTTTTGCTCCTAGCCCACAATTTTAAATGTCCTGTTCCCTCTCTGAGTCGTTCCAAAGGTTTCGCCTCTACAAAATTAGAGTGTTACCCAAGGTGATCTCTCAGGGCTCCATTCTCTGGTCTCAGTTTGCCTGTCTGAGCGGACTCACCCATCTTTTACCTGTTGAGGATTGGTATTGTGGAATGGGGGGTCATACTTGGGAAGTGTGAGCCAAGGCTTGATTGGGTGTCTTGGCACCCACATGGATCCTCCTCCGAACCTCAGCAGGTACAGACAGCTGTGGTCCCAGAGACTTGGAGTGTAGGATGGGCCCCACCACTTACTGGCTGTGGGACCTAGGGCAGAATGTATGAGTAATCTGGCTGGCAGCTTGGCCAATGCGGAAAGTGTCTAATGCTGGGCCTGGTGCCTAGTAGGTGCTCAGAAGGTGGCAGTGCATTTTCCCAGCACACACTGACAGATTCTCATTCTCTGTATCATAAACAGTTGTTTGCTGGGGATTTTGATACCTTCTGTGCACATTTTACTTCCTACAAACGGAAAGTGCTCCTGCCTCATAAAATGAGGCACCATTTAGGGAAACAACACCCTAAACACCACCAACATAGAGGTTTTATGATTTTTTTTTTTTGGTAAACTTTTAATTCAGAACACTTTGAGATTTATGTAATTACTGTGATTGGAGCATTCCCACATACCCCACTGTGATTAATATATATTTGTCACAGCTAATGAACCAATATTGCTGTATTAACTAAAGACCATACTTTATTCAGAGTACCTCAGTTTTCCCCCTAATGATCTTACCTGTTCCAGGATCCTATCCAGGATACCATGTTACATTTAGTGATCATGTCGTCTTTGGCTCCTCTTGGCTGGGACCGTTTCTCTAAATTTCCTTGGTTTTGATCTGTTTACAGACTCTAGAGTTTTACCTTTTCTAGAAGGTCATACAATTGGTATCACACAGTATGTATTTTTTTCAGTGGTTTCTTTGAAGTAACGCTGTATGTTTTAAGATTCATCCATGCCTTTTTGTGGTTTGGTCACTTGTGAAAAATGTGAATGCCCTACGTCTTTTTTAATAGACTTAATTGTTTAGAATAGTTTTAGATTTACAGAAAAATTGAGAAGATAGTGCAGAGGTCCCATGTACCCTCCTCCTCCTTGCACACAGTTTTGCTATTACTTAATTTATCAGATGACTGGTGCATTTGTTACAGTTATGTGGACCAGTAGTGATACATTATTATTAACTAAAGTCATCGTGTCTCCTTGGGCTCCCCTGTCTGTGATGGTTTCTCACACTTTCTTTGTTTTTTGGTGGCCCCGACAGTTTGGAGGAGTACTGGTCTAGGTATATTGTAGGATGTTTCTCTTTGGGAATTTGATGTTTTTCTCAGGAGGAGACTGGGTTTATGGCTTTGGGGCGGATGGTCACGGTGGTGAATGAAGCACTATGCTCATTCCCATCGTATCAACAGTATATACTGTGACTGTGATTTATAACTGTTGATGTTGACCTTGATCACCTGACAGAAAGTATTGTCTGTCAAGTTTTCGCCACTGTACAATTACTTCCCCCCCACCCCCACCCCCCTTTTCCATGTGGTAGGAAGGAAGTCATTATGTCCAGCCCACACTTAAGACTTGGGGGTTATGCTCTATCTCCTTGAGGACGGAATATCTACGTAAATTATTTGGACCTTGTCTGCAAGGGAGATTTGCCTCTTAGCCTCCATTTATTAATTTATTCAGTCATTTATATTAACATGGGCTGATGGGTATTTGTTTTATACCTTTTGCACTTTGGGTTACAATCCAATTCTCTTTTCATTTGGTGCTCAAAATTATTCCAGTTTTGGCTATTGGGAACTCTTTTGGTTGGTTCCTGCATCTCTTTGACATACTCCATCATTGTGGCGGTGTTTTGGGGGGGTGTTTCTTGGGTTTTTTTGTTTGGTTTTTGTCGTGAATACTTAATTTTTGGTACTGGAAGGTGCTCCAGGTTCATCTTGTATATTTCCTGCCCCAGTCCTAGAACTAGCCATTTCTCCAAGGAGCCCTATTCTTTTGTTGGAGAATGCTATTAGAAATCAAGATCTGGGTGCTGAGTGTGCTCCTTGCTACTGGGGTATCCTTGCTTCTAGGCCCTTTCAGCTGACAGCAAGGAGGTATGTGTGTGTATACTAACCTGTGTGTTAATATACATACCTAGAAATACTTCTGTATGTGACCATCTGTATCTACATGAAGCTTCCGTTCTTACCGTCTTCAACTAATAGGTAGCTCATCTTTTTTTTTTTTTAAGGGCTGCTCCCATGGCATAAGGAGGTTCCCAGGCTAGGGGTGGAATCAGAGCTATAGCCGCCGGCCTACACCACGGCCACAGCAACGCCAGATCCGAGCCACGTCTGCAACCCACACCACAGCTCATGGCAATGCCAGATCGTTAATCCGCTGAGCGAGGCCAGGGATGGAACCCACAACCTCATGGTTCCTAGTCGGATTCAGTTCTGCTGTGCCACGACGGGAACGCCACCTCACCGTTTTAATTTGCAATTCCTAATTACAAATGGTGTTGAGCATCTTTCCACGTGCTTATTTGCCAGCTGTGTATCTTTTTAAAAATTTTTCTTGGTCTTTTTAGGGCTGCACATGCGGCGCATAGAAGTTCTCAGGCTGGGGGTCGAATCAGAGTGGTAGCTGCTGGCCTACACCACAGCCACAGCAACACTAGAACCAAGCCACATCTGAGACCTATGCCACAGCTCATGGCAATGCCAGATCCTTAACCCACTGAGCGAGGCCAGGGATCGAACCCGAATCCTCATGGATACTAATCAGATTCGTTTCCTCTGAGCCATGATGGGAACTCCCTGTATATCTTTTTTGATGAAGTTGTGTGTTTTGCCCGTTTTTTAATTGGCTTATTGTAACAGTTTTACGTACTTTTTTGGACTGTTATCCACAGGTAAAAAAATTACATCTTACATCTTTAATTAGTGCACACACACATTGGTGTGTATATATGCATTCAAATATGTTTCACTGAACACTGTGAACCAGCTATGATGGAAAAAATAAAAATCATTATATAAAAAAATTTAAGAAGTTTCACTGAATGATACTTACATTTATTCCCTGTGATATACACTGATACTGTTCATTATTTCATTTTTAAAAAAACCCTATTTTGTCTCACAGCCTGACAAAGGGCATTCTCGTACAGTGTCGCACAACTCATAGCACCCCCACACCATGTTGACACGGTCCTCTTGTCCACTTAAGTGCCCCAATACTCCCTCCACCCTGTGCATGTGCTGCTAACTTCTCAGGTGATCTTTTCTCCTTGGTCCCATCCGGGTATAGGTGAGGAAGGCCTCAGCAAGTGAGTCGTCGCTGGGTGAGACTTCTTTTAATTTTGTCCTTGGCTGGAGGGCACCTGACTGCCCCAGACTTAGTCCTTCAGTTGAGGTGTCTTCTCGGGGTTAAGACCAGGGCTTCTAAGTGTAGGCGTATGGAATGACAAGTCCCACATCCCAAGCCTGCCTTCCCTCAGTCCTTGATCAATAGCCAGCCTTCCCAGGGGGGTGCTTAGTAAGAATACCTACTTTCTTGTCGCCAATCTTCTGGGCCTGTGGGCCCACCTCCCTTAGCCAGGCCTGGCTCTTGGCTGGCGTTCCGAGTGTCATTGCACATCCCTGTTCCTCCCCTCCTTGCAGTTTGCAGAGCAGTCCCTGATGAAGAATGCCATAAAGACGTCGGAGGAGTCCTGGATTGAACAGCAGATGCTGGAAGACAAGAAGCGGGCCACAGACTGGGAGGCCACAAACGAGGCCATTGAGGAGCAGGTGGCTCGGGAGTCCTACCTGCAGTGGCTACGGGATCAAGAGAAACAGGCCCGCCAAGTCCGTGGCCCCAGCCAGGTCGGTCCTGGGCTGTGTGACTGATCCAGCTAAGGAACGTGTTCACTTCCTATGTTTTGCCCCCAACCAGGCAGAAAAAAATTAGGTAGTTTTGACATCTAGGAAAGAGGAAGCTCCCAGCCCTATCCGTACCTCACCTTGGCCTTGGTCTTGGTGTTGCGCCTTAGAGCTCTCAGCATTTGTGCAGAGCAAGCTCTTTAAAGGAGGGAGGGGAGGGCAGCCACTGGTCACAACATGCAGGCCTCGTAGGTAGTTTTAGAGGGTCAAGCTTTCGCTAAATGTTACTGTGTGCCAGGCTCTGTGCCAAGGATGTAAAATCGGTCCTGCCCACTCCACCCTCAGCGATCTCCTCTGCAGAGGGAGACAGCGTGCATCAGTGGGGCCCCTGACCCTGGCTGGGAGGCCAGTGAAGGTGGCGGGCTCTGGTTGTCATCCCACAGAAAGGTTGAATTTTTGAGGCAGGAAGTGAAGCCAGGCATATGAGCAGTTGAGGCATCACAAGTTAAGAGCGACTAGATGTTGGCAAGAGCCGAGTGATTCGTTGAACAAATACTTACTGCAGGGTCGTGCCAGGCATTGTTCTCTGTGTACAGGGGTACATCGGTGAGGCAGGCCGTCGCAGCTCCCTGTCCTTGGGGGTGCTTACATTTATGCAGGGTGGAACAAAATGATAAACATAATGAATACATGAGTCGTGAGGTATTATGGATGAAAGACATAGAGCCTGGTTGGGAAGGGGGAGGAGTAGGGCTGAGTGGAGCGGGGAGTTCACAGTATTCAATAGCATGTCACGGCCTCGGAGCAAGTGAGATTTGAGCAAAAGTTGCCGAGGTGAGGGGATTAGTTCCTATGTCAGAGAAGGCAGAGGGCCAGCGGAAGCAAAGGCCCTGAGGTAAGCGCACACGTGGTGTGAGTCAGAAGCAGCCCGGAGACCATTGTGGCTGGACAGGATGTAGTAGTAGGTGGAGCCGGGAAGGTGGCGGGCCAGATCGGAAGGGGCTTGTGGGCTCTGGTGAGGACTCTGGCTTTTATTCGGAATGCGGCAGAAGCCATGAGAGGGTTGTGAGCAGAGGAAGAATGGGATCTGACTTAGGATCCCTCTTACCGCTGAGTGCAGGATGGAGTCTAGGGAGCAAGGTTGGAAGCCTGGGACCAGCAAGGAGAAGGCTCTTTACAGTAGTGCTGGGGGCTGCTGAAGGGGCTGGATTCTGGATCTGTTTCGAAGGTGGCAGTAACAGGTTTCCTGTCAGATTGGCTTTTAAGGGTGTGAGGTGGGGGGGCGCTGAAAGAGTTTTACCTTCATCCCATGGTCCATTTTTGTGACCAGGTTTAGTGAGGGTGGCCTATGTGGAAGCTGTATCATAGCCAGGATTCTGGGAGGGAGCAAGCCTTTTGGGGATGGAGCAGAGGAGGGTCGTGACTGTGTCCTTACTTCCTCTTCCGTCCCCACCGCAGCCCCGGAAAGCCAGCGCCACATGCAGTTCTGCCACAGCAGCAGCCTCCAGTGGTCTGGAGGAGTGGACCAGCCGGTCCCCGCGGCAGCGGAGTTCAGCCTCGTCACCCGAGCACCCTGAGCTACATGCTGAGCTGGGCATCAAGCCCCCTTCCCCAGGCACTGTCTTAGCTCTTGCCAAACCTCCTTCGCCCTGTGCACCAGGTTAGTGGCTTGCTCACAGGTAGCATGCAGGGGTTAGGAGGGCCTGCCTAGGTCATGGGCCCTGCCTCTGATTGTCTGTCTGCCCCAGGTACAAGCAGCCAGTTCTCGTCAGGGGCCGACCGGGCTACTTCCCCCCTCGTGTCCCTCTACCCTGCTCTGGAATGCCGGGCCCTCATTCAGCAGATGTCCCCCTCTGCCTTTGGTAAGCCTCCTCTGCCTAGGGCCCAGGGGCCAGCCGGGGAGAGAGGGAAGCATCAGCAAGTCCTGAAAGGGGGCTTCTGGAGCCTCTGGCCATCTTCCAGGAAAGGAGAATTTTTCAGGCTCAAGGGGCTGTCCCACAGGGGACGTGAGGGGGATTTGCAGGCCCAGAGGAGCCCTCTACTTAGACAAAAGAGTGATGGGGGCCTGAAGGGGAGCTCTCCAGAGTCAGGAATTGGCAGAGCAAGGAGAAGGCAGGCTTCAAGCGCTCTGTCATCCTTTTTCCCTTCCTTTTGCCCAGCAGGTCTGAACGACTGGGATGATGATGAGATCCTAGCATCGGTGCTGGCAGTGTCCCAACAGGAATACCTAGACAGTATGAAGAAAAACAAAGTGCACAGAGACCCACCCCCAGACAAGAGTTGATGGAGACCCAGAGACTGGAGACCATCTCCCAACCCCCACCACTCTTGCCCTCCAGTGCCACCCCACCTTCTTTGGCTTTCTTCCCTCTTGCCTCTTCCTTCTTCCCTCTCTCCCCTCCTCTCGCTCCTCCCCACTTCCCTCTGGCTGGCCCACCCCCACGCGCCCTCTCATCGCTGCCACCACCATCATCACCTGTCTCCTCGCCAGCTGATGTGCCCTGTTGCCCCCTGCACAGCACCATCCCTGCATTCCACAGGGGACTTGGGCAAGGGTGCTGAAGGTAGGCGAGAGGCACAGAGACAAACCAACTGGCAGCCAGGCAGCCCCTGAAGAGAGACATTCAGACAGAGGAAAGTCTCCCTGTCCCCCATTCCTTCCAAGATCAGAAATTTATCACCCCACCTCCACAATGATGCCAGGGAGGTGGGAGGAAGAAGTGGGAAATACCCTTCCCAGTACCCCCAAGAATGTCTGAGCCTTCAATGTTGAATTTTTTTCTTTATTAAAATGTACTTTTATCTTATAAAATCAACCAATCAAAAAGTGATGTAGACAACAGCATTGGCTCTGTGAAGGTGGCATCTCTCTGGTTTGGGGGCAGGCAGGCCACGGGGCACAAAGATGTGGTTGCTGCCCCTGGCCTCCAGCTCTGTGGAGGCGGGCAGGGTCTAGAGTGTGAGTCAGGCTGAGGTAGGAGGGCAGGGGGAGCAGGTGTCAAGTGGGCTTTGGACAATGAGACTCTGACCTCGCTGCATTCCTTACGCTTCCACCTCCGCCACCCATCTTTGGAATCTCGGGGTGGGGCACCTTTGAGGATCATGGCCGCCACCCAGGATTTGAGTGTGGGGAGTGGGAGCAGCATCGGCAGATGGGGCACCCATGCCCTGCAGGTGTCAACAAGATCCGCCATCTGTAATGTCCTTGGCACAATAAAACCAAATGTCAGTTTCCCCCGAGCGCCTCTGTTCTGTGTGGGGCAGGGGGTGGGTGGGCCTCTGGTCAGAGGCAGCGATGGCACAGGCCTTGGCTTGACCTCTGAAGGGCTCTCCAGTGGGGTCTCTCTGGGGGCCCAGAGTTCATATTTGATTCACAGTTTACTAAACCACCTTTTGGACCTGTTATCACCTGTCTTGGCCAACTGCCCAAGCCTCAGTATTGGCCCAGGCTATAGCCTGCCCAGCCCATTTCCTGGGGTGTGATGGGAGCCACGAACTGAGAGCTCGATGGCAGGAGCTGAACTTCCAGTGTCTCTGCCTGCCTCTCACCCCAGCATGTTTGCTCTTGTGATCGTTTGATGAGGAAGTGCTTTGGGCAGGCACGACGGTCACTTCATATCAACGTGAGTTTAGTGGAAGTGACCAGAGGGGACTCCCGACCCCCCACCAGGTTTTAGAAACTGTGGAACAGCTAAACCTTTTTTTTGTTCGTGTTCCCCAGTTCTCTTGACCCTTTCCTTCCCTGCCCTGCCTAGAGGTAAAGCCAAGGTGAGAAGGATGGCTGGCCCTCGGGTTTTGTCAGTTGTCTTTTTGATGTCCTTCCAGAATGCCCCTGTGGAAGAATGTGTGTCCAGCTCTGCAGGTGAGGGCGTGGCTGTCCGCAGGGTGTCCCTGTGGAAGCCACTGGTCAAGCACATGTGTTGGAGAGTTGGTTTGAAACCTTATCAGCTTTTTCTGTGTGGCCTTGGTCAAATCACAGGCTCTCTGAGTTTCCAGTGTCGTGTGTGTAGGATGGGGTGATTAATGTCTACTACCTCACACTCTGGGTGTGAGCATCAAGAGTGCATATGGTCAACATAATGTTTGGTGGCACGGTGCCTGGCACATTCTGAGAGTTCAAATGTTAGCAGGTGTTCTTATTTATTATCCTAATGTTGACATTTCTGTACCATTTGGCCCCTGCCTACTTCATCTTGCTTCTCTGTCCAGTTTCCTTGGCCTCTGCCTGGAATTTGCCCTTCCCCTGTCCCAAGCCTCCAACCTTGTCTCTCAAGATGGGTAGAGGGGTCTCCTTCTGAGAAGCCCTGTGTGACCCCATCTACATTCTCATCTCTATCTACAAATATGTCTACTCCTTCCCCAGTAAACTGTACTATCAACTTCCTGGGCAAGGGCTGTGATGCCTGGCTTATCTGTGTATCTCTTAATTATCTGCACCCCTTCTAGGGCCTCGCAGGCTTACAGTAGACCCCTAATAAATGTTGGATGAATAAGGGAGAGTACATGTGTGTATTTGCTTTTTGGGTGTGTGTGTGTGACTGTGTGTGGTGAGTCCAAGTCTATGTGCCTCTCACAGAGTGTTTCTCTGGTCGTGTGTGTGTGTGTGACAAGGGCTTGTTTCCAGGTGTGTCAGATGGTGACTGGGTGTGAGATTCTGTCTCTGACAGTTTGTTTCTGAGATGAGTGCATGTCTGTGTGGGTCTGTCCGTGACAGTGCACGTGTGGTTTCTGTCTGATAGGGTGCACGTCCGTTTGTATTCCTGTGACAGGCTCTGGGTAGCTATTTCTGAACAGTGTCAGTGACGGCGCTGCACGTCTGCTGTATGTGTGTGTGACTGTGACTGGGTCTGTCCATGTCTGTTTTTGTGACACTGCCTATCCGTTGCTCTAGCACCTAAGTATATGTCTGGCTTTGGAGCAGTGCATGTGTGTCTCTGGAGTGTTTGTGTGTGTTCCTGTGTCAGACTCTGGGTCTCTCGTTTCTGGAACAGTACAAGTCTTTTCTGTGACACTGCATGTCTGATGGTGCCAGTGTCTTCGTCACAAGTTCTGGCTGTGTGTCTGGCAGGACATATCTGTGTCCTTGTTACATGTAGGTCTATGTGAATCTCTCTGGAGTGCCTTTCTGTAACAGTGCATCTCTCGAGTGTCATTCTGGAACTTGACTCTGGCAGCATGCCTGCCTGACAGTGGATGTCTGTCTATGTGTGACAGTAGGTATCTGCATGTGTGTCTAGGACAAGCTCACATGAATGGCGGCACATGTTTGTGTATTTCTCTCGCGGCAGTTCTGTGTGTGTCTTTGGAGTGCCTGT
The DNA here is from genome assembly GCF_016906955.1 of Phacochoerus africanus. Taxonomy (NCBI): domain Eukaryota; kingdom Metazoa; phylum Chordata; class Mammalia; order Artiodactyla; family Suidae; genus Phacochoerus; species Phacochoerus africanus. Next base: position 45,247,487 of record NC_062560.1, on the reverse strand, counting down.
CTCTTCCTGCGGCACGAGAGCTATTTTCCCCAAATCTGTGACTTGACCACCTCCCAGAGCTCTCTCAGTCCGTCTCTCTCATCCGGAAGCATGCCCAAGAAGCCACCCCCACTCTGGCTTGCTCCCATCCCCAAGAATCCCCCCCTCCCCCGCGCGCCCCATTCGCCATTCCAGATTCTAGATCTGCTGACTGGGCTCACAGCCAGGTCTAGCCAGGTCTGTCTAGGTTAAGGGCTGCACAAACAGCCCACAGGCCGTGGCCTCCGGGTGTGGGAACACTGCCTTTGACCAGTGCTCCTCCCACGGTGGTGAGGGAGGTTAGCCCTCCCTGACGGCTGAACAGGTTCTTCCAGGATCCTCAGCTTCAGTTTCCGGGCGGAGGCTGCCAGTCGCCTAAAGGGCTCTGGTTCTGGTGTGAGGAGCACCCCTTTGGAGACCGGCCGGGATTCTTAGAAGCCTTAGAAGGCCTGGCGTTATCTCCGGCGGCGGCAAAGCAACTTCCTAGAAAAGGAGGCGGTGCATTTAATTTTTTTTAAGTTTATATATCCACGTACACACACTTACATAAAAACAACCCTGCGCAACAACCAAAACAAACGCAGTTGGTGCAAAAGGGATTCCCATAACCAGTTTCCTCTTCGCGCGCGCCCCCCTCATTTGCATGCAGGCCCCGCCCCCGAGGAAGATCCGGGCATGTATTTGCATAAGGGTGCTTGGAACGTTGAGGGTGGTATGCAAATAAGGACTGGCTCCGATTGGCTGGGGTGCAGCAGGTGCCGCGTCCGGATTGATCAAAGCCAAGTGGGCGGGGCCGTCGCCCGGGGCGACTCTCTCGGGAGGCGCGTGCCCTGTCTCAGTAGCGTCGGGGCTGGCGCGCGCGGCGAATCTTAACATTGCGCTGTTTGCCGGCGCCTCTGGGCCACCAGTTTCCTTACCTTCCACCCTGGCGCCCCCCAGTCCTGGCTCCCCAGCCTCGCTGCCCCGGGCGTCCACGCCCTGCGGGCTCAGCGGGCTCAATCTGCGCAGCTCCTCCTCCATGTTGACTAAGCCTCTGCAGGGGCTGCCCGTGGCCCCCATGACCCCCACGCCGCCGCCAGGTGAGAGAGGCTCCCCTACGGCGACCAGGCCGGGCGGGCTGGGGTGATTGAGGGCGGCGCGGGGGGGAGGGGGAGAGGGTCGCGGCCGGCCTCTGCACGCCGCCACCCTGACTTCCCCGCCTCCGCCTGCGTAGGAGGCAAGGATCGAGAAGCGTTCGAGGCCGAGTACCGACTCGGCCCCCTCCTGGGTAAGGGGGGCTTTGGCACCGTCTTCGCAGGACATCGCGTCACAGACCGACTCCAGGTATCCACCACGAGGGTCTTGGGAGGGCCAGGTGTGTGTGTGGCGGCGGCGGGAGCCCGGGGGCTGGGATGCTAATTGACCAGAGAATAAGCGTACAATGTGCGTGTGCTAGGGTCATGAAGGCCGGGATCCGGGTTACTGGGGGTATCCTGGTGCGCGCGCGGGTGCGCGCGCAGACGCGCGGGCGTGGGGGGGGGGCGGTCCAGGTGGGTATGTGGGGGGAACGGAGCGGTGGGTTCAGGGCAAGGATTGTGGAGGTCCCGAGAGTGAGACTGGGGAGTGGGGGAGGGGGGAAATCATGAGGATTCTAGACCTTGGAATCCAGGAGAGGTGTATATGTGTGGGAAGGTGGGGACCCAGAGCTGAGATTTGGGGGATTTTGGAGGCAGGTGTCCAGGATGGAGTCGTGAGGATCAGAACCCACCCCCGTACAGAGGTGGGGTGTCCTGGGGCTGGGGAAATCGAGGGCTTGGGGTGTTAGGACATTCAGAACTCCGCACCAGGAGCGAGGGGTCCTGAAGCCTGGGGGAGAGCCCAGGGCCAAAGATGGTGGGAGAGGTGTACTCGCTTCTGGGGACCTGGAGGGCAGGGGAGAAGCTCCAGCTCATTTGAGGTTGCGGCGTGGAGGGGTTGGGACCAGAAAGACTAGGGCGAAGAGGGTCCAGACTGGGAGGGGTCTGGGGGTTCTCTGCTGGCCCCTTCAGCTCAGCTCACTTCTTCAGGTGGCCATCAAAGTGATCCCCCGGAATCGCGTGCTGGGCTGGTCCCCCTTGGTGAGTATCTTTGGAGTCCTTTTTGACCTGGCGACGCCATCTCTGACGATGGATTTCGCCTTTCTATGGTTTGTATGACTCCCTGGGCCCTGTAACGGTGAGAAGAACACTCCTACCAGCCCATGTTTACTCCCCTGTGGTGACATCCACACCTCCATACAGTTCTGACTCACTCCAGTTCCCCTAGAGCCCTGGATTCTCCCCTCCCACCCTCCTTTCTCATCCTCCTTCCAAACACTGCCTCGGGGGCTGCCCGCGGGGCATGCTGGTGAGGAAAGAGGGGCAGAGGTCACTGGTTGCCATGGTGACGGTGGCTGCTTCTCTTCTGCTGTTAGAGCGCTAACGGACGGACAACAGGGCGGGTCTGGGCAAGTTGTAGGGGCGGGAGCGCCCCCTGGCGGGCTCTGGGGAGACTGCGCCTGCGCAGGCTGTGGGCCCAGAGGGAGGAGGTGCGCCTGCGCAGCAGCAGAATTTCCATCACCGTGAGAAAACCGGTGTGCGGCTGTGCAAGTCAGTGGACCGGCCGGGAGAGGGCCCCACCTCAGGCCGGAGAGCTGCTTCGGGTGGACCACGTGCCCACGCAAGGCTTCTAGAATGGGGCGGGGTTTGTGGCCGGCAACGCGAATGCCTTTTATTGAGCACCAACTGTATACCTCAGACGTGGCTTCATCTCAAGATCTTACTGTGTGCCAAGTCCCACTAAGTACTTCAACACGGTTGTAGGTGCCTGGCGACCGACAAAATATCGCATGATGACATTATTGAGTTCTTACTTGGTGCCACTTCCTTTGCAATGGACCACTTTTAGCTCTCTAACAAATTCTAGGCACTTGGCAAAATTACTACATTTGTTCAGAGCGCTTTTCGTTCTAGTCCCTTTCTACTAATTGCTTTCACCTATTTAACATATATGTATTGAACCCTATCCCGTTACTAGGCACCTTTCTACAGTTGGAACTATGTCAGTGAACAAAACAGACAAACCATTACACCATAATCGTACTTACTGAGTGCTGACTCTGTGTCAGACCCAAAGCTGTAAAGTGCTTTTGGAGTTCCCGACGTGGTGCAGCGGCAACGAATCCGCCTAGGAGCCATGAGGTGGCGGGTTCCATCCCTGGCCTCCCTCAGTGGGTTAAGGATCTGGTGTTGCCCTGAGCTGTGGTGTGGGTCGCAGATGCAGCTTGGATCTGACGTGGCGGTGGCGTAGGCCAGCAGCTGTAGCTCTGATTGGACCCCTAGCCTGGGAACCCCCATTTGCTGCTGGTGCGGCCCTAAAAAAACCAAAAAAAAAACCAAAAAGTAAAAGTGCTTTTATCTATTTAACAAACATTGCCCGAGCACCTACTGTGTGTAAGGTAGTATTCTAATCTCTTCGGAGATGTCAGGGGGCAAAACAGTTAAATTACTACATAATAGTGTTCATCATTGGCCTCAGTTCAGGTGAGAAGTCGGCCTTGAAGCTGCTAACCTGACATCTGTGTTCTTTTTTTTTCTCTCCCTGCTTCCCCCCCGCAGTCAGATTCAGTCACGTGCCCACTGGAAGTGGCACTGCTATGGAAGGTGGGTGCAGGCGGTGGACACCCTGGTGTGATCCGCCTGCTTGACTGGTTTGAGACACCAGAGGGCTTCATGCTGGTCCTCGAACGGCCTCTGCCTGCCCAGGATCTCTTTGACTACATCACAGAGCAGGGCCCTTTGGGCGAAGGCCGAAGCCGCTGCCTCTTTGCCCAGGTAGTGGCAGCCGTTCGGCACTGCCACGCCCGTGGAGTTGTCCATCGTGACATCAAGGATGAGAACATCCTGATGGACCTCCGCCGGGGCTGCGCCAAACTTATCGATTTTGGTTCCGGCGCCCTGCTTCATGATGAACCCTACACTGACTTTGATGGTAAGGCTTCCCTAAATCTTTGTGGGGGGATTTTTCACCTTTTTTTTTTTTGCCTCTTGACCCTTGACCTCCAGTGTTGGGGTGTTCTGTAACCCTTGATCTAGAGTGCACCTTTATAAGGTTCTTGATTTTTAACACTGGGGACTTTCAAGCCTTGTCCTCTAGTAAAGTTCATCTTCTGACAGTACCCTGATCTTGTGCTGGGCTCTTATTTTGATGAGGGGGTCCTATTATTGCCCTGAGTCTTCTTTTTCTGGTCACGAGGGCCTCCTGTACCTTTTAAATGCTTCTATTCTGTTGAGCTTCTGTTCTGGTGAGGAGACCCTACTCCTATAATAGTGAGTTCTCTTAATTCTAGTGAAGGGACCATACTTTCCCGGGGAGGGTTGGGGAAGAGAAGGGCATTATCAAAGAAGGGTCTAACCTCTGGCTTGTGTGCAGGGACAAGGGTGTACAGCCCCCCAGAGTGGATCTCTCGTCACCAGTACCATGCACTCCCAGCCACTGTCTGGTCCCTGGGTATCCTCCTCTACGACATGGTATGTGGGGACATTCCCTTTGAGAGGGACCAGGAGATTCTGGAGGCTGAGCTCCACTTCCCTGCCCACGTCTCCCCAGGTGAGGCCGTCACCCACCCTAGCCCAGCAGACTTCATCCTGCTCAGGGACTGGTGCCCCCAACTGCTTGCTAATCTCTTGTGTGCTTCTGATCTGCAGACTGTTGTGCCCTAATTCGCCGATGCCTGGCCCCCAAACCATCTGCTCGACCCTCACTGGAGGAGATTCTGCTGGATCCCTGGATGCAGACACCAGCTGAGGATGCAGCCCTCAACACTCCCAAAGGGGGTTCCACCCCTTTGGCCTGGTCCCTACTGCCCTAATCCTGGCCAGGGCCCCCACTAGTTGGAATAGCCATCCCATGGCCATGCCACAAGGGATAGATGGACATCTGTTGATCTGGTTCTACAGGTCATTAAAAATCCAGTGTTAACTAGGGTCAGAGATTGGGGATCAGAGATCAGAAGACATAAGCCAAGTTTGCCCAGTCCCCATCCCAATCCTGCTAAGGAGCCTTCCTCCCAGAACGTATGGTCTCTTATTTTGGAGGGGGTCCTTCTTTGCTTCTCATTTTGCTAAGGGTGTTTATTTGGTTTAAGTTACTTCTGTTCTGAGCCCCCAGGATTCTTGTTCTGATGAGTAGTAACCCCTACACTGGCACCTCCCACTACCACCACCCAAACTTAGTTCAAATGCTCTGACTTGGGCAAGGGTGCTTTCCTTCCAGTACCCCAGCAGCTCTTATTTTAGCAAAGGGACCCTTTCCCTTAGTCTAGGGTCCCCTATTCAGTAAAGCTGCTTGCCTACCTCATCCCAGGGTTGTTAATATTCTGGGGGAGGTAAGCCCTATTGTTGTTGCTGGGGTTTTTTTGTTTGTTTTTTTTGGGGGGGGTTGGGGTTTTTTGTTGTTGTTTTTGTTTTTTTTTTTGTTTTGTTTTGTTTTGTTTTTTTGTGAGGGGACCCTTACTCTGTTATCCCAAGTGCTCTTATTCTGGTGAGGAGAACCCTAATTTCATGATTTGGGAAGGAATGGGTGACGGACACTACTACAGTCCACTAGGATGGGGTGGATGGTTTTTGGGGGGATGGGGCGGGGGAAATACTTTCTGTTGTTTGTTCTCCTGGGGCCCCACCCTCCACCTTGTTTTCAGCTTCTCGCTGCCTCCCTCTGAGCCAGGATTGTCCAGTTGCTGAAATGTAAATACTTATGTATTGGGGGAGGGGAGCTCCAACTGTATCTTTCTCTCCCTTCTCCCCCTGCCTGGATTATTTAAAAAGCCATGTGTGGAAACCCACTATTTAATAAACGTAACAGAATCAGAAGTGACTGGCCATTTGTAGATGCAGTGAGGCATTTGCGGAGCGTCTACTGAATGCTGAGCCAAGGGGGAGATGGATTGGACCTCTCCTGTGTCCACGGGAAGCCTGTCTTGTGGTGTGGTCCTGAAAGCCCTTTCACGGGTTCATTTAAGTAGGACCACAAAGAAAATTTGATTTTTCCCATCAGCTCTTATGTAGCACCCAGGGCATGCAGAAGGGCTTCTCTGGAGATACTGCAGGCATTGAAGATGTCTGGGACACACCTCCAAAGATAGACTGCTCAGAGGCAGAAAGATCTGCTCCTTTTCCCCAATCCCACGGGAGAAGATAAACCCCTTCCCTATTTGAGAAGAAAGGCCCTTTCAGGCACTGGCGAGGGCGGTGTCGGGTTTCGGGCACCGACAAGGAAACTTCCTAGCTCTTCCGTTTTTCAGTGACGTCTAAAGTGTAGTCACTTGTTTTGCCCCTACCTTTCCGCCCCTCTTGTCCTCTTACCTGCTCAACCCTCTCATCTCTATTTCTTCAATTCTTAACTTACCCTCCCTGCCCTTTTCTGTCTTGATTTCATTTGTCCTGATCTCAGCTGTACTCTCTTCCTGGTTTCAAAAGCTAACCTGTAAGCCTCTCACCTGCTGGCTTACCTACCCTTCTCATCTGTCCTTCCTTTTAATTTTTTTTTTGGCCTTTTATTTTAATACCACACCCATGTCACATGGAGGTTCCTAGGCTAGGGGTCGAATCGGAACTGTAGCCGCTGGCCTATGCCACAGTCATAGCAACGCCAGATCCTAGCCGCGACTGTGACCTATACCACAGCTCAGGGCACCACCGGATCCTTAACCCACTGAGTGAGGACAGGGATCGAAACTATCCTCAAGGAGACTAGTCAGATTCGTTGCCGCTGAGCCACGACGGCATCTCCATGTCCTCCCTTTTCAGTCTCACCTCTAATGTGCCTTTTCACTAGTATATCCTCAACCGCTCTATTTTATCTGCTTGTTTACCTACCTGACACTCACCTGCCCCTCTCGCTCAAAGTCTCACTTCCCTCTCAGACACCTGTGGGCTCTACAGGGGGCGAGGGGCCTCTCCTGGAGAAGGGAAAGGAGCTTCAGGTCCCCCGGGAAAGACCCAGGCGTTTTGATGCAGAAAGGGCGGTGCCATCAAGTGATGGCAATAAAGAGCCGAGCCAGGAGATGGAGAGCAGAATCAATGAGATAGGAGGACATGGAAAGTGGGATCGAAGAAGACGAAGGCGGGTTTAGTAAAGGGAATGGGCCAAGGAGGCTCTGTAAGACGGCAGGGCGCCAAGCCGACCGTGTGCCCGGCCTCCGGGTCCCGACGGGATTTGGGGACTAAAGCTCAGGAGCGGACGAAGAGCGCCACCGCTCTGGTCAACTCACTAGCCCCGCCCCACCCCCCCCGGAGGCCCGGAAGCGGAAGTGACGAACACGGAAGTAACCTGCTGTTGCCGAGGGGACGGGCCAGGCAGATGCCAACATGGCAGCGGTTGGGTCTGGCGGTTCCCCCGCGGCGGCCGGGCCAGGGACGGTCTCCGCGGGGGCGTTGGAGCCTGGGACCGCGAGTGCGGGTGAGACAAGCTGTGGCTGAGCAGTTAGTGGCGGGCCGGGGGTCAGGATCGCTGGGGGTTCAGAAAGGTTCCTCACTGAGGCGAGAGAGAACATCCCGTGTGGACCGACCTATGTGTGTTTGTGGCTGAGGGTGGGGGGGAGGACGTGTATGTTGGGGGCGGGGAAAAGACCATTCTGAGGATGATGAGGAGGTCCCTTCTGCACCTGGAGAGTAGACACCATTCTGAGACGTAGGGGGCCATTTCCTTTTGAGGAGGCTAAGACCCCTAAGACCATTCTGAGTGTGTGTGTGTTGGGGAGGGGGGGTCCGTCCTTATAGAAGGGAGATACCATTCTGAGAGCAGAAACTACTTCCTTACAGAAGAGAGAGGCTAGTCCGAGGGTGGTGGTTTCTTCCTTGAAAAGGGACAGGGGCTATTGTGTGTTAGGCTGGGGCGGGTTCTTCCTTATATGAATTAGTGCATTTTGAGAACATGGAGAGAAGACGGTTCTGGCCGTACGTTCCTAATGGAAGTAGAGTTCATTGTATGTTGCAGTGGGAGTGTCTTTCCTTATATGGCTGAGAAAGGACCTTCTGAGGGTTCCAGGCCCTCCCTTAGAGTGCAGAGAGTTCATTGTGAGTGTGAGCAGGACAAGGAATAATTCCTTGGCTGGAGGTAGGGATATGTGGTGGTAGGAGGATGATTGGTGTATAGGGAAACATTTCCTTGTGTGGTTAAGGGACCCGGACCATTCTTAGTGGAGTAATCAGTTACTATGGGGTTCGATCCTTTAGACAGTGTGAGAATCATTTTTTACATTTGTTAGACCATTCTGGGTCAGGGAAGAAGCAGTCTTCATAGGAAGGAGAGGGAGGAGAGACCATTCTGAGTGTAAGGGAATGGAATAATTTAGATGGGAGAAAGACAGTTCCTTAGGAGATGGACATGCTTTATATACAGTGGTCGCATTCCTTGTATTAGGGGATCATTCTTCACATGGGACAGTCCTTCATTAAATAGAGCCATCATTTCATATAAACCTTTGGTTTGTTCATCCATAAAATGAGAATACCTATGGTTCCTTTGGCGATCAGAGCCATGTAGGGATCTGCTGAAGTCATTCATCTAAATCCCTTATCCCAGTGATAGGCACACAGTAAGCACTTGATAAAAGTTGAGGATGCAGTTGCTGTTTTGTCCAGGGCAGGGTTGCTTCTCACTCAGTGGAAGGAGAGAGAGGCTGAGGTGAGCGTCCAGGGCCTGCCCCGCCCATTTCCTGACACCTCAGCAAGGATTCCAGGTATAGCTGAACAGGGCGAGGCCTGTTCACTTTTCCCTTTCTAGCTCTTCCTGCCTGTGGCTGAGGTAGTGGAAGCTGGCAGGGCTCAGACCCACACTGGGTCAGGATAGGCAGGCAGAAGGAGGAAGTAGCAGTGGCTAGGAAGATCCTGGTTGAAAAAGGACAGGGTGGAGTTCCCATTGTGGTGCAGTGGAAACGAATCCGACTAGGAACCATGAGGTTGTGGGTTCGTTCCCTGGCCTCGCTTTGTGGGTTAGGGATCTGTCACGGCCGTGACCTGTGGTGTAGGTCACAGATGCAGCTCGGATCTGGTGTTGCTGTGGCTGTGCTGTAGGCTGGCAGCTATAGCTCTGATTCGACCCCTAGCCTGGGAACCTCCATATGCCACAGGTGTGGCCCTAGAAAAGACAGAAAGAAAGAAAGAGGACAGGGGAGGGTGGTGGTATGGCCAAGCAGCAGCTTCTGACTCCTTCTTCCCCCTTGCTCCTTCCTTTCCCCACAGCTCACCGGCGCCTCAAATACATATCCCTAGCCGTGCTGGTGGTCCAGAATGCCTCCCTCATCCTCAGCATCCGCTACGCCCGCACGCTGCCTGGGGACCGCTTCTTTGCCACCACTGCTGTGGTCATGGCTGAAGTGCTCAAAGGTCTCACCTGCCTGCTGCTGCTCTTTGCACAGAAGAGGGGTACGAGCCAGCAAGGGGGGCTGCATTGGAGTCTGGGTGGGACTGTGTGTGTGTGTGTGTGTGTGTGTGTGTGTGTGTGTACCCCCACCCACATGGAGGGTTTGTTGGGGTATGTCTGTGTCTATGAAGCCACCTAGGGACTGTGCAGGTGCAACTTACAAGCTGTGAAGCGCCTTATACCTTCAGCTACGAGAGCTGCATCTACGTTTTTATACGCCTAACTCCTCTGTAGCAGGCCAGTGAACACTGTAGGAGGGAGATACTTTGTGCCCATAAGGTAGCAGGTGACACTTAACGTGGTGATTTATTGATTTCTCTTTAACTTTTCATTATGGAGAATTTCAGGAGTTCCCGACTTGGCACAGCGGAAACGAATCTGTTTAGTATCCGTGAGGTTGTGGGTTCGGTCTCTGGCCTCGCTCAGTGGGTTAAGGATCAAGCGTTGCTGTGAGCTGTGGTGTAGGTCGAAGACGTGGCTTGGATCCCGCGTTGCTGTGGCTCTGGTGTAGGCCAGCGGCTACAGCTCCGATTGGACCCCTAGCCTGGGAACCTCCATATGCCATGGATACGGCCCTAAAAAGACAAAAAAATAAAAAAGAATTTCAAACACAAAATCAGAGAAAATAATAAAATAGTAAAATATCCATGTCCCATCACCCAGATTCAACAATTATCAACTCATTACCACTCTGCCATACAGCACCAATAATTTCTACTCACCACCAATCTACATGTCTGTTTACCTTCTCCCCCCGCCTTATTATACCCAGGTATGTCCCACATGAAGTATTATTTTGAAGTAAATCCCCCCCCTTATTATCTTGAATAAATATTTTGGTACATTTGAAAAAATAACTGCAATATCTAGAAATCATACATCAAAAAATTCATAAGGAGTTCCCATCGTGGTGCAGTGGTTAACGAATCAGACTAAGAACCATGAGGTTGCCAGTTCAATCCCTGGCCTTGCTCAGTGGGTGAAGGATCCAGCATTGCCGAGAGGTGTGGTGTAGGTTGCAGACGCGGCTCAGGTCCCAAGTTGCTGTGGCTCTGGTGTAGGCCGGCAGCTATAGCTCTGATTCGACCCCTAGCCTGGGAACCTCCATATGCCACGAGAGCAGCCCAAGAAATGGCAAAAAGACAAAAAAAAATTCATAATAGGGGTTCTCTTGTGGCCCAGCAGGTTAAGGGTCTGGCATTGGCAGTGCACCACCTTGGTTCACTGCTGTGGCATGGGTTCAGTCCCTGGCCTGGGAACTTCCATATGCCTCAGACACAGCCAAAAAAACCCAAAAAAACTAAAAATAATTTTAAAGGTTAATAAAATAAATACCCAGTCAGTGTTCAAGTTTATAATGATTTCCTAAACGTCATACAAATTAAAAAAAAAACTTTGTCTGAATCAGGTGTATTTAAAGTCTGTTTTTCATTGCTTGCTGGCTTCTAGGTCTGCTAACCTCTAGGTTCCCCTCCGGCTCTTTTTTTTTTTTTTCTTTTTTCTCTCTGCAGTTAATTTGTCGAAGAAATTAGGTTGTCTGTCCTATAGACTTTCGGTAGCCTGGATTTTGCTGAGTGCCTCCCAGGGGTCTCATACAACATGTTCTTCTGTCCTCTACGTTTCCAACTTATAAGTTGGATTTGTATACTTATTTATTTATTTATTCGCTTTTCAGGGCCACATTCGCGGCATATGGGGGTCCCCAGGCTACGGGTCAAATCAGAGCTGTCGCCACCGGCCCACACCACAGCCCCAGCCACGCGGGATCTGAGCCGCGTCTGTGACTTACACCGCAGCTCACCGCAGTGCCAGATCCTTAACCCACTGCGCAAGGCCAGGGATCCAACCCACATCCTCCTGGACACTGGGCAGATTCATTTCCGCTGCACCCCGACGGGAACTCCCGGATTGATATATTAATTTGAACACCTCCCGTAAAGGCCTTCTTCTTTAAAATGTTGCTCATTGTCGTCCACTCAATAACTCTGGGGCCCTGGGAGGCAGCAGTTTAGGAACCCAGCTGTGCTGTTCTTGATCGATTGTGAGACGGTTCCAACGAACACGGTGTGGAAGGCCCTGTTCTGGCCGTGGAGGTGGACGTGTTCGGGGCGCAGACAGGCATCTTGCCCTTGGAAGGCTGATATTTTAGATGGGGAGAAACAACAGAGCTACAAATTGATCACAGGCTTTCATCTCTTATCTACAATTTCAACTCCCCACCCCACCCCACCCTTTTTTTTTTTTTGCTTTTTAGGGCCACACCCGCAGCATATGGAGGTTCCCAGGCTAGGAGTCCAATCAGAGCTACAGCTGCTGGCCTACACCGCAGCTCACAGCAACAAAGGGTCCAAGCCGCGTCTGCGACCTACACCGCAGCTCATGGCAACGCGGGATCCTTCACCCACTGAGTGAGGTCAGGGATCGAACCCGAAACCTCATGGTTCCTCGGCGGATTCGTTTCTGCTGCACCACGACAGGAACTCCATGTTTTTTGTTTTCTCGTTTGATGTGGTTGTGTACACGCATCAATACAGAAATATGAATGTGTTTGGGGATGTTGTGCAGCTCCCTATATATGTGGGGTGTGAAAAGATACAGCATGTATTCCATGTTATCTTTCTAACCTGCACTTTTTTGAAGCCCCTGCCAAACCCCTGGGCCCAGGGAATTTGGGAAAGGGGCTGGAGGTCAGTAATTTCTCCTGGGGTTAATGCCATGAAAGGCAAGGATAGGGTTTTGTGAATGAGCATCAGCAGGAGTTCTGTGATAACCTTGTGCGGGGGCTGTGGGGTTTTCCCTGAGGTGGGACACTCGGCTGAGCCATAAAAGATGAACAGCAAAAAAGTGAGGTATGAGGGAGTTCGAGTTGTGGCTCAGTGGGTTAAGAACCCAACGTAGTGTCCATGAGGATGTGGGTTTGATCCCTGGCCTCGCTCAGTGGGTTAAGGACCTGCTGTTGCCGCAAGCCGTGGTATAGGTTGCCAGTGTGGGTTGGATCCAGCGTTGCTGTGAGCTGTGGTGTAGGTTACAGACTCAGCTCAGATGTGGCGTTGCTGTGGCTGTGGCGTAGGCTGGCAGCTGCAGCTCCGATTCAACCCCTAGTCTGGGAACCTCCATCTGCTGCAGGTGCGGCCCTGAAATGACCAGGAAAAAAAAAAAAGTGGAGTAAGGAGTCCCTCATGGCTCAGTAGGTTAGGGATCTGGCGTTGTCACCGCTCTGGCTCTGATTATCGCTGTGGTAGGATTTCAACCCCTGGCCCAGGAACTTCCCCATGCTATAGGTTAGCCGATAGATAGATAGATAGATAGATAGATAGATAGATAGATAGATAGATAGATAGATAGATAGTGGATTGAGATTTGCAAAGGTCTTATTATATAGGAATGTATTCTCTTTTTTTTTGTATTTTTATGGCTGCACCTGTGGCATATGGAGGTTCCCAGGCTAGGGGTCGAATTGAGCTGTAGCCACCGGCCTACGCCAGAGCCACAGCCACGGGGGATCGGAGCCGCATCTGTGACCCACACCACAGCTCATGGCAACGCCAGATCCTTCACCCACTGAGAGAGGCCAGGGATCGAACCTGTGTCATTATGAATGCTAGTCAGATTCGTTTCCCCTGAGCCACGACGGGAACTCCATATTTTCATTTATTGACCAAAACAGGTCCCTTCTAGATGTTCTGCTTCATAGTCAAGCCTGCATGCATTCTTCCCTGTGACAAGGGCTCATGCTTGGGGGGGGGGGGGGGCGGGGGGAGCTGACCGAAAGATAGGGCCAGGTGGCAGATGGCCCTTGCCCTCAGGCAGGTCTCAGGCCAGGAAGGAACTAGGAGACATGGAAACGTCGTGCGTGAACCTTCCCCCATACTCTACTTCGCAAGGTTCCCAGGCTCCTAGTCAGTGCTGATGATTCCGTGGTCCAGACTGTGCTGAGGGCTCGCCCTGGAGCTCTGTGCCGGGTAGGTGGGCTCTCCAACGAGCGAGAGATGGTCTCTGGTTCAGACTGAGTACCCGAAAGGCTTGCTGGAGACATGGTCGTGCTGAGAGCACAGAGCTCATTCTAGCGCGTGGTGGGGAGATGCAGCCCCGGGCCCAGTCCCGGCCCTCGGAGGACCCCCGTCTCTGGTAGTCAGTGCAAAAAAACGGTCTCTCCTCCCTCCACCTAGGTAACGTGAAGCACCTGGTTCTTTTCCTCCACGAGGCCGTCCTGGTGCAGTACGTGGACACACTCAAGCTCGCAGTGCCCTCTCTTATCTACACCTTGCAGAATAACCTCCAGTATGTTGCCATCTCCAACCTGCCAGCGGCCACTTTCCAGGTGAGCCCCAAGCCCAACCTGGCTCCAGCGGAACTGGCCGGGGTCGGGGAGAGAGGATGTTGGGGTGGGAGGGCTGCAGAGAGTGGGGGCTGTGTCTCCTGCAGAATGTCCTGGGACCTTCCGTTCCCGCTCAGTTTCCTCATCTGTGAGAACTGGGGATGGAAGTGGTCCTGGTAGCTACTCACTGGGATGCTGGGATGATTAAAAGAACTAATACCTAGGAAGAGCCCTTGGGAGATAAGCTCTAGGCTGTTTACGGGCAGCCTTGCGAGTTGGTTAAAGAGCCTGGACTCTGGGGCTGAGCTGTTTGGGTTCACATCCCAGCTCTGCTCCTTTCCAGCTGTGTGATACTGGGGCGAGTGACTTAACCTCCCTGTGCCTTAATTGTCTCATCTTTCACTTGGATGTGACCAACACTGCCCACGTCTACACGTGAGCATTAAATAAAAGAATGCATGTGAAGGCGTTCCCGTCGTGGCTCCGTGGTTAACGAATCCGACTGGGAACCATGAGGTTGTTGGTTCGATCCCTGGCCTCGCTCAGTGGGTTGAGGATCTGGTGTTGCCGTGAGCTGTGGTGTGGGTCACAGACGCTGCTCGGATCCCGCGTGGCTGTGGCTGTGGTGTAGGCTGGCGGCTATAGCTCCGATTCAACCCCTAGCCTGGGAACCTCCATATGCCGCAGGTGTGGCCCTAAAAAGCAAAAAAAAAAAAAAAAAAAAAAAGAATGCGTGTGAAGTGCTTAGACCCACACCCGGCCCATAGCGAGCTTGATGGAAACGTTTCCTGACATCATGTTGTGGTAGATTCGTTTGTATCAACACGTATTTACCAAGACCAATACGGCTCGCATCAAGGTCTTTACCATTCATGCATTCCCTGTAGTGGGAGGTGTTTCATGTACGGCAGTCATAGTTACAGATGCCGACGATGGCCGGCCTCAGACAGGGCAAGTGCTTGTCCCTCATCCCGCAGCTAGGACGTGGGTTGGGCCACGTGGACTCGAGCCTGGCCCGGGACATCCTTGCACAGCCATCCTCCTGTGTCCTTTCTCGGAAGCGGTCAGAGCTATTTAGTAGCTGCATCCCAGTCTGTGGGCAGCGACTGGATATTTTTGCGGGTTTTATTGGCATCTCCCCGTGCCCCCCCCCACCCTCTATCGTGCCCACAGTGGGCACCATCCCCCTCATGCACATGTCAGGGGGTGGGGGGAGCCGGGAGCAGCCCTCAGTGCCTTCCACATGCCACTCGCAGGTGACGTACCAGCTGAAGATCCTGACCACGGCACTGTTCTCCGTGCTGATGCTGAACCGCAGCCTCTCCCGGCTGCAGTGGGCCTCCCTGCTGCTCCTCTTCACCGGCGTCGCCATCGTGCAGGCCCAGCAAGCCGGCGGTGGGGGCCCTCGGCCGCTGGATCAGAACCCTGGGGCGGGCCTAGCCGCTGTCGTGGCCTCCTGTCTCTCCTCGGGCTTCGCAGGTGTCTACTTTGAGAAGATCCTCAAAGGCAGCTCAGGCTCCGTGTGGCTGCGCAACCTGCAGCTGGGCCTCTTCGGCACGGCGCTGGGCCTGGTGGGGCTCTGGTGGGCCGAGGGCACTGCTGTGGCCCGCCGTGGCTTCTTTTTCGGGTACACACCTGCTGTCTGGGGCGTGGTGCTCAACCAGGCCTTCGGCGGCCTCCTGGTGGCTGTCGTCGTCAAGTACGCCGACAACATCCTCAAGGGCTTTGCCACCTCCTTGTCCATTGTGCTGTCCACCGTTGCCTCCATCCGCCTCTTCGGCTTCCACGTGGACCCGCTGTTTGCCCTTGGCGCTGGGCTGGTCATCGGTGCCGTCTACCTCTACAGCCTTCCCCGCGGTGCAGCCAAAGCCATAGCTTCCACCTCCACCTCTGCCTCCGGGCCCTGCACCCACCAGCAGCCTCCGGGGCAGCCGCCGCCACCGCAGCTGTCTTCCCACCGCGGAGACCTCAGCACGGAGCCCTTTCTGCCAAAGTCAGTGCTGGTGAAGTGAGGGCTGGCGGCGGTGGGGGGGGTCGACAGGGAGGGGTGCTGGGTGGAGGGGGCTGGGCATCTGCAGGACCCAGGTTACCACGGGGGTGGGGCCTGGCTCCTCTGGGGTTGGAAGGGTCTTTTCTTCCAGGTCGTTGAGACTTCCGGAAGGGTGTGGGACGAGGGCAGGGCAAAAACCAGGGGTTTTTAGAGCTGCCTCCTCGGTCCCAGTCTAACCCCTTTGGGAACTGGGTTGGGGGGATTGTCCTTCAAGGCCTTTTTTGTCTGTCCCCCTCAGCCAGAGGTGTCCTGTCTCTCTTGCCTGGGAGAGTCCCTGCCAGCGACCCCTCTACCTTTGTAGGGTCACATTTGGACAAAAATGCTACAGCTCTGTAGTCATGACTGATGCCTGCCTGAGGGGTCGTTTCCCATAGCCTGAGGCCTCCCTCCTCCCTGATGACCACACTGGATCGTGTTAGCAGCTCAGTTTTTCGTGGCCTTGGGGCAGCTTCCCTGACGTGGGGACTTGAAAATGGGCCTCTTATGAGCACCCAGGGAGAGAGGAAGCAGGGGGAGAGCTGAGGTTTTTGCATCAGCCCATTCATTCAAGGGGAGGGTGCCGTAGGGGTCCTTTTTTTCGTGGTTTGGGGACTCGTGGTGTAATCAGATGAATTGATTCAGGGTGTGGGGGAAAGCGGGGAAGGGCGGTCCTCGAAGTGACCTAATCTCATGGAATCTCTGACACTGTCAGCTGCTGGATGCAGGGTTGTGTCCTGAGACATCGCGAGAGGAGAGATACAGCTACCAACCACACTTGTGATCCCCCAGTGGCTGTAAGAGGCCCCCTTCCTTCATGGGGAGGGGTGTCTTTAAATTGCTGAAATGTGGAAGCAGCCCCTGCACTCCCCAAAGCTTATTAACCCCTTAACCGTCTCCCAGGGTACATGTGGTATGTGTGCGTGCGTGCGTGCGTGTGTGTGTGTGTGTGCGCGCATGCACGCGCGTGCACCTAGTGCACACTTGCGCTTGGGAGATGCCTGGGCTGTCTCTGCTATATGTACATAGGGCCATTGGATCTTTATTTTTGATTAATTTGTTCTGATTTTTTTTTTTTTGGTTTGTTTTCTAAGGAACTGTAATGAACAAATGTCAGGATACCCAATGCCAAATAAAGATGTTGTATTTATTTAGTCCACGTGTAGCTTTCTGACCCAGAGAACCCGCTGTCTCCGCGTGGGCTCTGTTACTAACCCCGGGACTACCAGCCTCACCAGTCCCCCTCGCTTGCTCATGACGCCTGCCTGCCAGCCCACCCCAGCTTCCATCTTTTTTTTTCTTTCTTTCTTTTTTGCCATTTCTAGAGCCGCACCCACAGCATATGGACGTTCCCAGGCTAGGGGTCCAATCAGAGCTATAGCCGCCAGTCTACACTACAGCCACAGCCACATGGAATCCGAGCCGCATCTGCGACCCACACCACAGCTGACGGCAACGCCGGATCCTTCACCCACTGAGCGAGCCAGGGATTGAACCCGAGTTCTCATGGATGCTAGTCGGGTTCTTTAACCGCTGAGCCACGATGGGAACTTCCCCCACCCCAGCTTTCTTGTGTTTTTCTTTCCTCCCCATTCCCACCACAGGTTGCTCACCAAGGTGAAGGGTTCCTAGCCGCTGGGAATGAAGACGCTGGCCTGGCCTCGCTCCCCCTTCTTGCCCTGGCCCAGTCAGGGCCAGACTCTCTAATCAGTATTAGTGGGGGATGGGGTGGGGTGGGGTGGGGGACACACCGAACCCCTTGTCCCCACCGCCCCGTCTCCTACGCAGGGCTGACGTGACTAAACTCTTCTCGGGTAACGAGGGCCCAGACAGAACCCACCCACCTCAGTCTCCAGCCCCTGCCACCCCCATGTCCCTGCCACCTACCCACCCCCATTCTTTCTTAGGTGAGTTTTTGTAAATAAAATGTTTTGCACCTTGCTGGCTTGGGTTGGGAAGTCTCAAAAGTGCAAGAGAGAGAAAGAAGCAGAAGCGCTCAGGCTCCACAGACACGATCCACTGAAAAGCTTTTATTACCCCCCCACATCCCGCCTCCCCGGAAGCGGGGAAGGTTCAGTCCTGCTGCTTGGTTCGGGAGGCCTCGGCATTGGCCCGGAGCACGGCCCCGGGTGATGGGTAGGGGCGCTGCTGGAAGAGGGGCCCCGCTGCTGTGGTGTCAGCACCCGTCTTGGCCTCGTTCCGCTTGGGGAGTCCTGTTGACCACGTGCCCCTGGAGGGGACAGAGGACCAGGGTTGGCAATGTGTAACGTGTGTAGTGTGGCAGGCCCCTCCCCACCCCCCCAACACACACACCGGACAAAGGCGGGGGAAGGAGATAGGAAGAAATGGACGGTCACCGGTGCAATGAATCACTTACCGGGGTGCGTCTGAGTACGAGCTGGGGTCCATGGGGTCCAATTCTTCATCTTTCCGGCTTGCCGCTGTGGGAGCAGGTGGCAGTGTGGGGTCTTCAAGGGAGGCACAAGGAGTCCCCCCCCCCCCCCGCATCACGGAGCTCCCCCAACCCAGGAAGAAGCCCCAAGCTCGGGCACTCGTGTGAAGCCCAGCGAGGGTCTCCTTACCCTGCGCCCCCCCACCCCTTGCCTCAGCCCCGCTTACCCTTCTTGCTCTTGGGGTAGGGAGCCAGCTCCTCCCGGCGATGGTGGCGCCGTTCTTTGCCCTCTTCTCGGTCCGCCTTGTCGTACCCTCGGTCCCGGTCCCGGTCCCGGTCCCGCTCTCTCTCTCTGTCTACTTTGTCATAACCACGCTCCCGGTCCCTGTCAGATTTCTCGTGGCCGCGCTCCGACTTCTCATGGCCGCGTTCTGACTTCTCGTGGCTGCGTTCTGATTTCTCATGGCCCCTCTCCGATTTCTCGTGGCTCCGATCCAGTTTCTCCTCAGCATCTGGAGACGGTGAGAGCCTCGTGCCCTTCCTCCGCCCACCTCCAGCCCCAGCACCCTCGGCTCAACAGCCTCCTGCTCCTGCAGCTGGACCTGGCGGTCGGGCGCACCTGCCCCTCCCGGGATCCCGATCCCTCTCAGAAAACCACCAGGAGTTCCCATCGTGGCGCAGTGGTTAACGAATCCGACTACGAACCATGAGGTTCGATCCCTGGCCTTGCTCAGTGGGTGAAGGACCCGGCGTTGCCATGAGCTGTGTTATAGTCTGCAGACGCAGCTCGGAACCCCCGCGGTTGCTGCTACAGCTTCGATTCGATCCCTAGCCTGGGAACCTCCATATGCCGCGGGAGCGGCCCTAGAAAAGGCAAGACCAAAAAAAAAAAAAAAAAAAGAAAGAAAACCACCAGAAGAAACTCGAGGCCCCCTCGGATCTGCCCACGCACCTGCGTTACTGCTCCTGAGCTTCTTGGCAGATTTGGTAACGACGGAGTTGGGGTCATGGGGGGAGAGCCAGGACACAAGGTCTGTGTCCACGTTCCAGTAGTAAGGGAGCCCGCTGCAGGACAGTGGGACGGAGGGAGGGACAGAAGGAGGAAAGGCGTGTCGGCACAGATGTTCTCTCTCTGTGGCCTCAACTCCTGTCTGCCCCAGTCTCTGCCTAGACCTGCCCCGTGTCAGGACCCCACAGAGCGGATCCCCAGATCGCTTCCCCTGCAGCCCCCATTTACCCCAAACCAAGGCTAGCACGGAAAGGGTGAGGTCAGAAGTCAGCTCTCCACTCCTCCGCCAGGTCCCCAGGCTCACCAGGAAGGGTCAAACACCTTGTACCAGCTTGGTGGCAGGCCCTCCAACCGGGTGGCCTCATAGTCCACTGGATCATCATCATAGTCCTCGGCAATGATCTCTTCCTCTGGTTCTGGCAGGACAAGGTGGCAGGGGTTGGGGGGGGGCGGGGAAAGAGAGCCGTAAGGATGGGGGCTGCATGTTCCTACCCTGCAATCAGGGCCTGGAGAGAGACACTCACATTCACATGGACCGAGTGTGTGAATGTGTGGGGGGGGGGGGCAGGTCTCACGGGCCCCTGGCAAATACTGCTCACACTGTAAATGCGAGTATCTGACTATTGGGATTTACAAAAATAAATCTGCCTAACTTTGTTCGGTTTCTGGGTTCAGGTAAGATTATGACATACTGTTACCCAGACTTATCTGGTTTCAGAGTTTAGATAGGGATGCATTTAAATATATATCCAGGGGTTCCTATCATGGCGCAGCAGAAACGAAATCTGGCTAGGACCCTGAGGTTGCAGGTTCGATCCCAGGCCTTGCTCAGTGGGTGAAGGATCCAGTGTTGCCGTGAGCTGTGGTGTAGGTCACAGACACGCCTCGGATCTGGCGTTGCTGTGGCTGTGGCGTAGGCCGGCAGCTGTAGCTCTGATTCGACCCCTAGCCTGGGAACCTCCACACGCCGAGGGTGCGGCCCTAAAAAGCAAAAAAACAAAAAAGTGTATCCGGAGTTCCTGTTGTGGCGCAAGGAAATGAATCCAACTAGGAACCATGAGGTTGCAGGTTCGATCCCTGGCCTCGCTCAGTGGTTAAGGAGCTGGCATTGCCCTGAGCTGTGTGTGGTGTAGGTCCCAGACGCCACTTGGATCTGGCGTTGCTGTGGCTGTGGTGTAGGCTGGCAGCTGTAGCTCTGATTAGACCCCTAGCCTGGGAACCTCCATATGCTTCAGGTGTGGCCCTAAAAAAAATAAAAATTAAAAAAAAAACGTGTATCCATGTTTGTTTAGTTCCTGTGTTCAGACAGTATGTGACACCCTGCTATCCAAATCTATTTTTATTTTTATATATCTTTTTGTCTTTTTAAGACCACACCTGTGGCATATGGAGGTTCCCAGGCTAGGGGTCAAATTGGAGCTGTAGTTGCCACTCCAGGCCACAGCCACAGCGACACGGGATCCAAGCCCCACCTGAGACCTACACCGAAGCTCATGGCAATGCCAGATCCTTAACCCACTGAGTGAAGCCAGGGGTTGAACCCGCGTCCTCATAGATACTAACTAGGTTTGTTAACCAATGAGCCATGACGGAAACTCCCCACTATCCAAACCTATTTGGACAAAATTAGTTTGAACAGCAAAGGTTTTATCTAAAAACGTCCAAATTCATTCAATTCTCCAGCTTGGCAAATAGGGAGTTTCTGATTCTAGTATATTGAGTAGCAAGTTTGGACAGCAAGGCATTTATCCAAACACTGCTCTGAATATATTCAGCTCCTGAGACCTGCAACCGTTTTCAGTTACTATCAACAGAAGAAAAAAGGTGTATGAGTGGGGGTTCCCATTGTGGCTCAGCGATAACGAACCCGACTAGCATCCACGAGAATGAAGGTTTGATCCCTGGCCCTGCTCAGTGGGTTAAGAATCTGGCACTGCTGTGAGCTGTGGTGTAAGTCACAGATGCAGCTCGGATCTGGCACTGCTGTGGCTGTGGCATAGGCCAGCGGCTACAGATCTGATTCGACCCCTAGCCCGGGAACTTTCATATGCCATGGGTGTGGCCATAAAAAGACCAAACATTTTAAAAAAGGTACATGAGTACCTGGACCTCAGCTGGCCGATCAAAGGTTTCAACTGTGTATACAGCTAACAATGAAATGTCTATTTCAGCAATAACATAGTGCCTGTCACACAATAGGTCCAAAATAGATCATCAGCTATAATCATCAGTGTTGTTAGTAAGAAACGTACCACGGGCACAAGGCCCGGTATTCAGTAAGCTTAAAATAAATATCAATGACCATTATCCGTATTATTAACCAAAGATCTATGCTTGGCACACAACAAACCTGTAATAGATGTCACCTGTCAATAAAGTGAAAACGAGTTTTCCAGTACATGGCCACACCTTAGCCCAAAATAGATGCCAGCTTTTACTATAATGACAGTAAGGTATAAACACTGGCAACGGCAGCACAGCAGGCCAAAATGATAGATCCTATCATTATCCTTGTTTTGTTGTTTTTTTGCCATTTCTTGGGCCGCTCCCGCGGCATATGGAGGTTCCCAGGCTAGGGGTCCAATCGGAGCTGAGCTGCCAGCCTACACCAGAGCCACAGCAACGCCAGATCTGAGCCGTGTCTGCGACCTACACCACAGCTCACGGCAACGCCGGATCGTTAACCCACTGAGCAAGGGCAGGGACCAAACCCGCAACCTCATGGTTCCTAGTCGGACTCATTAACCACTGCGCCACGACAGGAACTCCCCTATCATTATTTTACATACTGTAAACCATAATGCATATGCCAGCCACTTAAGCAGACCCGAAATACATGTCAGTTATTGAAGTGGTGAACAATTCGGTATATATCGCCTGAACAGTAGATCTGAAAAAAATGTTACCTACTAGTATGGTAAAGAACAAAATATCAGCCTCCTCCCACTGTATTTGGTCCAAAAGAGGCTGGAATAGATGTCAGTTTACTATTAATATCCTTAGATACTCTTCCAGGGATCGATTGGATTAAATTTGGCGTACGAAGATCCAAGATAAGCATCAGCTGTCACTATTAGGTACGACTAAAGCTGAAATGTCTATTCCCTGCCCCACCCCCACCATAGGCGTCCGCGCGCACGCGGTAGGAATCGGCGTCAGGAATACGTATTGTTTACAACAAAATGTCTGCCAGCCCACTGCTTGGTATATAGTAGGCCCATACTAGGGATCGAGTGGCAATATCAACAACGAAGTGCCTGTCAAGCCTGGCACATGGTAGGCCCATCTGCTCTTAGCTCTCTCACCAGGCTCGAGATGTTTGAGGATGCCTCTCTTGGCCAAGCGGGTCTGCAACGCAACGGGCAGCGGCATAGCGGGTAGCAGACAGACCTAGGGAAGGACAGACGAAAAAGCAGTTCAGATAAGGATTTGAATCTGGAGCTCGTAAGCAAGCGCCTCTCCCCAACATGCACTCATCTAGACGCCCACCTACCCACCTGCACCAGGAGCTGGGCAACAGAACCTACCCGCTAAAAGGTGGAAGGGATAAACGGCAGTATCACCGAAATTCTCGCCAACTCTCCTCTCCAGGCCGGGTGCTCCGGGACAGGACTCCTCTCCCAGGCCTCCTCTCCCAGGCCTAGGCTCCACCCATCGCCGAAGGGGCCAAGCGCCGCTCCCCCGCGCCCCAGAAATGGGCTCACCCAACGTCCCCCAAAGACTGCCGGGTGGAAGGAACCAAGGAGCAGGGGTGGGGGGAGCAGGGTTTCCTCTAGCTCCAAAAAATGCGCCCACCCCGACATTACCAATACAGTCACGCGGGTTGCGGAAGGCTGTCAGACTGTCGGCCTCTCTCTCGACGCCTTTATGATCGCCAGGACCACGACTCTTTTTCTCCTGAGGCAAAGAATGAGGCCCTCTCTCCCCGAGCCTAGAGGTAACTGGGCGACGCTCGGGCTGCAGAGAACAGATGACGGAAACCTAACTGGCCAATGAGAGTGCGCCTTGGCCTGACGTCTGGCGAAAGGACCCAATCATTACCTTGGAATAGGTGGAAAGCTCGGGCTCCTGTGTGCGTTTACTGTGGGGGTGTGGCCCGGCCGGGATTTAGCCAGACTGCGCGGCCGGACGCCGGCGCCATGGAGGAGTACGCTCGGGAGCCTTGGTACGGCGAGGGGCACAGGCCTCGGGACTCTTGCTGCGGCGCCACGGCCAGCGGTGGGAGGCGGGCGGGGGAGGCGCTGGCTACACAGCGCCACGTGCCAGACTCGGGAGACTTTTAAACGTTTGTTGTCTCCTTCCGCTCCCGTACACTTGTTTCCTTACTTGGGCTCCGTTAAGAGGGGCCGCAACTGTGTGCTTGAAGGAGATGGTGCGGTGCAGGACGAACCACTCCACGTTTCCCTTGACTCTTGTCCCCGGTCCCTCTTTGTTAACGGAAAGAGACACGTTGGTCGAATCCATTCCAGCCGGGGGGTGGTGTGTTGCTAGGCGGAAATCCCCAGGGTTACCGCGCGTGGTTTTTCCCAGGTCCCTTTGGTGAATGGAGGCGGGGCTTGGGTGAGCCCACTGTGAGCAAGGAGGGGGTATCGGATCGTCCCCACGGTGTGCAGCTAGGTTTTTCCTCCCTCGTGCAAGGTGAAGAAAGGGAAGAGCGTGGCTGGACGAGCTCATTGTCGGAGGAGGGGGTGCGACCCCCGTTGTACTTTACAGTGCCAGCTTGTTAACACTTCCGTAGCGCTTATTTAAACGTGCCCACTCTGCTTGCAATCAAGTCATTTAATCTTTGCTAGTAGTAAACCAGTTGGCTGTGAAGGAGAGGGGCGGACAAGGGCAACGACTAATGTTTTTCCCCCTTCCGCACTGTTTCTTGCGAGAATATGGAGGAAAATACCCTCTTTATTATTTGAAGTGCTGCTCCCCATTTGAGTGACGTAGTTTCTCCCAGCTGGAAAGTGTCCTTGTGACATAGCATGGGGGAGGGCTCACATTAACCCTATCCTCCCCTTCCCGCTTGCAGCCCATGGCGAATTGTGGATGATTGCGGTGGAGCCTTCACTATGGGTGTTATCGGCGGTGGAGTCTTCCAGGCCATTAAGGGCTTCCGCAATGCCCCTGTCGTGAGTCCTGACCTTCCTTGGGTGGTGCGGGGGTCTTGCCCCGCCCACATGGGAAAACCGCTTGGAGTGCCAGTCACGGGCACTTAATCATTCTGGTGCCTGCCCACCTACTATGTGCCAGGCCTGGTTCCACGATCTGGGAGTTTGGGGGAACTGCATACATGACCTCTGCCCCTCACCCCCCACCCAACTGGAGCTCCTCTTTGGAAATGCTGTGCTGTCAAAAGGTTTTGTCATCACAAAACTTAAAGGTGTGTGTGCAAAGCCAGACAGATATTACCTAAAGACAGACTGGGTTGGAAGCCTGGCTAGAGGGAAGTGATAGGAGTTTAATTGGCAGGAGGAGGACAGCCTTAAAATTGACAAAATGCTTTTAATTGAACATACTCAATTCTGTCTCTCTGAACAACTCCCCCCTCCCCCTTCCTGAGAGATCTCATCAAATGTATGACTTTTTGGGTTTTTTGGTCTTTTAGGGCCGTACCTGCAGCATGTGGAAGTTCCCAAGCTAGGGGTCGAATTGGAGCTACAGCTGCCGGCCACAGCCACGCGAGATCTGAGCCACGGTTGCGACCTACACCACAGCTCAGGGCCACGCCGGATCCTTAACCCACTGAGCAAGGCCAGGGATCGAGCCCGAGTCCTCATGGATACTGGTCGGGTTCATTATCGCTGAGCCACAACAGGAACTCCTCAAATGTCATGACTTGAAATGCCATTTAATGTCAGAGTCTCTGCAATTTCTCTCTCTAGCCCTGTCCCTCCCCCACCTTCTGGAACTCTCTTTTCTGGATCTTTGCCCGACTCTCTCCCTCTCTTCCTCAGGGTCTCAGCCCCCAACCCCAAAGAGGCCTTTACTGACTGCTCAGCCACTCTCAGAGCTCTTCATCCTATTATCTCTATTACCTGCGGCTGTCTGAAGCTATCTGGTTCACCTGTACCCTTGTTCAGGATCTGTTCCTCCTATTATGTGAACTCTGAGAGGGTAGGAGCCAGGTCTACTGTGTTCACTGCTGGAACCCTGCTTATGGCATGGGGGCCTGGCACACTGGTGCTCAGTAACTACTGAATAAGTGAATGAATGAATGAGTAACATCTCAGGCCACTTATGTGGGGGTGCTCCTTAGCCCTCCTAGTTCTTGGCCACTGCTCCACATCTCTACCCCTGACACCCCTACTACCTTTCCAGCCCCAGTGCCTCTCCTAAAAGCTAGAAACCTTGTCTGCCGTGGACCTCAACCCTGCTCTGACTCCCGTCCTCCTCACTTTCCTCCAGGGAATCCGGCACCGATTGAGAGGCAGCGTCAACGCTGTGAGGATCCGAGCCCCTCAGATTGGAGGTGCGAGGTTTGGGGAAACAAAAGAGGTGTGATAACAAAGTTGGGGGTGGCTGCTCCTTTGAGTCTAGAATGCACATCGGGGGGTCCAGATTCTAGCCACAACTCTGCCTAGCTGAGAATTCCTGGGGGAATAATTTTTTTTTTTTTTTGGTTTTTTATGGCCATACCAGCCTATGTAAGATCTCAAGCAAGGCTAGAGATCTAACCCATATCCTCATGGATACTAGGCTGGTTCTTAACCCACTGAGCCCTGCATTTCTTTTTTATTTTTTTAAATTTTTGTCTTTTTGCTATTTCTTTGGGCCGCTCCCGCGGCATATGGAGGTTCCCAGGCTAGGGGTCGAATCAGAGCTGTAGCCACTGGCCTACGCCAGAGCCACAGCAGCGCGGGATCCGAGCCACATCTGCAACCTACACCACAGCTCACGGCAACGCCAGATCGTTAACCCACTGAGCAAGGGCAGGGACCGAACCCACAACCTCATGGTTCCTAGTTGGATTCGTTAACCACTGCACCACGATGGGAACTCCCCAGAATAATTTATTTATTTATTTATTTATTTTTGTCTTTTTAGGACCACATCCAGGGCATGTGGAGGTTCCCAGGCTAGGTGTCAAATTGGAGCTGTGGCCACTGGCCTATGCCACAGCCACAGCAACATGGGACCCAAGCTGTGTTTGCTGTGTGTCACAGCAACGCCGGATCCTTGACCCACTGAGCGGGGCCAGGGATCGAAACTGTGTCCTCATGGATGCTAGTCAGATTCATTTCCGCCAAGCCATGACTGGGTCTCCTGGGGGGGAGTAATATTTCCCAAAATTTTCATATGGGTGAGTTCTGGAGTTTAAATCCAGGCCCTGGCTCTTCTGTGATGTGTGAGCTTGGGCTGGTGGCTTAACCTCTCTGAACCCAGTGACAGTAACAGTCACCACCTCAATCAGTTTTGTGATTCATGGAAAACTTAGATAGTACTTACTAGTGCTGGTTGCTGTGTTAAGCACTTTGATTATATTAACTGATTTAGATTTTCAGAAATCAAGTAATATGCAGTATGTAGATCAGGTCCTGGCACACAGTAAGACCTCAGTAAACATTTTTTTTGGCGTTTTTTTAGGGCTGCACCTGCGGCATATGGAGGTTCCCAGGCTAGGGGTCAAATCAGAGCTACAGCTACTGGTCTATACCACAGACACAGCAACGTGGGATCTGAGCCTTGTCTGGGACCCACACCACAGCTCACACCAACACTGGATCCCTAACCCACTGAGCAAGGCCAGGGATGGAACCCACATCCCCATGGATCCTAGTTGGGTTTGTTAACTGCTGAGCCATGAAGGGAACTCCTGAGACCTTAGTAAACATTTTAACTATCTTATTGTTAACTGGCTTTCCTAACCTGTTAGCTTCACCCTGAAAGCAAGGTCAGAATTTTTTTTTTTCTTTGCTTTTTGGAGCTGCACCCACGGCATATGGATGTTTCCAGGCTAGGGGTCCAATCGGAGCTACAGCTGCTGGCCTACAACACAGCCACAGCAACATGGGATCTGAACTGCGTCTGCAACCTACACCACAGCTCACGGCAGTGCCAGATCCCTGACCCACTGAGCAAGGCCAGGGATCAAACCTGCATCCTCATAGATACTAGTCAGATTCATTTCTGCCAAGCCACAACAGGAACTCCCACGGTCAGAATTCAAATTCTGTGCAGTAGTTATGAAGATCAGAGTTGCTCTGTTAGGGATTCCCTTGTGGAGCAGCAGGTTAAGGATCTGTCATTGTCATTGCATCGGCTCGGGTGACTGCTGTGGCACAGGTTCGATCCCTGTCCCAGGAACTGCCACATCCCACAGGCATAGCCACACACAAGTGGCTCTGTTAAAAGCTACATAGAGAGTTCCCGTCGTGGCGCAGTGGAAATGAGTCTCATTAGGAACCATGAGGTTGTGGGTTCCATCCCTGGCCTCGCTCAATAGGTTAAGGATCCAGCATTGTGTGAGCCATGGTGTAGGTTGCAGACGTGGCTCGGATCTGGTGTGGCTGTGGCTGTGGCTGTGGCTGTGGCGTAGGCCGGCGGCTACAGCTCCGATTAGGCCCCTAGCCTGGGAACCTCCATAAGCCGCGGGTGTGGCCCTAAAAGCAAAATCAATCAGTCAATAAAAATATAAATTTAAAAAAATTTTTTAATTGCCTCAAAATAAATGCAACCCTTTAAAAAAAGAAAAGCTACACAGAAGCAGATAAACCTGCTTATAAACAATTGTCACCTCCTTTGAAGGTGAAGGGGGGATGCCAATGGCGATTAGAAGACAGCTTGAAGGAGAGACAGGGACCGGCTGGGGGGGGTGGGGGGACTTTCCCCTGTTTGCCATTCTTGGCCAGAGCATTCAGGGCTAGGGAGTCCCCAGACCCTATGCCCCAGATTCTTGGGATTCCCTGTGAACACTGATTAGGCCTTGGTGCCCTTCCTCCACCCCCAGGTAGCTTCGCGGTGTGGGGAGGCCTGTTCTCCACCATCGACTGCGGTCTGGTGCGCCTGCGGGGCAAGGAGGATCCCTGGAACTCCATCACCAGTGGAGCATTGACCGGTGCTGTGCTGGCCGCCCGCAGTGAGTGCCCCTGGCCCCCCGGCCCCCAGCCCCGGCCTATTGCACCCTGTTCTGCCTGCCTTCACCTCTCTCCTCCCCCCGGCCTCTTCATTCCTCCAGGTGGCCCACTGGCCATGGTGGGCTCGGCAATGATGGGGGGCATCCTGTTGGCCCTTATTGAAGGTGTTGGCATCCTCCTCACTCGTTACACCGCCCAGCAGTTCCGCAATGGTGAGTACCTGGCGAAGCCACTCAGGGAGAGGTAGGGGATGCCCTGCCTGGCCTCCTCTGCTCACCTTTACCCGATTCTCCCCTCTCCAGCACCCCCATTCCTGGAGGACCCCAGCCAGCTGCCCCCTAAGGAGGGTACCCCGGCCCCAGGCTACCCCAGCTATCAGCAGTACCACTGAGGAAGTGACCGCCTATCACCGCCACCGTGGGAGCTCCTCCTCGGTTCCCTCCCCGATGATCTACCTCCAAGGGAGGGCTGGCTCCCAGTTGGCCTGGGACCCTCGAGAGAGGGCCTCTACTCTGTTCCCTTATCCCAGGTTGGGGTTGGGGCACCCCAGCTGCCCTGACGGATGGGTTTCTTCTCTCTCAGGGCACCCCAACCCCCACTCACATGTAACAAGCTCTCACCCTAGTCCTTTCCCGTTGCGCCCCGATGAGTATTTAAAGCCAGTTTTGAAATGCCTATGAATGTACTCCTTGCGCCACCCACAGGAGCCGCTCTGTAGGACAAGGAGCGGAGGAGCCCTCTTCTGGGACTTGGGAGCCCTCGAATTTGGGGTCCCACAGAGACCGGGCTCTAGTAAAGGTCTGTGGAATGAATGTGCAGGAGGAGGAATGAAGCAAAATGTGAATAGGTACATGCGTAAGGGTGTGTGGGGGCCAAGGGGTGAATCACAAACAGAGGAATAGGCTTGGGAAAGAAGTGATTGGGAGCTCCCGTTGTGGCCTAGCAGGTAAAGAACCTGATATAGTGTCTGTGAGGACATGGGTTCAACCCCTGGCTTCGCTCAGTGGGTTAAACATCCAGTATTGCCACAAGCTGTGGTGTAGGTCACAGATGTGGCTCAGATCCCATGTGGCTGTGGCACGGACCTTAACTACAGTTCCTAGCCCAGGAACTTCCATATGCCGGGACTGTGGCCATAAAACGAAAAAAAAAAAAGTGAGTGAACACGAGATTGCCTGAGTGGAGGGGCTGGTTCAGCACGTGGCACTTCTCACCCATCTCTCTCATATCCCCATTGCCAAGGCTGGTAAATCTGACCTCACAATGAACTGTCTTTCTGAATACCAGTCACCCCATTTATGAAGATAATTTCCCTCCATGTGGCCTCACCACGGACGTGAGATGGAAGTAGGGGTCAGGGAGACCCAGCTTGCTTGAAGAAGGTACCCTTTGTCATTCTGTTTGGCACCACAGAGATATTTCTGCCCTGTGATGCTCAGTGTTGTCAGTATTTAAGGGTACCGCAAAATAACCAGAAATAAATTTTCATTTGTGGGGTGGGGAACCTAATGGGAAAGAGATGATCCTGGATGGACCTTGGCCCCAAACACTTGTCTCTTGCATGCAAACCCCGACACGTGGGGCAGACGTCTCCACTGGCGTGCAAATGGCCTTATGGGAGAGACAAGAACTGTCCCTTTTATGCAAGCAATTGCAACAGGTGGAAATGCCCTCTCTCATACATGGTGACTTCTCAGGTCTCCGGAGGCCCCAGCGGGGGCCTGGTGGTCCTCAGTGGTTGCAGAACTGCAACACTGCTTGATGGACTCCGTGCCAGGCCCCAGGCACACAGCTCTCAGTGCCCCAGCAGGGCCTTGGCTTTGAACTTGGGGCTCCACAGCCACACCCGCAGCGTCGTCACGCCTATGTAGGACCTGGCGGTCCATCAGGCCCAGAGTATTCCCAGTGGCAACCCTTGTATTTCCAGGCCACTTCCTTTAGCCCCGCCGATTCGGTTCACCTAGGCCACGCCCTGATTCCTCACCTCCAGGCCCTAAACCTAACCTAAGCCTATCAAACACTGCCCGCTAGCTTTTCCCAGACTTTTACTTCCGTGAATGTGCAGGTTCCACGTGCCTCAACTTGCTCTAATGCCCGCAGACCCTGGTGTCTCCAGACTTCGCCCCCTCGGGCCACACCTTTAAGTCCTGCTCTCTAATCCTGCAGGCCCTCCAACTCCACCTCTTCCGAGGCCCGGTCCCTACTTTGTCTCCCTGGCCCCCTCCAAGGGCCCCGCCCCTGCAAGCCCCTTAGGTCCGCAGGTTCCCATCCTTCAGCCGCTTCCAGACCCTACCGTTTCCCACACTCAGGCCCCGCCCTCGCCCCTCCTTAAGGCCACGCCCCTTCAGGTACCGCGGACGCCCGGGCGCCCCGCCCTCCTCTCCCTTGGGACCTCGTTCTCGCTCGGTCTCTGGTTCTGGAAGGCTTTTGGGCCCGTGGGGCCATGGAGCGATTCATGGTGAAGTTCAGGGCCTTGTGCTTTGGCTCCCTGGGCCGCTGGCTGGACTGAGCTGGGGCGGGACCAGTACTGGCTTTACTAGCGGAGGACTGAGCTTAGAACCCAGGCTCGGAGCTTCGGTGAGCATTGTAGAGCGGCCTCGGGTGGCGGTGGGGCTTCGAAGGAGCCTGGCGTCCACGGCGTATCCCAGTTCCTTCCTAGTTGGGTGCCGGGGCGTCCCGGGTCCGGGTCTCCGGAGGCGGGGCGGGGCGAGTCCTCAGGTCCCACCCCCTACCTGACCACGGGCCCAAGAAGAGCAGGCGGGGTCAGGCCCTGGGTGGGCTCCAAGGGGAGGAGGGACTGCAGAGGACGAGAGAAGGCGGGAAACGGAGAAGCCAAGAGTGAGGCAGAAACAGGTGAAGAGAAAAATAGAGATTGAGGGACATCCACACAGGGAGATAAAGACACTAGTGGAGATATAGACAGAGATGGTGGCAGAAAGAGACAAACCAGAAATAAGAGGAGTTCCCATTGTGGCTCAGGGGAGACGAATCTGACTAGGATCCATGAGGACATGGGTTCGATCCCTAACCTCGCTCAGTGGGTTAAGGATCCGGTGTTGCCCTGAGCTGTGGTGTAGGTCGCCGACGCGTCTCGGATCTGGCGTGGCTGTGGCTGTGGTGTAGGCCAGCAGCTGTAGCTCCGATTGGACCCCTAGCCTGGGAACCTCCATGTGCCGCCACTGCGGCCCTTAAAAAAAAAAAAAAAACAGACAGGAGGAAGGACAGGGACAAGAAGAGAACAAGAGGAAGCTGTGAGGGTCAGAAATGCAGATGGGGGAGTTCCTGTCATGGTGCAGTGGTTAACGAATCCGTCTAGGAACCATGAGGTTGGGGGTTCGGTCCCTGGCCTTGCTCAGTGGGTTAAGGATCTGGCATTGCCATGAGCTGTGGTGTAGGTCGCAGACGCAGCTCGGATCCTGCATTGCTGTGGCTGTGGCGTAGGCTGGTGGCTACAGCTCCGATTGGACCCCTAGCCTGGGAACCTCCGTATGCTGTGAGGGCGGCCTAAGAAATGGCAAAAAGACCAAAAAAAAAAAAAAAAGAAAAGAAAAGAAATGCAGATGGGAAGACCGAGCATCATATGGAGGCCAAGGGAGGGAGGAGGCCAGGGGGCCGTGTAGAGGTAGAGTTGTAGTTGGCTTGAGGGCTGAACTGACTGTCAGGCCCGGCCTCCTCAGGCTACCTGCCCCCTTACCCTCGAGCTGAGGGGCCCTCAGGGAGGTGCCCGAAACTGCATCCTTTCTCTTCCTCTCTCTCTCTCTGTCTCTCAGCTCTAATGTAACCCCATCTGTTTCCAATTAGAATTTCAGCAGCACTCCCTTGGGTTTTTCTTTACTGTCTTCCTCCCTGCCTCAGCCCTCACTCTGCCTCTGTCTTGCTCTGTCTTCAGCCCTCCTTATTTCTCTGCTTTGATTTCTCTGGCTGGTGGCTCTCACACTCCCTGAGCCCCTGGGGAGATATTTGATGGACTAGGAGGGTTAGGCAGGTGGCCAGCATAAGGGAAGAACAAGGCGGTCCAGCCCTAATGGTGGAGTTGGGGATGCACTGTCTACTTCCTCAGGCAGAGACCCTGAGAGGCTGGGGAGAGAGACATGGAGACGTCAAAGACAGACAGACAGACAGACAGACAGGAGAGAAAAGATACCAAGAGAAAGAGAAGCCAAAGTTTAGAGACAGTAAAGGAAGGATAGAGATGCAGAGAAAGAGTTACCAAGAAAGAGAAGTACATGTAAAAAAAAAAAAAAAACACACGAAAAAAAAAACAGAGCCGGAGTTCCCGTCGTGGCTGAGTAGTTAACTAGCACCCATGAGGACGCGAGTTCAATCCCTGGCCTTGCTCAGTGGGTTAAGGATCCGGCGTTGCCGTGAGCTGTGGTGTGGGTCACAGACCCAGCTCGGATCCCGCTTGGCTGTGACTGTGGTGTAGGCGGGCAGCTGTAGCTCTGATTGGACCCCTAGCCTGGGAACCTCCAGATGCCATGGGTGCAGCCCTACAAAGAAAAAAAGAAAAAAAAAAAAAGGACAGGGAAAAGAGGGAATAAAAGTGATAGAAACAGAAATTGGGAGAAAGAGAGATGGCAGAAAGAGAGAAAGCGAAACAGAGGAGCAGAGAACGTCAGAATTAGACAGAAGTCAGAGAGTCAGAACCAAGAGGGAAAGAGAAGGAAAGACCGAGTTAGCCACACACCTTACCCTGAGTCTGGGAATTGCTGGTCTGAGTGTTCTCATTTCCTCTGTTCTCTGAGTGGCGGTTGGAGAATAGGGCCTGACTGGGTCACAGGAGGGATGCTCCCCTGGGGATACACCTTTAGAGCTCTAGGCTCTGAGGTTGGGACCTGGGAACCACCTCAAGGAGCCCATTTCGGGCCGACCTCTGGAGTGGACCAATGGGGGCCATCTCTGGGGGATCGGCTGTGTGATCAGATTACCTGCAAGCCCTTGGAAGAGGAAGGAGGTGCCAGTGATCAGTTGTGAGCTGACAGTGGACTGGTCCTTTCCTCACCCTCATTATACCCATGAGGCAGCTGCACAGAAAGGTAAAGCCACTTGCCCATGGTTACATGGCCTGAACTCGGCCAAACTGGGAGTTATAGTCTTATTTATAGGGCGGAGAGTTTCATTGAGGTCATTTGCAACATAATTTCCAAGACCACACGTTCACCATCATAATTAGGGGTGTCGGAGTTCCCGTCGTGGCTCAGTGGTTCACAAATCCGACTAAGAACCATGAGGTTGCAGGTTCGATACCTGGCCTTGCTCAGTGGGTTAAGGATCCGGCGTTGCCGTGAGCTGTGGTGTAGGTCACAGATGCGACTCAGATCTGGTGTGGCTATGGCTGTGGTGTAGGCCGGCCGCTGTAGCTCTGATTGGCTCCCTAGCCTGGGAACCTCCATATACTGCAGGTGTGGCCATAAAAAGCAAAAAAAGAAGTTTCTCCATTGAACAGCTCACCCCGTCAGATAGTGTGAACTAGCTGTATGATGCCGATGGAACCTCTACCTCCACAGCCAAACGAGAGGGGAGCATCTCCATTCCTTCTTAGATTCCTTTCATGAATTATAAAGGCAATTATAAGGCTGGACTCTGGAATTTCATTCCCTGAGCACTAGGAAGAAAAAAAACAGGTTCATGGAGCCAAATTTTTATCGCAAAACACAAAGGATAGGGCCAAAGAGAATTTTTTTTTTTAATTTCGGTGGAATAATGAACACACGTTTTCCTTCTACAGAAGGAAATCTCAATTCTAATCTAGCCCACCAAACCCCATTAGTAATTTCAGTCCACACAGGCTCTGCACGCCCCTCATTCGTCGCCCTCCCCCCACTGGAGTCTTAACAGGCATCTTCTCTCTTTTTTTTTTTTAGGGCCACACCCCCGGCATATGGAGGTTCCCAGGCTAGGGGTTGACTCACAGCTACAGCTGCCCGCCTACACCACTGCCACAGCAATGCCAGATCCAAGCCTCATCTTCAACCTACACCACAGCTCACGGTGATGCCGGTGATGCCGGATCCTTAACCCACTCAGCGAGGCAAGGGATCGAATCTACATCCTCATGGTTACTAGTTGAGTTCGTTTCCGATGCATCACAACGGGAACTCCCACACAGGCATCTTGTGAGATGTGCCAGGTCCCATTGTAGCCTTTAGATGTTTGACCTGTGCCTAATGCTCTTGCTTTAGCCCTCAGACTGGCTCTTAGGTTCCTCTGAATAGATCTCTCTCTCTTGGTCAAATCTGTGTCCCCCAGGGCAATGGGCAACTTGTTCTTCCCAGACATGATGGGAGCTTGATGGTTTTGTGAGCTCCATCTGCTAGAACAACATACAGATGTGTCTACCCCAAAAGATAGTCAGCTTCAAAATACATATAGTTGGGAGTTCCCTGGTCGCCTAGTGGTTAAGGATCTGGCATTGTCACTGCTGTGGTGCTAGGTCGATCCTTGGTACCGGGAACTTCTGCATGCCAAGGGCTGGCAAAAACAGCAACAACACAACCCAGCCATATAATTGACAAAAGATTAATAGTCACAGTATATAAATGATATCACCCCCCACCCCACCCCACAACAATAAGAAAAAAGCAACCCAATAGAAAAGCAAGGAAGCAAAGGATGTGGTAAAACATTTTACAAAAGAGGAAACACAAATGGCCAATAATAAATATGTGAACATGTGCTCGTGGTACATCAGCCGTGTCTTAAAACAGCAAAATACCATTTCATCAAGCAAATGGGCAAAAAATATAAAATCCAAGAATACCAAGTGTTGCTAAGGATTTCTATCAACAATGTGTCTCATTCAGCGGATGGGAATGTAATGGGTATCACGGTCATTTTGAAAAGCTGTTTGGCAGGATTTACTAGAGCTGCATATTTGCACACCCATCACTGTGGTGGCACCTCTAGGTATATACCTAACAGAAATGTGCACAAACATTAACCAAAGACATGTACATGAATGTTCAGGCGACCCTGCTGTGGCACAACGGGATCAGCGACATCTCTGCAGCGCCAGGATGGAGGTTTGATCCTGAGCCTGGCATAGTGGGTTAAGGATCCAGCGTTGCTACGGCTGACACATAGGTCAAAACTGCAGCTCAGATCTGATCCCTGGCCTGGGAACTCCATCTGCCATGGGGTGGCCAAAAAAGGAAAAGAAAAGGAATGTTCATAGCAGCTTTATTCATAATAACCCCAACCTGAAAACTCTCCAAATGCACATGAACCAAAGAAAGGATCAGGAGGTCCTGTCGTGGCTCAGCAGAAATGAATCCAGCTAGCATCCATGAGGACGCAGATTCGATCCCTGGCCTCACTCCGTGGGTTAGAGATCCAGCGTTGCCGTGAGCTGTGGTGTAGGACACAGACGTGACTCAGATCCGTCCTTGCTGTGGCTGTGGCGTAGGCCAGCGGCTGCAGCTCCAATTCAACCGCTAGCCTGGGAACCTCCATATGCCGAGGGTGTGGCCCTAAAAAAAGACAAAAACAGAAAAGAAAAGATCGATAATTCATGGCGTATCCACACAATGGAATCCTATCGAGCACTGTTGTGGTGACAAGTCTCCGCAGATTCCTCGGGTTTCTGCGTGGTTCGTGGCTTCAGAGGGAAGGGCATGTTTGAACATCAGTTTTGGAAATTAGAGACAGTGCATCCCTCTGGAGAGATTTAGAAATAATTCAGGGTAACACACCTGGAAATGCCCCAACCCTCCCCCCAACCAGGAGAGTATTTGCACTCTGGGGTAGTGAATAACTTTTTTTTTTTTGTCTTTTTGCTATTTCTTTGGGCCACTTCTGCGGCATATGGAGGTTCCCAGGTTAGGGGGTCTAATCGGAGCTGTAGCCGCTGGCCTACGCCAGTGGCCACAGCAACGCGGGATCCGAGCCGCGTCTGCAACCTACACCACAGCTCACGGCAACGCCAGATCCTTAACCCACTGAGCAAGGGCAGGGACCGAACCCGCAACCTCATGGTTCCTAGTTGGATTCGTTAACCACTGTGCCACGACGACGGAAACTCCGTGAATAACTTTTGAATACTGAGGGGAGGACAGCCAGATGTGTCAGCAGCTTCATAACAACTCAGCCTCCTAGCTTCAGGTCCCTCACCTGTATGGCAACCCTCTGCACTCAAGGGAAACATCTGGTCCAGTACACGGGGCGTGAGGGACCAAGGCACATTGTCGCTTCGGTTGTTGCTTTTTGCTGGAATAAATGGTCTGTTTTCCTGACATGCGGGTCTTGGTTTTGTTCGTGTGTGTGTGTGTGTGTGTGTGTGTGTGTGTGTGTGTATGCAAAACTGGGGTAAGCCAACTTGTTAGCTTGCAAATAGGGTAAAACCTCAGAGCCCACTGGTCCATGAAAATGGACAGCTGTAATTCCATGTGCACAACATGAATGAACCTCACAATCTTGGGGAAAAGAAGCTGCTAGATGTTAAAAGATGCAGAGCATATGATTCTCTCTATACAAAGTTCAAAAATCAGACTAAATTAAACCACGCTGTTATAGGTCAGGATGATGGTTACCTTGGGAAGGGGGTTAGTCACTGGAAGTGGGTATTTGAGATGAGGTGCTGGTCCTGTCCTGCTTTTTTTTTCTGGGTTTTTTTTTTTTTTTTTTGCGTTTTATGGCCACACCCGAGGCGTATAGAGGTACCCAGGCTAGGGGTTGGATCAGAGCGGTAGCGACCAGCCTACACCACAGCCACAGCAACGCAGGATCCCTAACCCACTGAGCGAGGCCAGGGATCGAACCCTCAACCTCATCGTTCCTAGCCGGATTCGTTTCCTCTGCACCACACGGGAACTTCTGTTTCTTGATCTGGTTGCTGATTACATGTGTATTCAGTTGGCAAACATCAGATTATACCCTTATAACATGGGTACTGTCCTGTATGTATATTATAGCTCTCTAAAGAGTTAAATGTAGGAGCTCCCTGGTGGCTCAGTGAGTTAAGGCTCCAGTGTTGTCACCGCTGTGGCTAGAGTTGCTCCTGTGGTGAGGGTTCCTGGCCTGGGAACTTCTGCATGCCATGGGCGCAGCCAAAAAAAAAAAAAAAGAGTAAATATGAATTAGAGCCACATGTGTCAGTATGGATTGTTCTCAAACCTACAGAGTCAGAAGAGGAAAGTTGAAGCCTGATATGTAGAGTATGGTATTTGTTTTCAATAAATTTAAAAAACATGCAAACAATATATGCAGTTTATGGATACCTGATGACATGATAAAGGGAATGATCCATAATAAATTCAGAAGTGCAGTTACCTCTGATGAGGGAGGGAGAAGGATGAAATTGGGTAGGAGAACCTAGTAGGGTTCTTAGGGAGCTGAAATACTGTGTTTCTTTCTTTTTGTCTTTTTTTTTTTTTTTTTGTCTTTTTGCCATTTCTAGGGCCGCACCCTCTGCATATGGAGGTTCCCAGGCTAGGGGTCCAATTAGAGCTGTAGCCGCCAGCCTACGCCTGAGCCACAGTAACTCGGGATCCGAGCTGCATCTGCAACCTACACCACAGCTCATGGCACTGCCAGATACTTAACCCCCTGAGCAAGGCCAGGGATAGAACCTGCAACCTCATGGTTCCTAGTCGGATTCGTTTCCTCTGCGCCACGACAGGAACTCCTTTCTTTTTGTCTTTTTAGGATCACACCCAAGGCATGTGGAAGGTCCCAGGTTAGGGGTTGAATCAGAGCTGCAGCCGCCTGCCCACACAACAGCCACAGCAACGTGGGATCTGAGCCACACCTGCAATCTATGCAGAAATGTTGACTGGATCCTTAGCTCACTGAGGGAGGCCAGGGATGGAACCTGCATCCTCGTGGATACTAGTCAGGTTCTTAACCCACTGAGCCACAACGGGCACTTCCTGTGTTTCTTTAAGGAAAAAAAAAAGGCAAATGGCAAAATGTTGAGAGTTCGCAGGTGTTTATTATTTTCTTCTACA
Organism: Phacochoerus africanus; assembly: GCF_016906955.1. Lineage (NCBI taxonomy): Eukaryota > Metazoa > Chordata > Mammalia > Artiodactyla > Suidae > Phacochoerus > Phacochoerus africanus. The sequence goes on along the minus strand of NC_062560.1, from coordinate 45,209,295 downwards.
AATTATTGAGTACTTGAAATACTTCATAATTTAGGAGATTAAAAAGAATCCTACTGGCGTTAAATTAAATTTAGAGATTACTGTGGGGATACATTTCTCCAATGTTGATTCTTCATGCCTGAAGCATGATATCTCTCCCCATTTATCCAAGTCACTTTTTTTTGTTGTTGTTTTATTGCCTTTTCTAGGGCGGCTTCCCGCAGCATATGGAGGTTCCCAGGCTAGGGGCTGAATCAGAGCTGTAGCCACCGGCCTACACCACAGCTCATGGCAATGCCGCATCCTTAACCCACTGAGCAAGGCCAGGGATCGAACCCGCAACCTCATGGTTTCTAGTCGGATTCATTCACCACTGCGCCACAACGGGAACTCCTATTCAAGTCACTTTTTCTCCTGTACAAATGTGTAGCACTCCTCCTTTTCTTGCTCACTGTCTTCATAGGAAGTTGATGGATTTTGCTACCATGATGAACCATATCCTGTTCTAGTAGTTTTCTAATTGTATTTATTTATTTAATTTTCTAATTTTCAATGTCGGCAAAGAAAGGCTATTTTATTTTGTATTAGGTCTTGTTTTCTGGTCACCTTCCTCACCTCTCTTATGAGGGCTAAAAGTTCTTTTAGATGATTTTCTGGAGTTCCCATCCTGGCTCAGCGGTAATGAACCGGCCTAGGATCCATGAGGGTGCAGGTTGGCTCCCTGGGCTTGCTCAGTGGGTTAAGGATCCGGCGTTGCCGTGAGCTGTGGTGTAGGTCACAGATGCGACTCAGATCTGGCGTTGCTGTGGCTGTGGCCTAGTCCAATAGTTCCAGCTCCGATTTGACCCCTAGCCTGGGAACTTCCTATGGCCATGGGAGCGGCCCTGAAAAGCGAAATTAATAAAATAAAAATATTCTAGTGGAGGAGTTCCCATCATGACTCAGCGGTTAATGAAACCGACTAGCATCCATGAGGACTCGGGTTCAATCCCTGGCCTCACTCAGTGGGTTAAGGATCCGGCGTTTCTGTGGCTGTGGTGTAGGCTGGCAGCTACAGCTCCGATTCAACCCCTAGCCTGGGAACCTCCATATACCTCAAGTGTGGCCCTAAAAAGACTATATATATATATATATATATATATATATATATATATATATATATCTCCTAATGGAGCACAGACTGGACTGAGAGTATCTATGTCATTTATTAGAGCAGGAAAAAGGCAATTTGTATCGCTCAAAAGGGATAGATTTTTTTTTTTGTCTTTTTTCCATTTCTTGGGCTACTCCCATGGCATAGGGAGGTTCCCAGGCTAGGGGTCAAATTGGAGCTGTAGCTGCCGGCCTACACCACAGCCACAGCAACACGGGATACCAGCTGCATCTGCAACCTACACCACAGCTCACGGTAACGGCGGATCCTTAACCCATGGAGCAAGGCCAGGGATCAAACCTGAGTCCTCATCGATGCTAGTCTGGTTTGTTAACCGTTGAGCCACGATGGGAGCTCCTTTTTAGGTATTTAAAAGAAGAGTGGGAGTTCCCGTTTTGGCTCAGTGGTTAACGAATCCGACTAGGAACCATGAGGTTGTGGGTTCGATCCCTGGCCTTGCTCAGTGGGTTAAGGATCCGGCGCTGCCGTGAGCTGTGGTGTAGGTCGCAGACGCGGCTCAGATCCCGCGTTGCTGTGGCTCTGGCGTAGGCCGGCGACTACAGCTCCGATTGGACCCCTCGCCTGGGAACCTCCGTATGCCACGGGGGCGGCCCAAAGAAATAGCAAAAAGACAAAAAGAAAAAGAAAAAAAGAAAATTAATCTTGTTCTGTCATCTTGAGGAGAAGTCATCCACCTCGGCAGTCTTCAGCTTCTGGAGAATTCCTCTCTGAATCCTCAGTTTGAAGTCTATTAAGGTCTTTTCCACTGATCTCCAAGAGCAGTGTTCTCTTTGATCTTGCACGCTTTATTTAGGTGGATATTTTGAAAATGCAGCTTGAACCTATTGCACAGCCATCTGGAGGCACCATGTTAAGTCTGCACGGGAGTGCAAATATTTCTTCGTAAGTTCCCGTCGTGGTGCAGTGGAAACGAATCCGACTAGGAACCATGAGGTTGCAGGTTTGATCCCTGGCCTTGCTCAGTCTGTGAGCTGTGGTGTAGGTCGCAGACGAGGCTCAGATCTGGTGTTGCTGTGGCTGTGGTGTAGCCGGCAGCTGTAGCTCCAATTAGACCCCCTAGCCTGGGAACCTTCACATGCCGCTGGTGCGGCCCTGAAAAGACCAAAAAAAAAAAAAAAAGTCTTCAAGATCCTGCTTCCGTGCATGAGGTTTTTCTTTTTTCTTTTTCTTCTTCTTTTTTTTTTTTTTTTGGTCATTTTTTTGTCTTTCTGTCTTTTCCAGGTTCCCAGGCTAGGGGTCCAATCGGAACCACAGCTGCCAGCCTATACCACAGCCGCAGCAGCTTGGGATCTGAGCTGTGTCTGGGACCTACACCACAGGTCAGGGCAACGCTGGATCCTTAACCCACTGAACGAGGCCAAGGATCGAACCTGCAACCTCATAGTTCCTAGTCGGATTCGTTTCCACTGCGCCAGGACGGGAACTCCCCACATGAAGATTTCTAATGGTGAAAGGCCTGTTTGTCCAGAGGTTGGTGGTCTGAAAAGACCTTTGACCTCTTCAGCCTCCAGGGCCAGCTCGAGAATAAACATATCTAGGATATGCTCATTCTCTCCCCATAGACCTCTCCTTTTGTTGCAAAATAACACTGACCTCAGTAACCAAATATAACACTCAGACTATACGCGTGGACAGGCTGTAGGAGCAGATGGTAGAAAGATAGAAAACAATTTACCAAGTAACAATATCCATCTGATCAGATAACCCAAGTCCGGGGTGGGGGTGGGGGAACCTTATTCCTACGAAAACAAACCAAACAAGGAAATTCAATGCAGAAGGAACACTTTGAAAGGTCTGTGTTCAATTCGCTGTGAACGTACTCCCAGGCACCGGCAAAGAGGTGTGACTCAATTCGCTGAAGGCACTAAGAGTTTCCGATAGAGGCACTGCTACTGAGTTGAAGGTCACAGTCTGGGCACCGAGGGCTTCAGCAGAATGGCAGAGGAAGCCTCTATTTGCATAAACGCCTATCTGTTAAAAACCATAAAGGAACACAGCAGCAGTCAAGCCAAGTTGGGTTTATTGCCTTGCTGCAAATGAAGGCGACCACACACCCCGGGGAACCATGGATTATCTGAAAAAGACCTGTTAGAAATAAGTTATCGCCGTTCCTCCCGTTGTGGCGCAGCAGAAAGGAATCCGACTAGGAACCATGAGGTTGCAGGTTCAAGCCCTGGCCTCGCTCAGTGGGTTAAGGATCCGGCGTTGCCATGAGCTGTGATGTAGGTCGCAGATGCAGCTCGGATCCGTGTGGCTGTGGCTGTGGTGTAGGTCGGCGGCTACAGCTCCGATTCGACCCCTAGCCTGGGAACCTCCATATGCCGCGGGTGTGGCCCTTAAAAAAAAAAAGGCAAAAGAAATAAGTTATTATTGGATTCAAGTTCATGTTAGGCAGTTTTGTAGTTTTCTTCCACTTATTAAATTTCTTGCTAAGCGTTTTTACTCTTTTTTAAAATTATAGTTGATTTACAAAGTTGCTTTGACGAAGCGTTTTTATTCTTTTTGATGCTGTTGCAAATGAAATTGTTTTTTAATTTCATTTCTGGGCTGTGCATTGCCGGTCTGTGGAAATACAATTGAATTTTGTACTATTGATCGTGCAGTCTGAAACCTTGCTGGTCTCATTTATTAGCTCTAATGGTTTTGTTGTGCATTTCTAAACATTATCCGTGTATGAGATCATGTCGTTTGCAAATAGAAGTGCTTTCACTTCTGTCTTTCCCATACAAATGCCTTTTATTTCCCTTTCTTGCCGACCTGCCCTGGCTAGTACCTTCTGCACAATGTGAAATAGGAGTGGTAGAGGGAACATCCTTGCCTCGTTCCGGATCTTTGGGGGAAAAGCTTTGAGTCACCATTAAGTATGATTTTTAGGTTCTTTGGAGCTGGGTCTTGGGGTGTGTGCTTGGATTAGTTGTCTGATGGGTTTTAGCAACCCTTTTTCCACCCAGGATGGGGGGCTCCAAACACTTTCGGGGAAGGGGAGCCTGGTTCTAGTTATCTTTTTTTCTTTTGTCCTTTTAGGGCTGCACCTGTGGCATATGGAGGTTCCCAGGCTAGGGGTGGAAGCGGAGCTATAGCCACTGGCCCGCACCACATCCACAGCAATGCCAGATCCGAGCCGGGTCTGTGACCTACACCACAGCTCAGGGCAATGCCAGATCCTTAACCCACTGAGCAAGGCCAGGGATCGAACTCGCAACCTCATGGTTCCTAGTCGGATTTGTTTCCGCTGCCCCATGATGGGGAACTCCTCTCGTTTTCTTTTCTTCTTCTTTTTTTTTTTTTTTTTTTTTTTGGCCATGGCTTTAGTAAGTGGCAGTTCCCAGAGCAGGAGTCGAACACATGCCACAGCAGCGACCCACGCCACTGCGGCAGCAACACCAGATCCATAACCCGCTGTGCCACAAGAGAACTCCCCAAAACTGTTTAATTAAAAAAAATTTTTTAGTTGATTTTTGCACAACGAAGTTTCAACTTCTTAACCTTTTCTGCTGCCTGGACTGCAGACACTGACTGACCTTGAACTACAGTCCCTGTCATTCCCATGTCTCTCCATCCCCCTAACCTCTTCCTCCTGTGGGCTCCAGGGTCTGTCCATTTGTCACTGTGCTGTCTGGGGATTGGTACCAAGGTGGCGTGAGATTCCACTTGTGTAGAACTTTGTTGAGTAAAGTTTCTTGTGGAAAAAAAAAGTCTGATGGTAGCTGTGGGGTTTTGTCCTTTATCAGGCTGAAGAAGTTCTCGTTTGTTGATGATATACTGATTCAGGTTAAAAACAGGTGACAGGGGGAGTTCCTGTCGTGGCTTAGTGGTTGACGAATCCTACTAGGAACCATGAGGTTGCGAGTTCGATCCCTGGCCTCACTCAGTGGGTTAAGGATCCGGCATTGCTGTGAGCTGTGGTGTAGGTCGCAGAAGCAGCTCGGATCCCGAGTTGCTATGGCTCTGGTGTAGGCTGGCGGCTACAGCTCTGATTAGACCCCTAGCCTGGGAACCTCTATATGCCGTGGGAGTGGCCCTAGAAAAGGCACTTTGTTTGTTTGTTGTTTTGGTAACAACAAACAAACAAACAAACAAAACAGGTGATGGGGTGTTGAATTTTGTTAAATGATTTTCCTGCTTATATTGAGATGATCCTTTGGTTCTGGTGCTTTCTTCCACTGCTCTGGGCTTTTATATTAATTGATTTCAGACGTTTAGCAACCTGACATTCCTTGGATAAGTCCCACTTGGTCATGGTATATGATCCTTTTTATATGTTGTTGGATTTAGTTTGGCAGGAATCTTTTTTTCTTTTTCAGCCACCCCAGCAGCATATGGAAATTCCCGGGCCAGGAATCGAATCCGAGGCGGAGCTGTGACCTATGCTACAGATGCAGCAACCCTGGATCCTTAACCCACTGTGCCAGGCTGGGGATCAAACAGGCACCTCCACAGGGACAAGCCCCATCATCAACCCATGGTGCCACAGCGGGAACTCCTAGTTTATTAGGATTTTTTTTTGCCTTTTTTTTTTAAGGTCTGCACCCATGGCATATGGAGGTTCCCAGGCTAAGGGTCGAATTGGAGCTGTAGCCGCTGGCCTACACCACAGCCGCAGCAACGTGGGATCCAAGCTCAGTCTGTGATCTACACCATAGCTCACAGCAATGCTAGACCCTTCAGCCACTGAGCAAAGCCAGGGATCGAATCTGCGTCTTCATGGATACTAGTCAGATTTGTTTCTGCTGAGCCACGCCAGGGACTCCTGGACTCTACTTTTCTAGTGTTGCCTTAGTCTGATTTTGCTTTTGGCCTCATAGAATGAGTTGAAAAATGTTCTCTCCTCTTCAATTTTTTGGGAAGAGTTTGTGAATTGCTACTAATTCTTGTTCTTGTTCTTCTTTTGCTTTTTAGGGTTGCACCTGCAGCATATGGAAGTTCCCAGGCTAGGGGTCGAACTAGAGCTGCAGCTTCTGGCCATAGTCACAGCTACAGCTATGCCAGATCCAAGTCGCATCTGTGACCTACACAGCAGCTCACAGCAATGCTGGATCCTTAACCCACTGAGCAAGGCCAGGGATCAAACCTGTGTATCCTCATGGATAATGGGTTCGTTAACCGCTGAGCCATGAAGGGAACTCCCATATTTATTTATATTTAAAAATAAGTGTTGTTGGAGTTCCCTTGTAGTACAGCAGTTTAAGGATCTGGTGGTGTCACTGCAGTGGCTTGGGTTGCTGCTGTGGTTCGAGTTTGATCCCTGGCCTGGGAGTTTCCACATGCTGTGGGTGCAGCCAAATGAATAAATAAATAAATAAAAATAAGGAGTTCCCATTGTGGCTCAGCGGTAATGAACCCAACCAGTAACCATGAGGATGAGCGTTCAATCCCTGGCCTTTCTCAGTGGGTTAAGGATGGGGCGTTGCCATGAACTGTGGTATAGGTCACAGATGCGTCTCAGATCCTGCGCTGTTGTGGCTGTGTCCTAGGCAGGCGGCTGCAGCTCTATTTGATTCCTAGCCTGGGAAGTTCCATATGCTGCAAGTGCAGCCCTAAAAAGCAAGAAAAAAAAAGGTGTTATTGATTTTCCTTGAAATATTCAGCTGGGATTTGAATCGAGATTCAACTGAAATTATATATTAAGTTGGAGATAATTGAAATATTTATAATATGAAATGCTCTCATCCAAGAGTATGAAACATGTCTTCATTTATTCGTCTTTTAAAATTATTCATGAAGTTTAACATTTTCTCTTTAGAAATATTATCCCATTTATACTAGTTTTCTATTGGTGTGTAACAACACTGCCATGGACTTCTCAGCTTAAAGCAGCATGGGTACATAAGGTCAGAAAAAGAAACAGTGAACCATGGAGAGGATGGAAAAGAGCTTTTATTGAGCTCCTACTGAATGTCATTCTTATTAAAACTTCCAAGCTGCTCTCAGGGGCAGTTATTAGTACCCCCCCCCTTTTTTATTACCCCGGGATAGCAGAAATTTTCTTTCCTTTTTTTTGTCTTTTTATCTTTTCTGGGGCCGCTCCCGTGGCATATGGAGGTTCCCAGGCTAGGGGTCCAATTGGAGCTGTAGCCACTGGCCTACGCCAGAGCCACAGCCACGCGGGATCCGAGCCACGTCTGCGACCTACACGACAGCTCACGGCAACCCCAGATCCTTAACCCACTGAGCGAGGTCAGGGATCGAACCCGCAACCTCATGGTTCCTAGTCGGGTTCGTTAACCACTGAGCCATGACGGGAACTCCTATTAGTTACCCCTTTATGCAGGTAAAGGGGTTGTGCCTTAGAATGGTGAACTGACCTATGCATGGTCACGTCACCTGGATTGAACCCATCACCCTGTAAAGGCGCTGGTCCATAGGCCATCTGTAACTGCTTATTCCATGATGTATCTCGTCCCCAAGGACGGAGAGGTGGGGACCAGACCCCTATTCCACTGCATTGAGTCATTTTTTTTCCCTGCCTGTCGGCTGAGGCGGCAGCAAGGTCTGTTGCCTTGGCAACTGCCCTCCTACTGCCATGGCAACCGCCATCGCAGGCTCCAGCTCTCCACCCTGCCCCTTGGGCATCTCCATGGGGACCGGCGGGTTGGAGGGGCTGCGGGAGCTCGGCGGCTGCGCCTGCGTAGAGCGGCGGGAGGGGATGGGGAGGGGAGGGCAAGATTCCCCCGCGTGCGCAGCCGCAGAGCACCACAGCCGTGCCAGCTATCCCAGGCGCTGCGCACTTGCTAGCCAGTCCGCCCGTCCGGAGCCCGGCTCGCTGGGGCAGCATGGCGGGGTCGCCACTGCTCCGCGGGCCGCGGGCCGGGGGCGTCGGCCTTTTGGTTCTGCTGCTCTTGGGCTTACTTGGGCCACCCCTCGCGCTCTGCGCAAGGCCGGGAAAGGTGCGATCCGGGTCTGGCTCGGGGTGGGGTTGGGGGTGGGGAGGAGGATGCTACGGGGGAGGGTCGGTGCCCGGCCGCTGGTCCCTCATCCTCGATGGTTCTAGCTCCCGGGACGTGCGGAGAGATCAGCCAGGGTGGTCCGGGGTCCAGCCGCCAGTCTGCGCCGGGCTCGGTCTATGGGCTGTGCGGGTGGCAGTGTCCGGGGCTCATCCGGCGCCGCGCCCTGCTCAAACCTTGGCACCCGCCTCTGGGCCCGGCTTGGCCCGTCTGCCGCCTCTGGCCTTGTCCATGGGACTAGCGCGCTTTCAGGCGGGGGGGTGCAGGTATCGGTAGGTGTGTGCGCGTGATGTGATGACGGGCGTGAGAGTGTGCTACCCCTGTGTGTGTCCTTGGATGTTAGCGCTTCTGAGCGTCCATACAATGTGGGTCCGGGTGTGCAGTGTGTGTGATGCTTCTGCGTATGACTTTTCTTAGTGACACCATGTGTTTTCAAATCCTCCGGTGATGGTGTGACTTATGGGCGTGTCTGTGTGTGTGTTCGTGGGATTGGGGTTTTTTGGGAGGAGGGAATGGTCTTCACCTCCCCGAGTGCACATCTCATGTTGGTTCTGTTGAACTGAGCGACTAGGATTTCGTATGTGTGTTCACGAGGCTGTCCCTCTGAGTTCCTTGGAGGAGCTGTGTCATTGTGGAGAGAAGCCATGATGTCGCTGTCGGTGCTGCATTATGTCTTTAAGGGTGGTGCGTGTTCATGCATCTGGATGGCGTTGGTATTGTAACAGCACAAGCAGCCATGTGCGTGAATGTGTGCAGTTCTTTGCGTGTGGATGTGTTAGTGTTGGGTTGCGTGTGACATCACAAGGCCTGTCCGTCCAAGTGAGTGTGAGGTCATGATTGATGGGTATGATCCCTGGGGAGTCTGAGGGGTGCTGGGCCTCAAGGGCACTCGGACCATCTCCTCCTCTAACGAAGAGAGTTCAAGGTTGTCTGCGTCAAGGATTTTTTTTTTTTTTTTTTTAGGGCCGCAAGTGCAGCAGATGGAATTTCCCAGGCTAGGGGTCGAAGTGGTGCTACAGCTGCCAGCCTGTGCCACAGCCACAGCCATGCCAGATCCAAGCCTCGTCTGCAACCTGCACCACAGCTCAGGGCGATGCCAGATCCTTAACCCACTAAGCAAGGCCAGGGATCAAACTCGCATCTTCACGGATACTAGTTGGGTTTGTTACTTAGCCCCAACGGAAATGCCAAGGGATTTTCTTTAATGAAATACTTTTATAAATGACATGATACATGTAAACGTATGTATATAAAATGTAAGGAGTGATGATCAAATAACCCCTTTGTGTACCCATTACTCAGCTTAAGAAATTGAGCTTAAGAAATTGACCCAGCATTAGAAGCCCCTGGGGGCCTCTCTCCATGGCAGCCCCTCTTCTCCGAAATCCTTATCCTGTGTTTTCTGTGAATTTTGTTTGTAGCTCATCACATATGTATGTATCTCTAAACATTATCTTGTCTAGTTTTTCCTTGCAGAAATGGAATCTTACTGGGCGTCTGGCTCCTGGTAGTCACTAGGGGTCACTAAGAGATCATCAGGGTGGCTGGTAGTTGCAGGCAGTCTGCAGTGGATTTCTGTATCCTTTTTTTTTTTTCTTTCTCTACAATGGTGGAGATTCATCCACATTGAAGTCTGTGGCTATAATTTATTTATTATTTGTTTTTTGTCTTTTTAGGGCCGCACCCAAGGCATATGCTGCGTAATGTTTTATCCTATGAGTGAATCACTACCATATGAGTACATCGCGGTTTATAGATGCGTTCTCAATACGTCAGCAACAATATTTGGGTTGTTTCCAGGCTTTTTTCTTTCTTTTCTTTTTTTTCCTCCCTTCCCCCCCCCCTTTTTTTAAAGCCACACCTGCGGCCTATGGAGATTCCAGGCTAGGGGTTGAATTGGAGCTACAGCTGCTGGCCTTTGCTACAGCCACAGCCACAGCCACACCAGATCCAAGCTGCGTCTGCGACCTACACCACAGCTCACGGCAACGCCAGATCCTTAGCCCACTGAGCGAGGCCAGGGATCGAACCCACAACCTCATGGTTCCTAGTTGGATTCGTTTCTGCTGTGCCACGATGGGAACTCCTTAATGGTCGTTTTGGTCCTTTTTCATACTTTTGATACTCTTATTTCTTTAAACTCATTGAAATTGCTTCAAACTGCTTGAACTGAAAATTAGTCGTTGGGTAATTTATTTTACAGATAGACTTGAACACGTCAAATGGTATATGAACACGGTTATTCATGCCAACATTATTTATAAGAATAGGAAAATATCGGAAACGCCCTAAATGTTCATCAGTTGACCACTGGTTAAATAAACTATTGTACATCCATACAAAAGGGATTCGATGTAGAAGAAAGGAAGGATGCAAGAGAGAGAAAGGGTGATCTTAAGGTACTGATCTATAGATTTCAAAAAGCAAGGGGGCAGGAGTTCCCGTCATGGCACAGCAGAAATGAATCCGACTAGGAACCATGAGGTCGTGGGTTCGATCCCTGGCCTTGCTCAGTGGGTTAAGGATCCGGCGTTGCCGTGAGCTGTGGTGTAGGTCGCAGACGCGGCTCGGATCCTGTGTTGCTGTGGCTGTGGTGTAGGCCGGCAGCTATAGCTCTGATTCGACCCCAAGCCTGGAAATCTCCATATGCTGCAGGTGCGGCCCTAAAAAGCAAAAAATAAAAATAAAAACATTAAAAAAAATAAGGCGCAGAACAGTCTACTACCTTTGGGGTAAACCAACTGGACAGTAGAAATCTATAAAATGCCAAAAAAAGGATCTATCAAATGCAAATATAGCTACCTATTGTCCACGACATGAACATAGAAAAATCTATAGCTGTCATATCGTGACCGGTATAAAGAAACCTGGTCTTTAGTTGTCCAGGGGCAAGTTCTAAGTCCCTAGGAAATTGGGCCCGGGGGAGGGAAAATCTAGGGGGGTCTTTGGTGGTTCTAAGTGTGTCCGGAGATATTTGGAGTTCTCCACTGGCCTTAGAGGTACTTGCGCACAACTGAGGGGCCAGCGTGCCTTTGGTGGCATCTGGGGATATCTGAGGTACATTGGGGGCTTCCCTGACCTGACGGATGCTGACTACCTTCCCACCACCTTGTCTTCCCGCAGGAGCCCCGCAGCCTGGGCGCAGCCTCGCCGCCTATGGCTGAAGCCGGTACTCCCCGCCGTTTCCGGCGGGCGGCGCCCCGGGGAGAGGCGGCAGGGGCTGTGCAGGAGCTGGCGCGGGCGCTGGCGCACCTGCTGGAGGCCGAAAGGCAGGAGCGGGCGCGGGCGGAGGCGCAGGAGGCCGAGGATCAGCAGGCGCGCGTCCTGGCGCAGCTGCTGCGCGTCTGGGGCGGACCCCGCACCAACGACCCGGCCCTGGGCTTGGAGGACGACCCCGACGCACCCGCTGCACAGCTCGCCCGCGCCTTGCTCCGCGCCCGCTTGGACCCTGCGGCCCTCGCAGCCCAGCTTGTCCCGGCCCCTGCCCCAGCCGCGGCGCTCAGACCCCGGCCCCCAGTCTATGATGACGGCCCCACGGTACCGGATGCTGAGGACGCCGGCGACGAGACGCCTGACTTGGACCCGGAGCTACTGAGGTACCCCCATTAGAGGTGGTCGGGGGGCAGACACTTGCTTCACCCGTGGAGGTGCGAACACCTAGGTCCTGGGGCCCTCGGAGGGAGTTTGGTCCCGGACCAAAGATGTGGGGGCAGAGACACCTGGCTGGGAGGATGAATGGGAGGCGGGGAAAGTAGTTTCTGGGAGGGGAGGCGGGGACATCTGCCTCCTGAAAGCAGTGGGACGCCAGGGTGGGAGGAGGCAACCAGGTCCCGGCGGGTAAGGAGTAGCGGCGCCATCTAGGTCTTTGGTCAGGGGTGGTGACGCGCGGACACATCCTCACTGCATTCCTCTCCGCTCCCCTGCAGGTATTTGTTGGGGCGGATCCTCGCCGGAAGCGCGGACTCCGAGGCGGTGGCTGCCCCGCGTCGCCTCCGCCGCGCCGCGGACCAGGATCTGGCCCCTGAGGTTCCCCCCGAGGGCGTGCTGGGGGCCCTGCTGCGCGTGAAACGTCTAGAGAACCCCGCACCCCAGGCGCCAGCGCGCCGTCTCCTGCCCTGAGCAGCGCCTGGATCCTGCGCGCCCTCCAGCCCGGGACCGCCCTGCCCCTGACACCCTGACAGCTCCCTCCCGCCAGAGAGCGGCATATCCCGCCAGCCACAGTTGCTGCCCTCGAACCCCATGATCCCCACCCCGGACCCTACAATAAATATGATCTGAAGCAGCTTATGTGTTTGTTTGAGTGGCAGCGTCCAGGGGGCTGGGGGGCTGGGTGGCAATGGCTGCCCTTAGAGGAGGAAAAAGGGGCCCCTGCCCTCAGTCCTGCCCCCGCCCCGCAGTCTGCGTCTCTTCCTCACTTGGGAGGTATCCATATAGACAATGGCAGTGACCACCCAGATCCCGCGACGGGGGAGCCCAGAAGGCTCCGAGGCCACATTCAGCAGCACCTTCCAGGGGTCCATCCTCCAGAGGACAAAGGGGTGGCTGTTTTGAGGCTTGTGAGTAGAGCTTGGGCAGGGCTAGTTGGCACATCCATAGGCCCAGATCAGCTGCCTTCTGGTATGGGTGGGGATGGGATACAGCTGACGTGGCACTCACTAACCTGATGTGGCTGGCACTAACCGATTTGTGGTCATAGCCTTTGCACTAGTTATCCACAAGTTTTTGTTCAAATTGTCCCTTACTCAATAAGGCTTTCCTTGACTTCCCTGTCACTCTATTGCTTTTAATACGTAGCCTTATGTCATAGTCACAAGGGCAGGGATTTTTAGTGTCTTGCTTGCATCTTTTACACCCAAAGCAAGGCCTGGCACACAGGGGGCTCCCCCGCATTTCTTTTTTTTTTTTTGCTTTTTAGGGCTGCACACACGGTATATAGGAGTTCCCAGGCTAGGGGTCGAATCGAAGCCACAGCTTCCGGCCTACGCCACAGCCACAGCAATGCAGGATCCCAGCCGCATCTGCCACCTACACCACAGCTCACGGCAATGCCGGATCCTTAACCCACTGAGCGAGGCCAGGGATCAAACCCGCAACCTCATGGATCCTAGTTGGGAGCGTTAACTACTGAGCCACAAAGGGAACTCCCTTCCCCACATTTCTTGAATGAAAGAATTCTCATAATTCAAGTACTAGTCTCCCCAGTCTCATTCCCACCCACATAACACTTGGGATGGAGGCAGCTTTGAAAACTGAGAACACCATTTATTTAATTTTGCACCAAATCTCTCAACTTGACACAACCAACACTACGCCCCACATTGCCAAAAAGCCCATCACCAAAAGAAAATCTCCCTAGGAGAGGGGTCCATCTATCCCCAGTACACCAACAGTGTCCCACATGGCTAGTTGCTGGGGGGGGGGTCACAGGTGAAGGAACCGCCACCCTAGTCTGGGGGAGGGTCTGCTTTTCTAGGTCAAGATCTTCAGGCCACGGAGCAGCCACAGCGGCACATGGCTTTCTGGTGCCGGGCTTTATCCCCACCTGGCCCTGCCATGGCCTCCTTGGCCATGGCCTCCCGGAACCTTTGGATCTCATGGATGAGCAGGGAAAAGGCCTCCTCCACACCTTGGCGTGTCTTGGCTGAGGTCTCCACGAAAGGGGCCCCCCAGCTCTTGGCAAGGGCTGCAGCAGCGGCATGCGCATCTCCGGTGGTGGTCACTAGGTCGCACTTGTTGCCCACAAGGACGAGGGGCTGGGTGTGGTGAGGGCCCCAGGTGGCCCGCATCTGCTGCAGCTGGGCTAGAGATGAGAGGTCGTCGAGGGCAAAGACACCCAGCACACCATCTCCAATCGCCACACACTGGTCACGCAGGGCCCGATGGGTGGCCTGTCCTGCCGTATCCAGCACGTTCAGAATGCAGCCTCCGTGGTCCAGGGCCATCTCCTTCCAGTAGGAATCCTGGATGGTGGGGTCGTGATCTTCCACGAAGCACTGGTGGTTCAGCTGGATGGTCAATGCGCTCTTGCCTACACCACTCGCACCCACCACCACCGCCTTGTACTCGGGCAGCTGCTTGCCCACCCCCCGGGAGGGTGCCCGAGCCTTGTGCTTCTGCTCCTGGGAGCTAGGGCTCCAGGTGCCCAGGCCCAGATCAAACATGCCAGGCTTTGTTGGCAGCGCCATGCCCCCAGCGGGCAGCTCGAAGAAGAGATGCGGAGAGCAGGCCCTGCAAGTGGGAAGAGATGAAAAACACCACAGGGGGTGGGTAGGGAGGGATTAGGCGAGACCATTTAGGGGCAAGGGGACAGTTGGGTGTCACTGAAGCAACAGTGACTTGAGGGCCTGGTGTGTGTTAATCACCTAATATACCAAATACAATACACATGTTGTTTTCCTCTCATTCCCTTTTACAACATAAGTTCCGTGAAGGCAGGGACTTTTCAAATGTAATTTCTAGGGAGTTCCCATCGTGCCTCGGTGGTTGACGAATCCAACTAGGAACCATGAGGTTGCGGGTTCGATCCCTGGCCTCGCTCAGTGGGTTAAGGATCCGGCATTGCCGTGAGCTGTGGTGTAGGTTATAGATGCAGCTCGGATCCCGCGTGGCTGTGGTGTAGGCCAGTGGCTACAGCTCCAATTGGACCCCTAGCCTGGGAACTTCCATATGCTGCGGGATCGGCCCAAGAAATGGCAAAAAGACCAAAAAAAAAGAAAAATTCCATACCTTCAAGTTAACTTGGCTAAAGTGTACAGTTCAACGTGTTTTAGGACTGTGTTCACCATAATCTAATTTGGTAACCTCCCCAGTCACCCGGAAAAGACACCCCCTGCCTATCAGCAGTCCCTCCCCATTCCGGAGGGAGGGCGGGGATTTGGTCGGTTTGGATTTGGGCTTGGGTCACTGTAGGACCCCAGACCGGCATGGTGCCCACCGGAGTTTGAGCTGAGCAACATTCCTGCCCCCAGGGAGTTTCTGTTCTAAAAGGTGGAGACAATAACCCAAATAAGTAAGCAAATTATGAGGTCTGTTGGCCATTATCATTGAAATGTGGTCTTTCTTCCACACACAGCTATGGAGAACCTACTGTGTGGCAAGACAAAGAGGTGAGGAAAAAAAAAAAAAAGATAACAAACCCTGGGCCTCATGAACCTGACATTCTAGTCCGGGACACAGACAGTAACAAAGGTACGTCCATCAAATAGGTTTAAGTTCGGAGATAAGGAGGCACAAGGTGCTTGGTTCGTGTTAGGCGTTTCTATTTGAATTTAATTGTCACATTAATTCGAGGACCTTCCAGCGTGCCAGGCATTGTAATGGGTGGGGGTGGGGGTGGGAGGGGTGGGGGTGGGGGTGCAGCCAGAACAAAATAAAGTCCCTGCCCTTGGGAGGATTAGATTCTGGAAGTGAGAAAGAGACAATAAACAAGATAAGCAAGTAAATTACCATGTAGTTAGAAGAGGATGGGCACACAGCAGGTGCTCAATTAGCGTTCGCTATTAATAGCGAGTCCCCATTAACCCATTCAATACACATCCTGGTCTTGGTTCGGTGTGTGGCCTCAGGAAATGCATCATAATAGCCGTGGCTCCAAGTCTCCCTGGAAGCCCTGGGGCAGGGGCAGTTGGGGCGGGGGGACAGGTGGCGGGTCTGAGGGATCCACGGCGGGGGAGGGGGGGGAGTTCTGTGGAGTCTGGGATCTGGGGGTCAGAGTGTGGGGGGAAAGCAGCGTCCAAGGTGGGGGACCGGGCTGTGGGGGGTGGGGGGCGCCCAGGAAGGTGCTCGTCCCGGGAGACGGGGCCATGATGGGGAGAGGTGAAGTGAGGACAAGAGTTCTGGGGGGGTCCCCCTGGTTGGGGGCAGAAAGGGAGAGGGTCTGGCCGTGAGGATCGGCCGAGGTGAGGGGGTTAGCACGGCAGCAGGGCAGGTGGCCCGGGGGAGGGGGGGACCTGGAGCAGAGGTGGGGTTCGGGGATGTTCCGCGGGCGGGCCTGACAGCATTTGCTGAGGGATCGGGAGGCCGGGGGGAGGGGGTCTGGGGACTCCGGCGCCGGGGTCCGGGCGGCTGGAGGAGGGGGGCGGCGACACCGGAGGCAGGGCCAGGTGAGAAGGGCCCCGGCTCCAGGCGGGCGTCGCAGGGAGCAGCGTCCCCGAAGCCCCTCCCGACACCCGTCGGGGGCACGGGCTGCCACGGCCACGGGGCGCTTTTTGTCACCGAGGTACCGCGAGGCTCGGAGAAGGGAGTGGCGGTGACTGGCCCGAGGTCACACAGCCCATCGCAGGGCCAAGTGCCCCGGTGTGGTCAGGGGTTCTCGAGGCCCTGGGCCCCTGCCCCACGCCCGGACCCCGTCCTTCGTGTCGCCTCCCAGATGGAGGGACAGGGTGGTGGTGGGGGGACTGGGATCCCCACTCCATCCCCAAGAGCAGTCTCTTTCGTCCCCTTCAGGGCTGGCCTAGGTCCCCGCACCACGTCGGTCACATGTCCCGTGACTAAGCCCGGGCGACCGGCCAGCGTGAGGTGGGGAGGGGGGGATCCCCAGGTTCACCCCGAAGTCATGACCCCCCGCCCGCCTGCACTTCCGCGCCCCGCTCCCCGCCCGGCGCCCACACCCTCACTTAGGCCCGTCCTCACAAAGGCGTGAGTGTGCGGGGTGCTGGCCCTTGAGGAGAGAAGGCCACAGGGGAGGGTCCCCTCGCACCCGACTTCAGCCGCATCTCCACAGTCCTAAGCAGAAGGACCTCCGAGATCGGGGCCGGGGCCGGGGCCGGGGCCGGGGCCGGGGCCAGGGGCCCGGGCGGCCCAGCTCACCTCTGTCCGGGGAAGGCGGGTGGATCCGGGACCCGAACCTGCTGGCCGCTCTGACAGGACTGACAAGGGCGGAGATGCTCCCCAGGGTCCGGTGGCCGGGGTGGGGGCGACGGAGTGCGCATGCGAGGAGGACGGCCTTTTGGCCCCTCCGCCCCCAGCCCCCGCCCCCCCAGCCCCCGCCCCGAGGTGAGCCGGGTGTCACCGAGGGGTGTCACGAAGTGGGTTTTCTTGGGGTGCGCTCTGCGCGCAGGTCCCTCCTGCATCCTGCTGGCACCTCTTCCTTACCTTGCCCCCATCTGGGACATACTTTGGTGTTTTTAGTGGGCGTGGGGTGTCGGATTTTTTTATCTCAGCCTCTAGACTTTGCAAAATGTTTTGTGAGGGCCTCTTTGAGGCCCTGGGAGCTTGCGCTGCCTCAGGTGGACTTTTTGGTAGCTTGGGAGAGGGTTGTAGCCGACCCTGGAGGGAGAGAGTTGTAGAGGAGGGCTTATTCTGTGAAGACAGAAAGAACCCGCTTTGCAGAGGAGGGCTTATTCTGTGAAGACAGAAAGAACCCGCTTTGAGGTGGTGGTGTGCCCAGCCTTCTCTTAGACTCTCTTGCAGCTATGACAATCATGTGAGACAGTTCTGACCAATGAAATGCAAGCAGAGGCCTGTGGGCCTAGGACAACCAGGACAATCCTTCCAAGGGGATGACTGAGCAGGCCAGCATTCCCCATTCCCCTCTTCTTGACCGGGTGGGTCTCTGCTGGTCATCTTGTCCCAGAGTGGCCATGAAGAAAAATACAGGAAACCTCAGCCCGGCTCCTTTGAGCTGCCAGAGCAATTCTCTTTATGTGGGAGAAACAAAACCCTCACATTATCCTCCAATCCTCAACCCCACAGTCAATAGCAGACACTCCTTCCTCCAGGAAGCTACCCTTGGCCACCAAATCGAAGTATGTTAAACCCACCTCCCCACCCCCACCAATCAAGACCAAAAAGCAGGTGGGGAGACTGAGGCCTAGGGAGTTTTCTTGCCTTCTCAGCCCAGGGTGTAGCTGGGACCGGCTGGGAGGCTCCTATTTCTAAGGTGGGCGCTTACTTTCTCACAGATTCCACCATTTAATCCCTTGTGGAGCCAGTCGAGCTATTGTTCTACTTGCAGTTAGTTTGAGGGGGCGCTGGATGAGCTGGGGGTTGACATGAGAAAGACCCACGCCCTCATGCCTTCATTTACACATCAGCCCTGCTGGCCAGGGGCATGGGCTTCTCTACCCACTCGAAATCAAAGCCTTTCTCCAGGTTTTTGTAACAGCTTGTACTTTACTGCATACGCCACCCCGCCAGACCTGCCAGTCATCCCCCCTTCCCTTCAAAGTATCATCTTTACATCAGCCCCGCCTTGGGGCGACTGTGCTACCGCCCCTTCCTTCGGGGGCAGAGTAGATGGAGTCCCTTGGAGCTGGCAGTGAGCAGGGAAAGACGTACAAGTGATCGTCACTGTCCTCTTAAAAGTATTTACACTTCGGGCGGCACCCTTGAGGAGTGGTAAAGGGGCTTCAGGATGGGAGGGAGCGAGGCTGCCTCTCCTCCAAGGTACAACTTGGGATGGAGTAAAGCAGGCCCGCGAAGAGGCTTCTGGGATCTAGCGGGAGTGGGGCACGCCCTCCCCAAACTTGTTCTGGTGGGCGATGTTCTTCACAGCCAGGAGAGCCTGAGGAGGAGGAGGAGGAGGCAAGAGAGGGGAGGGGAGAGAGAGTGAGCACCCCTCTCCCTCAGCGAGGACGCTGCGCCCCCTCCAGCCCTCCACCGCCTTCTCCCTTGCATTAGCCCCCATGCAGAAGGGTCTCCATCCGCCCCTGACCCAATCGCAAAAGCTGGGGGGGCGGGAAGAGGGGTGTGCGCGAGTGTACGGGAGTTATAGAGTCTGCCCAGGGCCCACCTCGTGGTGAACATAGGCCTGGCAGGGGTAACACCAGGTAGACAGGTCGGCATAGCTGAGGACCAAGGGGTGGCCTGAGCTTTCGTGGTGCTGGAGCATATGGGCGTTGATATAACGGCCGCAGCAGACCTAAGGTTGGGGAGTGCGGGTTGGGTGGGGGTCAGTGGCCCACTGTGGTTTGCTCCCGGGCCGGCTGCCACCCTGCCCCTTCCTCGGTGCCATACCTGATAGCAAGACAGACACACCCAGTTCTCCTGGAGTGCTCCACAGTCTTGACAAGGTTGGGTCACGTCCAGGCCCGCTTCAGGAACGGGGCGTACTGCCACCACATGTGGACACCAGAGCAGTGGTGACACAGCATAGAACATGGCCTGAGGTGGGTGACACTGAGTAAGCGACGGATGCCATCTCCTCCTGACATGCTCCTATACAGCCCACGCTCCGATGTTGGGGCACAAACGGGCCAAAGAAAGAAGCCGCCGCTCTAGCCTCGGCCTGAGCTCACCTGGTCACTGTCAGCTTGGTTTCCAAAGACCTGCATCAGCATTAAATTGTCCATGTTCTGACCTCCAGCTGCCTCTCCTAGCAGCCCTTCCTCTTTTGGGGACTCCTGGATACAAGGAGGGAGACAAGTGATGTATCCAGGAGGCCTGATTCTTGTCCCTTCTCCCTGCTATTGAGGCGGGGAGGGGGCTTACCTGAACTTCATTTCTTAGTTCCAAGGCTCCGAGATTGCCTACCAGCTTGCTGGGGGAGATCAGAGTTGTGGATCCTTGCTGTGGAGACGCTGGAGGGGTCTGGTTGTCACCGCCTGAGGCTGGAGGGCTTTGGATCAGCTTAGCTCCTCCCACAGCCTCCCCTGTGGCGGCCTTTGAGGACTGGTCCTGAGTAAGCTCCACCAGGGCTGCCTCTGACTTCGTCTGGCCTTGGGGGGACGCTTTCACTGATGATACCGAGGTGGCCTTCCCTGTGCCTGCTTCCGGAATGTCCCTTTTTGGGGCGGTCATCCCCTTGGATGGCTTAGGCTTGGCTGGTTGGGATGGCTTCTTGGCGAACGACTTAGAACTGGAGGGTCTCTCTTTGTCTTCGACCTCTGGAAGCATGAGAGGGAGATCCTTGAGTGTGGGGGTGCTATTCCTTCTCCTGCCTCTAATCCCTGCCCTCCCGAGCCCCCACTGCCCCCCGATTCCCCAGGCCCCCTCACTTGTGACCCGCAAGCTGCGCCAGTATCTGCGATGGATTTGGGTGGTTTCGGCGATCGAGGCCAGGGCCCGTGAGAGTGGGGGCCTCAGCAGGGTCAGCAGGGGTGGTGAGTCCCCAAGGAGGGAGCGGGTACAAGCAGCCATGGACTCCGAGATGGATATCAGGTTATAGCCACCCTTTGTTAAGGAAAAGAGGAGGGAAAGGTATGATGGGGCGAGGTCCTCAGACAACTGGGGAGACTGGATGTCCTGCCTCCCTGGGGGCCCTGCAAGTCTGGAGGGTGGGTACTGGGGACAAGTAAGTAGAACACACATCTGTCAGGTGGACAGCACCCACTGCGTGTGGTAGTTGTTCAGGGGGATAAAGTGTGCTGTAAAGTGTAAGATAATAATAACCACCGCCACCACCACATTGATGGCAACTTTAGTGAGAGCTGATTTCTGTTAAGAGCTTGCTGTGTGCCAGACCCTACTTTAAGCACTGAATCCTCACAACTGCATGTGCTCAGTGTGTGTGGGAACCTTCCTGGTATGGGACCCCCTGGCCCCACCTGCACAGAAGCCTCTGCCCTGACCTTGTACAGGAACTGGTGTCTCCACACAAATCTCTGATTTTTTGTATTTTGCCTTTTCGAGGGCCGCTTCCCGTGGCATATGGAGGTGCCCAGGCGAGGGGTCGAATCGGAGCTGTAGCCACCGGCCTACACCACAGCCACAGCAATGCGGGATCCGAGCCGCGTCTGCAACCTACACCACAGCTCACGGCAACGCCAGATCCTTCACCCACTGAGCAAGGCCAGAGATCGAACCCACAACCTCATGGTTCCTAGTCGGATTCGTTAACCACTGAGCCACGATGGGAACTCCACAAATCTCTGTTCTGACCTGGTATGGGAATCCCCTTTTCTTATACTCGATAGGAACCCCTGTCTCTGCTCTTTTTGCAGAGAAAGCAACTGAGGCTCAGAGTAGTTGGATGACTTGTGTGAGGTCCTAACAGCTGGTCAGCTGAGGCAGGAACCCGGGCTCTCTGAGGAAAGAGCCCACCACCCTGCTCCACCACTAGCAGGCCTGGGCACACAGTGGGCACACCTCACCAGCCACTTAATATCTCTGTGACTTATTGTCCTCATCTGTAAAGGAGTAAAAGTGACAGCACAGTACATTGCTGAGAAGGTTAAACTAATGTACGAACAATAATTGATAATAAGCTACTAGAGGTTTCCTGGTGGCTCAGCAGGTTAAGGATCTGGCGTTGCCCCTGCTCCGACCTGGGTCACTGCTGTGGCGCGGGTTTGAGCCCCGGCCCAGGAACTTCTGCATGCTACAGGCATGGCCAAAAAGCAGCAGCAGCAGCAGCAGCAGCTAAGCTCTTGCACAGGGCTTACCATGTGCTGGGCACCTTCTGGGATTAGCCAGCCGCATCTTAGAGATGAGGAAACTGAGGCATAGGGGTGGGGGTGGGGCGCTGGGTAATTTACAAGTCAGTGAATTTACTTTGTCTCAGGATCTTGTTGGAGGCAGTTCAATTAGTGGTAAAAGGCCGAGACTCTGGAGCCAGACTGCCTGGGGTTCAAGGCCTGGCTCTGCCAGTCAATGTGTGACCTTGGGCTAGTCATTACACCTCCCTGTTCCGCAGTTTCCCTGACCTTGAGAAGAAAATGATGAGGTCAGCAGACCACACTTCACAAGGCTGCTCTGTTAAGTAAATGCATTAATAATGCAAGTCAAGGAGTTCCCACTGTGGCGCAGTGGAAACGAACCTGACCAGGAACCATGAGGTTGCGGGTTCGATCCCTGGCCTCGCTCAGTGGATTAAGGATCTGGTGTTGCCGTGAGCTGTGGTGTAGGTGGCAGACACAGCTCGGATCCCGCGTTGCTGTGGCTGTGGTGTAGGCTGGCAGCTGTAGCTCCAATTTGACCTCTGGCCTGGGGACCTCCATATGCCGCACCTGCGGCCCTAAAAAAAGCAAGAAAAAAAAATAGTGCAAGTCAGGTGCCGAGAAGAGTGTTGTTTTGCACACAGTGCGTGCTCAATTCAAGTTGCTCATGTTGGTGCTATTATTCATGCCCAGTGTATGATGACAACCTCAGCTGGAGACACTCAGGGGAGAGTTTAGGAAATTGTCCTGAGTGTGGCAGCCAGTCAGCAGAAAAGACAGGACTCTGAGTCTCCCGAACACCCTCCCACCCAGGGGAAAGGACCGAGAGAGTTACCTCTAGGATTAGAATAATACGGCCATTGGCCAGGCCCATCAGCAGGTGGGTGAGGTGGGCGTAGCACTCAGGTGACACCTGGCAGCCACCCAGCGGGTCTCCCCGGGCAGCGTCGAAACCAGCTGAGACCAGCACCAGTTCCGGGTTAAACTGCGGTGGGGCGAGAAGAGACACAGGAGCATGAGGGTGGGGGGGTCTGTGGATGCGGGAGTTGAGGGAGACCCAGACACCCAGAGCCAAGGACAAATGAAAATACGGCGATGCAAGTCAAGAGAGATGGTGACCTGCGAGACATAAGACCAGAGCCCTGAAAACATCGAGGGGAGGACATGGAGAGACCCATGGGAGACTTGGGGACGTGGGTACATCAGACACAGAGCTGGAGACGCAAGCAACATGCAGAGATATGGAGACACCAGAAATGGATAGATGGGGACATGAAGCAGAGTTTTGAGATGGGGAGACTTATGTCAAGAGATGGTGACATGAGACAGAGAGGGAGATGTCCTCACGTACACACCAGAGAGTGAGACCAAGAGGCACACCCTCCCCTCCCTGGATCAAACTTGGGGACACATGTGCACAACACAGGGTTTTTTGTTTTTTTTGTTTTTGCTTTTTAGGGCCACACCTGCGGCACATGGAGGTTCCCAGGCTAGGGGCTGAATTGGAACTAGAGCTGCCTATGCCAGAGCCACGGCAATGCCAGATCCGAGCCACATCTGTGACCTACACCATAGCTCACGGCAATGCCAGATCCTTCACCCACTGAGCGAGGCCAGGGATCGAACCCGCAACCTCCTGGTTCCTAGTCGGATTCGTTTCTGCTGCACCATGACGGAAACTCCCTAACACAGGGTTTTATATACACAGTGCCAAAGCGAGGTGCACACACGCTTCCATCACAGAAGGTGACAAGCGCCACACACAGAAGGCAGTCACAGCCAGCCACACACCCACACACAATCAGACAATCTCCTACAGACCGGACTCATACATGGTACTAGTCACGCGCACAGTTTCTCAGAGGGAACAGGAAGCCACCGCTACCCCCACATGGACACACACAGTCATACACACACCATCACCGCAATCCCCACAGTCACACATATACTGTTGCGCCCCCAGGAGGTGGTCACTTGCACACGGTCACACACACAGAAGGTAGTCACCTGGCACTGTGTGGCATCAGACACACATACACACCTGAACACTCATGTCTGCACAGAGGGCAGAGCGATGGCACTCACACTCATCCACCTTCACAGTCAGCCACACACACACATGATCTGTCACAGACACAGAGAGGTTACACACAGAGAAGGCAGCTACCTACAGCCACTCACGCAACGTCAGGCACATATATACAGGCCATAGGAGACAGAGATATGACTGTCACACTGACACTGGGTCACAGAGAGCCATGTGCAGTGATATACACTATCACACCCATCACACAAAGAACTGGTAGTGACAGCTACCTGGGCGAGGGCTCACACACACGCGAACCCCTCCCCACTTTGCACATGTGGCTCCACTGAGATGGCAGTCACATGTGGCCACTATCACAGACAGACAGGCACTAGCGATGGTGAATACAGAGGACACGTACACAGCCAGGCACACCCCCAGGCATGCCTGCCCCCGCACACCCAGGGGTCCCTCTCAGTTACACACAGAGAAGGAAGCCACTATCCCCTGTCAAACATACCCAGAGGCCATCACAGGCACGTCCCCTGCCTCAAAGCCATCAGGATGGCCACCCACAGGCCCTCTCACAGGATCAGTCGCCGGCACATCAGACACATGCACATTCGCTGCCACCCACACAGTCATGTCACATGCGTTCGGGACGGTACCTCATAGGCAATAGGAAGCACCAGCCGATGCCATGCAGCCAGGTACTCGGGGTCACCCATGCGGGGCCCATTCCAGGCCACGTTGACAGTGAAGCCCGTGCCCGCAGCCTGACCTATCTGGCTGCTGGCACCCTCATCCCCCATGGGAAAGAAGGTGCCATGATCGTAGCGGTGCAGGGAAATGTAGAGCACACTGCAGGGGTGGGGTGGGAAGGGGCTGGTTAGCGGGTTAGCGGCTGGCCTGCCTTGAGGCACAGTCCGCCCACCTCCCTGGTCGCACCCCACTCCCTGCCCCAGTGCCTCACCTGGGGTCCTCCTCAAATAAGTGCTGAGTGCCGTTACCATGGTGGACGTCCCAGTCCACGATCAGGATCCTGGGGAGGGGACAGCTTCTCAGTTACCTGGGATACTCGCCCTCCTAGGGGAGGGCAGGGGCTAGATCCCTGTAGTCTGTATGCAGAGGCATTTATTGAGGGTGGCAAGACCCTGGCACCCTGGGGAAAGCACTAGATGGTGGGCTTATGGGTCCTATCAGGGTCCTAAGGGCTTCACCGAGCAAGTACTTAGGGGCTCGGGGGGCTGGATCTTGGGTCTTTTTTTTTTTTTTGCTGCTGCGCCTGCGGCATATGGAGGTTCCCAAGCTAGGGGTCCATTGGGAGCTACAGCTGCCGGCCTACACCACAGCCACAGCAATGCGGGATCCGAGCAGGCATCTGTGACCTACACCACAGCTCACAGCAACGCCGGATCCTCAACCCACTGAGTGAGACCAAGGATCAAACCCACAATCTCACTAGTTAAGATTCATTTCCACTGCACCACAACGGGAACTCCTGGATCCTGGGTCTTTTGAAGTAAGGAGGGGGGAGACGCAGCAAGGCGTGACACTCTAGGTTCTGTTGGCATAGCAGCCAGAAATTCTGGGTTTAGGGGACCCTGGATTCTGCTTTATAAGCATCTGGGTGCCAGAGTCTGGCGTCCTATCCCGGAAAACACTGAGAGGCTAGATCCTTGGTCCTTTTCTGAAAGCGCAGGGCGATGGGCCCTTGGGTGTTTCAGGGTGACTTGGGGGGGGGCAGCCCTGCCGGGCCTGAGGAGTAAGCCCTGGGTAGGGGGAGGGGGAGCCAGGGAGCCCTCACCGCAGCGCATGCCCACTGATGGCCTGAGCATGGCGAGCAGCTACTGCCACAGAATTGAAAAAGCAGAAACCGCAAGCCGAGTCCCTTTCTGCGTGGTGTCCAGGGGGGCGCACCACAGCAATACCATTCAAAACCTGGGTAAGGGGCAGGGAGCAAAGATGAGAACACGCACCCTCACCGCTTTCTCTTCCCTTTCTCTCCTCTCCCCTCTCTCCGGTCCCTCTATTACTTCACCAGCTGCTAGGGGGCCCTAGCCCTGGAGCCCCCATCCCTCCCTGGGGGTGCTTCCCCCGCGAGCAAGGCCTCTGGTGAGCTGGGGGCCCCTCCCCATCACAGACCGCTGCCCGCGCCCCCTTTTCTCAGCCCGGGCCAAATTCTCAGAGCTGCCTCTTCCCCCACCCCCACCCCCAGAACTTCCTCTCCTGGAGCCTAAGGGCCCCTCCCCAAAGTGGAGGCACCTCTCCGGCCAGCACAGCCTCCACCAGGCGGCAGGCGGCGCCCACGGCCAGCTGCGCACATGCGAAGGTGCCAGGGCAGATGTAGATGGAGTCATAGTTGGCACCCTCGCGGTGCAGCTCCCGGGTCCTCATCTTCTCCGTTGCCCGGATGCGACTCACGTATTCAGCACTGGAGGCACAGTGGGGGGTGGGGGGGTACTTGGGGGGATGGTCAGGTAACTCTGTCCCCTGCGTGTCCCCTCCCATGTGTCACAGCAGCTCCGTGTACCAGAGAGGCAAGCCCAGGCTCCAGCCCCCAGGACGCCCATCCCACACCCCCACCCCCAGCTGCCGGGGTCCGACCTGTGGCAGGCAAGCAGCTCAGCATCCGTGGCGGGACGGGCGGGCAGAGCGAGGCAGCGCCCGGCGAGGCCCAGCTCCTCCAGTCGGCGCATGATACGCAGGATGCGCTGAGGCATCTCGGGGTGGTGGCTGGGGGTGGGATGGGGGGAACCTGAGGCAGGGGGCTTTGTGTTTGAAGGGGGGGTCCCTCCCTGGGAGGGTCCCTCCCCATGTCCCCACTTCGCCTGGCTCTCTGACTGCATACCTGTCCCATAAGTTGTAGTGATCCATCATCTGTTGGTCGTAGACCAGCCCTGTGCGAGCCTGCAGCACCGGCCACGCCAGCATCGGTAGCTCAGGGGGCTGCCACGGTTCCTCCTCCTCCTCCTCCACATGGTCCCCCTCCACAGTGTCCTCGTCCTCCAGGGTCTCAGCTGCAAGGGGAGGCCACAGTCACCCTCCTCCTACTCCCCCCACCCTGGATTCTCCAAATACTCTGGAACTCAGTTTACCCAAACCTCCAAAGGGGGCGAGGCCTGGAACCAGGGCCCACTGAGAGAGAAGGGACCTCCACCAAGGGACCTCCCACTGCTCATTCCCCCATCCAACTCCCCCCCATCCAACTCCCCCCCACCCAGCACCCTCCACACCTCCTACCAGATCTCACAAGGACCTCCCAGAAGGGCTCAAGGGCTTCCAGAGCACAGGATAGTGACGCCTGGGCACTGGAGGGCAAGGGGAGGGCAACGTGACCCACGGGCCCCTGAGTGGGGCAGTGAGGGTCCTGCTTCTCCCCTTCTCCACCTGGGCTCACCTGGGACAGGGGGCGCCCGGGAACTCCAGCAAGGGACAAGGGTCTCCCAGAAGGGTGTGGAGCGAGGCGCTGACGCCCTCAGCCAGGGAGCGGAGGTTGTAGCCGCCCTAGGAGGGGGAATGTGAGGGCTGTCAGCGAAGAAGCAGACACTAGTGGGTGCGAGTAGTAACAGTGGGTTGCTGACTACATGTCAAGCAACAAGGCCCTGAAGGCTGACTTTGTGTCACTGGCTGCACAACACTATGAGGTAACCACTATTATGATGCCTGTTTTACCTAAGAAAAATGGAGGCCCAAGGCAAGGTGAGTGACAGGTGAGGCTGCCCAGCTAGGGAGGGGAAATGATGGGACAGAAACACCTGCCGGGCTGGCAAGTTATTTTTTTTTTCTTTTTTTGTCTTTTTCTAGGGCCACACGTGTGGCATATGGAGGTTCCCAGGCTAGGGGTCGAATCGGAGCTGTAGCCACCGGCCTACACCACAGCTACAACGTGGGATCCGAGCCGCGTCTGCAACCTGCACCACAGCTCATGGCAATGCGGGATCCTTAACCCACTGAGCGAGGCCAGGGATCGAACCCGCCACCTCATGGTTCCCAGTCAGATTCGTTAACCACTTGCCACGATGGGAACTCCTGGCAAGTTGTTCTCCTGTCTTCCAGGTTCCACAGGCTGAGAGCCGTAGTGGGTCACTCACCTCCAGTGAGAGGATCAACTTGCCTCCTGCCAGACCCATGAGCAGATGAGTTAGCTGGGCGAACCCTGCCGGAGTGGCGGCCATCTCGCCCTACAGGGGACGTGGAGGGTCAGTGTGGTCCCCTTCTGCTCCCCACACCATCCCAGTGAGCCAGCCTTACCTTGGGGTCCCCTTGGAGGGCATCAAAGCCAGCGGCTACCAAGACCAGCTGGGGCTGAAACTGCAGGGGGAAGGGACCACATGAGGCCACCTGCCTTCACGGCCCATCCCTCAACATACCCCTGCCTCAACACACCCCTGCCCCTCAGGACCTCAAGGGCGACTGGCAGCAGGAGGTGCAGGAAAGCAGCAATGTAGTCGGCATCTCGCATCCCCACCTGCGGACAGGGAGGCATGATGGGGACGTCCTGCTGTCTACCTTGAAAGGCCGGGGTGGGCCTCACGTTGGGGGCAAAGGGTGGGCGGACATTGACCTGGTTCCAAGGCACATTGATGGTGTACCCCTGGCCTTGGCCAAAACCCGTGGTGGACCAATTAGAGGCCTTAAGGTGGGGCCAGAACCGACCCTGCTCGTAGCGGTGGATGGAGAAATAGAGGACGCTGGAGGCAGAGAAAAAAGAAGAGGAAGGAGTTGAGGAGAGAGTCAGTCTCCCCAAAAACCCCCAACCCATAGTTACCACAGATTTCTCAATTACTCTTTCATTCTCTCCTTAGTTTCCCCACTAATTCTTTTTTTTTTTTTTTTTTTAATGGCTGCACCTGTGGCATATGGGCCAAGGATTGAATTTGAGTTGCAGCTGTAACCTATGCTGAGGCTGCAGCAATGCCAGATCCTTCAACCCACTGCCCTGGGCTGGGGATGGAACCTGAGCCTCCGAAGCCACCCGAGCCGAGCTGCTGCAATCAGATCCTTAACCCACAGCGGGAACTCCGCCCCCCCCCCCCGTTGATTCTTTTTTTTTTTTTTGCCTTTTTTCTAGGGCTGCTTCCCATGGCATATGGAGGTTCCCAGGCTAGGGGTCGAATCGGAGCTGTAGCCACCGGCCTTACACCACAGCCACAGCAACGTGGGATCCGAGCCGCATCTGCAACCTACACCACAGCTCACGGCAATACTGGATCCTTAACCCACGGGGCGAGGCCAGGGATGGAACCCGCAACCTCATGGTTCCTAGTCAGATTTGTTAACTACTGCGCCACGAGGGGAACTCCTGATTCTTTAATTCATACATTCATTCATCCTCTCAATCATTAATTCTTCCCTTTATCTGTGACCTCACTCACTCAAGCGTTTGGTCTCTTACTGAAACCCCGCCCTCAGCAAACATTGCTGCCCCCCCTCAGGGCCCGTCCAGTTCCAGCTCTCAGATCCTGAGGGCTCTCAGTTCTATCCTACCCCTGCCCTGTGGGGGACACTAGATCATGCCCTCCCACCCACCCGCCCCTGTGACCAAGGTGGTGACCAGCAGGACAAGTCTGTGATGTTGGAAGCCCATGGGGGCATGTGGCTCTTACTTGGTGGAAAGCTAAGGCTGAAATGAGCATCAGGCCAGGTTAGGGAGCTTGGTGTTTCCCCTGAATGAAGTGGGGAGACTTGGGTTAGGGGTTAGGAGAGGCAAGACTTGGTTCTGTATGTGGAGCTGGAGTGGGGATGCTGGCTGGGGCTCCACGAGGCCAGTAAGGGGGGGCAACCCCTTGTCCCCAATACCTTACAAGCCAACTCCACTACTTCTATTTTCTAGGTGAGAAACTGAGCATTCAGAGCAGGGAGGGGGACTGACACAAAACAGACACTGGAAAAACACGATGGTGTATGTTCTGATAGCGTGGTAGGAAGGCTTGATTCTGACTGAGGCGATCAGAATGAATAATCCCTTGGAGTTCCCGTCGTCGTGGCTCAGTGGTTAACGAATCCGACTAGGAACCATGAGGTGGCGGGTTCTATCCCTGGCCTTGCTCAGTGGGTTAAGGATCCAGCATTGATGTGAACCAGGGTGTAGGTTGCAGACACAGCTTGTATCCAGCGTTGCTGTGGCTCTGATGTAGGCTGGTGGCTACAGCTCCGATTCGACCCCTAGCCTGAGAACCTCCATGTGCCACGGGAGCGTCCCAAGAAATAGCAAAAAAGACAAAAAAAAAGAATGAATAATCCCTCATCCATTCTTTCATCATTTATTCATCCATCTTCCTGCCTTGTTCCAGAAAGGATTTAAGGGGTGGGGCGGGATCAAGATGGCAGAAGAGTAAGAGGTGGAGCTCACCTTCTCCCACGAACACAACCACCACCACAACAAAGCCCATCCGCATGCAGAAAGGATTTAAGGCAGTTTTTTTCGTTTTTTTTTTTTTTAGGGAAATGCAAGAAATAGTGGTAAGCAATGACTCTAGACCAACTTAACAGTCACATTTTAATAAATGCTGATAACGCAGCTATGAAATTTAATACGATTGGCATAAAAGGATTTTTGAAATTGAAGAGAACTGTCTTGGAATTAGGGAATGAAATCCATGTGAAAACTCGGGTCTTGCATAGATGGGGGATGACTCTTTTACTTTTGACTCTGATAGATAAACACACAATGGAACATAAAGATTATCATTGGGGAAAGAAAGGACTAAAGAAAAGGACTGAAGAAAGTCCACCCCACAAGAGCCACCAGAGTCAACAAACAGAAGAACTAACACCTGGGGACAGGTGGGGGGTGGGGGAGGGATGGACTGGGGGTTTGGGACTGGCTTATGCACACTGAGGTATATGGAATTATTGGCCAATGGGGACCTGCTGTATAGCACAGGGAACTCTACCTGATATTCTATGTGGGAAAAGAATCTGAAAGAGAATGGATGTGTTTACATATATAACTGAATCACTTTGTTGTATAGCGGATATCATTACAACCTTGTGAATCAACTATACTTCAAAAAACTTAAAAAAAAAAAAAAAAAGAACACCCAAGGAAACTAAGTTTACAAAGCAGACAGAAGGAGGAGGTCCCGTCTTGGCACAGCAGAAACGAATCAGACTAGGAACCACGAGGTTGCTGGTTCGATCCCTGGCCTCGCTCAGTGGGTGAAGGATCCAGCGTTGCCGTTGAGCTGTGGTGTAGGTCGCAGATGCAGCTCGGATCTGGCGTGGCTGTGGCTGTGGCATAGGCTGGCAGCTGTAGCTCTGATTTGACCCCTAGCCTGGGAACCTCCATATGCCACAGGTGCGGCCGTAAAAAAAAAAAAAAAAAAGGGACAAAAGACAAAAAAATAAAATAAAGCAGACAGAAGGAGATTTTTTTTGTTATATTTTGTTGTCTTTTTAGGGCCACTCCCGTGGCATATGGAGGTTCCCAGGCTAGGGGTCGAATCAGAGCTACAGCTGCCGGCCTACACCACAGCCATAGCAATTTGGGATCCGAGCCGCGTCTGCGACCTACACCACAGCTCACAGCAACACTGGATCCTTCACCTACTAAGGCCAGGGATTGAGTCTTCAAGGATACTAGCCGGGTTTGTTACTGCTGAGCCACAATGGGAACTCCAGAAGACTTTAAAAAGAGGTTCAACAGACTTTCAGTGAAAGAATGGTGAACTGATAGAACAGGTTTCCCTCCCCACTTTCCTACAATCCCAGTCAGAAGACAGTAAAGGAATTTTAAACAAGTAGGAACCCAGAAAGAGAGTAGGACAAAGGATGTTAGACAATTGGAGACATGCTGAGCAGGTTGGGAGGGCACCCGAGACGATCTGAGGTTTCCCTTCTGGGTAAGTCAAGCACAGACCCAGGTCCATGCACATGAAATCAATTCCTAACAGGCCACTCATTTAATGACCAGTTCACTAAATTCACTCGTTCCTTCTGACTACTTAGCTTTAGTCTGTTTTCCTTGTCTTCATAATAGTGTTTTAGTGACTATCCAATGTTTCTCCATGCTAGGACGCTACTGATGGAGTTAAGAAACTAAGAGAAGGAGGAGTTCCCGTTGTGGCTCAGTGGAAATGAATCTGACTAGTAGTATCCATGAGGACACAGGTTCGATCCCTGGCCTCGCTCAGTGAGTTAAGGATCTGGTGTTGCCATGAGCTGTGGTGTAGGCCAGCAGCTGCAGCTCTGATTTGACCCCTAGCCTGGGAACCTCCATATGCCATGGATGTGGCCCTAAAAAGAGAGAAAAAAAAAAAAGAAACTAAGAGAGGGGGACCAGGGAGAGGGACATGGGTAAGTTTTTTTTCCACTTATACATTCTTATTCATTAAGGAAGAATGTATTAAATATAGTCTTAATTTTCCACATCTATACATAGTCAATAATATATCCATAAAAGAACACAGCTATAGCCTCTAGTGCATTTATTACAACAAGAAGAATGATTAGTAATATTAAGGAATTCTTGGTAATTTGTTTAGGCATAATACCATGGTTATGTTTCTTTTTATTAAGAAAAGTCCTACATTTTAGAGATATAATCTGGAATATTTACCACCATATCAGAGAAATGATATGGTGGTATCTGGGATTAACTTCAATGTAATACAAGAGGGTGGCAACGAGGGCAGGTATAGATGAAACAATATTGGCCAACAAGTTGATAAATGTTGAAGCAGTCAATTCAAGAAGCGAGACATGAACAAAATAAAGAACACCAGAGGAAGAAATTTATAAAGGTTAAAAACATGAATTACCATTTGATCCAGCCATCTCACTCCTGGGCATCTATCCAGAGAATCATGACTCGCAAAGACACATGTACTCCAATGTTCATTGCAGCACTCTTTGCAATAGCCAAGACATGGAAACAACCTCAATGTCCATCGACAGAGGAGTGGATCAAGAAGAGGTGGTACATATACACAATGGAATATTACTCAGCCATGAAAAGGAACGAAATACCGGCATTTGCAGCAACATGGATAGACCTAGAAATGGTCATGCTAAGTAAAGTCAGTCAGACAGTGAGACACCAACATCAAATGCTATCACTCACATGTGGAACCTAAAAAAAGGACACAATGAACTTCTTTGCAGAGCAGATACTGAGTCACAGACTTCGAAAAACTTATGGTTTCCAAATGAGACAGGTTGGGGTGTGGGGGGTTGCCCTGAGGGTTTGGGATGGACATGCTATAAAATTGGGTTGTGATGATTGTTGTACACCTATAAATGCAATACAATTCATTAAGAAAAAGAGATTAAAAACACAAAAAATAAACAATAAAATAGTAGAGATAATCAAAAAAGCCAAAGGCTAGATTTGAAGAGATGAGTAAAACAGATGAACGTTTGGCCAGGCTAAGGGTAAAAAGAGATGTTACCCCAAGAAGAGACCCCTCCCTTTCCCCAGAATTTGGCAGGATTTTATCTCCCTGTCCACACTCCCTAAAATTGAGACTTGTAATGGACATTTCCTGCCCCTGGTCCCAGGGAAATGCCTTTTAGGAAACAGACCTACATGAACCATAGCAGAGCAGCCTGAGGACAGCTACCTACAACAGTGCTTCATTCTTAGGTTTAAATGGCCAAATAAGGATTACTAGACATTTGAGGAAAACCACCAGCATGAAAGAGAAAGACCAAGGAGTTCCCGGTATGGCACAGCAGGTTAAGGATCTGCTGTTATCTCCAGTGGCTTGGGTTACTACTGAGGCATGAGTTTGATCCCCGGCCTGGTGCAGTGGGTTAAGGATCTAGTATTGCCACAGCTGAGACACAGGTTGCAGCTGCGGCTCAGATTCAATCTCTAGCCCAGGAACTTCCATATGCTGAGGGTGCAGCCAAAAAAAAAAAAAAAAAAAGAGGACCAAGAAAGAACAGTTCCACCATCCCCATCCCCAGAATAAACTGGCAATTCAGGAGTTCCCATCATGGCACAGCGGAAACGAATCCAACTAGGAACTATGAAGTTTCAGGTCCGATCCCTGGCCTCACTCAGTGGGTTAAGGATTCATCATTGCCGTGAACTGTGGTGTAGGTTGCAGACATGGCTTGGATCTGATGTTTTTGTGGCTATGGCGTAGGCTGGCGGCTGTAGCTCTGATTGGACCCTTAGCCTGGGAACCTCCATATGCTTTGGGTATGGCCCTAACAAGCAAAAAAAAGAAAAAAAAAAGAGGCAATTCAGAAGAAATTTTTTTTGTCTTTTTGTCTTTTTAGGCATAAAAAGGCATATGTCCCTGTGGCATATGGAGGTTCCCAGGCTAGGGGTTGAATCAGAGTTACAGCTGCCAGCCTACACCATAGCTACAGCAACTCCAGATTCGAACCGCATCTGTGACCTACACCACAGCTCACGGCAACACCAGATCCTTAACCCACTGAGCGAGGCCAGGGATCGAACCTGTAACCTCATGGTTCCTAGTCAGATTCGTTTCCGCTGCGCCACAATGGGAACTCCCAGAAGAAATTTTTTTTGGTTATACTCTCGACATGAAGAAGTTCTTGGGCCAGGGCTCGAACCTGAGCCACAGCAGTGACCCAGGATGCTGCAGTGACAACACTGGATAATTAACCTGCAGAGTCACATGGGAACTCTCAGAACAGAAGAAATTTAAGTCTTCTAATTAGTATTCTATAAAAACAAGATCAGGAACGAGAGGGCATAGACAGAGAGGATGAAAGCGCTCTTGGAGATTAAAAGAATACATACATAAATAATTCAACAGAAGGACTGGAAGGTAAAGTTGGGAAATCTCCCAGGACACAGAGCAAAAGGCAAAAGAGACAGAAAACATGAGATTAAAAAATAAAAGACCCCGAGGGTCAACCCAGAAAGTATAACATCTGACTAACAGAGAGAGAGCAGAGGAGACACAGGAGAAGAAATCATCAAAGATCGAATAGAAGAAAACTTCTGAGGATTTACGAAAGGCATGAGTGTTCAGATGTAAGATGTCTACCACTACTGGTAATCAGAATGAGGGGCGAGGTGATTCAGAATGCTAGGGACAAAGAAAAGCATAAAACCTTCCAGAGAGGAAAATATCCTGGAAAGGAATGAAAATCTAGACACCTAGACATCTCTCAACAATATGAAATGGGAAATAATAAGGCAGTGTCTAGAGAACAACAAACCCCAAATAGATAATGGGTCATAGGAGCACAGGAGCTATGGAGAAACAGTGGAATTTATGCAGTTGAATTTGATAAACGTTGGATAAAACAACTATTTAGTCATGTCCCCTACTGACAAGGACTTGCCCAATCATTTTCTGCAGGGAAGTCTGGCAGTAGATTCCAGATTTTAATGCATACTGACTCTCTGATGACTTGGAAATTCATCTTACAGATATGCTCAGAGCAATATAACATTATGTATTGACCAGACTATGCAGTGTAGAATTGCCTGTAATGGCAAAAACTGGGAAGTGCTGTAAACACCCTGGGGTTAAATGACTAAAGGTACAACCATACAATGGAACACTGTACAGCGCTTACAAAGAAGGAGATGCTTTTCAAAGCCACTAACATGTCCCTGTCATGCTGTTAAATGCAAAAAGCGAGTTGCTGAAGAAATGGAGCGGTAGTATGTTAATAATAATGATGATAATGATGAATGTTTGTACATCTACAGGAAGAACACTGTTAAGGATATAACTTTATCAAGGGTGTATTTTTTTTGTCTTTTTTGCCATTTCTTGGGCCATACCTGCAGCATATGGAGATTCCCAGGCTAGGGGTCGAATTGGAGCTGTAGCCCCCAGCCTACGCCAGAGCCACAGCCACAGCCACACGGGATCTGAGCCGAGTCTGTGACCCACACCACAGCTCACGGCAACACCGGATCCTTAACCCACTGAGCAAGGCCAGGGATCGAATTTGCAACCTCATGGTTCCTAGTCAGATTCGTTAACCACTGTGCCATGATGGGAACTCCTCAAAGGTTTTTTTTTTTTTTTTTTTTTTCCCTTTTTTACAGCTGCGCCTGAGGCATATGGAAGTTCCTGGGCTAGGGGTCAAATGGGAGCTGCAGCTACTGGCTTACACCACAGCCACCATCACAGCAACGATGGGTCTGAGCTGCATCCAGCTTGCAGCAATGCTGGATCCTTAACCCACTGAGCGAGGCCAGGGATCGAGCCCGTATCCTCATGGACACAGTGTCGGATTCTTAACCCACTGAGCCACAACGGGAACTCCCTATCAACAGTTATTTTTGAGGGGATGGGAATTACAGGAGACTCACTGCTTTAGACAATGTTACATTATTTAACTTCCATTTTTTATTCACTTTTTCATTATTTAATTTTTTAAGTAAATCATTTGTAGTATTGTCATAATCGGGGGAACAAGGTAGTAATTTGAGGTTCACTCCAGCTCCAGGATAAACTGGTGAGATTTCCAAATATTTGTGGGCTCAAATTGTGTCAACTTCTTCTCTGTGGGACCTAAGCTGTAAGCCTCAGCTTTCCCATCTGTAAAATGGGGGACCCAACAGTCTCTGCCTCAAGGTGAACGTCAGAGAGAGAGCAGACACACAGAGAGCAGCACAGAGCCTGTTCCCAGGGCAGGCCCCATGAATGCGAATGCCTTCCTTTCCCTCCTGGGCCCCTCCTGGCTGGGTCTGTGAAGGTATAGGGGGGTGGCTGGGAGTCTAGCAGCTAGCGTGGCACTTGGGACATACCTGGGGTCTTGGTCAAAGGTGAACTGTGTTCCCTGACCATGGTGCACATCCCAATCCACAATAAGGACCCTGTGAGAGGGAGAGAGGGGGGCACTGTGTAAAAAGATCAAGGTGCATCTGGGGGGAGTGCCCAGACGTGCCCACCCTCATTACACCCGCCCAGCTGCTTGCTGCTGACCTCTGAATGTCATGCTTCTGCTGAGCGTAGCGGGCGGCCAAGGCTACGTGGTTGAACATGCAATACCCGTCCATAAGACTGTGCTGGGCGTGGTGTCCAGGAGGCCTGGGCAGGACAGGGAAGGCCATAGATATGAGGGGGTCCTCCTCAGCAGAGAGGGACTCTTTCCGGCTCCCTAATCCTAGACCACCAACGTCCCCAGTGCCAATGCCTGCACAGGTCCCAGGCTAGGGGTCCAAGCGGAGCTGCAGCTTCCGGCCAGAGCAACGCGGGATCCAAGCCCTGTCTGCAACCTACACCACAGCTCATGGCAACGCTGGATCCTTAACCCACTGAGTAACTGGGGCCCTTGGCTCCACAACCCCCAGTCTGCTCTTCTCCTCCAAAGGAAATTTAATAATGCTCACTAAAATTATCAATGCATACACCCTCATACCAAGTCCTTCTGCTCCTGGGGACTTAGTCCACAACCTATATAACAAAAAGGGTGAAATAACATGTTTATCAATGGATGATATTTGCTGCAGCAGTTTTTTTTTTTTTGGAAAAAGCAAATGGTGGAACCAAAACGCCCCATGGTAAGGGGCTGGTTGGCTTACTGCGCCACTGTGTAGTGCTGTTTTACGCTGTTCAGAGAAAAGCTGTCAAACAGGTGTGAGTGAAAAATGCACAGTACGCAAAGGAGTGGGTCAGGTGCTACCACCGTTTGTGGTTAAAAAAAAAAGGGGAGGGAGGAAAAAAGGCTACATCTTCTGCATGTCATCACTTCTGGGGTGCCAGTGACGATAAGATGGACTGGGATTTTACAGGCCGACAACAAAGCAGAAAATGCTGCCAAAGGAATTCTGAGACCTCCTCGTTTCTAAGGTGCATCTGGATTTTAAGATGTTACAAATGTGGAAAAGCATACATCTCAGAATCAGCAAAAGATGGTATTTCCTCCATGACTAGGCACAGACTATTTCTGGGAGGACACATGAGTCACTGGTTATACAGTGACTACCTCCAGGAGAGGAAGCCGGGGATTGGGGACGGGGGGGGGGGGGGGGGGGGGGGGGGCGTGGGGGGCGTGGAGAGGACTTTAACTTGTACCTTCCCCCTCAACCTTTTAGAATGTTCCATTCTTTTTGTTTTCTTTTTAGGGCAGCACCCAAGGCATATGGAAGTTCCCAGGCTAGGGGTCCAGTTGGAGCTGCAGCTGCCGGCCTACATCACAGCCACAGCTAGGTGGGATCTGAGCCCTGTCTGCAACCTACACCACAGCTCATGGCAACGCCGGATCCTTAACCCACTGAGCGAGGCTAGGGATCGAACCCACATCCTCATGGATCCTAGTCAGATGCTTACCACTGAGCCACAACGGAACTCCTAACCATTTGATTCTTGAACCGTGGAAACATACTACCCCTACCATTACCTTTTATATTTGAGAAAGGATTTTTTTTTAACATAAAAAGCCAAAGGCCAGCAGGTCCTACCTGATGATGGCCATGCCATTCCGGATCTCAGCCCCCAGGACGGCATCCACCAGCCTGAGGACGGAGCCTGAGGCCAGGCAGGCGCAGGTGTATGAGTTCTGCAGAGACAGTGGGGAGCCAGAGAGGGAGTGAGGGGGTGAGCAGCCCTGTCTGCTCAGCTGCTCCCCCCAGGGTGGGGGGGATGGGGGGATAGGCATTGCCACCACCCTCTGCCCTCGCAGCTCTCAGCCATACCGGATGCAGATAAACCGAATCATAGGTGTCTGCTAGGACGCGGAGCTCCCCCTCATTCATGTACTGGGTCGTCTCCATCAGATCAATGTACTCTAGGCTGGGTAGGCGGATGGGAGAGGAGATTCAGAGGCCTGCCTCCCTCCTTGTCCCTGAGCCAGGGCCCTGTCCCCTTCCCAGCTGACTCCTCCAGGCACCAACCCCCTGGACAAGACAGGCCTCCTTCAGCTGTCAATTGGGGGGAATAACTGGAATATAGAACACAGTCCTTGCTTCATCCCTAGCCTGCCTCATTTCCAGTAACATCCCTTGCCCTCTGCTCTGGTCACACCAAATCCTACCTCCAGGCCTTTGGCCAGAGTGTTCTAGCCATCTGTACCTCCCTTCCCTCAGCCTTCTTTGTACCACTCTCACTCTTTTTTTTTTTTTTTTGGTCTTTTTAGGGCTGCACCTGTGGCATATGGAAGTTCCCAGGCTGGGGGTCCAATCGGAGTTGCAGCTGCCAGCCTATACCACAGTCACAGCAATGTGGGATCCAAGCCGTGGCAGTGACCTACACCATAGCTCATGGCAATGCAAGATCCTTCACCCACGGAGCAAGGTCAGGGATTGAACCCGCGTCCTCATGGATACCAGTTGGTTTCGTTACCGCTGAGCCATGATGGGAACTCCATCTTTTTCTCCTCTTAGTTATTTTTTTGGCCACACCCACAGCATGTGGAAGTTCCTGGGCCACAGGGATTCAGGAATTGAACTCGTGCCACAACAGTCACCCAAGCAGCTGCAGTGACAAGGCTGGATCCTTAATCCACTGAGCCCCAAGGGAACTCCTCTCTCTCCTCTTAAAGCTCAGCTGAGATACCCTCTCTGCCAAGTTAATGTCCCTCGAGCCATATCTCACCAGGCCCCTTACCCTGGGTTCCTGCAGCCCCCTGAAGGAACCTCCTGATCACTCTGTCCACATACCCGTCATCTGTTTACACATCAGATTATAGTAACGAGAGTTCATCCGGGCTGATGATATATCAGGCACCATTCTAAGTACCTCACACAGGTTTACTGGCCCCCAAGATAAAGGCGATGACAACAATGAGATTCAGAGAGGCTCAGTGACTTGCCCAAGGCCACAGAGCCCATGACATTTCTTGCCAAAGCATCCAGCCTGCCCTGGTTGGCCCAGGGCAGCCTCCTCCCCATCCCTACAAGGCACCCAAGCCTTCACCTGTGAACCAACATCAGCTCCTCCTTTTCGGCGAATCGGGCCTGGGGAGACATGAGGAGTAAAGAGCTATAAGGCTCTGGCTGTGCCTGGGTCCTGCCAGCTGCTGCCCTCCATACGGGGTGTCGGCTGGGGAACTCACCTGAAAGGACACGCAGCGGTCCAGGAGGCCCTCCTGCATCAGCTGCTCCTTGATGGCATGGAGCCGCTCAGGGCCTTCAGGGAAGCTGGGTTGACAGAGACACAGACATATGACACTGGTGAGCACGTCTGCTCCTGCGCACCTTTCCCCATCCACCTGTCCACAGCTGCTGATGCCGGAAACTCTGGAGTCAGCCCTGGCGCCTGCTGGCTCGGTTCTTACAGTAGATCCAGAGCCTGCCCCTCTCCTCATCACCTCCACCGCTGCTACCATGACCTCTCGCCCGGACACCTCCTCACCGGCCTCTGGGGTCCTGTCCTTGTCCCTCTCTCTGCAATGGTTAAAGCTCAAATCAGATCACGTCCCTCCACTACTCAAACCTTCTCATGGCTCCCATCTCATTCAGGGTAAGCGCCAAAGTGCTCCCCCGCCCCAGAAGGCCCTTAACCATCCACCCCGTCACCTCCCTGAGCCTCATCTCCCTCTGCTTCCCCCGCCCCCTGCCACTCACTCTGCTTCTCCTGCACTGGTCTCCTCCGTGTTCCTCAACCAAACCGAGTACGTCCCAGCTGGCACTTCTCCCTGCCCAGGACAAGCTTCTCCCAGATGTTCTCTGTAGCTCACATCCTCACCTCCTGCAGATCCCTGCTCGCATACTGAGGCCTCCCCTGACCACCCTATTTATTCTGGTCTTTTTAGGGCCACACGCACAGCACAGGGCAGTTCCCAGGTTA
This sequence comes from Phacochoerus africanus, assembly GCF_016906955.1. Lineage (NCBI taxonomy): Eukaryota > Metazoa > Chordata > Mammalia > Artiodactyla > Suidae > Phacochoerus > Phacochoerus africanus. The sequence continues at coordinate 45,169,174 of NC_062560.1, read as the reverse complement.
AGGGTCGAATCGGAGCTGCAGCTGCCGGCCTACACCACAGTTCACGGCAATGCTGGATCCTTAACCCACGGAGCGAGGCCAGGGATCGAACCCGCATCCTTGTGGATCCCAGTTGAGTTCATTAACCACTAAGCCACGAAGGGAACTTCAATAGTAAAGTCTTTTGACATCCTGACTCTTCCACTGGGATAGGGGTGATAGATACTAAACTGGTGAATACATAAGTATAATAACAGACAAACAATGACACGGCTAGGAATAATCTGAAGCTCAGGGGAAGGGGAGTGGTCAGGCAAAGCCCTCTCTGAGGGTCTCCTGGAGACGTGAATGTTAACTGGGAGAGAAGGTGGAAGTGAATTTCTGGAAAGGGCATTGGCCAGAGTAAAGGCCTGAGGGGAGGGAGTGCCTGGCATGTTGGAAGCACAGCAAAGGGACCAGTGTGTGTGAGGTGAAGCGAAGCAAAGCGAATGAGGGGGAGGACTGGCTGATGAGGTCACCAAGGTGCTAGGGAACCAGATCACGTGGAACCTTAGAGGCCAAGAGGCTGGGGTGAAGAATGTGAACTTTACCTTCAGGGCAACAGTTTGCCCTTGAATGACTTAAAGAGAGAGAACATCATCTTATACATATTTTTGGTGTGGAGAGGGAGCATGGGCAGCAGGGCTGAGGGTGGGAGGCCTCTGCAAGTCTAGGTCAGAGATGATGGTGGCAGCAATGGAGGTGGAGAGGAGAGGTGAGATTCTGAACATAGAGCCAAAAGGATGTGCTGATAGATTGCAACGTGTGACTCTTCTGTATCAGCACAGACGTCCCTTCTTCAAGGAAGCCTCCTGGGAACCCTGGATGCTAGTCTAGGGTCCTCTATTAAACACTTCTGACTCCCCTGGTCTCGAGTCCTTCTTCACGAAAACACCTCACACTGCTGGCGGCTGTTTGATGACCTGCTCTCCTTATCTCCTGTCAGCTCCTGGAGAAGGATCCTTGTCTATCTGGTCTGATACATCTGTAATCACCATCCCCGGGCACACAGTAGGCTCTCAATAGATATGTGTTGGCTAAATGAAAAGAACCCATTCGAGCCTGAGCCTCGTCTCCCTAGGTCATGTGCTACAGTAAGAAAGGATTCATTCTTGCTAATGGGCTCTAAGGGTGTATGTTTGTGTGATTTGAGTATGGCCTGGAGAAGCCAGCCTCACCTGTCATCCCAGAGGCAGTGGAATTCATTTAGCTGCTCATCCAACACCAAGCCAGTGCCAGACGGTGTCCTGGCCTCCAGGTTCAGATCCTGTGAGGAAAAAGAAAAAAGGGAAAGGCTGATGCATTGAGGGCCTGAGTCAGAGGGAACCTCCCACACTCTCCAGGATGGAGAACCTCACAGTTTTGATTGTCACAGGAGGCTACATTGCAGCCAGGCCCCCTCTCACCAGCCCTTGGAGCCCCACGATTAGGTCTTGCTCGGCTGCTTGGCTAAGCTTCTTCATTCTGCCTTTCTTCTTTACATCCGCTAGATTGGGGCTGGAGCGGAGTCCGGCACCCTTTTTAACACCTCGCTTCTGCCAAACAGAGAGAAGGGTCAGAGTCCAGTGCACGGCCCACTGCTCCCCCTCCCCCTCAAGAGGGCCAGTCAGGGGCCTCACCGAGGTGACGCTGGAGTCGTGTGGGGGGGAGTGGGGGTTGTGCCTACTTCTTCGCTGCCTGGTTGTGGTGGAATCCTGGCCGGTGGAGGTCATGGCTGGGGAGACTTCACCCCTGACGCGGTTCTGGGGGGTGGGATGGAGGTGACTGAGAAGGGGCCCCGAGCGCCCTGAAGACCCCTCATCCCAGCCCCTTCCCAGGCCCCGCCCCCTACGCTAGCCTCCATCCCTTAGGCTATCTATTCCCCACCACCTCTAAACTCCGCCTCTCTCAAGGCTCTCTCCCTCCAAGGGGGTGTCCATTCCACTTGGTCCCGCCCATTCCACGAGGCTCCACCCCTTTACACTATTCTTTACCCTTTCGGTCTGGCTCTTTCACAGAGCAATTAACCCCCTGGCCCAGTCCTGATCTAAGCCAGCCCTTGCCAGCTAATCACCGCCCCTTTCACTCTATCAAGCCCCATTCCCAGATCCTTTCATTCCTCAAAGCCTCGCCCAGGCCCCACCCCTTCGCAAACCTGCCCTGGCCAGCCAATCTCCCGGGATAATCACCCACCCTTTCACTCAGCCAGCCCCAGCCCCGGGCCCCGACTCCACCCTTAACGATCCACTTAACTCCACCCCTTATCGGGCTGGACCGGCACCTTCCACTAGGCTAGATCCCGCCCCTAACGTTTCAACGAGCCCAGCTCCTCGGGGGACTGCCCTTTCCCTTCCGCCAGGCTCCACCCCCTGCCCAGGCCCAACCCCTAACGCTTCCCCAAGCCCCTACAGCCATTTCCGAGTCCCTCCCCCCAGGCCCGCCCCCCCCTCCCCGCCCCCGCTGTCGACGTTGACGAATCTCTCCACTCACTTGGCGCAGCCCCTTTCTCAAACTCCGCCCTTGGCGCGCGCCGCCAATTTCTCGGCGACCTGTAGGGCCGCGGGTGCCTGAGCCTCTCTTTTCCATTGGGCCAGATCTCTCTACAGCCCGCCCCGATCCCGCCCACACTGGGGAGAGCCCGACTTGCGCCTCCAGCGGAACGCACAAACGGCGGATCAGCGCGTCAATGCGCGACGCTGGCTGTGCCGCGCCTGCGTGAAGCGCGCGCCGGTTGCCTGACGCGGCGCTCGGGCTCAAGCTTCTCCCCTCCCCCAATCGCCGCAGCTGTCACCCTGGCGGTCATGACCGCGGTTTCTCTGTCCCTGTCCAGTTACCTTAGGAGCCCACCGGACTCGCGCCAACTGTACCGTGCGGTGACTCAAGAGTGCAAGCAAGCAAGCGAGGGAGTTAGGAAAGGGCGTCTTCTCCCTGCCCCCTGGCTTCCCGCGCGGCGCGCCCTGATGACGTAGCGCGGGCGGGCTGGTGGCTGGGCCTGGAGCGCGGTGGAAATTGGACGAGGCTGGTGGCGGCCAAAAAGGGAGTGGTGATGATGACAAATGTGAGGATTTTCTGAGTTCATATTCACTAAGGTGGTACGCAAGGAAGCACTCACCAAATGTTAGCTATTAATAGTCTGCCGCGAAAATGGATGGTGGAATGGAAGGGGGAATGATCGTGACGATAGCAAGTTGTATGTGACAGGCATTGTCGTAAGCCACAGTTCTATGAGGTACTTCCCACTACTAAGGCTGCTTTGCAGATAAGGAAACTGAGGTTATGGGACTTAGCCATGTGACTTTGGGCAAGTTACTGAACGACTCTGTGCTTCAGTTTCCTCCTCTGGGAAATTGTGATAATAGTGCCGGGGAGTCAGAATGGACCTTGGGAGGGGAGTTTTTCTTGGGTGACAGCTCTTCCTGTCTGCTCCCTCCAGTGGGTAACCTCTGCACGCAAGCTGGAATAGAAAGTGTATGGGTAGGGGGGAGTTGCGGCCCCCCCCCCCATGCGCCCTCCCAACTCTCTCCCACCCCATGGCTCAATGTCTGAATATCAGCCTCGCAGGAGGCCGGTTTGTCCTCCTAATCTCCCTCTCTCATTCTTCACCATTTCCTACCGGGCTGTAGGCTGGGGCGGGAGAGATAAGGGGTCTGGGGTTCAGCATCGCTGACTAACCAACAGATTGACAGCCCCACCGCCCAGTAGCTGGGCCCTCTGACACTCTTGCAAACCCCAGTTTCAACCTTGTCTTCCCTTCCACTCTTTTCCTACCTGAACGTGTCTTTTGTCCCAGTGGAAGAGGGTCGCAGCTAAAAGATCTTTACACCTCCACGTACGCCAGAGAAAACATGTATATGCAGTGATACACACAGAGGAACGTTCTGAGGTGATGCTTGCAAAGTGAAAGAGTAGGGAGTCTTGTAAGGGCCAAGACCCACTTTTTTTGTATAGTCAGAAGGGAGGTTTCTGTACAACAAAGGTTGGCAAACTTTTTCTGTAAAGGGCCAGATAGTAAATATTTTAGGTTTTGCAGGCCACATACTGACCTCTGGGGCATTTTCTTCCTTCCTTTTCTTTCTTTCACTTTCTCTTTTCTTTTCTTCATCTTCTTTTTTTAGGGCTGCACTCGCAGCATATGGAGGTTCCCAGGCTAGGGGTCCAGTTGGAGCTGTAGCTGCCGGCCTACACCACAGCCACAGCCACAGCCACAGCCACGCCAGTTTGGAGCCGTGTCTGAGACCTACACCAGAGCTCAGTGCAACGCCGAATCCTTTAACCCGCTGAGCCAGGCAAGGGATTGAACCTGCGTCCTCGTGGATGCTAGTCAGATTCGTTTCTGCTGAGCCATGACGGGAACACCTTCCCTTTTCTTTCCTTTTCTTTCTTTTGCCTTTCCATGGCACACAGAAGTTCCCAGGCCAGAGATGGATCCTGAGCCACAGCCACAGTGACTATGCCAAATCCTTAACCACTAGGCCGCCAGGAAACTCCTCCTTTCCTTTTTTTGTTTCCCTTTCTTTTTTTCTTTTCCTTCTTATTTCCTTTCCCTACCCTCTCTTTCATTCCCATTTTCTTTTTTTGTTTGTTTTTTTCTTTTTGCCTTTTGTCTTTTAGGGCCGCACCCTCGGCATATGGAACTTCCCAGGCTATGGGTCTAATTGGAGGTACAGGCGCTGGCCTATGCCACAGCCACAGCAACGCCAGATCCGAGCCGCGACTGCGACCTACACCACAGCTCACGGCAACGCGGGATCCTTAATCCAGTGAGTGAGGCCAGAGATCGAACCTGCGACCTCATGGTTCCTAGTCGGATTCGTTGCCACTATGCCATGACGGGAACTCCCCCTTTCTTTTCTTTTCTTTCTTTCTTTTTTTTTTTTTTGCTTTTTAGCCCATACCCATGGCACATGGAAGTTCTAACTAAGGGTTGAATTGGAGCTGTAGCCACTGGCCTACACCACAGCCACAGCCACACCAGATCCAAGCCGCATCTGCAACCTACACCACAGCTCAGTACAACACGGGATCCTTAACCCACTGAGTGAGGCCAGGGATTGAACTTGCATCCTCGTGGATACTAGTCAGATTCATTTCCTCTGAGCCATGACAGGAACTCCTGTTGCCCCTTTTCTTTCTTTCTCTTCAAAAATGTGAAAACAGGATTTCTCTTGTGGTGCAGTGGGCTAAGGATCCTGCATTGTCCCTGCAGTGGCTTGGGTTGTTGCTGTGGTGCAGGTTCAGTTCCTGGCCCGGGAACTTCCACGTGTGAAAACAGGCTGCAGTCTGGCTTTGACCTGAAGGGCTGGAGTGTGCTGATCCTGGCTATAGAGTGTCAGTCTTTGGTTTTATCTGTCTGGGATTCTTTTCTAGGATGAATGCAGAGGTTCTATGTTTCCTGAGTAGAGGTATTCCTATTTTTATGACTTTTTTTCCATTATAGTTGACTTACAGTATTCCTTTTGTGTGAGGTGTGAGGACAGGGATTGATGGATAAGGTCAGGTCATTTCTGGTGTTCTTGTATGGGGTCAAGCAAATGTTCCTGGGCCGAGTGAGGATAGGGATGCCTATAGTTTCTATAGTGTTGTTCCTCTACTGAACCAAGCAAGGGTTCTAGACAGGACAAACCAGTTGCATCTAGGGAGCTCCAGACTAGGAGTTCTCATACAAATTCAGGATGGAGCTCCTTAGACTGAATTATGACAAGTTCCTATGAAGAGATCAGGGAGCCCAGTTCAGAGTCAGCACAGGTGTTTCTGTACCAGTTCAGAGTTGAGTTCGTGTAGACATTAGGATCAGGGTTTTTTTTTTTTTTTTCTTTTTGCCATTTCTTGGGCCACTTCCGTGGCATATGCAGGTTCCCAGGCTAGGGGTCAAGTCGGAGCTGTAGCTACCAGCTTACGCCACAGCCATAGCCACATGGGATCCGAGCTGTGTCTGCGACCTACACCACAGCTCACGGCAATGCCAGATCTTTAACCCACTGAGCAAGGCCAGGGACCAAACCCACAACCTCATGTTCCTAGTTGGATTCGTTAACCACTGAGTCACGACGGGAACTCCTGGATCAGGTGTTCTTGTTGAGATTCAGCCAAGTGGTTTTATGAGTTGGGCTAAATTATGTCAGCTGCTATAAAACCCAGCCTCTCAGAGGCTTCACAGATACATGTTGATTTCCTACTTATACAAAAGCTGTTGGGAATATTTATTATTGGTCATTCATGGACCCAGGCAACTTCCATTTTGCAGCTCTGCATTCCTCTGAGCCCTTGGAGGTCTCACCTGGCAGCTGGTAGATGGGGAAGGAGAGAGAGCGGAGGATTGTGTGAGAGACTTAGGGGCCAGGCCTGGAAGTGTCGTGTATCAGTCCATTGGTGAGCGCTCTGTCCCATGTCCACATATAACTGGAATGGAGGTTGGAAAAGTGTGTGCGCTTAGGAAGAAAAGAAACAGGTGTCTGCTACAGGTTCTATAGACGCCACAGAGCTGTGCTGTCCGGTGTGGTGGCCGCTAGCCACTGAGATCTTGAAATGTGACTGGTCGAATTTGAGATGGGAGCCGTGAACTCCCACACCGGCTTTTTTTTAAGTATGAAAATAATTGGAGTTCCTGTCCTGGCACAGCAGAAACGAATCCGACTAGGAAACTTGACGTTGCAGGTTCGATCCCTAGCCTTGCTCAGTGGGTTAAGGATCCAGCATTGCCGTGAGCTGTTGTGCAGTTTGCAAATGAGGCTCAGATCTGGTGTTGCTGTGGCTGTGGTATAGGTCAGCAGCTACAGCTCCGATTAGATTCCTAGCCTGGGAACCTCCATGTGCCGTGAGCATGGCCCTGAAAAGACAAAAAGAAAAAAGATATACTATTTGCTCTTCAAACACAGGTTTGAATTGAGTGAGTCTGCTTATGTGGAGTTTTTTTTTTTTTCAGTAAATACTACAGTACCGCATGATGTGAGGTTGGTTGAATGCACAAATACGGAGGAACCAGGGATATGGAGGGCTGAGTGTAAAGTTATACATAGTTTTTCTGCTGCATGGGAGTATTGGTGCCCCAACCCCCTTTCACTGTTCAAGAGTCAACTGTAGGGAGTTCCCTGGTGGCCTAGTGGTTAGGGATCTGGTGTTGCCACTATTGTGGCTCAGGTTTAATCCCTCCCTTGGGAACTTCCTCGTGCTATAGGTGCAGCAAGAAAAAAAAAAAAAAAACAACAACAACAACAAAAAGCCCTCAGGAGTTCCCATCATGGTGCAGTGGAAACAAATCCAACTAGTAACCATGAGGTCTCGGGTTCGATCCCTGGCCTCAGTGGATTAAAGATCCGGCATTACCATGAGCTGTGGTGTAGGCCAGCAGCTGTAGCTCTGATTAGACCCCTAGCCTGGGACCCTCCATATGCTGTGGGTGGGGCTCTAAAAAGCAAAAAAAGTCCCCAAAGAGAAGTTCCTGTTGTGGTGCAGTGGAAACCAGCCCGACTAGGAACCATGAGGTTGTGGGTTCAACTCCTGGCCTCGCTCAGGGGGTCAAGGATCTGGCGTTGCCGTGAGCTGTGGTGTAGGTCGCAGAGGTAGCTTGGATCTGGTACTGCTGTGGCTGTGGTGTCGGCCAGCGGCAATAGCTCCAACTTGACCCCTAGCCTGGGAACCTCCATATGCCATGGGTGTGGCCCTAAAAAGCAAAAAAAAAAAAAAAAAAACCCAAAACCCAAAGAAATAACAGCTTCAATAATCGACTGTATATAAATATATTGAGTAAAGTAAAATATATCATTAAAATTAACTTCACCTTTTTCTTTTTTCTCTTCCTAATGCAGCTATATGAAAATTTTAAATCACACGTGACTCAAATTGTATTTCTATTGGACGGCACTGCTATAGAGAATTCTCTTTATAAAGTATCAGGACGGGTTCTGTGTAGCTGTAAGGGTTTCTTTATAGGATCAAGTTAGTGTTTCTTGTCTGAGGTCAGGAGAATGATTCTGTTATCTGGTAAGGCAGGTTTGTAGAAAAATATGAGGGTTGAATCAACTATACTTTAATTAGAAAAAAAGATTTTTTTTTTTGTCTTTTTAGGGTCGTACCCTCGGCATATGGAAGTTCCCAGGCTAGGGGTTGAATCAGAGCTGCAGCTGCTGGCCTTTGCCAGAGCCACAGCAATGCCAGATCTGAGCCACGTCTGCGACCTATGCCACAGCTCACGGCAATGCCAGATCCTTAACCCACTGAGCAAGGCCATGGATTGAACCTGCATCCTCATGGATACTAGTGAGGTTCGTTACCACTGAGCCACAACGGGAACTCCCAGAAAAATTTTTTTGTTAAATAAAAATATGAGGGTTTGAAACATCGTAGAGAGAGAGGGAAGAATGCGAAGGCATTTTTTTTTTCTTGTGCAGATTAAGCTGAGCTCTTCTGGAGTTCCCCCAGGTGCACAACAGGATCGGTAGTGTCTCTGCAGTGCCAAGTTGCAGGTTCGACCCCCCTGCCTGGCACAGTGGGTTAAAAGGATCTCGCATTGCCGCAGCTTTAGTGTAGGTCGCAACTGTGGCTTGAATCTGATCTCTAGCTCTGAAACTCCATGTGCTGCTGGGCGGCCAAAAAAAAAAAAAGATTTAACTGTTCCTTTAGAGGCCAAGAAGGTGGTTTTCTGAAGCTGGTCAGGCCAGAGGGTCACAGCCTACTCAGACCAGGTATTTCTGTCTTTTTGTCTTTTTGCCTTTTCTAGGGCTGCTTCCGCGGCATATGGAGCTTCCCAGGCTAGGGGTCAAATTGGAGCTGTAGCCGCCAGCCTACGCCACAGCCACAGGCACATCAGATCCGAGCTACATCTGTGACCTACACCACAGCTCATGGCAACGCCGGATCCTTAACCCACTGAGCGAGGCCAGGGATCGGACCCGAAACCTCATGGTTCCTGGTCGGATTCGTTAACCACTGAGCCCCGACGGGAACGCCAAGGTTCATTTCTTAGATGTTTCCCAAGTGGCAAAGATTCCCGTTGACTGTGAGAGTGGGGTTTTCTCTATCTGCTCAGGACACAGATTCCTCCCGGGACTCAGAGGGTGGTCCTGTGTGAGGTTAGGACAAAGATCCTGTACCAAGGTAGGAACTGTTACCTTCAGAGATTCAGGTCAGTGTTTCTTCTTCTTCTTCTTCTTCTTCCTCTTCCTCGTCTTCTTCTTCGTCGTCTTCTTCATTGTCATCGTCGTCGTCGCCGCCTCCTCCTCATCCTCCTCCTCCTCGTCCTCCTCCTCCTCGTCCTCCTCGTCCTCCTCCTCGTCCTCCTCCTCCTCCTCGTCCTCCTCCTCGTCCTCCTCGTCCTCCTCCTCCTCCTCATCCTCCTCCTCGTCCTCCTCCTCCTCGTCCTCCTCCTCCTCGTCGTCCTCCTCCTCCTCCTCGTCCTCCTCCTCATCCTCCTCCTCGTCCTCCCCCCCCTCCTCCTCCTCCTTCGCTTTTTAGGACCAAAGCCATGGCATATGGAAGTTCCCAGGCTAGGGGTCGAATCGCAACCGCCAGCCTGTACCACAGCCACAGCAACGCAGGATCCTTAACCCATTGAGTGAGGCCAGTGATTGAACCCGCATCTCCATGGATCCTAGTTAGGTTTGTTACTGCTGAGCCACAATAGGAACTCTGGTCAGTGTTTCTTTTGGTGGGTCCAGACAGGGCTAGAGTGAGGCTTCTGGGACAAGGCCAGGGCAGGGGCTGTCATAGAGATCACTGGGTTTCCCATGCAGGGTTAAGAAAGTATTTCTGGAGGGGAGGGTTAGGAGTTCCTATAAAGGATCAGGTCAGAGATTACGATAAATGAGTGAAGTATTTCTGCTGAGAGTCAGGAAAAGGTTTTCTGCAGAGAGTCTGGTCAGAAGTTCCAGCACAGCTGTAGTCACAGCTTCCTGTACAGGATCAAGGCCATGGAGCTAACATAGGGTGAGGTCAGAGAGCCCTCTACAGTGTCTGGGAAGGGGGTCCTTTGATAGGTGAGGCCATAGGTGCCTGTATAGGATGAGATATGGGCTTAAAGTTGAGGATCTGGGTAGGGGTCCCGGACACAGGGTCAGGAAAGGGTTTTCTGTATAAGATCAAGACTGAGGTTCTGTCAGGAGCTCCCTTCATGGCTCAGCGGTTAATAAACCCTACTAGTATCCATGAGGATGTGGGTTCGATCCCTGGCTTTGCTCAGTGGGTTAGGGATCTGGCATTGCCATGAGCTGTGATGTAGGTCACAGACGCAGCTTGGATCCTGCGTGGCTGTGGCTGTGGCTGTGTCTGTGGTGCAGGGTGGCAGCTGCATCTCTGATTCAACCCCTAGCCTGGGAACCTCCAAATGCTGCAGGTGCAGCCCTAAAAAGGAAAAAAAAAAAGACTGAGGTTCTATTGAGAGTTAGATCAGATTGTGGGTTCCCTCAGGCTCTACAGGGTGGGTCGTGAGATCAGGATTTTTGTCCCGAGTGACGTGACGGGAGTCGGGAGTCATTGTCAGCCAGGGAGGCAACCTCTGCTGAAGAGGCTGAGGACCGGTTTCTATGGAGAGAACCAGGTCTGTGGTTCAGAATTAGATTTTTATGGTGAGTAAAGTATTTTAAGAATGTGCTGCCTGGAGGGCAGGGCCCCTGTACAGTGTGAGGACAGAGGTGTCCCGTCCAAGGTGAAGACAGGATTCCTTTAAAGAGATTGAACCTCGGGAAGAGGGTCAGGACAGGCATTTCTGTGAGGGCTGATTCAGGGGCTTTTTTTTTTTTTTTTTTGTCTTTTTGCCTTTTCTAGGGCCGCACCCGCAGCATATGGAGGTACCCAGATGAGGGGTCTAATCGGAGCTGTAGCTGCCGGCCTGCACCAGAACCACAGCAACTCGGGATCCAAGCCGCGTCTGCAACCTACACCACAGCTCACGGCAACGCCGGATTCTTAACCCGCTGAGCAAGGCCAGGGATCGAACCCACCACCTCATGGTTCCTAGTCAGATTCATTAACCACTGAGCCACGATGGGAACTCCTGCAGGAGCTTTTTTACAGTGTGAGTTCAGAGATTCCCACCAGGAGTAAGGCGAGTCAGGCAGGGGTTCCTTCTGTGCAAGGTGACGGCTGGTGTTCCTGTCCGGGGGCAGGATGGGTTTCCTGCTGATACTTAGAGATTTTCCTCAGGGTTTCAGAACTAAGTTCCTGGCGTTCCTGTTGTGGCTCAGCTGGTTAAGAACCTGACATAGTGCCCATGAGGATGTAGGTTCCATCCCTGGCCTTGCTTAGTGGCTTAAGGATCCATCATTGCTGTAAGCTGTGGTGTAGGTGACAGATGCCGCTTGGATCCATCGCTGCTGTGGCTGTGGTGTAGGCAGGCAGCTGTAGCTCCGATTTGACCCCTAGCCTGGGAACCTCCATGTGCCACAGTGCAGCCCTAAGAAGACAGAAAAAAAAAGAAAAAAAAATTCCCCTCTGAGAGTCTGTGTGGAAATATGCCAGTCCTCACACCTTATAAGAACAGCTGCCCTAGCCTGCTATAGGAACCTCGTCCTTTTCTCTTTTTTTCTCTTTTTTAGGGCTGCGCCGTGGCATATGGAGCTTCCCAGGCTAGGGGTTGAATCGGAGCTACAGCTGCTGGCCGACACCACAGCCACAGCAATGAAGGATCCGAGCCATGTCTGCAACCTACACCACAGCTCACGGCAATCACAGCTCATGGGATCCTTAATCCACTGAGAGAGGCCAGGGATTGAACCTGTGTCCTCATGGTTGCCAGTCAGATTCGTTTCCGCTCTGCCATGATGTGAACTCCTCAGAAGAGTTTCTGTTCAAGACAAAGCCAGGGGCTCCTCCAGGGCGAGAGAGCTGGGGTTCTGTGGGGCATCCAAGCTTGAGGGTTTTACGGGCCTGTGGACTACTATGAGTCTCCAGTGGGCTAGTGTGGCGATTTGCTGAAGGGGTGCTGTTCTGTTGCGGACGGCTGCTCACCCACACTAGGTTCAGGATGGGCAGGCCCACAGTCCCCATCTCTCGGGCTCCAAGGGAGAAGCTGTGAAGAGAAGCAGCCCATTTAAGTGTGAGCAAGACTCACGTTGGTGGTGGAGATGGGGAGGGTGTCACCCATCTAAAGTCCACTCCTTAAACTCAGTGTGGTCAGGGCACGTGCTGAGCCTTGGTTTTTCATTAGTAAAATGACCATGGAGTTCCCATCGTGGTTCAGCTGTAACAAACCTGACTAGTATCCATGAGGATGTAGGTTTGATCCCTGGCCCTCCCCAGTGGGTTAAGGACCTGGTGTTGCCATGAGTTGTGGTGTAGATCGCAGACATAGGTCGGATCCCGCATTGTCGATCCCTCGTTGTGGATCCCGCGTTGCTGTGACTGTGGTGTAGGCTGGCAGCTGCAGCTTCCCATCTAACCCCTAGCCTGAGAACTTCCATATGCCGTGGGTATGGCCCTAAAAAGACGAAAAATAAAATAAGATGATCATCATGAGCATACTTTCCTCAGTCTTTTTTTTTTTTCTTTCAAGGCATTGATGAACTAAAGTGACTGAAGCCTCTCAGCCATTGCCAACCCACAGTAAGTACTCAGTTAAGGATGCTGCTTGCTATTGGGAACCTGTGGGAGGGCGGGGGTGGAGCCTAAGCCACAGAGCCTGGCTAGCCCTGTGCCACCAGCTGCGGTCTCGGTTGAGCCACTTAAGCCATCTGGCTTAGGATGTCACCTGCTCCTGTGTAAGGGTTGTTAAAATGGAAGTACAGGAGTTCCCGTCATGGCTCAGTGGTTAACAAATCCGACTAGGAACTATGAGGATGCAGGTTCGATCCCTGGCCTCGCTCAGTGGGTTAAGGATCCCACATTGCCATGAGCTGTGGTGTAGGTTGCAGACACGGCTCGGATCCTGTGTGGCTGTGGCTGTGGTGTAGGCCGGCGGCTACAGCTCTGATGAGACCCCTAGCCTGGGAATCTCCATATGCCGTGGGGTGCGGCCCTAGAAAAGACAAAAAAGACCAAGAAAAAGAAATGGAAGTGCAGATTCCGCTCTATGGGGGTGGGGGAGCCATTCCCCCAGGTGAGTAGGTGTGTCTTTGCCCTAGAAAAGACAAAAAAGACCAAGAAAAAGAAATGGAAGTGCAGATTCCGCTCTGTGGGGGTGGGGGAGCCATTCCCCCAGGTGAGTAGGTGTGTTGGAGAGGGAGATGGCACTGTGGGGAGCTCCCTCACCTTCAGGGTCTAAATATCAACCCCAGAGCCTATTTTGTCCTCCTAATCTCCCCCTCTCCTTCTCTGCCATTTCCCACAGGGCTGCAGGCCGAGCTGGGTGGAGAGAGATAAGAGATGAGTGGCAGGAAGGCCCGGGGACAGCCTCATGGTCCCAGGCTGGCCTTCTGACCTTCTTGCCAGCTACCATTCCCACCCCGCCCTTTCTTCCCTTTCCTGTCCTCAACATATGTCTGTTTGTTGTCCCTTGGAAGAGGCTCCCTAGCTCACACCGGCTGAAACTATACGTGTTGATAGTTCTTTGTTTGGTTTTTTTGTCTTTTTAGGGCCGCACCTTCAGCATATGGATGTTCCCAGGCTAGGGGTCCAATCGGAGCTACAGCTGCCAGCCTACACCACAGCCACAGCCATGCAGGATCCCAGCTGCATCTGAGATCTACACCACAGCTCACGGCAATGCCAGATCCTTAACCCACTGCTCAGGGCCGGGGATCGAACCCGTGTCCTCAGGGATGCTAGTCGAAGCCACGGCAGGAACTCCTCGTGCTGATACTTCTATAAAGAAGTGTACACAGGACTGCCCCTGTTGTCAGCCACTTAGAGGCACTGCGACATGGCACACACCACATGGTATGCTCGATCTCTCTCTCTCTCTCTCTCTCTCTCTCTCTCTCTCTCTCTCTCTCTCTCTCTCTCTCTCTCTCACACACACACACACACACACACACACACACACACACACACACACACAGAGACTTGCACTGAAATACCACCGTTACTAGACCCACGAAGACATCCTGCCACACAGACCCTCGTGGTCACCCTGTTCTGCCTCAGCCATGGCCATACACAGCTCCTGTTCATCCTTCCAAAATGCGTGTCCGTCAGCTTCTGTGCCCGGTGCCTCTGCTGTCACGCCATCTCAAAGATTGCCCCGAGGGGTGCACAAGCACAGGACACCACCCCCGCACGTTTCCGCAGCGCCCGCAGTTTGGCTGTGTGCTTCCTCATCCTCCCGCACAGTCGCCTGGGCCCGGCCTCCCACAGGCCCCTGGAGTCCATGTGCACCACCTCCTAGAGCCCCGTCCCCACTGCCTGTCACACACTGGCTGTCCCCGTGACAGGTGCACGTGCGTGCTGTCTCATCCAAGCTGGGCGCTGTCACGCTCCGCTTCGTGCAGCACCACACATGCCATCTCACACAGTCCCACATGGCGGCCACACGCTGTCATCAAAGAACCAAAGACGCTGATAATGCAGCCCCACCCCCATCCCCCTCTTTATTCGGTCCCATACAGACTCACAGCTCTGATTTCAGGACTCCGGTGGTTTTATTTTACAAAAGCTTTGAAGGTCCAGGCCAGGGGTTGTCTGGGGCCCAGAGGGTTGGGTTGGACAGACTTGCCGGCTACAAGAGGAGAGGGGTGCCACCCCTGCTCCGAGGCCATGCTCTGTGCCCTCACGAGCTGAGCGGGGCCACCACAGTGGTGGTGGTGGTGGGAGGCACCGGGCCTGTGGTGAAGGAGCCTGTGGGTGAGCCCAGCAGGGGTCCCGGGAAAGGCATGAGGTGGCTAACTGGCCCTGACAGCACCACGGGGCCCAGGCCTTGGTAGAGGTGGGCAGTACCAGGGGGGCCCAGTGTTAAGCCTGAGGCCGCCTCCCCGCAATTGCCGCTACTGCTGCCCCCAGCCACCACCATGAAGCCGCCAGCTGGTCCTTCAGCTGCTCCTGTACCTCCCAGGCTTGACCCCCTTTTCTTTTTCCCTTTTCCAGATGCTTTGCGGTTTCGGGTCTGGATGCCATCCTTGCGCATGGTCAGTGGTCGGTTCACCTGCCAGGAGGGAGGGCCATGGGTATTCTGCAGTTCCACATCTTGTCTCCCTCTGTGTCTCCTCCAGCTTGCCCTCTCCCCCCAACTTTTTTTTTTTTTTGTCTGTTTAGGGCCACACCTGCGGCATATGGAGGTTCCCAGGCCAGGGGTCTTATTGGAGCTGTAGCCACTGGCCTACGCCAGAGCCACAGCAACGCGGGATCTGAGCCATGTCTGCAACCTACACCACTGCTCACGGCAACGCCGGATTCTTCACCCACTGAGCGAGGTCAGGGATCCAACCTGTGTCCTCATGGATGCTAGTCAGATTCGTTTCCACTGCGCACAATGAGAACTCCCTCCACCCCACTTCTTAAGAATAGAGAATCGCCTCAAGGACTGGGGAGTACGCCCCTGGCCTGGCACAAGGGGTGTCCTCAAGAACCCTGAGGTTGGAGGCTCTGAGCTTGGCAAAGTCTCTCAGGCTGATGGGAACTGCCTCAGGTCCTCGGATGGGGGCGTGGAAGTTAGCTGATGGCCCGGGGAGGAGGAAGGGGAGGGAGGAGAGAGCAGGAGGGAGGAAGGAGAGGAAGGAGTAGAGGACCGAGAGGTAGGGAAGGTGGCCCCGGGGGGGCTAGAGGAGAAGGAAGGGGAGTGGGAGGAGAGCAGGGAGGCTTTGAGGGGCCCATCGGCACCTGGTGGAGCTTGTAGTAGAGGCCACAGGCGTTGCATACAGGGTCCCCACTGGCGTTTCTCCGCCACAGCGTGGTTGTGGTTGTCTGGCAGTTGGTGCACTGGGTACCTGCCCGTTTGCTGACAATCTGGGGGCGAGAGAAAGTGAGGATCCGCGCCCAGGGGGCAGGGTGGGGGACCCAAGAGGCAAGAGTCGGGTCGAAGGCCGAGTTTCCGGCAGGGTGAGGGCTGGGGGTTCCGTGGGGGGTGAGGACAGGGCTTCTTGGCTGGGATAGGGGTTGGGGGTTTTATGTGGGGGACTACATCAGGCGTCCCCAACTTTGGCCATCCATCGGAATCACTTTTGGACTTAGGAGTGGTCCTGAGGCCCAGGCGGCATCCCAGACCAAGGAAACTAACACATCTGGGAGAGGCCTCAGGCCCTAGGGGCTCCACAGTGCCCTAGGGTGATCCCAGTGTGAAGCCATGGATGAAACTGGTGCCGGGAGAGGCTGGGGTTCCTGCTTGCGGCCTATGAGGGTAGGCGGTCCCATACAAAACTGGCTTCCTGTGTGGATGGGGAAGGGGTGGGGGATGCGGGTTCTTGTAGAGGAGGACCAGGATCCCTGCACAGGGTCAGAATGGCAGGTGGCACAGGCCGAGGTCTTACCAGGCGCTTCTTGGGCCGGATGAGGGGCCTGTTTTGCCCATTCATCTTGTGATAGAGGCCACAGGCGTTGCACAGGTAGTGGCCTGTCCTGTCTCGCCGCCACAGTGGAGTGGCCGTTGCTCCGCAATTCACACACTCTCTGGCCTCTGATGGGGTGGACAGAGGGGGAGAAAGAGCCAGGCTCAGCCCAACTTTGTCTCGGACCCCCCACCCCACCCCAGCCACCCCCTCCCACACCTCAACCTCCCAATCCCTTTTTTTGGTGTGTGTCTTTTGTCTTTTAGGGCCGCACCCATGGCATATGGAGGTTCCCAGGCTAGGGGGCGAATCGGAGCTGTAGCAGCCGGCCTACACCACAGCCACGGCAACGCCAGATCCAAGCCATGTCTTTGACCTACACCACAGCTCACGGCAACACCGGATCCTTCACCCACTGAGCGAGGCCAGGGATTGAACCCACATCCTCGTGGATACTAGTCGGGTTCGTTAACCACTGAGCCACGACGACGGGAACTCCCTCCCAGTCTCTTTTTGAGAATCTCACCACAGGGAGTTAGAGGCAGAGTTCCACGAAGCTTGGGGGAGGAATAAGCTGCTGGATTGAGGGGGCTCCCAGTGGGAGAAAAGAAGGTACTGGAAAAGTCAGGGCCCCCGTAGGCACTGCTGGGGACAGGGATTGATGAAGTCAGTGCAGGCCCCAGGGTCAAGAGGTCTGGACTCAGCCGCTCTGTCTTTAAGGTCTCCAGGAAGCTGCTGCCGCCTTTCCCATCCAGATCTTCTGGGGCCTGGGGAGGGGAGTCCTCTCGGGTGGGGCACACCGTTGAGGCAGGATAGAGCCCAGGCTTGCCATAGGCCCAGCCAGCATATGGTGAGCCCCCTGGGATCCCCTCCATGCAGTTGAGCAGTGGGTACACCTGAAAGACTATTGGGTGGGGTGTGGGAAAGAAGGAGGCAAGAAGAGGAGCAGTCAGTCTGAAGTCATCCTGCTTTCCGGGTCTAATGATACCCAAGAGCCCCAACATGGTGGCCATGTTCCCAGCGTTTCTAGAGGTGACCAGAACAGGTGCTGGCCCCTGGGTAACACCTGGGTCCTGCGCCCTACTGGTTACTCTGGCAAGAGCCCTAACCTCTAGCCATCTCCAAGTGGGTTTCGAGGATGACTTGTTGGGACTTGGGGTCCCATGGATGAGTCGTCAACTCGGGCCACCACCGACTTCCAGCACTGCTTCCCGATATGGCTGCCTCACTCAGGACAGCAGGTCGGGTGGCATTCCCAGGTCGGGACCTAACCAGGGGCAGTGGTCACCACAGCCACGTGAAGGCTTCCAGCCATTTTCAGAATGACCTTGTTGTGGGCTTCTTGCCCGGCTAAGGGTCTCTGTGGTAACCCCGAGAGAACGGAGCCAGTGCCAAGACAGCCACCCAAAGAAGTTACCTGGGGAATGTCTGTAGGCCTCAGCATCCCTGTAGTAAGCCAGTGCGGCAGCTGCAGCTGTGGCGGTGCCGGGGGCCGTGGAGACTGCTGTATCCAAGCCCTCGGGCCCGGAGGGGAAGAAGACCCCCGACTCTGGTGGCGAGGACACCAAGGCAGGGTCCATAAACTGGGGCAGGGGCTCGGAGGTCCCCAGGGCCCCGAGGCCAGGGAACTCCATGGGGCCTCCGGGGTTTGACCTACGAGGACAGGAGGGGTCCTCAGGCACAGAAGCCCTCCTCTCTTTGCTCTCTCCTCTCTGTCTTCCCTCTCTTCTCCCTCCTCCCACCACTCCTTCCCCTCCGTCCTCTTAGCCCCCCTTCCCACCTCCCCTGTCATCATCCCCTCCTTTTGCCTCCTCCTCTTCCTCGATCCCTTCCCTGTCTGCCTTATCTTCCACTCCATCCTCTCGCTCCCCATCCTGCTGCTTCCGCATCTGTCCTCCCCGAGCCTCTTCCTCCTCTTCCCTTTCTTCTCCTTGGCCTCCTCCCTCCCCTCATCTCTTCTTCCTCCCTCCTCTCAGCTGCCCTTCCTGCTCCTCCTCTTCCCCCTGCTTCCTTCTCCTTCCACTCCTCCCGGGGTCTCTGTCTTCTGCTCTTCCTCTCCCGTCCTCCTTTGCTCTCTGGCCCCCCCATCTCTTCCTCCCCCCCTCCCCCTTCTGCATTTCATCCATCCCTCTTTCCTCCTCTCCCTTTCCCACCCCCTCCTGTCCCTGCCCTCCCTTCCCCTCTTTCGTCTTCATCCTTCTCCTTTCCCTCCCTCTCTGCTCATCTCTTTGCCCCTCTCCTCATTTTCTCCTCCTCCTCCTCCCACTTCCTCTTCTCTCTCTGCCCACACCCCTCCCTCCCTCCCTCCCCTCTCCCTCTAGAAGAGTCTAGGTGGGGTGGGCTGGGGTGCAGAACCAGAGTCTCTTGAGCTCCTTGGTCACCCCCGGAGCTTGGGGGTCACCCTCCTGTGCGCCCCAACTTCATCCCTATCTGTTGCATCTTGCCTTCTGACTTTCTCAGAAACCCCATGGTTTCCGGCTTGACTCTGCCCTCCCCCACCTCCGTTGGGTCTGCAGGCAGAGGGCCCCCTCAGTTCCTCCCTGATCCATGGGGGGGGGGCCAGTACCCCCCACTGCTTATCTCTGCCATCCCCGCCCAACTTTTGAAATCACCCCAAGGCCACTGGCTTCCTCTGCGAAGGGGGACAGGTGGGAGGTGTCCCCTGGGGAGGTCTGCCATGGTTCTGTTCGCAAGTTCCTTCACTCCCCACCACCCTTGGGCCTCAGTGTCCCCATCTACCAGCGAGGAGGTGGTGACAGGGGTCGAGCTAAGCCTTATGAGATGGCAGCTTGGTCTCTCTGCCCCTTTGCCTCTGTCCTTCCCCGTGTGAATGTCTGTCACTGTGTGTCTCTCTTTCCATGACACGGTTTCATCTCAATTCTTGCTCTCTGTGTTGCCCTCCCATTTTTCTGTGCCACCATGATACATCTTGCTCTCTCTCTCTGCTTTTTATACGTCTCATGTTTTCCCTCTCCCTTTCTCTGTCCTCCCCTGTCTCTGTCTGATTGTCTCTCTCCATCTTTCTCTCTCTCTCTTTTGAATGGCTGCACTGGTGGCACAGGGAAGTTCCTGAGCCAGGCATTGAATCCCAGCAGCTGCGGCAGTGCCGGATCATTTAACACCCTGCGCCAGCCGGGGATTGAACCGCGCCTCTGCCGCGACCTGAGCTGCTGCAGTCAGATTCTTAACCCGCCGTGCCACCCGCGGGAATTCCATCTTTATCTCTCTTTTTATCTCTTTATTTCTCTATCTCTTTGCTCCCTCGGTGTCTTTTTCTGTCTGTCTCTCTCTCCCTCTCCACCCATCTCTCTGACCGGCTGTGCATCTTCCCCACTTGGTCTCTTTCTGCTTGTCTCTTTTTCTCTCTCTCTGGGCCCTCTAGCCTTGTTTCCATGTCTGACTCTTCCCATACCCCTGACCATACCCCTCCCGCACCCAGCCCTGGATGGGGGGCCCAGAAGTGCACCCCTGGCCCTGCCTAGCCCTGTGAACCTGAAGGCCTCCCTCTCCCTCTCTGTAGGGCCAGGCCACATGACCCATTGTGTAGACTGGCTGAGAGTCAGCACCAGGGGTGGGGTGGGGGGCGGTTGTGCTGGGAAAGAGAGGGGCCTGTCAGTGTGCCTAACCCAGACCTCCTGTAGGCCCCAGGGCCCTGCTTTCTCTCCCTGGGGAGCGTGTCTTGCCTCCACATCTCAGACTCCATCTCTTTCCTCTCTGTCTTGCCATGATTCTTCCCATCTGTGAGTGTCTCTATCTGTGAGTATCACTCCGTGTTCCTGTCTCACTCTCCTGTTCTGTTCCTCGGTCTTCCCCTCTTTCCTGCTGTATCTCTGTCTCTCTCTCTCTCTCTCTCTCTTTTAATGGCCGCACCCATGGCATATGGAAGTTCCTGGGCCAGGGATCCCATCTAAGCCACAGCTGTGCCCACCGCAACGGCAATGCCAGATCCTTAACCCACTGTGCCACAGCAGGAACTCGTCTCTCCCTCTTTCTTTGAGTCTCCATTTCTCCTTTCTCTTGGTGTCCGTTGTTGGCTTCCTTCTCTGTTTCTTTCTCTCCATCTCCCCCTTTTCTCTGTCGCTGTTTTGTCTCTTGCTCTTTTTGTCTCTCCCACCACTGTTCCTTTATCCCCTCATCCTCACCTCACCATCCCCCAGTCTCGCTCCAGCCCCACTGCCCCCCATGCCTGCACCTTGCACCTTGGCGGGTCCAGGACTGCCCACCCCTCCCATGGCAGGGGCCCAACCCCCCCCACCCCCAGTTATCACTCTCCGGACAGAGATAAAGTTTATCTCGAGGCTGGGGGATATGAAAGCTCCTTATCAGCTGCCCCACTACAGTAAGTGCTGCCCCAACGGGCAGCAGGCAGCAGGCCGGCACCCTCAACTCTCCCTCGGCCCAGCCCCTCACCCCAGGTAACATCCCCAACCCAGCCCTCAGGGGAGGGTCCCTCGGGGCCGAAGGGCACAGAGATGGGATCTGGGGCAGATGAGTCTTGGGAGAGGTCAAGGGTCAGCTATGGAGTTGAGGAGTCAGACGTTTGGGAAGATAGCTATGGAGTTTGGGGGAAGCAGATACAGTTTCGAGGAGCAGAGACAACCTTGCAAGGTCACATTTGGGGGTCAGAAATAGATTGGGAAAGCAGACACAAGATTGGGGATCAGAGGCGAAATTTGAGAGAAAGTTGAGAAGTTGGAGATGTAGTTTGGGAGTCAGGTGTGGATGCTGGGAGTCGCGAAGAAGTCGAAGGGCCCAAGGGTTTTGTTAGAGCAGAGATGGAGTTACAGGCAGAAATGTGTCTGATGACTACAGATGGCTTATGAGAGCTCGGGAAGAGTTTGAGAACTGAGCTAGAATTGGAGTGGTGAAGGATTTGGGGCCAGAGAGGATAGCGGGGTGGCGGGGGGGGGGGCGCAGAGAAATATGTGGGGGCTGAGATGGGGTTTAGGGAAGGCAGACAGCATTCAACATCTGTGTGGCAGAACGGATACTGGGGATAGACTTGGTCTTTGGGGTGACAAAGTCATGTCAGTGCCTAGGCAAGGGGCCGGGGGCGAGAAATGGTTTTAGGGGATCAGAGGGAAGGGAACGAATATGGGGTTTGAGAGGCAGAGATGGGGATAAGAGCATGGAGCTAGGGCTTGTCAGGCCAGAGACAGGTTTGGGGAGTCAGAGACAGAATTCGGGACAGAGACCAGGAGGTCGTGGAGTAGACGAGGGCTTGGGGAGCAGAAATAGGTGTGTGTGGTGGGGGGGGGCAAAAATGAGCTTTGGGAGAGAATTCAGAGACAAGTTTGGGTGAGCAAAAGTCAGATTTGGGGCAGAGGCAGGATTTGGTGGGCCGAAGGCATGTTTCGGGGGGCAGAGGTGGGGTATGGCGAGCAGAGTTAAGGGATCGGGGGCATAGATGTCTCGGAAGGAGGAGATGGGTGTCAGGGCAGAGAGAGGTGGGGTTTAGGGGGTAGATTTGAGTAGAGATGGGGATTGGAAAGACAGAGGTGGTCTGGAGGAGCTGTCAAAGGATTCGGGGTGGTAGACACTTTGGGGACCAGTGGTGGGTTGGGGAGCCTAGAGCAGGCTGGAGGAGTAGCCTTCAAGTAAGGGGCAGCGGGCTTGGGGTTTGCCTTGCTGGGGGCTCTTGAGGGGCTGAGACTGACCTGGGCTGGTTGGTGCGGAGGGTTCAGCTGCTTTGGGGATGTGGCGAGCTCAGTGTGATCCCAGGGGGTGTCCTGGCTGGCCTTAGCCTTTGAGGCTCCCTTCCTCCTTCCCTCCCTCCCTCCCTCCCCTCTCCCTCCTCCCTCCTCACCAGGGAGTGGCTAGTGCCCCAGTGGGTGGGGCGGGCCAGGGGAGGGGGCGGGCCCCCTGCTGGTGGGGCACCTCTTTGGCAGTGGGGGGCTGTCGTCCACCCCACCTGCCCACCCTGGGGATTCTTGGAGACCCTGTTTGCCTTGGGTTTCCACGGATTTCGATGTCCAGCCAAATGAAATGGGCCGAAGCCAAGATAAAATGAAAAACAGCAGATAGGGTTTCATGACTTTCAGGGAGTCTTTGTAAAGCCCTTGCT
Source organism: Phacochoerus africanus (assembly GCF_016906955.1). NCBI lineage: Eukaryota > Metazoa > Chordata > Mammalia > Artiodactyla > Suidae > Phacochoerus > Phacochoerus africanus. The sequence goes on along the minus strand of NC_062560.1, from coordinate 45,146,767 downwards.
GTGCGCTTAGCCAGGTTTGGGCTGGGCCCTTCTGTCTGAGTCTTCCTGACCAAAGGGAGAGGAGGGATGTGACTGTACCCATTTTGCAGGTGACAAGAACGAGGCGCAAAGAGATTGGGTGGGAATTGGAATCCAGATGTCCGTGGGACATCTTCAGGACCCAGGCCCACCCTGGAGGCCAGGCCTAGACGGGCGGGAGGCAGGGGCACCATCGCTCAGCACCCCACTGGGGCTTACGCCAGCTCCGGCCTGCCCTGGGGCAGGAGATAAGTCTTATCAGATGGAGGCCACAGTGGCTGTTGGCTCCGCGGTAACAGGCTGTCTTGGGATGGGGGCGGGGCTTGAGGGGGGGCACCCAGGGACAGCGGCCTCAACTTCTTGCCCGCCATGCGGCTTTGGAGGCGGGAAACAGGTGGGACTTGGGGTTGGTTCCTCTGCGGGTCCTTTGAGGAGTGGGATAGGGTGGGGGAAGGGAAGGAGAATGGAAGGCATAGAGGAGGGAGAGAGACCAAGAGATGGGACCAGGGAGCCGCAGATAAACAGAGAGAAAGAGACACAGAGCTGGAAGGAGGCAGAGAGAGGGCACAGAAAGGAAGGCGAGACAGCGGCGGGGGAGGAGGGGGGAGACCCACAGAGGGAGCCGGAGACGGTCAAGGACAGAGAGAAAGAGAGGCAAAGAGAGCGCAGGAGACAGGTGGAAATGGGCCGGAGGTGAAAGAGAAAGCCTGAAAGTGACAGAGGTCAAGGATGCAGGTGGAGAAGCTGAGAAGGGAGATGCAGATGATGGGGACAGGGGGAGAGAGCCAGACATGCAGAGACAGCATCTGAGAGGAAGTCCATGAGACCCAAGGTGGCAACCTGGGGTGCGTCCTGGGCAGGTGGTGCTGGGGTGAGTGGGACAGGAGGGGGTGTGGATTCATGTGGACCCAGGTGGCCCGTGACTCTGCCCTCACCCTGCTCAGGGGGACCTCCAGAGAGTCACTGGGCCTCTGCACCTCAGTCCCCACCTTCTTGCCCTGTCCTACCTCCCCCACGTAGTAACAACAGTGACAGCGACCAGTGTCTCATGGCTGATGCAGGCCTGGGCCGGGCCTGTTCTGAGCACTTCCCTCCTGTAAAAGCATTGAACACACATGTACGCAGCACGTGTCCAACTTGGGTCCCTATAGGACAGGGCTAAGACCACTGAGTCATAGCCCCAGGACTCCACGGGACAGGGAGCTCCCCCGACCGCCCATCCTATAGATGAAGAGACTGAAACCCACCAAGGGATGGAGAGGGCAAGGATGGAGCCCTGGGTCAGCGGGGTCTGCTTACCCACTGGCTTACCCCAGAGGGAACTCACCATCCTCATTTTATCTCTCTGGACCTCTGTGTTCTCATTTGCAAAATGGGAGATTTGAGGAGGAAGGATTGGTGTTGGTGCCAGCATGTTATCAGCGTTAGTACTAGAATTAGTAGTGGTGCTAATAAAAAAAAGGGCGCAATATGATCATTCATATAGAGTATATATGTACTGTATTTGTATAGAGTACATTTATGGAGCTCCGGCTGTGTGCCTCACTCCATGCCACGCCTTCACCAGGGAGAACAAGGACAAAGATTCCTATGACTCAAGTGGTGATGGTTTCAGGATACCCACTCCGGAGCCAGCCCATCCTCATTTGTAGACTTCCTCTCACCACCGACTGGCATGTGGCCTTGGACGAGTGGCTGTCCCCTCTGGACCTCAGTTCCTCATCTGGACAGATGGAGTAATAATAGCAGCTACGCCATAGGGTGATGAGGGCAACTAAATGAGATTTAATCCGTGAAGTGATTTTGACGCATTTGATTCTGAAATCTCTATTTATTGAGTATGAATGATAATATTAGGTCCTTTTTTATTAGCACCACTCCTAATTCTAGTACTAATGCTAGTAATATGCTGACACCAATACCAATACTAATTACTAATATAACATTCTAATATTGATACCAGCACTAATGCTAATATTTCTGGGGGTCTTTTTGTCTGCTTAGGGCTGTACCCGCGGCATATGGAGGTTCCCAGGCTGGGGGTCCAATCAGAGCTGTAGCCGCCAGCCTGTACCACAGCCACAGCAACGCGGGATCCGATCCGTGTCTGCAACCTACACCACAGCTCACGGTAATGCCGGATCTTTAACCCACTGAGCGAGGTCGGGGATCGAACCTGCAACCTCATGGTTACTAGTGGTGTTCATTAACCGCTGAGCCATGACGGGAACTCTTTTTTTTTTTTTTTTCTAATGGTAATCTTAATAGTGATAGCGGTAACAATAATAACTCTAGCCGTGAGCTGTGGTGTAGGTTGCAGACGTGGCTCAGATCTGGCATTGCTATGGCTGTGGTGTAGACCGGCAGCGGTAGCTCCAATTTGACCCCTAGCCTGGGAACTTCCATATGCTGCAGGTGTGGCCCTAAAAAGCAAAAGAAAAAAAAATTCTACTCTACCATGAATACTTTTAGTAATACGAATACATATTAATTCTGAAAGTAGTAATTATTATTCATTTTAATCCTATCAATGACACTAGTGGTAATAATAATTCTTTTTTTTTTTTTGTCTTTTTGCCTTTTCTAGGACCGCTCTCGAGGCATATGGAGATTCCCAGGCTAGGGGTTGAATCGGAGCTGTAGCCACTGGCCTACACCACAGCCACAGCAACTCGTGATCTGAGCCGCATCTGCGACCTACACCGCGCCTCACGGCAATGTCGGATCCTCAACCCACTGAGCAAGGCCAGGGATGGAACCCGCAACCTCATGGTTCCTAGTTGGATTCGTTAACCACTGCACCACGACGGGAACTCCAATAATAATCACTCTGCTACTAATACATTTCCTGGCATGAATATAACAACAACAGCAGCATTATTTGCCGAGCCACGCAGGCACTGTGCTAAATGCTCTCCATGCGTCATTTTATCATTTTCTCACCAGGCCCTTGTGGTCTAAGTGGGTATGATTAATTGCCCCCGTGTTTTAGACTGGGAATCGGCCCAGAGAAATGAAGATGTTCGTCTAAGGCCTTGGGTTCCCGTCTCAGCTTTTCCTGAGTTGCTGTGTGATTCCTGGTCAGGCCACCCTCTGAGCCTCAGTTTCTTTGCCCGGAAAATGGGGGCAATCACAGGACCCACCTCAAAGGTCATTGTCGTCGAGAGGCCACTCAACACAGGGCCCGCCTGGCATGCCGTAAATGGTGCACTCTGCAGTGTAACTCTCCTCCTTGTTATTATTAGTAGAAAGAGCAGTTGCCGTGTTGGGGGGTGGGGGTCGGGTAGGGAAATCTGCCCTCCTCAGGAAGGGCAGGCAAGAGGCACATCTCAGACGCACGTTTGGCTGCTGGACTCACGGTCCATTTCTTCATAACTGGAGGCGGGGCAAAAGCTCAGGAAGGGAACTAAAGGGTGGGGAGTGGGGGGCCTCGGGGCTCTGACTCCATCAAGAGCCAAAACCCTGCGGCTCTGAGGCCAGGCCTCACCCCATTCCCTCCCCCATCCCCAAGGAGGGGGCACAGGCCCAGAAGTCTGTGGCGACAGTTCAGCCAGCAGGGAGGCAGCTGGGAGTGGGCAGATAAGGGAATCGGCAGGGCCAGGCTAGGCTTGGGGGGAGACCAACGAGGGTGGGGGCGGGGTGGGGGTGGGGTGTCTGCGCCAAGCCTCCTCTCCATCAGGCCTCCATATGAGACTTAGCCCCAACGGCCTCTCTTCCCGGAAGCCTTCCCTGACGGGTTCCCTCCCTCTTGGCATCTTCTGGGGGCTCCAGAGCTTGGTTCAAGCCCGTGGCATTTGGGATATTCTTGCCCCTTCCAGACTGTGGAGTCCACCAGGGCTGGGATGGAGCCCGGCTCCCCTTGGTGTCCACGGCACCTGGAGCAACATCAGCCAAAGTCCGCTAAGGAATCAAACATTTGCGTCGGAGCCAAACTATTTTGGTTTTATTATTATTTTTTATTTTTATATTTTGTCATTTTGCCTTTTCTAGGGCTGCTCCCACGGCATATGGAGGTTCCCAGGCTAGGAGTCGAATCGGAGCTGTAGCTGCCAGCCTACGCCAGAGCCACAGCAACATGGGATCGGAGCCTCGTCTACAACCTACACCACAGCTCACGGCAACACCGGATCCTTCACCCAATGAGCAAGGCCAGGGATCGAACCTGCAACCTCATGGTTCCTAGTCGGATTCGTTAACCAATGAGCCATGACGGGAACTCCTAGTATGTGCTTGTTTTGTTCAGCATAATGTCTGTGACATTCATTTGAGTTATTATGTGTATCAATAGCTCATTCCTTTTTTTGAGGGGGCATATGCATGGCACAGGGAAGTTCCCGGGGCCAGGGATCGAACCCGTGCCACAGTAGCAACCTGAGCCACTGCAGTGACAACAGTGGCTCCTTAACTCTCTGTGCCACCGCAGGAGCTCCTCATTCTTTTAAAATAAAGATGTAATTCACATACCACAAAATTCACCCCTTAAATCAGTGATTAGTACATTCACAAGGTTGTACAAGTATCACAACTTTGGGATTCCAGGAGTTCCCGGTGTGGCTCAGTGGTTAACGAATCCGACTAGGCACCATGAGGTTGAGGGTTCCATCCCTGGCCTCGCTCAGTGGGTTAAGGATCCGGCGTTGCCGGGAGCTGTGGTGTAGGTTGCAGACGCAGCTCGGATCCCATGTTGCTGTGTAGGCCAGCGGCTACAGCTCCGATTGGACCCCTAGCCTGGGAACCTCCATATGCCGAGGAAGCGGCCCAAGAAGTGGCAAAAAGACAAGACAAAACAAAACAAACTTTGGGATTCTAGAATATTTTCATCACTCCAAAAGAAGCTCTGTGCCCACTGGCAGTCATTCCCTTTTCCATTTTCCTCGGCCCTGGCTCCTGGCGACGACTAATCTACTTTATGTCTCTATGGGTTTGCCTGTTCTAGGCCTTTCATATAAATGGAATCATACAACATATGGCCTTTTGTGATGGGTTTCTCTTACTTTACATAAAGTTTTCAAGGTTCATTCATGCTATGGCGTGGATCAGTACTTCATTTCTGTTCAGGGTTGAAAGACATTATATGAAAACTCTACGTTGTACTACCCATTCATGTGATTAATGAACAGTTTTGGCTAGCATAAATAATGCTGCTATGAGCATTTATGTAAAAGTTTTTATGTGGCCATATGTTTTCAATTTTCTTGGGTGCTATCTAGAAATGGAATTACAGAGTCCCGTGGTCGTTCTCTGTGTGGCTTTTTGAGGAACAGCAAAAGTGTTCTCCATAGCAGCTGTGTGAAGGTTCCAATTTATCTACATTCTTTCCAACACTTGTCGTCTTTCTTTTTGATTCTAGCCATCCCAGTATTTTGTACTTCTTTTTTTTGTTTTAATGGCCGCACCCAAGGCATCTGGAAGTTCCCGGGCCAGGAGTTGAATATGAGCCGCAGCTGTGACCTATGCTGCAGCTGTGGCAACATCAGATCCTTTAACACACTGCCCTGGGCTGGGAATCAAACCTGCACCCCTGTAGAAACGTGAGCCACTGCAGTCAGATTTTTTTTTTTGTCTTTTTAGGGCCACACCCATGGCATATGGAGGTCCCCAGGCTAGGGGTCGAATTGGAGCCGTAGCCTCTGGCCTATGCCACAGCCACGCAACATGAGATCTGAGCCATGTCTGCGACCTACACCACAGTTCACGGCACCTCGGAATCCTTAACCCACGGAGCGAGGCCAGGGATCGAACCTGCGTCCTCATGGATGCTAGTCAGATTCATTTCTGCTGAGCCATGATGGGAACTCCTGCAGTTAGATTCTTATCCCACTGTGCTACAGCAGGAACTCCTCATTGTGCTTTTGATTTGTGTTTCTCTAATGACTAATGATTTCGATCATCTTTTCATGTGTTTGCTGCCATTTGTATAGAGAAATGTCTATTCAAATCCTTTGCCCATTTTTAATTATTTGTCTGTTTTTGAGTTGTAAGAATCCTTTGTTCTAAATGCTAGACCCTTAACAGATATGTGATTTACAAATATTTTCTCCTATTTGTGGGTTGTCTTTTCACTTTCTTGAGAACACGTGTCCTTTGAAGCACAAAAGCTTTTAGCTTTGCTGAATTTCAATTTATTTTTTCTTTGGTTGCTATGCTTTAGGTAGCGTATCTAGGAAACCATTGCCTGATCCAAGGTCATGAAGCTTTATGCCTAGGTTTTCTTCTAAGTTTTATAGTTTTGGTGCTTACATTTAGGTCTTTGATTCATTTTGAGTTGATTTTTTTTTGTCTTTTTGCTATCTCTCGGGCCGCTCCCGCGGCATATAGAGGTTCCCAGGCTAGGGGTCGAATCAGAGCCGTAGCCACCAGCCTACGCCAGAGCCACAGCAACGTGGGATCCCAGCCTCATCTGCAACCTACACCACAGTTCACAGCAATGCCGGATTGTTAACCCACTGAGCAAGGGCAGGGACTGAACCCGCAACCACATGGTTCCTAGTCGGATTCGTTAACCACTGCGCCACGACGGGAACTCCTGAATTGATTTTTTATATGGTGTGAAGTAGGGCTCCAGTTTAATTCTTTTGCATGTGTATATCCAGCTGTCCCAGCACCATTTGTTGTAAAGATCATTCCTTCCCCTATTGAATTATTTTGGCACGCTTGTCAAAAATCACTTGCCCACGATGTCTAAGTTTACTTCTGGACTCTCAATTTTTTTTTTTTTGGCTGTGCCCACAGCATGCAGATGGTCCTGAGCCAGGGATAGAACCCATGCCTTAGCAACGACATGCCACTGCATCAACAATGCCAGATCTTTAACCCACTGAGCCACACGGGAACTCCTGGACTCTCAATTCTATTCCATTCTATTTCGATTCTATGTATATATGTTTTTTATGCCAGCACCCCACAGTCCTGATTACCATAGTTATGTATTAAGTTTTTAAATTGGGAAGTGTGAATCCTCCAACTCTGTGTTTCTTTTTCAGTATTATTGTAGCTATTCTGGGTCCCCAGCTATTGAATTTTAGGGTAAGTTTATCAATTTCTGCAAAGAGGTAAACTGGGATTCTGATTGGGATTGCACTAAATTTATAGATCAATTTGAAGAGTATTGCCATCTTAACACTATAAAGTCTTCAGTTCATGAACTTGTGATGTCTTAAAATTTATTTAGGTATTTAATTTCTTTCAACAATGTTTATAGTTTTCAGTGTACTAGTCTTGCCCATCTTTTGTAAAATTTATTAGTAAGTTTTCTTTTTCTGTGCTATTGTAAATGGAATTGTTTTCTTTTTCTTTTTCTTTTTTTTGGGGGGCCATGCCCACAGCATACGGAGTTTCCCCGGGTAGGGGTCTAATCGGAGCTACAGCTGCCAGCCTATGCCACATCCACAGCACCGTGGTATCCAAGCCACATCTGCGACCTATACCACAGCTCACTCATGGCAATGCCAGATCCTTAACCCCCTGAGAGAGGCTAGGGATCGAACCCATATCCTCATGGATACTCGTCGGGTTCTTTAACCGCTGAGCCTTGACAGGAACTCCCAGTGGAATTGTTTTCTTTTTTTCTTTTCTTTTTTTTGGTCGTTTTGCCATTTCGAGGGCCGCACCCTCGGCATATGGAGGTTCCCAGGCTAGGGGTCCAATTGGAGCTGGAGCCGCCAGCCTACACCAGAGCCACAGCAACACGGGATCCAAGCCACATTTGCGACCTACACCACAGCTCCCGGCAACGCCGGATCCTTAACCCACTGAGCAAGGCCAGGGACCGGACATGCAACCTCATGGTTCCTAGTCGGATTCGTTAACCACGGCGCCACGACGGGAACTCCTGGAATTGTTTTATTAATTTCATTTGTGAATTGTTCTTTGCTAGGGTATAGAAATACAATTAAGTTTTTTATGATCTTGTATCTCGTAACCTTGCTGAGCTTGTATATATAATGATTTCGTTGTGGGCTCTTGAAGATGTTCTGTGTACAAGATCATGTCATTTGTAATTGGAGATAGTTTTACTCCTTTCTTTCCAAGTTGGAGGCCTTTTATTTCTTTTTCTTGCCTGATTACCCCGGCTAGAACCTCTAGTGCAATGTCGAATTGAAGTGGTGAGAGGGGACATCCTGTCTTGTTCCTGATCTTCAGGAGAAAGTTTTCAGTATTTCACCATTAAATATGATGTTAGCTATAGGTTTTTTATAGATGCCTTTTATCAGGTTGAGGAAGTTATCTTCTGTGCCTGGTTTGTTGAGGGTTTCTATCATGAAGGGGTATTGAATTTCGTCAAACATTTTTTTCTGCATCTTTGAAGAAGATCATGTGGGTTTTGTCCTTTATTTTATTGCTATGGTGTATTACATTGATTGATTTCTGTATGTTGAACCAATATTGCATTCCCGGGGTAAAGGCCACTTGGTCACGGTATATAATGCTTTTTTTATGTCACTTAATTCTATTTACTAGTATTTTATTGAAGAATTTTGCTTCTATATGCATAAGAGATATTGGTATGTAGTTTTCTTTTCTTGTTATGTCTTCGTCTGGTTTTGGTATCCGGTAATAATGGCCCCATAAGTTTATCCCCTTTGGTTGCTGAGGAGTCGTCTATGGAACGGACACATCATAGTTTGGTTAACCATTCATCTGCTGATGGACATTTGGGTTGTTTCCAGTCTTTTCCCTGTTACAGCAAACCTGCAGCTTACACACTCATATGTCTCTGTCTGTACACACACATGTGCAAGAGATTTTCCAGGGGCAGGGCATACCAGGCTATCTATTCCATCGTCCACCTACCCATTCATTCATCCACCCATGTGCTGCCTTTCCTTCCATAAATTATTTATCTCTGGGCATATAACATGTGAATTCCGAGGCAGCTGAGCAAACCGTTTTGTAAAAATAGACTGGAAACCTGCTATGGGCAAATCTTTTTGAGTGCTGAAGCCCATCTTTAACCATCCTCTATTCCCAGCATTTGGGGCGGGGGGGCTCCCTGGGAATTAACTCATAGGGCCATGGCTGAACTACCACCTGGAGACTGTGCAGAGACCAGAGTCCACAAGACTAGGGGCTCCCTCACCTCCAAGAAACTCTCATACATGTTCCTTCATCTGTCTCTTATTTGCTCGGGACCTGTACTCTTCCCTTTCCTCTTTGCCTGTCTCTTTTGCTGGTTCCTTCTCTTGGTTCAGAACTCTAAATGGCCTTCTCTAAGTTGACATGTTCTGTCTTGGTGAACTCTTCCAGTCTCTGTCTTCAGAGGATCTCCAGAGTCCAACCCCTTTTTTTTTTTTTTGTCTTTTTAGGGCCACACCCACGACATAAGGAAGTTCCCAGGCTAGGGGTCTAACCAGAGCTGTAGCTGCCGGCCTACGCCAGAGCCATAGCAACATGGGATCTGAGCTGCGTCTGCGACCCACACCACAGCTCACAGCAACGCTGGATCCTTAACCCACTGAGTAAGGTCAGGGATCGAACCCGCCACCTCATGGTTCCTAGTCAGATTCGTTAACCACTGAGCCACTACGGGAACTCCTGAATTTTATTTCTTTTCTGTTTCTCCCCCTAGAATGGCAGCTCCACAGACATAGATATGCCTGACTCTTCTGTTCAACACACACTCTCCAATGCCTGGAACAGAGCCAAGCACACAGTAGGTGCTCAATGTATGTTCGTTGGTTGATGCCATGAGTGAATGGTGGGGGAAGGGAAATGGATTCCTGTTTCTGTCAGGAGCTGAGCCGCAGTTGAGCTCAGTCTGAACCTACCACATCCAAAGGTAGGAAGCGCCACGTTCCCCAGGGGTGAGACCAGCTCAGGCGCCCCAGGAGGAGTCAGTAGCATCTGGGTTGGCCCTTGAAAGCTTCAGGGGAATCAGAGATCTGGGGAACCAGAGATCAGTCAAGCCTTCGGGGTGGAGGAAACAGCAGGCAGCACTTGGGAGGAGTGAGGTGAATCAAAAAAGGATCAAAATGGGAGTTCCCGTCATGGCACAGTGGTTAAGGAATCCAACTAGGAATCATGAGGTTGCGGGTTCGATCCATGGCCTTGTTCTGTGGGTTAAGGATCGGGCGTTGCCGTGAGCTGTGGTGTATGTCACAGACTCGGCTTGGATCCCCGCGTGGCTGTGGCTATGGTGTAGGCTGGCAGCTACAGCCCCGATTGAACCCCTCGCCTGGAACCTCCATATGCCACAGATGCGGCCCCAGAAAAGGCAAAAAAAAAAAAAAGGGTAAAAATGGATGAGCTCACCGACAAGGAGAAATCTGTCAGGGGTCTTGAATCTCAAGGGGATAACCCTGAGTTTGGTCCCCAGAGATGTCATACTCTGGTTCCTGACCCCCAAACAGCCCAGAGACCCACACATAATGCTGAGACAATAACAAGGAAGAGTTCGTGTTAATGGAAAGATTATGAATGTATGGGGGCAGCTTGGATGGAGGACGTTCAGACATCTCGTTCCCAAACCCACCCCAGATCCACACCCTCCCCCCCGCCCCCCAGCCAGATGTGTGACGTGCGCAAGTCCTCCGTCCTTGGAGGTCTCTGGGCCCGGGATGAAGTTTTGCAGGAAGGAAGACAGAGGGTGACATCACAGGGGACAGCAGGGCGGAGAGCTCGCCTCCATCATGAGGACATATAGTTGGACACCTCGATCAGGTTTCTGTCAGGGTCTCGGAAGTAAATGGACATAATGGGCCCTTTTGCCCCTGTTCTGGGGACTGGACCCTCCTCAATGGGGACATCACAAGCCTGAGGTGGGAAGAGAGAACAAAAGTCATTCATCACAGTCCACGTGTCACACCGAAGGTCAATTCCTTACAGTGGCCTGGGAGACCTCCGTGTCCTTCTGTATCGCCTACCATTCTCCCTCCCTCCCTCCGCTCCAGCTGCTCACCAGCTGGCTGACCTCCAGCAGAGTACCTAACCGCTCTGTCCCTCAGTTTCCTGATCTGTCGATGGGGGATGATAATGCACCTCGTGTTATCTAGTAAGTGGCAGAGTCAGAATTCAAACCTAGACAGTCTCGGCTGGGAAGTTCCCTGGTGGTCTAGTGGTTAGGACTCAGTGTTTTCACCACCGTGGTCTGGGTTGGATTCCTGCTCTGGGAACCAAGATCCCACATCAAGCCCCTGCATGCTGCGGCAAAAAAAACCCAAAAAACAGGAGTTCCCGTCGTGGCTCAGTGGTTAATGAATCCGACCAGGAACCATGAGGTTGCAGGTTCTATCCCTGGCCTCACTCAGTGGGTTAAGGATCCGGTGTTGCCGGGAGCTTTGGTGTAGATCACAGACATGGCTCAGATCCTGCGTGGCTGTGGCTCTGGCATAGGCTGGCAGCTACAGCTCCAATTAGACCCCTCGCCTGGGAACCTCCATATGCTGCAGGTGCGGCCCCAGAAAAGGCAAAAAGACAAAAAAAAAAACAACCCAAAAAACAAACAAACAAAAACCAAAATAAAGACAGCCTGGGCCAAAGTCCATACCCTTAACCCCTATAATTTACCCACTTTAACTCCAAAGCAGACTTTTTTTCACTGATATTTTCCAAAGGAGTCCAGATCAATTTGCACAAAATATATTTAATACCTCCATCTGCATTCCCCAAAAGGAGAACCGATGACCTCCTCACGTGAAATCATTTTAAGTGTTAAAGGAACACTAAATTAAGTAATGGTGAGTCAGAAATTATTCCCTCTTCAATCCTCTTTCAGACCTTCTGATTATACCAAGAAGAAAGTCTCTGGTGGATGCCAAGTCCTTGGCCCCTCCTTAACCACTTGCCAAATCCCCCTTTGCAATGCCAGGCCCAGAGAGTGGGGGCATGGAAGTGGCTAGACTCAAATAACATTGAAATGCTTTTATAGCTGTTTGTTTTTGCAGCCCCATGTTTTATGCCCAAATATCATGGGTTTTCATTTACTTGGTTAAACATTTTATTTTTTCTTTTCTTTTTTGGCCGCGCCTGTGGCATGTGGAAGTTCTGGGACCAGGGATCAAACCCGAGCCATAGCAGTGTCAATGCCTGATCCTTAACCCACTGAGCCGCCAGGGAACTCCTGAACATTTTCTTTTTACATAAATGTATTTACATAAAAAGGATTGAGGTATAATATTTTTCAAAAGGGTGATATAAAGTTTTCTTTTCTTTTTTTAAATTGTCTTTTGTCTTTTTAGGGCTGCACCCACAGCATATGGAGGTTCCCAGGCTAGGGGTCCAATCAGAGCTACAACTGTTGGCCTACGCCACAGCCACAGCAACACCAGATCCGAGCCTATTCTGTGAACTACACTACAGCTCACGGCAACACTGGATCCTTAACCCACTGAGCGAGGCCAGGGATCGAACCCACAATCTTGAGGTTCCTCGTCGGATTCGTTTCCGCTGCGCCATGATGGGAACTCTAAAGTTTTCTTTTAAAATGCATTTGTTGGGAGTTCCCATCGTGGCTCAGTGGTTAACGAATCCGACCAGGAACCATGAGGTTGTGGGTTTGATCCCTGGCCTCGCTCAGTGGGTTAAGGATCTGGCGTTGCCGTGAGCTGTGGTGTAGGTCGCACAGGCAGCTTGGATCCTGAGTTGCTGTGGCTGTGGCATGGGCCAGCAGCTACAGCTTCAATTAGACCCCTAGCCTGGGAACGAACCTCCATATGCTGTGGGAGCGGCCCTAGAAAAGGCAAAAAGAGAAAAACAAAAACAAAACAAAACAAAAACATAAAATGCATTTGTTTATAGGAAAAAATGATGTCAACAAAAATAATGAGTAAACAATTGCATATAGGGCTCATCTGGATGTGACAAAACCTGTTGTGTCTGAGGTTTGAGTCATGCTTGTCTTTTCACAGAATCTGCAGCACGTTTCTCAAAAGAGGGGAAGGCTGACTCACCTTGAGGTGCTGGACCACTTCCTCCAAAGGCACCTCTGTGATCAGACAAATATCCAGGGAACCAGGGACTGGGCAAGCAGCTTTGGGTTCAAATTCCTTTCCCACCTCGTGGAGGTTAAATTTCTGGTCTCCAAAACACAGTGCTTTCCGGTCTCCCTATTTGGGAAGCGAAAACAACCTGAAACTAAACCTCCAAGATGAGTGTGAGGTAAAACCCCCTACCTACCCCACGGAGGTTTAAAAAAAAATAGAATAAAGCTTATTTATTTATTTATTTTGCCTTTTCTAGGGCCGCTTCCCACAGCATATGGAGGTTCCCAGACTAGGGGTCGAATCAGAGCTGTAGCCACCGGCCTATGCCACAGCCACAGCAACACGGGATCCGAGCCGCATCTGCTACCTACACTACAGCTCACAGCAATGCCAGATCCTTAACCCACTGAGCAAGGCCAGGGATTGAACCTGCAACCTCATGGTTCCTAGTCGGATCCATTAACCACTGCGCCATGATAGGAATTCCGAAAAAATAGAACAAGGCTTATGATGAAAACCAGCAACCTGTGGTCCCACTGTAGTCTCATTCCCCAGAGGCTGCTGCTCTCAATGTGTGTATGTGTTTCTTTCTTCTGGAAAATTATTTCCATATCCCCAAATAATATGTTTATACTCCTCATGGCAGAGATGGCAGTTTGTCTACTCGATTCACGTCTCCTTTTTTTTTTCTTTTAAAGACAACCCAAGTTTCAGTGGGGTGTGTGGTGCCACGAGCTTTAAACACCTGCATTTCCCAGCATCCCTTGCTGAGAGGCCAGGTAAGATGAACCAGACAATGAGATGTCAGCTGGGGCCATGAGTGGGGCTTCTGGGAACCTCCCCACCCCACTGAGCTGGTGCTTTTTGCCCACTCACTTCCTCCTCCTTCCAGCCACTGCCCGAGCGCTGACTGCCTACCTCCAGACTGGTTGTTAAATAGGAGAAAAAGAAAGCTCTATGTTATTTAACTTATGGGTCGTAGAGTTTTCTCCCGAGGGTCTCCAAACACAGTCCCTAACTGCTGTGCCGCTCTTTCTGGGTCTGAGAGTTTTAGAAATTTTCTGTATCTCCTTGCTAAGATGAATGAGGACCTAGCTCCTCCCCTTTCACTGCCCCTCCTAATAGAATTCTGTCGTCATTTTTAGTTCCTCTTTTGGTCCTTTTACAATTTTTTTCTTTTCCCTTAGAGTTTATGACGGGATATTGAATATAGTTCCCAGTGCTGTACAGTAGGACCTTGTTATTTATTCCTTTTACAGCTTTTAAGGAAACCACTGCATCTTTCTGTTTGGTTTTTTGCTCTTTAGGGCCACACCCGCGGCATATGGAAGTTCCCAGGCTAGGGGTCCAATCGGAGCTGTAGCTGCCAGCCTAGGCCATAGCCACAGCAACGCCAGGTCCGAGTCGCTTCTGCAACCTACACCACAGCTCATGGCAACGCCAGATCCTTAACCCACTGAGCGAGGCCAGGGATCGAACCTGCGTCCTCATGGATGCGTCAGATTCGTTTCCACTGAGCCTCGACGGGAACTCCCTTCCCACAGCCTTTTAAATACGTGGTTTCGTTGTCTTCCTGAATCTGCTATTGCTGTTAAGAAGTCTGATGTTAATCTGTTTTTTTATTCCTTTTTTTTTTTTGCCTTTTCTAGGGCCACACCCACGGCACCTGGAGGTTCCCAGGCTAGGGGTCGAATCGGAGCTGCAGCCACCAGAGCCACGGCAACACCGGATCCTTAACCCACTGAGCAAGGCCAGGGATCGAACCCGCAATCTCATGGTTCCTAGTCGGATTCGTTAACCACTGCGCCACGACGGAACTCCTGTTTTTCATTCTTTTGTAGATAATACATCTGACTTTTCTTGATCCTAGATATACTGAAATTTCACTCCAGTGTGTCCAAATACAGGCAGTTGAGGCTTCATATGCCTCACTATCATTCTTGGCCCATGCAAGGTCCTTTTCTTGTTTTATTTGCAGCTTTATTCTTTTGATCTCCATTCATTCCTTTCCCCACTCTAGGCAATCATTATAAACGTGTTCGACGTTCATCTTTGGGTTTTCCTAAGTTATCGTAAAACATGTATTATTTTATGTGTGTGTGTTATGAATGGTATCAGGCTGTAGACCTCATTTGGCTTCTTCATTTTTCACTCTTTTTTTTTGCCTTTTCTAGGGCCGATCCCATGGTATATGGAGGTTCCCAGGCTAGGGGTCGAATCGGAGCTGTAGCCGCCGGTCTACGCCAGAGTCACAGCAACGTGGGATCTGAGCCGCATCTTCGACCCACACCACAGCTCACGGCAATGCTGGATCCTTAACCCACTGAGCAAGGCCGCGCATCGAACCCGCAACCTCACGGTTCCCAGTCAGATTCGTTAACCACTGAGCCACAACGGGAACTCCCCTCCTTTTTACTTTGAATCTCTTTTTCGTGGGATCTTTCCTTCTCTTGATCTGAACTGGACTGATTGTTTTCAACGTATATTTCTGGATATTCCTCTTGGGATCCACTGTGTCCTGACTTTGATGTCTTTCTTATTCCTGGATTTTTTTTTTTTTCTTTTTTGGGGCTGCCCTGTGGCATATGGAGTTTCCAGGCCAAGGATGAGATCGGAGCCACACTTTCGACAACGCCACATCTGTGGCAATGCTGGATCTTTAACCCACTGTGCTGGGCCGGGAATCGAATCTGAGTCCTGGCACTGTAGAAATGCCACTGATCCCATTGTGCCACAGCGGGAACTCCTCTTATTCCTAGATTAATCGTTCATTTTGTTGTAGTGTATTCTCAAGTAATTTTCAAAGCAAGTAAGCAAAGTTTCTGAGTCTTATGTCAAAGAATGTTTTATTTTATGCTCACCTTGATTAATAGCTTGTTCATAGAATTCTAGGTTGAAATGTTTTCCCTCAGAATCTTGAAGTTGTTCTTCTGTTGTCTTCTGGTCTCTGACTCTTGGGAAATCTGAAATCTGCTTATTGCCTTTCCCTTTGTAGTTGAACTACTTTTTTCTTTTCTTTACTTTTCTTTTCTTTTTTTGGCTGTGCCTGTGGCAGGCGGAAGTTCCCAAAAAAGAGAGTGAACCCTCACCACGCAGTGGCGCAAGCCACAGCAGTGACAACAGGGTGCTTAACCCTCTGAGCCACCGGGGAACTCTGAACCACTTTTCTTTTTAACCTCTCTGAAAGCTCCTAGGAGCTTGATTTTACTTTGATGTTCTATAATTTCATAAGAACATATCTAAGTGTCAGTGTTCTGGATATTCAGTTAGTCCTTTTCGTATAAAGACTGGAACATTCTCTTGCATCATCCTATGGTAATTTCTTCCCTTCTTTTTCCCCTCCATTTTCTTTCTCTGAACAACCTCTTTGGTCTTTTTTTTTTTTTTTTTGGTCTTTTTACCTTTTCTGGGGCCACTCCCGCGGCATATGGAGGTTCCCAGACTAGGGGTCGAATCGGAGCTGTAGCCGCTGGCCTACACCAGAGCCACAGCAACGAGGGATCCGAGCCGCATTTGCAACCTACACCACAGTTCACGGCAATGCCAGATCCTTAACCCACTGAACAAGGCCAGGGACCAAACCCGCAACTTCATGGTTCCTAGTCGGATTCGTTAACCACTGAGCCACAATGGGAACTCCACCTCTTTGGTCCTTTTACAATTTTTATTCAGATTTTAGAATCTCCTCCATTGATCCTTTAAATTCTTCTCATAGCTCTTGAGTGTACTTGCGCGCGCGCGCGCGTGTGTATGTGTGTGTGTGTGTGTGTGTGTGTGTGAGTTTTAGTTTACTTTTTTTTTCCCTAGGGCCGCACCCAAGGCATATGGAGGTTCCCAGGCTAGGGGTCCAACCGGAGCTATAGCCGCCAGCCTACACCACAGACACAGCAACACCAGATCGGAGCCATGTCTGCGACCTACACCACAGCTCACGGCAACGCCGGATCCTTCACCCCCTGAGCGAGGCCAGGGATCGAACCCACATCCTCATGGATAGTAGTTGGTTCATTACCACTGAGCCACGACGGGAACTCCTAGGTTACTTTTTAAAGTATTACAATCAAGTTTTATCTGCCCTACAGTTTGCCATTTGGGGAAGTAATTACCTTGAAAGTCACGACCTCCATGCCCAGAATCTTGGAATAAAACGTAGTGGTGTCTTTGATGTTCTTTACTGTCATTACAATGTGGTCAAGTCTGTGGATACGACACGGGAAAGGGGTCTGACTGCTGTCCCTCCATGGCTGAAAAAAGATGAAAAAAGTTAGAAGAGACCACACTACCCCTGGTCACACCCATGTTTCCTGTGTTTCATTCTCGCCACCTCCCCGCACCTTCCCAAAGACTATACTTCCTTCGACCCCCATTTCAAGGGAAAAGTCCTGGGAGGAATCTTCAGGACTTGTGACTCATGTGTGGATTCACAAGAGTCCACATGTCTGCCATGACCACTCTCCGCTGTTTCCTTGTGTGTGTGTGTGGGAGGGGTTTCTGTCTTTTTAGGGCTGCACCCACGGTATATGGAGGTTCCCAGGCTAGGGGTCCAATCAGAGCTACAACTGCCAGCCTACGCCACAGCCATAGCCATGCAGGATCTGAGCTGCATCTGCGACCTATGCCACAGCTCACGGCAACGCCAGATCCTTCACCCACGGAGCAAGGCCAGAGATCGAACCTACAACCTCATGGTTCCTAGTCGGATTCATTTCCGCTGTGCCACAACCACAGGAACTCCTGTGTTCTTGTTCTTTTCCTCATTCCAGAGGGATAGAGATGAAGATAAGAAACCAAGACCAAAGCCTCGTTTTCCCCAAGCTGGAATTCATCTCTTTTGGAAGAAAGGACCCAGACACACAGGAGGCCCAGCCCTATGAGTACAAGCCCTCTTTTGGCCAGTTTAACTCAATCTCCCCCCTTTTCACACCACAGTTAGGATCACAGGACAAAATGGGAGCATCTCAGATGCAGTCAGTGTTTCTGGGCCTGTGTTTTTTTTTTTTTTTTTTTGGCCTTTTCTGGGGCCACTCCCGTGGCATATGGAGGTTCCCAGGCTAGGGGTCTAATTGGAGCTGTAGCCACTGGCCTATGCCAGAGCCACAGCAACGCAGGATCCGAGCCACGTCTGCGATATACACCACAGCTCATGGCAATGCTGGATCCCCAGCCCACTGAGCAAGGTCAGGGATCGAACCCACAACCTCATGGTTCCTAGTCAGATTTGTTAACCACTGAGCCACGACGGGAACTCCATGGGGCATGTGTGCTTACAGATGAAACTTGACACACAGTGGACAGGCACCCCCTCTCACTTCCTGCCTCTGGCATACCTCCCCCCAGATCTTTCTCTTGATTTGCATTCATTAATAATTTGCATATTTATATTACATCTGCTACAGGATTATACGATGTCTGTGTAGTATAAATTGCAGAAGATAGTGGTCAAAAGAACAGACTCTGGAGTCAGACGAACACTTAATTACGCCCTGTGCCTTGGTTTCCCATTCTGGAAAATGGGCATTATTTTTATATGAGTTTTATAGGACTGCTGTGAACAATTTTTTTCCTTTTTTGGGGGGGGCTGCACCTGTGGCATATGGAAGTTCCCAGGCTAGGGAGCAAATTGAGCTACAGCTGCTGACCAAGGCCACAGCCACAGCAACATGGGATCCGAGCCCAGTCTGCAACCTACACCACAGCTCATGGCAACACCGGATTTTTAACCCACTGAATGAGGCCAGGGATCGAACCCGAGTCCTTATGGATACTAGTCAGCTTCATTACTGTTGAGCCACAATGGGAACTCCCTAGAGTTGTGTTTTTAAAGGCTTAGAACAATGCCTGACATAGCAAGTACTATAAGAGTTAGGGATGGGCATTCCCGTCGTGGCGTGGTGGTTAACGAATCCGACTAGGAACCATGAGATTGCGGGTTCGATCCCTGGCCTTGCTCAGTGGGTTAAGGATCTGGTCTTGCCATGAGCTGTGGTGTGGGTCACAGACCCGGCTCAGATCTGGCATTGCTGTGGCTGTGACATAGGCCAGCGGCTACAGCTCCGATTGGACCCCTAGCCTGGGAACCTCCATATGCCATATAAGCCCCTAGAAAAGGCAAAAAGACAAAAAGACAAAAAAAAAAAGAAAGAAAGAAAGAAAGAAAGGGGGCAGTTCCTGTCCTGGCATGGCAGAAACGAATCCGACTAGGAACCATGAACTTGAGGGTTTGATCCCTGGCCTTGCTCAGTGGGTTAAGGATCCGGCGTTGCCGTGAGCTGTGGTGTAGGTTGCAGACGCGGCTCGGATCTCACGTTGCTGTGGCTCTAGCGTAGGCTGGCAGCTACAGCTCCAATTAGATCCCTAGCCTGGGAACCTCCATGTGCTGTGGGAGCAGCCCTAGAAAAGGCAAAACGACCAAAGGAAAAAAAAAAAGAGTTAAGGATGATTATGATGTCCTGGTCATCTTGTTAAAATCCACACTTTCTATCCTGACCCCCTAGTCTCTCCGGCTTCATCCATTGCGCTTGAGCTCCAGGCCATATTGTTCTTTTGCCTGTTCCTTGTACCTGTGGTCTCAGGGCCTTCTGCCCATGTCTCCCTTATAAGAATATAAGCTTCATAAAGGTAGAGATTTCCATTTTGTTCCCCACTGTGTCCCAAACAACTAGCAGATGTTTCATAATATTTGTTCAGTTAATGAGTTACCTGCTACAATAATTAGGCCCAGTGCCTGGCACAAAGTCTGACTCCTACTTTATTCTGTTCCATTCCCTTCCATTCTTTTTTTTTTTTCTTTTTCGGCCACACCCACCCACGGCAGATAGAAATTCCCAGGCCAGGAATCAAATCTGAGCCAGAGCTGCAACCTATGCCACAGCTGTACCCAATGCCAGATCCTTAACCCACTGCACCATGCTGGGGATCAAACCCGTGCTTCCAAGAGACAAGCCGGCTCATTAGTCCACTGTGCCACAGTGGGAACTCCCCATTCCATTCTATACCATTCCCCTCTATGCTATTTTCTTCTATGCTACTGTGTTCAATTCCATCCAAACCATTACATTTTAAACAATGAATTTTTCTTGATGCACTAGCAACGTTTCTGAGTTCTGCTGCCTCACAGATACAGAGGATCCACATGGACCCAAAAGCAGCAGAATGAGACAATGACTGACACTTGGGCTCCAGTGTAAAGAAAATCGTATGTTTTTTTTTTGTTTTTGCTTTTGTTTTTTGTCTTTTTGCCTTTTCTAGGGCCGCTCCCGCAGCACATGGAGGTTCCCAGGCTGGGGGTCTCATCAGAACTATAGCCAACAGCCAACACCAGAGCCACAGCAACGTAGGATCCGAGCCGCGTCTGTGACCTACACCACAGTTCACGGCAATGCCGGATCCTGAAACCACTGAGCAAGGCCAGGGATCGAACCCGCAACTTCATGGTTCCCAGTCGGATTCGTTAACCACTGAGCCATGATGGGAACTCCAGAAAAATCGTATGTTTAAAAAAACTTATTAACCTTTTAATATCTGTAGGATTCATAATAATAGCACTCCCTTTTCAGTCCTCATACTTTATATTTTTTCTTTCAAAAACAGAAATTACTAATAGTTTATTAGTCTCTTTAAAGAACCAATTTTTGTTGTTGTTGTTGTTGCTTTTTAGGGCCACATGGCATATGGAGGTTCCAGCTAGGGGTCCAATCAGAGCTACAACTGCTGGCCTACACCACAGCCACAAAAATGCTGGATCCGAGCCATGTCTGCAACCTACACCACAGCTCACGGCAACACCGGATCCTTAACCCACTGAGCGAGGCCAGGGATCAAACCCAAAACCTCATGGCTCCTAGTCAGATTTGTTTCCACTGCACCACGACGGGAACTCCAAAGAACCAGTTTTTGACATTTATTTTCTCTGTTGTGTATTTGCTTTCCATTTTACCAGTTTCTGTTCTTATCTTTCTGATTTCCTTCCTTTCACTTTCTTAGGGTTCAATTTGCTGTTCCTTTTCCTGATTCTTTCTTTCTTTCTTTCTTTCTTTCTTTCTTTCTTTCTTTCTTTCTTTCTTTCTTTCTTTCTTTCTTTCTTTCTTTCTCTCTCTCTCTCTCTTTCTTTTTCTGGCTGCTTCCATGGCACACAAAAGTTCCCGGGTCATAGCAGTGACAACACTGGATCCTTAACCTGCTGGGCCACAAGGAAGCTCCCAGATTCTTGATATGGAAGCTTAGGTAACTGATTTTCAACTTTTCTGGTCTATAGGCATTTAGAGCTACACATTTCCCCTGAGCACTGCTTTAGCCGCATCCCCCACTTTTAGTAGTTTTTGGAAATTAACTCAACCTACTCCTCTCATTATTCAGTGCCCTGCTAGCTCAGATTCGCTCCGTGATTCCTGCTTTGCAGATGCGGAGATCCATCTTGACAAATTCAAGGATAAGCATGGCTGCCTTGCGTTCTCTCTCTCTCTCTTTTTTTTTAGGGCCGGACCCGAGGCATGTGGAAATTCCCAGGCTAGGGGTCAAATCGGAGCTGTAGCTGCCGGCCTACACCACAGCTGCAGCAACGCCAGATCCTTAACCCACTGAGCGTGGCCAGGGATGGAACCCGCGTCCTCATGGATGCTAGTTGGGTTCGTTACTGCTGAGCCACAACGGGAACTCCAGAGCCGGCTCTTTAAGAACAGGAAGACTCTCCAAGCGGCTTAGAATCCAAGAGTGAGTGAGACAGGAGGAGGAGGGGGAAGGCAGGTCCAGATCATGCAGGACCTCTGAGGTGAGGTTAGGGAGACTGCTTTATAAAATGATGATCAACTGAAAAAGAACACACAACCTAAAAGTTGTGAGTTAGGACCAGAAGGATAGCCCAGGAGACAGCCTCTTAGCCCCGAGGAACTGATCCAAAGACGTAAGGGAAGGGCCTTTGGCTGGGGAAAAAAAAAAAAAAGAAAAAAAAACAACCCCGGAGTCGAACATCAAAAGGTTACGGCTAATCACAAAAAACAGACATCTCAAGTTAATGATTTTAGGGCTTTTCTTTGTATGGAAAGATACAAGAGTCTGGGGTCATTAAAATAATTCCTCACATATGCATCTTAACTAGCTAGGGCCCGTATCCTGTTTTTCTCCATCCTGAATTCCTTCAGGGCACCCCATTGCGGGGCAGCTGCAGAGGCTGAGGGCTTGAGGGCCGGCAACCAGACGTCGTAATCACCTAAGCTTACTGAGTGCCAAACCCTCTTCTAAACCCTACACAAAATATAATCCATTTTATTCCTCACAACAACCTTATATGTGTCTTACATGCATAAATATATAAAATCTAGCATCTCCAAAATATGATACGCTCCCTCCTGCCTCCTCCACAGGGAAGGCTTCTATCTTTCTACAAAGTCCTTTTCAAGGTCTCCTTCAGGGTGCTGGGTGCCAGGTTCCCTGGAATTCTTCTAGCAAACCTCAAGCTCAGTGCTGCTTCCTGGCCGCTCCCCGCACCACCCCATCCTGGTGGCCCTGGCTGAACTGGCTCCCATAGCTGCCCTGAGGGAGCAGAGCGGAGCCGCCAAACCTCAGCCCAGGGCCCCTCCGGCAGACAGGCTGCCGGCTGAGCCTGTGTTAGAGCAGAGAGTTTCCGTGTCCCTCTGCTGCCCTCTGCTTGTCTTTGAAAGAGGAAGGAAGAGAGAGGAGGATGGAAAAATGGATGACAGCATACCGGGATAACCCGCATGGAAAGGAAGCAGGCTCCCAGGTCCAGCCAGGGACCCCCAGCCTTGGCGCCGACACCTGTGCCCAAGCCCCCCTGCTGCCACCCCATGCACCTGCTTCTCCGAAGTCCTGCTCCACATCCTGGCTGGCAGCCTGGAGCGCAGACGGCGCAGCATGTAGGCTAAGTGTCCTCGCCCCTGGGGCTCCAAGACAACCCTCTGGCTCAGCGCCTGGAGATCAAGGGGCAGGAATGGGAGGGCCACGGACTGAGGACTGCTGGTGGTGACAGAGGTAGGTGGTGCAAGTACAAGGACTCTGACATGAAACTCAGGGCCTCGAAAGTAAAGGCTTAGAGTTCCCGTCGTGGCTCAGCAGAAATGAATCCAACTAGGAACC
The DNA here is from genome assembly GCF_016906955.1 of Phacochoerus africanus. Taxonomy (NCBI): domain Eukaryota; kingdom Metazoa; phylum Chordata; class Mammalia; order Artiodactyla; family Suidae; genus Phacochoerus; species Phacochoerus africanus. The sequence continues at coordinate 45,123,740 of NC_062560.1, read as the reverse complement.
GTGAGGTTGTGGGTTTGATCCCTGGTCTCGCCCAGTGGGTTAAGGATCGGGCGTTGCCGTGAGCTGGGGTGTAGGTCGAAGATGCAGCTGGAATCTGGCGTTGCTGTTGCTGTGGCTGTGGCTGTGGCGGGCAGCTACAGTTCCGATTTGACCCCCAGCCTGGGAATCTCCATATGTCACCGGTGCAGCCCTAAAAAGCAAAAAAAAAAAAAAAAAAAAAAAACCAAGAAAGAAAGAAAGTAAAGGCTTAAGGTGAGCCCTTGCCAATCAGGGCACCATAATATAGCACTATGGACAGGGTGGCCAGAACCACAGGAATTTATCTTCTCACCATCCTGGAGGCCAGAACTCCAAGATCAGAGTACCAGCATGGTCAAGTTCTGATGACATTTCTCTCCCTGCCTTACAGGTGGCGACCTTCTTTCCGTGTCCTCACCTGGCAGAGAGAAAGAACATGTTGTCTTGTATCTTTTTTTTTTTTTTTTGTCATTTTGCCATTTCTAGGGCCACTTCCGCGGCACATGGAGGTTTCCAGGCTAGGGGTCTAATCGGAGCTGCAGCCACTGGCCTACGCCAGAGCCACAGCAACGCGGGATCCGAGCCGCGTCTGCAACCTACACCACAGCTCACAGCAACGCCGGATCATTAACCCACTGAGCAAGGGCAGGGACCGAACCCGCAACCTCATGGTTCCTAGTCGGATTCATTAACCACTGTACCACGACGGGGACTCCATTGTCTGGTATCTTTTTATAGGGGCACTAATACCACCATGAGAACTTCAGCCTCGTGACCTGGTCTAACCCTAATTATCTCCCAAAGGCCCTTAATACTATCACATTAGGGGGTTAGGGCTTCAACACGTGGTTTTGGAAGCGGGACATAAACAGTCCATAACAAGATGGATATGTGGGAGTTCCCATTGTGGCGCAGTGGTTAACGAATCTGACTAGGAACCATGAGGTTGCAGGTTCGGTCCCTGGCCTTGCTCAGTGGGTTAATGACCTGGCGTTGCTGTGAGCTGTGGTGTAGGTTGCAGACGCGGCTCAGATCCCGAGTTGCTGTGGCTCTGGTGTGGGCCAGTGGCTACAGCACTGATTAGACCCCTAGCTTGGGAACCTCCATATGCTGTGGGAGCGGCCCTGGGAAAGGCAAAAAAAAAAGATGGATATGTGTAAGGGATTATTATTTTGGGGGGGATGGTTTGGCCACGCCCATGGCCTGCAGAAGTTCTTGAGCCAGGGAGCCACATCACAGCAGTGACAATGCCAGATTCCCAACCTGCCAAGCCACTAGGTAACTCCTGTAAGAGATTACTTTGTTATAACAACATAGAAAAGCCACCTATCCCCAAGTATTGGGGGGAACCTTTCTTCTAGGGTGTGAGTCCTCTGATGTCTTTAAAGTGTGTCTCCAGAGTGTGAGATCTTTGATCTGTTTGCAAGTCTATGTCCAGGGTACAAAGTTAGGGATAATCTGAGTTAGAGTATAACTACTCTAACGTAATTGTCTGATTCCAAGCCAAGATCTTAGAGCTATTAAGTGTTCTTTGTCCCATGGTGTAATGTTTCTTTCTTTCTTTTTTTTTTGTCCTTTTGCCTTTTCTAGGGCCGCTCCTGCGGCATATGGAGGTTCCCAGGCTAGGGGTCTATTCAGAGCTGTAGCCCCAGGCCTGTACCACAGCCACAGAAACGCGGGAACCAAGCCTTGTCTGCAAACTACACCACAGCTCACGGCAACGCCAGATCCTTCACCCACGGAGCAAGGCCAGGGATCGAACCTGCAACCTCATGGTTCCTAGTCGGATTCCTTAACCACTGCGCCACGGCGGGAACTCCAGGGTGTAATGTTTTTGAATCCTTTTGAGGTGTGAGCTCTGGAGGCCTCCCTATCCCCATCTCTCTTTCACTCCACCCCCACCCTTCACTACTGAGAGGGAACAGTCCTCAGCCCCATTGCTCTTCACCTTACCTTCAGCTGTCCACCCTCATCCCCTGGGGCATGTGAGTTTCAGATTCTTTTTTTTTTTTTCCGCTTTTTATGGGGGCACCTGCGGCATATGGAAGTTCCCAGGCTAGGTGTTGAATCAGAGCTGCAGTTGCTGGCCTACACCAGAGCCACAGCAACGCCAAATCTGAGCTCTGTCTGTGACCTATACCACAGCTCACAGCAACGCCGGATCCTTCACCCACAGAGCGAGGCCAGGGATCAAACCTGCAACCTCATGGTTCCCAGTCGGATTCGTTCACCACTGAGCCACTCATTCTGTATCACATTGGGCAGGTGCTCCCACCACACATGTCACTCTGCAACAGTCAGTGGCTAGAAATGGACATTTACAAGGTTTTCCCAGTCATTTGCTGCTACAGGCCTTGTGCACACAGCCCTGCGCCTGTGTGTGCGTGTTGGAGTTAGAAGTGGAATGGCTGGGTCAAAGGGTTCACTCATTCAACAGACGCCTGATGAATGGGGTCTGTGTCCTGAGCACCGTTCTAGGTGCTGAGGAGACATCAGAGAACAAGACAGACAGACCCACGTCCCTGCCCAGGTGGACCTGACCTTCTAGTTGGGGAGGAGGGTGACCAATTTTTGTTGAGATATTTCATGAGGTCCTGCAAGGTTTCACTGTCATCAGTGGTGCATTTACTGGCTTTTTCACTGCTCTCGGTGGGGCGGGGTCTGCACCAGGACGCTGGCTGCCTTGGCCTTTGGTTTCTATGAGATCTGCCAGGGCTGGGGCTGGGACGGTCTGTTTGGGGATGTGGCTGGGTGTGTGCCTGTGTGGTTGCGGAGGGGGAATGTGGAAACTGAATGGCCTACTGGAGAGAAATAGAAATGGCCTACTGGGGGGAAATAGAAATAGAAAAGACCAACAATTTCATGGTGTCAGAGGGAGCTAGGGACAAATACCATCTCCTGAATTAGGCATGAGCAGCCCCTCTCGGTCCCAACTACGGAGGGGGTGCAGGAGTGGCATCACTGAGGAATCTAGTATCGTGTCAGAATATACCATTGCGGGGAGCTCCCATTGTGGCACAGCGGAAACGAATCCGACTAGGAACCATGAGGTTGCGGGTTCGATCCCTGGCCTCGGTCAGTGGGTGAAGGATCTGGCGTTGCCGGGAGCTGTGGTGTAGGTCGCAGATGTGTCTCGGATCCCGCGTTGCTGTGGCTCTGGCGTAGGCTGGCAGCTGCAGCTCTGACTCAACCCCTAGCCTGGGAACCTCCATATGCTGTGGTTGCGGCCCTAAAAAGCAAAAAAAAAAAAAAAAAAGGAATATACCATTGTGTGGTGATTGTGTGGACACTCCTGGGATCCTGGGACCACACAGATGGGAAGATGGGGGTGTGGGCGCCACATGAGGTAGCATACACTGGGGTGTGGACACCCTTGGTTACTCCGATGGGGGTCTGGGTTTTCTGGAAGTCACATACACTTGGGAGTGGATACTCCTGGAATCACACACACTGGACATTACACACTCTTGGGATCACACAGAGTGAAGTATAGACCCTTCTGGGATCAGGTGGACTAGTGTGTCATCACTAGTAGAGTCAAACAAACTAGGATGGAGTCAAACAGATGTGTGTGTGGACTCTTCTGGGCTCACACACACTAGGCAGTGGAGTCTCCTGAGTCACCCAGACTGGTGACATGCAGGTCACACATACTGGGGTATGGACACTCCAAAGGTCAGATAACCGGGATATGGACACCCTTGGTTTTTTTCGTTTTTTGTTTATTTTTTTGGCTGCTGCATAACATATGGAGTTGCTGGGCAGGCTGGGGATTGAACCTGTGCCCCAGCTTTCCAGAGACGCCACTAATCCCGTTGCGCCACAGCGGGAACTCCTGGACACCCCTGGGTTTATACATATTGTAGTGGGGGGCCACTTGGTGTCACTCAGACTTTGATGTGCACTTCTGGGATCTGACAGCCTAAGGTATGGGCAACTGTGAGTGAGGTCACACAGAGTGGGTGTGGACAGACACAGGGCCACAAAGATGGGGGTTTGCACACTCCTGGAGTCAGGCTGGAGTGTGGACAGATATCAGGTCACCCAGGAGTTCCCGTCATGGTACAGTGGTTAATGGATCTGACTAGGAACCATGAGGTTGCAGGTTCGATCCCTGGCATCGATCAGTCGGTTAAGGATCCGGCATTGCCGTGAGCTGTGGTGTAGGTCGCAGAGGCCGCTTGGATCCCATGTTGCTGTGGCTCTGGCGTAGGCTGGCAGCCACAGCTCCGTTTCAACCTCTAGCCTGGGAAACTCCATATGCTGTGGGAGTGGCCCTAGAAAAGGCAAAACAGACAAAAAAATAAAATAAAATAAAAAGTCACCCAGACAGAAGGCGAACGCTCCAAGGGTCACACTACTGGAGAGTAAACATTTCCAGGGTCACATGAGGGAGTTTGGGACATTCTGGAAATTAAACGCAGTGGGGAGTGGACACTCCTGAAATCACACATGTTGTGGACTGGACCCTTCTTGTGCCACGCTGACTGGGTGTGACATCCATGATGTTCCACCGAGGAGGGGACATTCCTGCGGTCATAGTGACTGAGGTGGGGCCAGTCCTATGGTTACATAGGCTGCGTCGTAGACACTCCTGCAATCTCAGTGACGGGGTATGGACATTCCTATGGTCAAAGAAATGATGAGCTGGCACCCCTGGAGTTAGAGACGGAGGTGTGGACACTCCTACAGTCACAGAGTTGTTGATAGCCACTCCATGGTATAGAAGTGGGAAGGGACACTGCTGAGGTCACAAGCTATGGTGTGGGTGGCTCTGGGGTCACAGCGATGGGCATTTGGACACTCATGGGGTCACACAGATTGGGGAGTGGACATTTGTGGGGGTCACACACATTGGGGAGTCAACACTCCTGGGGTCACGCACATGGGGGTTTGAACACTCATGATCCCACAGATGCAAGTGTAGACACTGCTGATGGGACACAGCTTGGAGGTTGGGCACCCTGGGGTCACACGTGCTGGTATTTGAACTGTGGTCACACAGATTGGGGTTGGGCTACTTCTAGAGTAGGGGATGGGGACGCCTCTGGCATCACATACAGCAGTGTGTGCACTCATGCATGGAGAGAGGATACACAAACTGGGGAAAGAATGATGCTGAAGGTATGCATTCGGGGACCACTGATGACGATGGGGAAGTTCAAATGACACCTGTTCAAGGAGTTAAACAAGGAGCCCCTTAGATGGAGGCAGTTTTGGTAGCTTACACGAGCCAGAGTCAATATGCTTGTAACCGAGAAACTGGAAGTTCAGAACAACCAATCACAAACAGCCAACTGGGTTTTCCCACAGAAGCACCCTCCTCAGCTCTAGCCAATCAAATAAGCTCACTTTGCTTCTACATATACCCATTTACCCTATAAAGTTTTGCCCCAGTTCCTGTTTGCAGAGTGCTTCTGACCACTTCCGGGCACTGCCTTATTCCAAAGTCTGCCCAATAAACAGAAAAAAAAAATTTGTTTTTGTTTTTGTTTTTTTTAGGGCTGCACCTGAGGCATATGGAGGTTCCCGGGCTAGGGGTCAAATTGGAGCTACAGCTGCTGGCCTTAGCTTCAACCACGGCAATGCGGGATCCGATCCGTGTCTGCGAACTACACCACAGCTCACGGCAACGCCAGATCCTTCACCCACTGAGTGAGGCCAGGGATCGAACCCGCAACCTCATGGTTCCTGGTCGGGTTCGTTTCCACTGAGCCATGACGGGAACTCCTGAAAATTTTTTGTCTTCGTTTTATGGCCACACCGGCAATCATATGGAAGTTCCCCGGCTAGGAGTGGAGTCAGAGCTGCAGCTGCCAGTCTACGCCACAGCCACAGTCACACCAGATCTGAGCTGCATGTGACCTACATCGCGGCTTATGGCAAGGCCGGATCCTTATACCACTGAGTGAGGCCAGGAGTCAAATCCACATCTTCATGGATATTATGTTGAGTATTTAACCCGCTGAGCCACAACCAAAAATTGTTTTTTGTCTTTTTAGGGCCACACCCAAGACATAAGGAGGTTCCCAAGCCAAGGGTTAAATCAGAGCTGTAGCCACTGGCCTAAAGCACAGCCATAGCAACGTCAGATCTGAGACACATCTGCAACCTACACCACAGCTCACGGTCCTGCCCGATCCTTAACCTACTGAGTGAGGCCAGGGATTGAACCTGTGTCTTCATGGATGCTAGTCAGATTTCTTTCTGCTGAGCCACAACGGGAACTCCTAAATCAAAAATTTTAATGTGCCGGGGAGTTCCCGTCGTGGCGCAGTGGTTAACGAATCTGACTAGGAACCATGAGGTTGCGGGTTCAGTCCCTGCCATTGCTCAATGGGTTAAGGATCTGGCGTTGCCGTGAGCTGTGGTGTAGGTTGCAGACGCGGCTCGGATCCCGAGTTGCTGTGGCTCTGGTGTAGGCCGGTGGCTACAGCTCCGATTCAACCCCTAGCCTGGGAACCTCCATATGCCGCGGGAGGGGCCCAAGAAATAGCAACAACAATAACAACAACAAAAAGACCAAAAAAAAAATTTTAATGTGCCTCAGTTTATCTTTTAACCCACAAAAAACATTCACACAACAGACTCTAGAATGTGAGCTTCACTTGAAAACACCACGGGATACCCACCGACTGCCGCTTTTTGTTGATTTTTTTTTGTCTTTTTGCCTTTTTCTAGGGCCGCTCCCGTGGCATGTGAAGGTTCCCAGGCTAGGGGTCTAATCGGAGCTATAGCCGCCGGCCTACACCATAGCCACAGCCACGCGGGATCCGAGCCGCGTCTGCAACCTACACCACAGCTCACGGCAACGCCAGATCCTCAAACCACTGAGCAAGGCCAGGGATCAAACCTGCAACCTCATGGTTCCTAGTCAGATTCGTTAACCACTGAGCCACGACGGGAAATCCTGATTTTTTTTTTTAATAAAAAATAAATAAAGCCAAGCCAAGCTACAGAGCACCAGTGCCTTATTCACCCCTGGGTTTCAGAAGAGCAAGGTCCATGTTCCCATCCCCGAATCCCCGCAGTGGAGCCAGTGTCCAGCCTGGAGGTGCACATGCCCTCCCAGCCCCTCAACCTGGCCACAGCTCTGTCTGCTGTAAAGGAAGATCAAGAAACTCCTAGAAGCCAGGCGACGCTCCTGAAAGAAGGCTCCCCTGTCCACAGGCTCCTCGGCTTGCAGAGCCTGTTTCCCCAGAGGATTCGATCCAGGCAACACTCTATGTATATCCAGAAATAAATTCTCCTGCAATAATTAATAGACCCCACAATATCAGTGGTTTCGCACAATTAAAAATGGGTTTTTTTGGAGTTCCATTGTGGCTCAGTGGTTAACGAACTCGACTAATATCCGTGAAGGTGCGGGTTCGATCCTGACCTCGCTCAGTGTTTAAGGATCTGGCATGGCTGTGAGCTGGGGGATAGGTCACAGATGTGGCTCGGATTGCACATTGCTGTGGCTGTGGTGTAGGCCAGCAGCTGCAGCTCCAATTGGACCCCTAGCCTGGGGACTTCCATATGCTGTGGGTGCAGCCTTAAAAAAAAAAAAACCACACAAAAAAAGTTTTTTTTTTGTTGTTCTCATCACAGACGAATATGGGTGTGCCTGGTTGATAAGGGGACTTCTATGTGGTGGCTGAGGACTCCAGGCTCCTTGGACACTGTGGCTTCACCCTCTGCTGGGGCTCCAGATCGCCAGGGCAAATGGAGAAAATACCACTGTTTCTTAAGGACGTACATCATTTTAACTTAAGTCCATTTGGTGGAATTAGTCTTATGGGCCTATCCAGGTGCAAGGGAGGGTGGGAAATATAACTTCAGGCTGAGAAGCCGCTTTGCAACAGCTCAACATTAGGGCAGATGATGTATGACTCTTGGGGACAGCCAACCATCACTATGATGTCCTGCCAGCTGGGTGTTATCCCCAGGAATCTGAGGCTGGTGCAAGCAAGTGACTTGTTCGAGGTCGCAGAGTTAGATCTATGATTATGTGCTCGGTGTCCACTCTCCCCGCTCCTTGCCCCACGCCACTGGACTGGCCAGCTCACTGCTTTGAATTTTAAGAAAAGTCAGGAGTTCCCATCATGGCTCAGTGGTTAACGAATCTGACTAGGAACCATGAGGTTGCACGTTCGATCCCTGGCCTCGCTCAGTGGGTTAAGGATCCGGCGTTGCCATGAGCTGTGGTGTAGGTTGCAGATGTGGCTCGGATCCCGCGTTGCTGTGGCTGTGGTGTAGGCTGGTGGCTACAGCTCCGAGTCAACCCCTAGCCTGGGAACCTCCATATGCGGGAGCGGCCCAAGAAATGGCACAAAAAAAAAAAGAAAGAAAGAAAAGTCTTAGGCCTGGTGCTCCGTTTTGCAAACAATTTTTGTTTTGTTTTGTTGTTTGTTTTTGTTTTGTTTGTTTTTGTTTTGTGTGTGCGTGTGTTTTTGCTTTTCAGGGCCACACCCGCAGCATATGGAGCTTCCCAGGCTAGGGGTTGAATCAGAGTTGCAGCTGCAGGCCTACCCTACAGCCACAGCAATGCCAGATCGGAGCCACACCTGTGGCCTACACCACAGCTCACAGCCACACCAGATCCTTAACCCACTGAGTGAGGCCAGGTATCGAACCTGCATCCTCATTGGATACTAAGGTTTGTTACCACTGAGCCACAACAGGAACTCCTACCAGGCAGTTTTAATTTGAGAACTGCATCCACAAAATGTCTTGGCAAAGGAGGTGGAAGACAAGTGATTCCCATTTCACAGATGAAAAAGAGTAAGTTCAACCCTGAAGATAAGGGGGAAGCCCCAGGTCACAGGCTCTGCAGACCTTCCTGATGGTTCCTAGTCGGATTCGTTTCCGCTGCGCCACGACGGGACCTCCCTGGCTTGGCTTTAATAATGGGCTTCGGGGTATATCTAGAGTTGGTAGAATTCAGCCACAACTCTCTATAGATGGATTAAAGATAGCTTTGATTTCATTGTCTCCAACACCGATCCCTTCTTCTCTGAGAATGACGCACTTTCTGTTGTTGTAATGAGACCTATCATGCTTCTTCCCTGTCCACCACTAGCCCCAGCACTTCTCCTAGGATAAAGCCCTAGAAGAACTAGAAAAAATGGCAGCATCCAGGGTTGCGCAAGGCATGCAACCCTTGGAGCTATTTCATGTTCCTATGACACAGGGCCACGCAACGTGCTGGGACAGTGCTTGTTTACAGAGTGTTGGTTCTACCACCAAAGAAAATGCCTGCCTTTCTACCAGATCTAGGGTTTGTGAGAATGCGAGGGAAGACAACCAAACCACATAGGCTCTGAGGCTCAGTTTCCTTGTCCATAAAATGGACATGCTAGAACCTAGCCTGGCTATCGCCATAGGTAGTTAGGAGATTATGTGAAAGGGTCTTTCTCAGTAAGGCATCTTCTCCCTGCAAATAACAGAAAGCCCTATTAGAGGTTCTTCAGGCGAGAGGGGTTTATCTCCTTCCATTACCAGAAAACCTGAGGTTAGAAATCTCAGGCTCATGATATTGTAAGCAGGGTCTAATTTTTCTTCCCTCTTTTATCTTGACCATCTTTAAGCATGCTAACATTTGTCTTCATGCTTTTTGCCTCGTAGCCTCAGGATGGCTGCTGCACTTCCAGCCCTCACATCTGTATCCAATGCAGGGAAAAGGAATCAGGACAGAGGCTTTCTCTTTTTTTTTAAGTTTTAATTGAAGTATAGTTACGTTCTGAGGTTGTGATCATTTCTGCTGTGCAACAAAGTGACCCAGTCATACACATATACATATCCATTCTCCAAAAAGGCTTTCTCTTAATGAGGCATTGCATTTTTTTTTTTTGGTCTTTTTGTCTTTTCAGGGCCATACCCAAGGCATGTGGAATTTCCCAGGCTAGGGGTCGAATCAGAGCTACAGCTGCCGGCCTACACCACAGCCACAGCAACGCAGGATCCGAGCCGCATCTGTGACCTACACCACAGCTCACAGCAATGCCAGATCCTTAACCCACTGAGCGAGGCCAGGGATCAAACCCACAACTTCATGGTTCTTAGCCGGATTCACTTCTGCTGTGCCACAACGCGAACTCTGTTAGGAAAAATTTAAATGTAGAGGATGTTGTAATGAAAAATTTTTAGCTCAAGTTCAGGAGTTTTTTACAGCTTGCATTGGTGGCAGGCAGAATGATGTCCCCACCTCCCACAAAGAAGTCCCTGTCATCATTCCCAAAATTTGTGACTATGTCATGTTACAAGGGAAAAGAGAATCAGAGTTTAAGATGCAATTGTTTGCTAATCAAGGGACCTTAAATTAGGGAGATTATCCTGGATTATCTGATGGGCTCATGTAATCACAAGGGTCCTTAAAAGAGAAAGGGGGGATGGAGTTCCCATTGTGGCTCAGCTATAATGAACCTGACTAGTATCCATGAGGACTCGGGTTCCATCCCTGGCCTCACTCAGTGGGTTAAGGATCTGGCGTTGCCGTGAGCTGTGGTGTAGGTCGCATAGGTCACAGACGCAGCTTGGATCTGGTGTTGCTATGGCTGTGGTGGAGGCTGGCAGCTGCAGCTGATTCCACCCCTAGCCTGGGAACTTCCATGAGCTACACCTGATGCCCTAAAAAGACCAAAAAAAAAAAAAAAGCGGAAGTGGGAGGTGATTTGATGGGAGAACTCACCTAAATTTACCTCTGAAGGAGGAGGAAGGAGGCCAGGAGCTGAGGGATGCAGGGTCCTCTGCAAGATGGAAAAGGCAAGAAAATAGAGTTTCTCTCAGAGCATTGAGAAGGGGACTCAGGTCTGCTGACACCTTGACTGCAGCCCAGTGAGACCCAAGTCAGATTTCTGACCTCGGGAATTGTCAGGTAATAATTATTTTTTTTTTTTTCTTTTTAGGGCCACATCCAGGCTAGGGGTCAAATCAGAGCTGCAGCTGCTGGCCTATGCCACTGCCACAGCAACACCAGATCTGAGCCTCGTCTGTGACCTACACCACAGCTCATGGCAATGCTGGATCCCCAACCCACGGATCGAGGCCAGAGATTGAACCTTCATCCTCATGGATCCTAGTCGGGTTTGTTACCACTGGGCCACAATGGGAACTCCTGTCAGTACTCATTTGTGTTGCTTCGAGCCACTAGGTTTGTGGTAATTTGTTCCAGCCATGATAGGAAACTCCTATGACATCCATTTATTTTTCTTCTGTGAATATAATTGAAGAGAAACTCAACACCTATTACTTCAACTAAAATATGTAATACAAGCCCATTTGTATAAATTGCTTTTCTTGGACTTCCCGTCGTAGCTCAGTGGTTAACGAATCCGACTAGGAACTATGAGGTTGCAGGTTCGATCCCTGGCCTTGCTCAGTGGGTTAAGGATCCGGCGTTGCCGTGAGCTGTGGTGTAGGTTGCAGACGCGGCTCGGATCTGGCGTTACTGTGGTTCTGGTGTAGGCCGGTGGCTACAGCTCTGATTGATTCGACCCCTAGCCTGGGAACCTCCATATGCCGCAGGAGCAGCTCAAGAAAAGACAAAAAAAAAATTGCCTCTTCTTTCTTTCCTTCTCTCTGATTCTCTGCACCCACCAATCTTGCCTTCTCTCTGTGTCCATGGGGAGAAAGAACGTGGTGAAAAACATGGCTATTTCTTGGTAGTGGGATTTAGAGTGATTGTTAAAACGTTTCTCTCTCCTTTTATTTTTATGGCCTCACCTGAAACATATGGAAGTCTCTGGGCTAGGGGTTGAATCAGAGCTGCAGCTGCTGACCTATGCCACAGCCACTCCAGATCCGAGCTGAGCCTGCGACCTATGTGAAGTTGTGGCATCCTTCACCCCCCGAGCAAGGCCAGGGATTGAACCTGCATCTTCATGGATACTAGTCGGGTTCTTAACCCACTGAGCCATGATTGCCACTCCTGTATGTTGGGTTCTTGACCGTCTGAGCTGCAACGGAAACGTCTTCTTTTTTTATTTTCATGTTTCGGCTGTGCCTGTGGCATGTGGAAGTTTCTGGGCCAGGGACTGAACCCAAGCCACAGGAGTGACCCAAGAACCCGAAGGGACGCCAGATCCTTAATGAGTTATAAGGGAAATCCTAGAGTGATTTTTTTTAAAAAAGAGTTTCATCTTTGTGCTTTTTCCGCACTATTATGTTTGCATTTTTTTGTAATGAGTAGGCTTTTTTTTTTTTTTTTAAATGAAGACAATAAGGTCACACTTATGTATGTTTCTCGACAAAGCCTGTAGTGATGCCCACGGCCACCAGTGAGCATGGGTCCATCTTAGGCGAGGGCTCCCCAGAGCAAACCAGATCTAGCCTATTCCTTCCTCCTCTTTCCCCATCTTAGACAAACATATAAAATTCAGTTCTGGCGTTCCCATCGTGGCTCAGTCGTTAACGAACCTGACTAGGAACCATGAGGTTGTGGGTTCAATCCTTGGCCTCACTCAGTGGGTTAAGGATCTGGCATTGCTGTGAGCTGTGGCGTAGGCTGGCAGCAACAGCTCTGATGAGACCCCTAGCCTGGGAACCTCCATATGCCGTGGGTGTGGCCCTAAAAAAAGACAAAAGACCAAAAAAAATTAAAAAATAAAATACATTTCTGCCTGTTATGGACTAAATTGTGTCCTCCTCAAATTTGTATGTTGAAGCCCTAGTCTCCAGGAGCTTGGAATGTGACTGTATTTGAAGACAGAGCCTTTAAAGAGATGATTAATGTTAAAATGAGGTCACTAGAATAGTCTCTAATCCAATCTGACATATCTTTTGAAGAAGGGCAAGGGAGTTCCTGTCCTGGCTCAGTGGAATGAATCTGACTAGTATCCATGAGGATGTGGGTTCGATCCCTGGCCTCACTCAGTGGGTTAAGGATCTGGCATTGCTGTGAGCTGCGGTGTGGTTCTTGGACGCAGCTAGGATCCTGCGTTGCTGCGGCAGTGGTGTAGGTTGGTAGCTGTAGCTCTGATTGGACCCCAGCCTGGGAACCTCCATGTGCCGAGGGTGCGGCCCTAAAAAGACCAAAAAAAAAATTAATAATTCCTCAAAGATATTTCATTTTCACTGCCTTGTAACCTCCCAACAAAACTGTGACCCTGTGATAGATCAGAATGGTACTTGTGACTCCTCATCTGACCGAAGAGGAAAAAAAAGTTCCCTGGGGGACATATGACTTGGCCAAAGGCACATAGCCAGAATGAAGATTTCCTGACTCCAGCCCTGAACATGGCATCGAAACGCTGAGATAGGGGGCTTCCATCTTCCTATCTAGGCCATAGTCCATCAAATCACAATTTCCTTCTGGAAAATCACATTTGATTTTGGCCCTGATCTCTAAAACACCCCCATCTTATTATTGTTCAGAGAGCTTTTTTTTTTTTTTTTTTTGACATGCTCACAGCATGCAGGTGTTCCAGGGCCAGGGGTCAAACCTGAGCCATAGCAGTGACAACACCACATCCTTAACCACTAGGCCGCTGGGGAATTTCACTAGTTAAAATTTTTTTGAGGCGTTCCCGTCATGGCGCAGTGGTGTAGGTTGCAGACGCGGCTTGGATCCTGCGTTGATGTGGCTCTGGTGTAGGCCGGCGGCTACAGCTCTGATTCGATCCCTAGCCTGGGAACCTCCATATGCTGCAGGAACAGCTCAAGAAAAGATAAAAAAGACAAAAAAAAATGCTCTTCTTTCTTTCCTTCTCTCTGATTCTCTGCACCCACTGGGTCTCACTGGGCTGCAGTCAAGGTGTCAGCAGACCTGAGTCCCCTTCTCAATGCTCTGAGAGAAACTCTATTTTCTTGCCTTTTCCATCTTGCAGAGGACCCTGCATCCCTCAGCTCCTGGCCTCCTTCCTCCTCCTTCAGAGGTAAATTTAGGTGAGTTCTCCCATCAAATCACCTCCCACTTCCGCTTTTTTTTTTTTTTTTTGGTCTTTTTAGGGCATCAGGTGTAGCTCGTGGAAGTTCCCAGGCTAGGGGTGGAATCAGCTGCAGCTGCCGGCCTCCACCACCCCCATGAGCTGAGGTGTAGGTCACAGACGAGGCTCGGATCCCACGTTGCTGTGGCTCTGGCGTAGGCTGGCAGCTACAGCTCTGATTGGACCCCTAGCCTGGGAACCTCCATATGCCGCGGGAGCGGCCCTAGAAATGGCAAAAAGACAAACAAAAAAAAAAAAAAAAGAAAGAAAAGAAAAAAGAAAAGCTTTTCACCCTTTAAAATTATTTTAAAAGAATTTTAAAATTTTTTTGAAAATTATATGCCATTCAAGTTTCACATAGATGTATAACTGAGTCACTTTGCTGCACACCTGAAATTAACATAACATTGTAACTCAACTAGACTTCAGTTTCTAAAAATTCAAATTTCTGGAGTTCGCTGGTGGCCTAGGGGTTAAAGACTGTGTTGTCACTGCTGTGGCTTGGGTTTAATACCTAGCCTGGGAACTTCCACGTGCTATCAGTATATGGCCAAAAAAAATTCAAATTTCAATGTTCATGAATAAAGTTTTATTGGAACACAACCACAGGCATTCATTTACCTATTTTCAATGGCTACTTTTTTTTTTTTTTTTTTAGGGCTGCACCCATGGTATATGGAAATTCCCAGGCTAGGGGTCAAATTGGAGCTGCAGGGGGAGCCTACACCACAGCCACAGCAACCCAGGGATCCTAGTGAAGTCTGCATCCTACCCCGCAGCTTGCAGCTTGGGGCAATGCAGGATCCCTGACCCAGTGAGCTAGGCCAGGGATTGAACTTGTGTCCTTATGGATAACTAGTCGGATTCATTTCTTCTGAGCCACGATGGGAACTCCCTGACTAGTATTCATGAGGATGCAGGTTCTGATCCCTGGCCTAGATCAGTGGGTTAAGGATCTGATGCAGTGAGCTGTGGTGTTAGGTCACAGAAGCGGCTAGGATCTGGCATTGCTGTGGCTGTGGTGTAGGCTGGCGGCTCCAGCTCCAATTTGACCCCAAACCTGGGAACCTCCATATGCCGCGGTGCAGCCCTAAAAAGACAAAAAACAAACAAACAAGAAACCCAAAAAAACTTATTGAAGAAAGCGAAAGACTGTTTTGTGGCCAAAGTTCCAAGCTGTGAACAAGCAATCGCCATTGAGAGAATGTTAGATCTGTGTACGGTGCTTTGAAAAATCAGCCAATCAGGGATAGCCTCACTCCTGTGACTACCTTCCTGAGAATTGGCAAGTCAAGTACAGGCCCAAACTTCTTCTTCTTCTTCTTTTTTTTTTTTGGCTGCGCCTGCCGCGTGCAGAAGTTCCCTGGCCAGGGCTGGAACCCGTTCCACAGCAGTGACAATTCAGGATCCTTAACCAACTGAGCCACCAGGGAGCTCCCCAAGCTTCAGAAGTGGATAAAGAATCTGAACAGGAAAATTACAGGAGAGGATGCCCGAATGTCCAATAAACGTGAAAGATGTTCCACCTCATTATTCCCCGGGGGAAAACCAAATTAAAACAATATGGAGGAGTTTCCTGGTGGTCCTCTTGGTTAGGATTTGGCATATTCTCCACTGTGGCCCAGGTTAAATTCCTGGTTTGGGAACTGAGATCCCACACGAAGCTGCTTGCACGCCCGCTGCCAAAAACAAAACCAAACCAAAAAACTAGGAACAACAACAACAAAATTAAGGTAATTCTTTATGCACTGTTGATGGGAGGGTAAATGATTCAACCGCTTTGGAAAACCATTTGGAATTATTTAAGAAAGTTTAAATATATGCATCTCCTGTGATCCAGGAATTCCACTTCTCCTGGCACACTGGAGAAAGGATCAACAAATTATCCCTGGGTGACAAATGCCCGGTCCTAAAAGTCAGCCAGGGAGAAACCCTCCTGAAAGTCAGCCAATCAGAGACAACCCCATGCTTCCGGATACAGCCAATCAGCAAGCGCTTGCTCCCGCCGCCTGTTCTGAAAGTCCACGGTTGACAGCAACCTTGCTCCAGCCAGGGCAGGAGCACGTCGCAAGTCCACCTGTGCCTCCATATTTCAGCTTCTCTACATTTGCCAATCCCTAGACGCCCGGCTCCCTGGAACCTTCCTCAAACTCTGATTTCATTCTGGAAAACTGCGTTTTACGAGTACAGCTTACCCACACAGGTAAACGTGAAGTTCATCTTATTTGCAGTAGCTACTGATTATGATTTATTGTTAGTTTGCAAATTCACAGCCCTTCCAGTGGCTTACTGTTGGTTGCGCATTCCGACGTGTAGTAAGACACACTGTGAGATGATCAAATCTAAATTTTACAATTCTTGTTGTGGTTGCTATAAACCATTTTTTAATCGATGTATATTTAAACTCCCAAATGTTAAAACACAGATGTAAGTTTTGTGGTAAATTTACTAAACATTAGACTTTTTTTAGAACGAGGAAAAAGTCCTTTTGAAGTTCTGTGGACCGTATCAAATCGTATCAAATCGTTCATTCAATATAGAAAACGGTAGAAAAGTCAGATATAAACCATCATAGCACAGCTAAGTATGAGATATATAATTTCCTCAACTGGTACCAGAGAAAACTGATAAAATAATTTTTGATTAAGGGATTCAGATGAAGACGATAAACTAATCTAGCAGAAGTTGTAACGGCCGTAGGCCTATATCGTTATCAAATTTTCCGCTCAAATCTCTGCTTGAATGTACAGCTACCAAAAATATTTTCTGATTCCAAAACTACAAGCGAATTTTCAAGTGCCGAGATGAAATCCACTGCAATTACACAAAATGTAGTAGCTCCATTTACTATTACAGATATTATGAAAGGTCTAAATACCTCCTCGTTTTTGGTATATCAATGAATGCAAGTAATTACAATGCAGAAGAAAAACATTTCCCGTTGCCTATGTAATATGTTTTTCATGAAAACATTTTCTAATTAGGCTGTTTCTAGTAAAATCTCTTCCAGCTGACCATTTAGAAGCAGTAGAAAATTTTTGCAGAGGCTATCTTATTGAATTAGAAGTTAATGAGAAAAACTGTACTGCTTTTGGCGCTAGAGGCTTATTGAGATTTTCCAAGAACTGACATTTGGTTCTATTGATTTCTCTTCTTATCTTTCTTCAGGCATAATTTTTCTTGTTTTGTAAATTGAAAAATCAGATAATTGATTGGTGACCAGTCTTCTTTTCTTTTATAAACATTTTTAATGCTGTTAACTTTCCTCTCGTCATTACTTTAGCTCCATCCCACAGATTTTGATCTGTTGTATTTTCATTTTTATTCAGTTCTCAACAGTTTCTCACTTCTCTTCCAATTTCCTCTTTGACTCCTGGGTTATTTGGAAGTGTGTTGCTCGACTTCCAAATATTGGAGGAATTTCCATATATATATATTTCTGTATTGATTTCTGGTTTAATTCCATTGTGGTCAAAGAACATATTTTCTGGGTTTTAATTCTTCTAAATTTGTGAATGTTTGTTTTATGGCACAGAATAGGGTCTATTTTGGTGAATTTTCTATGTGCGCTTGAGAAGAATTTGTATTCTTTGTATTCCTTGTTGGTGGGAGTGCGCTATAAATGGCAGGTCAAACTGTTTGATGATGTTAATTCAAGTCTTCTATACCCTTACTGATGTTCTCTCTACTTATTCTCTTTTTTGTTAAAAGAGGATTATCGACCTCACCACATGTAACCGAGTGTGCCTGTTTCTCTTTGTTTTTTTTTGTTTTGTTTTGTTTTTTGTCTTTTCTATGGCGCTCCTGTGGCATACGGAGGTTCCCAGGCTAGGGGTCGAATTGGAGCTGTAGCCGCCGGCCTACACCACAGCCACAGCAATGCAGGATCCGAGCTGTGTCTGCGACCTACACCCCAGCTCATGGCCACGCTGGATCCTTCACCCACGGAGCAAGGCCGGGGATCGAACCTACAACCTCATGGTTCCTAGTCAGATTCGTTAACCACTGTGCCACGACGGGAACTCCCCTCTTTGCCTTTCTATCAGTCTTTAGTTCATATATTTTGAAGATTTGTTAAGTGAATAAGATTGCTGCGGCTCTTTGGTAAATTGACTGTTTTATTATTATGTAATGTTCCTCTTTATTCCTGATAATTTTCCTTGTTCTGATATTTATTGTCTGATACCAATATAACTTCCTTGGAGTTCCCATTGTGGCTCAGCTGGGTAAGAATCAGACATAGTGTCTGAGAGGATGCAGGTGCAGTTCCTGGCCTTGCTTGGTGGGTTAAGGATGGGTGTTGCTGCGAGCTGTGGCTTAGGTCGCAGATGCAGCTTGGATCCAGTGTTGCTGTGGCTGTGGCAAGGGCCGGCAGCTGCAGCTCTGGTTCCACCCCTAGCCTAGGAACCTCCATATGCTGCAGGCATGGCCATAAAAAGAAAAAAAAAACTATTATCTTTTTTCCCATCCTCTTACTTTTCACCTGTTTATTTATATTTATATTATATATCATATTGACATTAATATTTAAAATATTTTTATTTCATTGTATTATAAATATGTTACATAGTATATTTTTATAAATATTTTATACATTTTTAATAAATACCTGTAAAATTTTATACGTATTTCTATTTAAAGCAATTTATTGTAGAAAGTGCAGAGTGGATCTTATTTTGAAAATATGTGTATATAATCAGAGAATTTCTGTCTTCAAATTGATGAATTTAGACCCGGGGGGGTCATGAGCTGACCATCTACTTTTGTAAAGAACATTTTATTGGAGCACAGAAAACACCCGTCCATTTACTGTTGACTGTGGCTCATTTTGCACAACAGCAGAGTTCAGTGCTTGTGGCAGAGACCTGCAAGCCTGAAACATTTACTCTCTGGTCCTTTAAGCAAAAGTGGCTGACCCTGGTTTAGCGCATTTACATTTTTTTTGGCTCCTCCCCCTCAATAATTAATTTTTGAGTTACTTATTCAATCATTTTGAATAATTGAACAATTACTCAAAATGACTGAATAATTTTCAGTATTCCATTTTACTTCAGCTTTTGGCTGTTCGGCTATCACTCTTAGTGATGATTTTCAGGGGTTGCTCTAGGGATTATAATGCATATACCTAACTTTTCACAGCCTATTTATTTATTTGTCTTTTTGCCTTTTCTAGGGCCGCTCCTGCGACATAAGGAGGTTCCCAGGCTAGGGGTCGAATTGGAGCTGCAGCCACCGGCCTACGCCAGAGCCACAGCAACACAGGATCCAAGCCTCGTCTGCAACCTACACCACAGTTCACCGCAACGCCGGATCCTTAACTCACTGAGCAAGGCCAGGGATTGAACCCGCAACCTCATGGTTCCTAGTCAGATTCGTTAACCACTGCACCATGACGGGAACTCCTTTCACAGTCTTTTGAGAGTTGATATTTTAGCACTCCAAGTTAAAATGTAGAAGCCTTGCAACCGTATAGCTCCTTTGGCCCCAGCCCCTTCTGGTGTATTCTTGTGTGTATTACATCCATATACTCTGAAAACATCAGCAAAGATAACATTTATGCTTAGAACAGTCATTCATATTTTAAAGAATTTAAGAGGAGAAAAATTGTCTTCTATATATACCCAGCTATTTACAATTTTTCTTGCACTTCCTTCATTCCTGATGTTCCAAGTTTCCCTCTGGTATCATTTGTCTTTATCATTTCTTGTAGAACAGGTCTACTGTTGGCACAGTCTCTTAATTATCTGTCATCTGAGAATGTCTTTATTTATTTTGTCTTTTTGTCTTTTCTGGGGCCGCAACTGCGGCATATGGAGGTTCCCAGGCTAGGGGTCTAGCCGCCGGCTTATACCACAGCCACAGTCACACGGGATCCGAGCCACATCTGCAACCTACACCACAGCTCACGGCAACGCCAGATCCTTAACCCACTGAGCGAGGCCAGGGATGGAACCTGTAACCTCATGGTTCCTAGTCAGATTCAATAACTACTGAGCCACAACGGGAACTCCTGTTTCATTTCTGAAGGTCATTTCTGCTGGTTGGAATTCCAGACAGACTGTTGCTTTTCTGTACTTTAAAGTTGTTGTTCCACAGTCTTTTGGCCACTGTATTTTGATGAGCAATATGTGGAATTTGTATCATTTGCTTCCTATAGTTAGTGTGTTGTTTTTCTCTAAATGCTTTCAAGATATTTTTCTTTATTTTTGTTTTTGGCAATTTGATCATGATATTTCCTGACATTATTTTCTTTGAGTTTATGCTACTTGGGGAATCACTGGATTTTGAGAGTCTGTGAATTTATGTCTTTTACCCAAGCCTGGGAAGGTTTGGGCTATTTTTTTCTTTTTCTTTTTTTTTCTTTTTTTTTTTTTTTTTTTTTTTACTTTTTAGAGCCACACCCGTGGCATGTGGAGGTTCCCAGGCTAGGGGTCCAATCGGAGCTACAGCTGCCAGCCAACACCACAGTCACAGCAACGCAGGATCCGAATGGAGTCTGTGACCTACACCACAGCTCACGGCAACGCCAGATCCTTGACCCAGTGAGCGAGGCCAAGGATCGAACCTGCAACCTCATGGTTCCTCATCAGATTCATTTCCAGTACGCCACGATGGGACCTCCAGTTTTGGCTATTATTTCCATTTTTTCCACACCAATATCATCTTCTCTTTCTGAGTCTCCAGTGGCATGAATATTAGACCTTTTGATATTGACCCATAGGTTCCTGAAGCTCTACTCACATTTTCAATATTTTCCTTTTTGTTCTTTAAATTGGTTAATTTTGATTTGGACCTATCTTAAAGTTCACTGATTCCTCTGTCATAGCCATTATTCTCTTGAGCTTATTCAGATAATTTAAAAAATGTCTTTCTTCCTTTTTATTTACTTATTTATTTATTTTGCTTACTAGGGCTGCACCTGTGGCATATTGGAGGTTCCCAGGCTGGGGGGGGAGGGGCGTCGAATCGGAGCTACAGCTGCCGGCCTACACCACAGCCACAGCAACCCCAGATCTGAGCTGTGTCTGCGACCTACACCACAGCTCACAGCAACGCCAGATCCTTAACCCACTGAGTGAGGCCGGGGATCAACCTGCAACCTCATGGTTCCTAGTCGGATTCGTTTCTGCCATGCCAGGACAGGAACTGCCCCCTTTCTTTCTTTCTTTTTTTTTTTGTCTTTTTGTCTTTTTACCTTTTCTAGGGGCACTTCCGTGGTATATGGAGGTTCCCAAGCTAGGGGTTTAACCGGAGCTGTAGCCACCAGCCTACACCACAGCCACAGCAACTTGGGATCCTTAACCCACTGAGCAAGGCCAGGGATCGAACCCGCAACCTCATGGTTCCTAGTCAGATTCGTTCACCACTGCGCCACCACGGCAACTCCACGCCCCCTTTATTTCTTTAATGGCTGCACCCATGGCATATGGAAGTTCCTGGGCCAGGCGTTGAGTTTGAGCTGCAGCTGTGACCCACATCACATCTGCAGCAATACCAGATCCTTTCACCCACTGTGCCAGGCCAGGGATTGAACCCGGGTGTCCGCAGTGACCTGAGGCACTGCAATCAGGTTCTTAACCCACTGTGCCACAGTCGGAACTCTGATAATTTTTTAATGTTTTTTATTTTTTCTGTTATAGTTGATTTACAGTATTCTGTCAATGTCTATACTGACCCAGTCATGCATATATATACACACATTCTTTTTCTCACATTATCCTCCATCATGTTCTGTCACATGTGACTAGATATAGTTCCCTGTGCCCTACAGCCGGACTGATAATTTTAAATTTTAGATGGAAATTTTAGAACTGAAAAATATAACAACTGATTATTTGTTATACTTTATAATTTTTATGTACTCTATAGGATATGAAAAACATTGTAGTTTAAATATATATTTCAGAGTTTTCATTGTGGCTAGTTGTAACGAACCCGACTAGCAGCCATGGAAGTGTGGGTTGGATCCCTGGCCTCGCTCAGTGGGTCAAGGATCCAATGTTGCTGTGGCTCTGGTGTAGGTTGCAGATGCAGCTCTGATTCGCCCCCTAGCCTGGGAAATTCCGTATGCCGCAGTTGTGGCCCTAAAAAGACATATGTATACACACACACACACACACACACACACACACACACACACATACATATATATGTGTTTCTCTACTAAAAACTTCTATCTTACCGTTCATTTCAGTGTGTTTCCCTTTGCTTCACGAAATATGGTTGGCATAGCTTTTTTGCAGTCTTTTACAGTCTTTGAGAATTCATTTGAGCCATTTCGTGTTGTATCTATTGTCTATTCTCTTGAGCATCTCTTGCATTTTCTTGATTCTTCGT
The DNA here is from genome assembly GCF_016906955.1 of Phacochoerus africanus. Taxonomy (NCBI): domain Eukaryota; kingdom Metazoa; phylum Chordata; class Mammalia; order Artiodactyla; family Suidae; genus Phacochoerus; species Phacochoerus africanus. The sequence continues at coordinate 45,101,478 of NC_062560.1, read as the reverse complement.
ATGTACAGTCAGCTTAGGTTATATCCCAAACATTTTAAATAGTGTGTTTAGACTCTGGGCCTTCTTAAGTTCTGGAAAAATAATGATTTATTCATTTTACCAGAAAATCCACTTATTCGGGTTCAAACCACCAGCTTTGTCTTGCCTTTCGTGGACAGGAGTTCTGATGTCCGTTGCATTTTGAAAGCTTCGCTATCCTCTCTGGGTCTCTGCTCATGCATGTACAGCTCAGGAGCAAGCCTGAGACTTGCGTCCGTCTGTGCACAGAATTCCAGGAATCCTTTCACCAGCTCTCTCCTCTGTGGGTTTGCTCTCTGCATTCTCCAGCCTTCAGGGGCCTGTTTTCCTGGTCCTCAGGCCAGAATAATGTCATTCCTCTTGGAGATCTAGCATGGAGTTCCCACCATGTCGCAGAGGGAATCTGACTATGGGGAATTCCTGCTGTGGCCCAGTAGAAAGGAATCTGACTGGTAGCCATGAGGATGCGGATTCAATCCCTGGCCCCGCTCAGTGGGTCGGGGATCCAGGATTGCCATGAGCTGTGGTGTAGGTCACAGACTCAACTTGGATCCCACATTGCTGTGGCTGTGGGGTAGGCCAGCAGCTGTAGCTCCGACTCAACCTCTAGGCTGGGAACTTCCTTATGCTGCAGGTGAGGCCCAGAGAAAAAAAAAAAAAAAAGGAATCTGACTGTGGTGGCTCAGTTCACTGTGAAAGTGTGGGTTTGATCCCTGGCCCGGTGGCAGAGGTTGCAGTTGCAGCTGTGACTCAGATTCAATCCCTGGCCTGGGAACTTCCATATGCCGCAGGGGCAGCCATAAAACAGAAACAAAACCAAAAATGAAGCCCTCATTTCTTTTTGAGATTTAGCTGCCTACACTACTGCCCTATAGCTCTGAACTGGGACCACTACTGGGGGAAAGCCAGGAGAGGAAAAAAAAAAGGACAAAAGTCCCTAGGGATTCCCAACCCCCCTCCCACCCCCGCCACCCCCGCCCCGTCTTTAGATTCTAGTTGCGTATTGTGCTTCTTGGATCGACATCCTTATACTGTTTGAAGATCATTCTCCGGAATATGTGGTCTCTCAGCTCTTTTGGGGATTTTATGTGATCTAGGATTTATTTTAATTATTTGGGCACCTGTGACAAAGAATTTGACAGCTTGGGAGTTCCCGTCGTGGCGCAGTGGTTAACGAATCCGACTAGGAACCATGAGGTTGCGGGTTCGGTCCCTGCCCTTGCTCAGTGGGTTAATGATCCGGCGTTGCCGTGAGCTGTGGTGTAGGTTGCAGACGCGGCTCGGATCCTGCGTTGCTGTGGCTCTGGCGTAGGCCAGTGGCTACAGCTCCGATTCGACCCCTAGCCTGGGAACCTCCATATGCCGCGGGAGCGGCCCAAGAGATGGCAACAACAACAACAACAAAAAAGACAAAAGACAAAAAAAAAAAGAATTTGACAGCTTGGAACTCTATGGGTGTGTGTGTGTGTGTGTGTGGTGGGTGAGGTCTCTGAGAACCTTTGGCTTCTGTGTCCCATGACATGAGTTCCCTAAGTTGTTTGGGGCATAGTTCCAGGTGTGAAGTCTCCGTTCCTCTCCGGGCGCTGAGTTCCAAGGTGTGATGTTTTTGACTTATTAATCTGTTTCCAGTGACCGAAGTCTCTAAGCCATAAATGAGCCAGAATCCCAAAGAATGAGATCTCTAAGGGGTCTGCAATTTTTGTACTCGGGTATGAAGTTGCTGAGATTTTTTTTTTTCTTTTCAAAGCCACACCTGCAGCATATGAAAGTTCCCAGCCTAGGGGTTGAATTGTAGCTACTACAGCTGCTGGTCTACACCACAGCCACAGCAACGCCCAATCCAAGCCGCATCTGTGACCTACACCACAGCTCCCATGGCAACGCCAGAGCTTTAACCCACTGAGCGAGGGTAGGGATCAATCCCGAATCCTCATGGATACTAGTCGGGTTCATTACCGCTGAGCCATGACAGGGACTCCCTGGTGTCTGGCTCTTAGAATGTAAATTCTGGAGTTCTCTTGTGGCGCAGTGGGTTAAGGATCAGGCGTTGTCACTACAGAGGCACGGGTTGCTGCTGTGGCACGGGTTTGATCCCTGGCCTGGGAACTTCCACATGCCGAAGGCAAAAAAATAAAATAAGTCAAGTCTCAGAACTCCTTTGTCATCTATCTGGCATAGCATAAGGTTCCTGAACCACTTGAAGTATGCTTCTAGCCATGATGTTTCTGTTCTTTTTGGAAAATCTCAATTCCAAAGCTGATGTCTCTGATTAATGAGGGGTTGTGTGATTCATCAGGATATGGGTTATCTGGACTGTTTATCAGTCTAGGTCACAGCATTTGAGGTCTATTTGAGGTCTGTGTATCAGGGTAAAAGCTCTCTGGGATATATGTGGATGCGTGTCTCACAGTGTCAGGTGTCTGAGCTCTTAAGGATGTCTTTCTGGGGTGTGACGTCTCTGAGACTGAGCTTTGCGGTCATTGTCCCACTGAATGAGATCCCTAATTTGGGGGGTCTGTTTCCAAGGATTGGGGTCTCTTTCATTTCAGAGATTTTTTTTTTTTTTTTTTTTTTTTGTCTTTTAGAGCCTCACCCGAGGCTTAGGGAGGTTCCCAGGCTAGGAGTCGAATTGGAGCTGCAGCTGCCGGCCTACACCTCAGCCACAGCGATGCCAGATCCGAGCCATGTCTGCCACCTACACCACAGCTCACGGCAACGTGGGATCCTTAATCCACCTGAGTGAGGCCAGGGATTGAACCTGCGTCCTCACGGATGCTAGTCAGATTCGTTTCCCCTGAGCCACGACAGGAACTCCCCATTTCAAAGGTTGCGTGTACCTGGCTGTGAGGCCACAGAGCACTCTCTGGCTCTGTGCCTTATTTTTCGTCTGAGCTCTTTTGGAATCGTGCATCCAGGGCATGAGACATCTGACAATTTCTTGCATTTTTTTTCTGAAGAATTTGAGGTCTTGGGAGTTCCTGTTGTGGTGCAGTGGAAATGAACCAGATTAGTATCCATGAGCATGTGGGTTTGATCCCTGGCCTTGCTCAGTGGGTCGAGGATCTAGTGTTTGCTGTGAACTGTGGTGTAGGTCTCAGATATGGCTCGGATCTGGCATTGCTGTGGCTGTGGGGGAGGCCAGCAGCTGCAGCTCTGATTCAACCCCTAGCCTGGGAACCTCCATATGCCGAGGATACACCCCCCACCCCCCCAAAAAAAAGTTTGCGGTCTTTGAACCATGTGTAGGACTTTGGTCCATAGTGTGAGGTGTCTGAGGTGTTGGGGTCCGGGTGGAGGGCTCTGTCCCCGGGTATGAGGTCAGTGAGCTGTTTGAATTACTGTGCCCCCAGTGTGTTCCATAGTGTGATGTCTTAGAGGTGGTTCCATATATCTGTATCCTAACACATGAGGTCTCTGTGTTTCTCTGGGTTGTTTGTTAATGGTACAATGATTGTGAATTATTTAGTCTGGGTCCAAGAAGTGAGGTCTGTTTGGGGATCTGAGCTGTCTGAAGGGTATGAAGTGTCTGAGTTCTTTGGGGTCTGTGTTCTATGCCATGAAATCCATGTGTCCCTTGGGGTATGTTTCAAGGAGTAAGGTCTCTCATATTTTTGGTTCGTTCTTCCTTCCTTCCTTCCTTCCTTCCTTCCTTCCTTCCTTCCTTTCTTTCTTTCTTTCTTTCTTTCTGTCTCTCTCTCTCTCTCCCTCTCTCTCTCTCTCTCTCTCTCGTTGTTGTTGTTGTTGTTGTTGCTATTTCTTGGGCCGCTCCCGCGGCATATGGAGGTTCCCAGGCTAGGGGTTGAATCGGAGCTGTAGCCACCGGCCTACGCCAGAGCCACAGCAACGCGGGATCTGAGCCGCATCTGCAACCTACACCACAGCTCACAGCAACGCGGGATCCTTAACCCACTGAGCAAGGGCAGGGACCGAACCCGCAACCTCATGGTTCCTAGTCGGATTCGTTAACCACTGCGCCACGACGGGAACTCCCCTTCCTTCCTTTCTTCCTTCCTTCCTTCCTTCCTTCCTTCCTTCCTTCCTTCCTTCCTTCCTTCCTGTCTTTTTGCCTTTTCTTGGGCCCCTCCTGCGGCATATGGAGGGTCCCACACTAGGGGTCAAGTCAAAGTTGTTGCCACCAGCCCACGCCAGAGCCACAGCCATCAGGGATCCGAGCTGCGTCTGCAACCTATGCCCCAGCTCACGGCAACGCTGGATCCTTCACCCACTGAGAGAGGCCAGGGATCGAACCCACAACCTCATGGTTCCCAGTCAGATGCGATAACCATTGCGCCGCAATGGGAACTCCTATTTTTGGTAGTTTCTGTGTAAGGGTGCAGCGCCTCTGATTAATAAGCAGTATGTTAGGAGTTCCTGTTGTGGCTCAGTGGGTTAAGAGCCCGACTAGTATCCATGAGGATGCAGGTTCAATCCCTGGCCTTGCTCAGTGGGTTAAGGATCTGGTGTTGCCGTGAGCTGTGGGGTAGGTTGCAGATGAGGCTTGGATCTGGCATGGCTGTGGCTGTGGCATAGGCTGGCAGCTGCAGCTCTGATTTGATCCCTAGCCTGGGACCTTCCATGTCTGCAGGTGCAGCCCCCCAAAAGAAAAAAAATGGAGGAAAAAAAAGTGGTGTGTTAGAATTTGATCAGGTTTGTGTCTCAAGTTGGAGGTTTCTTTGCCAATTGGTGTCTATGAAGTTTGTGAGCTACTGAGGAGCCTGTTTGAAATCTGTCCCCAAGGTTTCTTAACAGTTTTTTTGGGGGGGTGTATGTAGTCTGTGTCCAAGATGTGAGATGTCTGAATTCTTTGGGTGACTGTTGCCAGTATCTAGACTGCAAGGACTCTTTTATTTATTTATTATTTATTTATTTATTTTTGTCTTTTTGCCATTTCTTGGGCTGCTCCCGTGGCATATGGAGGTTCCCATGCTAGGGGTCGAATCGGAGCTGTAGCTGCCAGCCTACACCAGAGCCACAGCAACACGGGATCCGAGCCGCATCTGCAACCTATACCACGGCTCATGGCAACGCCGGATCGTTAACCCACTGAGCAAGGGCAGGGATCGAACCCACAACCTCATGGTTCCCAGTCGGATTCGTTAACCACTGCGCCACAACGGGAACTCCTGCAAGGACTCTTTTAGAGGTATGTACCCCATAGTGCAAAAACTCTGGGATATTTTTGGATCCTGGTTTCCGCAGGTGAGGTCTGTGAACCTGTGGGCATCCTTGTTCATGGCCTGAGGTCTCTGAATTGTTTTGCGGCCTGTGTCCAAGCGTGGGAGTTCTCTGAGTTGTTTGGGGTCTGGGTCCCAGGATGTGAACTTTCCGAGATGTGGGGATCTCTGTTCAGGGTATGAAGTCTGTGTGTGTGTCTGTGTGTGTCTGTGTGTGTATTTTTCCTTTCGCCGCCCTGCAGCATATGGAGCTCCCGGGCCAGGGATCAGATCTAAGCTGCAGTCACGACCTATGCTGCAGCTGCTGCAACACCAGATCCTTTAACCCACTATTCTGGCCCCGAGATCAAACCTTCGTCCTGGCACCGCAGGGATGCTGCCGATCCTGTTGCACCACAGGGGGACCTCGGAAGTCTCTGTGTTTTGGGGGTGGGGTGGGGCAATTCTACTCCATTGCATGTATGTTTCCAGGTGTGAAGAGTCTATTCCTATTGACAGTCACTGTCAAGGGTATAATGTCTCTGACCTCTGTTCTGTTTTCCAGGAATGAGGTCTCCGAGCTGTTTAACCATCTCCATGACTCAGAGTTCCCGTCGTGACTCAGTGGTTAACCAATCCGACTAGGAACCATGAGCTTGCAGGTTTGATCCCTGGCCGTGCTCAGTGGGTTAAGGATCCGGCGTTGCTGTGAGCCGTGGTGTAGGTTGAAGATGCAGCTCGGATCCCGAGTTGCTGTGGCTGTGGTGTAGGCCGGCGGCTACAGCTCCAATTAGACCCCTAGCCTGGGAACCTCCATATGCCGTGGGAGTGGCCCAAGAAATGGCAAAAAGACAAAAAAAAAAATCCATCTCTGTGACTATGCGGGATTGCTGTCTGTTCATGGATTTGGGTTCCAGAGTGTGAGACCTCTGAACTGTTTGGGGTTTTGCATCCAGAGGCTTGTGTCCTCCGAGCTGTTCTGGCTAGCTGACTCTCAAGGAGATGAGACCACTGAGGTAGCTGCCACTCATGTCCCAGAATGAATTGTTTGAGCTGCTGGTGGGGGTGGGGTGGGGTGGGGGGATAGGGGTGGGGGTGTCGTGTATCCCAGGGTAGGTGTCGTCAGAGCCCTTTGGGGGTATTGGTTCCAGTCTCAAGCTCTCTGCGAGGTTAGGATCCTGTGTGACAGCGTGGGAGATCTCTAGGGGTTTTCTCTGAACGCACAAGGTCTGTGAGGTTGGGCAGGGGTGGAGAGAGGGGTTGGAGTCCACAGCTTAAGGCCTCAGAATTGTTTTCTCTGGGAGGGATCGGGAGCTTGGGGTTAACAGATGCCAACTGTTGCTCTTGGAAGGGATTTCCAAGGAGATCCTGCTGTGTAGCCTTGAGAACTATGTCTAGATAACTTACATCGCAACACAACAACGGGAGGAAAAAGTGTGTATACATGTATGTGTAACTTGGTCCCCATGCTGTACAGCGGGGAAAAAAAATAAAAAATAAAAAAAGAATTGTTTTATCTGTGCCCAGAGTGTGAGACCACTGAGCTCTTGGGGACCCCACATCTCAGGGTGTGAGGTCCCTGCAGTGTTTCTGGGTCACACCGTCCTGGTCTATGACATCGCTGAGCTTCTTGGGACTCTGCGTCCAGGGTTGAATGGTCTTGCAATTGCCTTATGTTCTGTGTCCAAGTGTGTGAGGTCTTCGTGGGTCTTGGAGTCTTGGTACCAGATTAGGATCATGCAGAGGTGCTTGCATTTCTCTCTGTCTCCATGTGAGTTTTCTGAGCTGTTGGAGTGGTATTTTTCCCAGCATGCGCAGTTTTGGGCTTTGGGGGCATGTGGGTCCAGGGTTAAAGGTTTCTGAACTTCGTGGGCATCTCTGTCAAGGATACGACACCTCGCAATTCTCATGGGTCTAAATCCCATCACAGGAAATCTTTGAGCCATTTGGCAGGTATTTCCAGGTGTGACATCTTATGTTTGTGTGGGCCTCAGTTACAAGAATGAGGTCTTTGGAGTTCCCATTGTGGCTCAGTGGGTTAAGAACCTGACTAATATCCATGAGGATGTGGGTTCGATCCCTAGCCTCTCTCAGTGGGTTAAAGATTCAGCGTTGCCATGAGCTGTGGTGTAGGTCACAGATGCAGCTGGGATCTGGTGTGGCTGTGGCTGTGGTGTAGGCCGGCAGCTGTAGCTCCAATTAGACCCCTAGCCTGGGAACTTCCATATGCCTTGGGTGTGGCCCTAAAAAGAGAAACAAAACAAAATAAGCAAACAAAAAAGAGTTTTTTTGTGCCATGCCTGGGGCATGTGGAAGTCCTTGGGGTAGGGATCCAACCCACACTGGAGCAGTGACCCGGGCCACAGCAGCGAGAATGTCGAGTCCTTAAACACAAGGCTGCCAGGGAACTCCAGGTATTACTTTCTTTAATTTTTTAAATAAAACCATTTACTTATTTTTTATTTATTTATTTTTATTTTTTATGGCTGCACCCATGGCATATGGAAGTTCCTGGGCCAGGGATTGAATCTGAGCCACAGCTGCAGCAATGCTGGATCCTTTAACCCACTGTGCCAGGCAGGGGATTGAACTATCACCTCCGTAGTGACCCAGGCTACTGCAGTTGGATTCTTAACCCACTGCGCCACAGCGGGAACTCCCAGGAATTGCTTTCTTGACTGTGATGTCCCTGCTCTATTTAGGGTCACTTTCCTAAATTATTTATGGGGATGTGTCACGAGGTAGGATATCTGTATTCTCTTGATGGGTCTCCATCCAGAGAGTTCTATCTCAGAAATGTCTTCGAGATATTTGTGTCCAGTGTATAAAGTTGAGCAGGTGTTGGTTGGAGTTCCCGTTGTGTCTCAGTGGTAATGAACCTGAATAGTATCCATGAGGATGCAGGTTCAATCCCTGGCCTTGCTCAGTAGGTTAAGGATCTGGCGAGGCCCTGAGCTGTGGTGTAGGTCACAGACATGGCTTGGATCTGGCATGGCTGTGGCTATGGCATAGACCGGCAGCTACAGCTCCAATTTGACCCCCGGCCTGGGAACTTCCATATGCTGCAGGTGCAGCCCTAAAAAAACAAACAAAAAAAATCTATCAGGTGTTGGGTACCTGCGTCTGGAGATCTGTGAGTGGTTTGGGATTCTCGGTCTTAGTGTGTGAGTTGTCCCAGCTCAGGTGCATCCTGAGTTGTATAATGTCAGGTTTTTGAGTATTTGGGGTTTTGTTTCTAGGCATGAGGTTTCTGCCCTTTTTGGTGATCCAGTTCCAGAGAGTGATGTGTCAGATCTATTAAGATCATGTCTAGGCAGTGAGGTCACTGAGTTGTATCAGTGTCTCTTTTCCAAGGTATGATGTGTCTGTGTGTTTTCTTCTGGTTACAACCAAGGCATGTGAAAGTTCCTGGGCCAGTGATTGAACCCACATCACAGCAGCGACCCAAGCGATAGAAGTGACAATGTCTGATCCTTAACCTGCTGCACCACTGGAGAACTCTGGTCTGTGTTTTTGAGTGGCTGGAGTTCTTGAATATGAAGTCTCATAGGCAATTTGGGGATTATTTCTGGGGTCTGAAATCTTTGATCTGTTTCCTTCCTTTCTTTCCTTTTTTTTTTTTTTTTTTTTTTTGGCTGTACCTGTGACATATAGAAGTTCCCAGGCCAGGGATTGAACCTGAGCCACAGCAGTGACAATGCCAGGTCCTTAACCTGCTGAGCCACCAGGGAACTCCCTGATCTATTTCTTTATTTAACCTGTGTGCCAGTTTGTAAAGTCCCTGAAATGTTTCCAGGTCTGCATCCAAGGTATGAGGTCTCTTTGTTGTTGTGAACTTTATATCTCGGGGCTTTGGGATATCTGAGATGTTTGGGGGCCTTTGTTACAGGGTGTTTAGTCTCTGCCCTGTTTTGGAAACTTTCTTCTGGGGCATGGGGTCTCTGAATGTTTTTTTTTTTTTTTTGTCTTTGTTGTTGTTGTTGTTGTTGTTGTTTCTTGGGCCGCTCCCGCGGCATATGGAGGTTCCCAGGCTAGGGGTCCAATCGGAGCTGCAGCCACCGGCCTACGCCAGAGCCACAGCAACGCGGGATCCGAGCCGCGTCTGCAACCTACACCACAGCTCACGGCAACGCCGGATCCTTAACCCCCTGAGCAAGGGCAGGGACCGAATCCGCAACCTCATGGTTCCTAGTCAGATTCGTTAACCACTGCGCCAAGACGGGAACTCCTTGGCTGGGATTTTTAAGGTAAATCCCAGGGGGTGAGGTCTCTGAGCTGTTTGGGGGTCTGTGTCCGCGCTGTGAGGTATGTCAGCCATTTGGGATTCATGTCCCAGTGTGGAGACGTTTTAATGTCCCAGGGAGTGAAGTCTCTGAGATGTTTGTGGGAGTCTGAGACTGAAGGATGCTATCTATGAACTAACTGTGTGTTCTCTGAGCTTTTTTGCCAGCTTTTGGCCAGAGTATGAGGTCTCTAGGCTGTTTTGTGGTCATTGTCCACAGTGTGAGATCCCTAAGCTGTTTTGGACTCTGTGCCCCATGGGGTGAGGTCTCCAGGCTCTTTTGTGCTCTGTGTCCAATGATGGGATATTTCCTGAGCCATTTGGGGTACGTTTCCAGTGCTGAGGTCTCATTCCATCTCACAGCCAGCCTGTATGTGACAGTATAACATGAATCACTCTTTCCCCGCTAGTTGCGTGCTCCTTCCATTCTTGTGAGCACAGACCTGTGCATGTGTATTTCCTTAGAACACATACTTAGAAGTGAACTGCCAGGTCGGAGGAGTCACTTATTTAGCAGTCCCTACTTTGACTACTTAATGTGTGCAAAGCACCGTTTTAAGTGCTGCAGAGACACAGAGGAAACAGAAATCCATATACATCCTGGAGGTACTGCCATCCTAGTGGGAAGGTGTGTCATTTTTTTATTCTGATAGATGTTGGCACACAAATTCACACTTTCATCAGTAGCACTGGGAGAAATGAAACCTCCTTATGGGCCAGGACTGCAGCAAGGGGTTGGATCCCTTGCCCTCGCTCTCAACAGGTTCATCAGATTTGGGATGGTCCACTGGGGAGATATGTGAGAGGGAGACGGGGAGGGAACATGGGCAGGGGGAGGAAGATGTGAAAGAGAGATATCTATTTAGTTGTATTGGCGTGAACCAATTGACATGATATCAACATCAGTGGAAAACTGATATGAAATAGCCCTTCTTAGGTCACGCACGCAGTGTGAGGGGTGGGAATGAATAGTTAATGATGAGACATTGCAGATCCAGGACACACCTTTGCGGGATGGAACAGTCCACTCTGGGAGGTACCACGGGGACGGGGGGGTCATGTACTTTGGAAGAAACCACTGTGCATGTGGGGACACGAAAGACTTTGCTCATCGATCAGCCCCTGCCCCAAATGGAGAGAATGGCGATGCCCTGACTGACCTTGGCTTCTGAGGCCAGGCATGTGGGGGGAACCCCACCCTCAACCTGGAGCCTCCACCTATTTGGAAGCCGCCATCACCATGACCTTTCATTTGGTCCCGCCTGGGTTGGCTCTACCGAGTCTAATCAACAGCGGCGGGGTGGGGTGGGGGTGGGGTTGGAAGGCGGTGGCTGGAGCGGTGATGGGCTGCTGGGTGAGTAGGGTGGGAGCAAGTCCTGCCCTCAGCTCTGATTGGCCGCCGTGAGATTGCCTACTCAAGCTCTTCCAGGGTACAGAGGTTTTCCCAAATCTCTTACAGGCTATGAGCCGGATCCCCCTGGCTCCAGGCTGTCATTGGCTACTGGTTTGGCGCAGGCGCTATGGCTCTCGGTTTGGCGTTTGGGGTTGCTGAGGCAGGGCTTTGGCTACTGGAGACTGTAGGTTCGAATCCCATCTAGGAACTTCAGTTTCCGCACCTGTAAAAGAAGCTGGCATTATTGGCTGACACAGATTGTGTCGGGTAATCTTTTCTATTCTCTTCTACCTGTTCTTTCTCTTTTTAAAACAATGCTTATTGCATCCCATTATATTGATTTCTGGATCCACTCCCAGGTCACAACAGCACTGAAAAAAAATTCTCCAGGGCTTCTGACACCCGTGTAACAGGCTGCCTCTGTAGGTCCGAGTCCTGCAGAGAAGGTTCAAGGCGATCTCACGATCCTCCTCCAAATCATCCCTTCCTCCCTCCGGAGAGGATGACTTGGAAGTTTCCTGTCCCCTCTGGTCCAGGCCTGAGTTGGGGTGTGGGGCAGTGCATGTATGAAGGAGTAGGGTGAGGGGCTGGGCCATACCTGGCTAGAGAGCAATGCATGATCTCATGCTGTAAGCTGGAGGGGCGTGTGGCAATTAAAAGGAGAATTTTGAAGGCGGGGGGAGGGGCGAGACTTAAAGGAGTAAACTTTTTAATGATGGGATTTTAAGTATTAGGCTGGGGAGATGTTCGGCTGAGTGTAGGTGAGTAGGAGGAAAGTGGTTCTCAAGTCAGTCAACTCATAAGGTTCCTGTGCTGTGTGCAGTTTGGGGGACTTGTGTCTGGAATGTCAAATCTCAGACTTGCATTGGAATCTCAGTTCAGGGCAGGGCATCTCTGAACAAACTGAAGTCTCTCAGCTATTTTGAGGTCTGCATCACAGGGGTTTTAGGTCTTCCAGATGTTTGTGGGTCTCTGTCCTAGGGTGTGAAATCTCTAAGTTGTTTGAGGGTCCTTGTCTTTGCAAGTGTAGGGTTTTGGTTTTTGTTCTTTCTTAAAGTTGAATCTGACTTTTGTTTTTTGGCATTTCTTGGACTGCGAAAGGGGCTTAATGTTGTTTTCTGAGCTTGTGGAACGATGTATTTAAGCTTTATAAGTTACTTTTTATGTCCTTATATCTTTTTCCCTTTAAAAATTATTTTGAAATCATCTGACTTAGAAAAAATTGCCGAAATAGTGCAGAGCTCTTGTATAACTTTTGCCCAGCTTCCCCTAATGTAAAGAACATACATAACCATGATATTATTTTATTTTTAATTAAAAAAATTTGTTTTTGTATTTTTTGTTTGTTTGTTTTGCCGTTTCTTGGGCTGCACCCGCTGCACATGGAGGTTCCCAGGCCAGGGGTCGAATCGGAGCTGTAGCCACCGACCTACACCAGAGCCACAGCAATGCAGGATCCAAGCTGCATCTGTGACCTACACCGCAGCTCACAGCAACGCCGGATCCTTAACCCACTGAGCGAGGCCAGGAATCGAACCTGCAACCCCATGGTTCCTAGTTGGATTTGTTAACCACTGTACCACGACGGGAACTCCAACCATGATACGATTTTAAAAGCCGGAAATGAATGATACTCTTCCTAAGCTGTTGTTCACCTGTTTGGTGTGTGTCCAAGGTATGAAATAGCTGAGATCTTTGACCCAGAGCTCTCTTGGGTTCTGTGTCTCATCTGTGATGTCTCTAGATGCTACGTTTTTTCATCTTCCTGGTAGTCTCTGTCCCACAGAATGATGTCTTTGACTTGTTAGGGGTCTCTCAAGGGCATGTCATCTTTGAACGGTTGAGACTTCTGTGTTCAGCGTGTGAGGGCTTTTTGAGTTCTTGGCAGTCTATGTCCAAAGATCTGTGTACTCTCAGTTACTTTTTTTTTTTTTTTGTCTTTTTGCCATTTCTTGGGCCGCTCTCGCGGCATATGGAGGTTCCCAGGCTAGGGGTTGAATCGGAGCTGTAGCCACCGGCCTACGCTGCCACAGGCACAGCAATGCTGGATCCGAGCCTCATCTGCGACCTACACCACAGCTCATGGCAACACTGGATCATTAACCCACTGAGCAAGGGCAGGGATCGAACCTGCAACCTCATGGTTCCCAGTCGGATTCGTTAGCTACTGTGCCATGACGGGAACTCCCTCTCAGTTACTTTTGATTGGTCTTTATCAGAGGTCCTGAGGTTAGTGAGTACTTTTGGGTTCTGTATTTAGGGCAAGGGTCCACGGCTTCAACACTACTGATGATTTTGGGGGAATCTTGCTGAAATTTATTATGGAAGTGAAACCTCAGACCGTGACTCTTCAGATCTGATATTCTCGATGAGTTTTCCCCAAATCAAGAATAAGTCGATGAACAATGCATTTTTTTCATTGGAATATAATTGCTGAGTTCCACGTACACAGCATAGTGATTTGATATGTGTATACATTACAAAATGACCACCCCATGGGGGTGGGGGGATGTGCTTGGGCTGTGGGATGGAAATCCTGTGACATTGGATTGTTGTGATCATTATACAACTGCAGATGTGATAAATTCATTTGAGTAATAAAAAAAAAAAATGACCATCCCACACCTATTGACATCTTGGATTGGAAAACTCTTTGTCATGGAGGGCATTGTAGGATGTAGTCCTCGTTTGCTAGGGCTGCTCTAAGGACCACAAACCAGGTATCTCAAACAACAGAAATTACTTTTCTCACAGTTCTGAAGGCTGGAAGTCAGAGATCAAAGTGTCCGCAGGGTTGGTTCCTCCTGTGGGCTGAGGAACATCTGTCCCATGCCTCTCTCCAAGCTTCTGGTGGTTTGCTGGCCGTCTGGCATTTGTTGGCTTTTGCTGCATCACCCCTCTCTCTGCCTTCATCTTCACATGGCCTTCTCCCTGTGGGTGTCTGTGCTCCAATTCCCCTTTTGATAAAGACACCAGTCATATCGCATGAAGGGCTCGCCTCCCTCCAGTATGACCTCATCTTGCATCTGCAGTGACCCCATTTCCAAATAAGGTCCCATTCCGAGCTTCTGGGGCTCAGGACTTCCACATGGGATTTTGGAGGAGACCCAGGTCCGCCCATAACATCTTTAGCATGAGAAGGAATGGAGAGGAGGGAGGGAGCATCTCCCAGCATCCAGAAGCTGTCCCAGGACCCATAGCTAGGCTATGTTATTCTCCTAATCGACATGAACAGTCTCACAGAGCACTAACCTCAGACAGGATTATTCCGAGACTTCGCCACAGCTCACAGCAACGCCAGATCCTTAACCCACTGAGCGTGGCCAGGGATCAAACCCGCAACCTCATGGTTCCTAGTCGGATTCGTTAACCACTGAGCCATGACGGGAACTCCTCAAAGCCACTTTTTAATGTGGTCTAAACATGGACAAAAACAAGGTCATTGTGTGACCCACAAGATACCAGATGTCCCCCTCTTTTGGTTAAACTGAGTGACTGCTACTTCTCTACCAATTTTAGCTTTCCTTTCCTTTCTTTCTTTCTTTCTTTCTCTCTCGCTCTCTCGCTCTGTCCCCCCCCCACACTTCTCTCTTTCTCTCTTGTCTTTTTAGGGCTGCACCTGCAGCATATGGAGGTTCCCAGGCTAGGCTACAGCTGCCCAGCCTACACCACAGCCACAGCAACTCAGGATCCAAGCGGAGACCCCCGTCTCTCAGGATGGATGTTGCTCAGATGGATGTTAGGGTCTGTCTCCTCTCAGCCCTTATTCATACCCAGGACTACCAGTTCACACCCAGTACACATGGGTTTTGGAGCCTAGTGGACCCTATTTCGGAGCCTAGAACTCCCAAGTCCTGGTTGGATGGTAGGGGGATCTAGCTTTTTGGATCATCTTTCTAAACCTCAACTCGATGAGGTTTTTTGTTTGTTTGTTTTGTATTTTTGCCTTTTCTAGGGCTTCTCCCCTGGCATATGGAGGTTCCCAGGCTAGGGGTCCAATCGGAGCTGCAGCCACTGGCCTGTGCCAGAGCCACAGCAACATGGGATCTGAGCCGTGTTTGCGACCTACACCACAGCTCACAGCCGTGCCGGATCCTTAACCCACTGAGCGAGGCCAGGGATCGAACCCGCAACCTCATGGTTCCTAGTTGGATTCATTAGCCACTGCGCCACAACGGGAACTCCTCGATGAGGTTTTACAAGATCCTTCTGAATCAGCAGGACAACATACAGTCCGCATACCTACACTCCCCTGATTTCAGCCCTTTCCCCCTAATCACACCTTCACTTCTGAAAGCAGAATGCAAGGGGCATGGGAGGGACTCAATCCAGGTAAATGCCATCTCTGGCCAGGGGCCAGTATGGGTCTGAGCCTGCCTCAGTTGTAATGTAGGAGCAATGTGCATATGTCATTTACCATACATGTGTGCTAGGTTCAAGAAAGAGCAAACGCTCTCCAGAAATTGCATCTCCATCTCTATGAAACCCACAATTTTACTTCAGGGGTTCTCTTGAGAACAGACGTAATAGGCTGTATACCATGGGGCAAGGGTGCACGGTGAGAAAAAGAACAACATTGTTCCTCTTATGAAAACTGTAAATCTGCTTATAAGAGAGACAGGTTCATGCAGTCATGCAAGAGGCAGGTTCTGAGCTCCAGAGAAAGGCTTTGGGGGAGGGTGCAGAGGCTCCATGAATCAAAGAAGCCGTCAAAGAAATTTAACAGATAGTTTGAACTAAATGAGAGTGAAAAGAAAACGCCAAATTTGCGGATGCAGCAAAGCAGTGCTTACAGAGAAGGAAGTTTAAAAGGCCTCTGGGGGAGTTCCTGTTGTGGTGGCTCAGTGGAAATGAACCTGACTAGTATCCATGAGGGTGTGGGTTCAATCGCTGGCCTCGATCAGCAGGTTAAGGATCCAGCGTTGCCAGGAGCTGTGGTGTAGTTTGCAGACATGGCTCGGATCTCACGTTGCTGTGGCTGTGGTGTAGGCTGGCGGCTGCAGCTCCAATTCGACCCCTAGCCTGGGAACTTCCATATGCCACAAGTGAAACCCTAAAAAGCAAAAGAAGGGGGGGATCATTTTGGTTTCTGCCTTGCTCTTTCTTGAATCATGTGCTCTAGAGGAAGCCAACCACCGTGGGAGGATGCTCAAGCAGCCTCTTGGGAAGATACATGTACCACAGAACTGAGACAGCCCAGCCAAAAGCCAGTACTGACTCATCAGCCGTGGGAGCGATCCAACTTGGAAGTGGAGCTTCCGGCCCCACTCCAGCCTTCAGATGATTGCAAACCAAGAGACCCAAAGCCAGAACCATGCCACTAAGCTGCTTCTGAGTTCCTGCCTTTCCAAAACTGTGTGAGATAATGAATGCTTACCATTGGTTTATGCTGCTAAATTTGGGGGTAACATGTGGTGTTTCCGAGCCATTTGAGAGTCTCTGTCTGGAGTTCCCACTGTGGCACAGTGGGATTGTGGTGTCTCTGGAGCGCTGGGACTCAAGCACAGTGGGTTAAAGATCTGGTGTTGCGGAGTTCCCGTCGTGGCGCAGTGGTTAACAAATCCGACTAGGAACCATGAGGTTGCGAGTTTGGTCCCTGCCCTTGCTCAGTGGGTTAATGATCCGGCGTTGCCGTGAGCTGTGGTGTAGGCCACAGAGGCAGCTTGGATCGGTCTGGTGTTGCTGTGGCTGTGGTGTAGGCTGGCAGCTGTAACTCCGATTAGACTCCTAGCCTGGGAACCTCCATATGCTGCAGGTGTGGCCCTAAAAAGACAAAAGATGAAAAAAAATCTATGTCCAAAATTATGGGAATTCTGGGCTCTTCTTCTGTTCATGCCTAGAATGTGATCATAGCTGTTAACATGCCCTTTCATCCCAGGGCATGAGGGCGTTGAGGTGCTCAGGAGTCTGCATCTCAAGTGTCACAGCCATGGATTCTTTGCAGGACTGTGCACAGGTTTTGTTTGTTCTTTGAGGCAGATGGATTTTTTTTTTGTCTTTTTGCCTTTTCTAGGGCCGCTTCTGCGGCATATGGAGGTTCCCAGGCTAGGGGTCGAATCAGAGCCGTAGCCACTGGCCTACACCAGAGCCACAGCAACTCGGGATCCGAGCCGCGTCTGCAACCTACACCACAGCTCACAGCAACACTGGATCCTTAACCCACTGAGCGAGGCCAGGGATGGAACCCGCAACCTCATGGTTCCTAGTCAGATTCGTTAACCACTGTGCCATGACGGGAACTCCCGAGGCAGATGGATTTTTAAGTTCTAGAAAGCGACATCACCGAGGTGATGGAGTCCGCATCCAGGGCATTGGGTGTCAGAGCAGTTTGGGCCACTACTTTGCTGGATAGGAAGTCTCTGTGGTGTAGGAGAGTCCATTCCAGATGTTGATAATGCTGATATCAAGGGCGGGGGGAATCCACGTCTCAGGGTTTCTGCTCTCTAAACTCTTTAAGGGTGTTGTAAGATTCCTGTGGTGTTTATAGATTAAGGTCCCAAGCGTGTGGGGTCCCTGACATGCCTGTGGCTGTATGTTGCAATATACAAGGTCTCTGTGCATGGGTGTAGGTACCAGGGCAGGGGGTCCCTGAGCTCTTTGAGTGTGTGTCTGAGATTATGAGGTCTCTCTGACCTTGGGTGTTTGGGTGTTTTTTTCCCAGGATGAGAGCTCTGATCTCCTTGTGAGCGTGTGTGCCTATGTGCGAGCTCTCTGATCTGTTTGAAGTACATGTCCTAAGATATGAGGTCTCTGAGCTCTTGATGGGTGTATTTACCTGATCATTATATTCTTTTGTTTTGTGTTTAGGGCCACACCCGCGGCATATGGAGGTTCCCAGTCTAGGGGTTGAATTGGAGCTGTAGCCACCAGCCTACGCCACAGCAACGCAGGATCCGTGCCGCGTCTGTGACCTACACCACAGCTCATGGCAATGCTGGATCTTTAACCCACTGAGCGAGGCCAGGGATCGAACCCACGTCCTTATAGATGCTAGTCACGTTCGTTAAAGGCTGAGCCAGGACAGGAACTCCATGATACTTTTGTCTTTGTATGTCCCAGGGAATGAGGTCTCTGATCAGTGGGGTTTTTTTTGGGGGGGGGTTGTATAATTCGAGGTTCTCAAATATGTTTGTAGCTGTATGACCTGTGACACAGGTCGCTGATCTCTTTGGGTGTGTATCTGCCATGGTGTGAAGTCGCTGAGCTCTTTGTCGTTACATATCCCAAGGTGGGAGATCTCTGAAGTGTTGGGTGGTTTATTTCCCAGAACATCAGGTCTCCGATCTTTTTTTTTTGCCATTTCTTGGGCCGTTCCCGTGGCATAAAGAGGTTCCCAGGCTAGGGGTCGAATCGGAGCTATAGCTGCCAGCCTGCGCCACAGCCACAGCAACGCATTATCTGAGCCGTGTCTGCAACCTACACCGGATCCTCAACCCACTGAGCAAGGCCAGGGATCGAACCTGCAACCTCATGGTTCCTAGTTGGATTCGTTAACCACTGTGCCACGACGGGAACTCCTGTTTTTGTTTTTTCTGATCTGTTTGTTGCTGTAGACTAGTATGCAAGTCTGTCTTCACTGGTGTATATCAAGGTCTGTTTGTGGGTGTATTGCCCAGGGTGTGAGGTCATTGATCTGTTGCTGGGTGTCTTAGAGTCAGAAGTCCCTGATCTGTTTTCCTGCATAAGTTTCTGTAGGGAAGGTCTCTGATCTTTTCCGAACGTGTAGCAAGAGTTTGAGGTCTTTGGGAGTTCCCATAGTGGTTCAGTGGAAACGAATCTGACTAGCATCCATGAGGACGCGAGTTCGATCCCTGCCCTCGCTCAGGGGGTTTAAGGATCTGGCGTTGGCATGAGCTGCGGTGTCGGTCGCAGATGCGGCTCGGATCCTGCAGCGTTGCTGTGTCTCTGGCCTAGGCTGGTGGCTACAGCTCCAATTGGACCCCTAGCCTGGGAACCTCCATATGCCATGGGTACAGCCCTACAAAAAAAAAAAAAAAAAAAAACGTTTGCGGTTTTTCATCTCTTTATTGTTATAATTCCCAAGGGTGCTGACTTTCGGCTTAGTGGCTTTATGTCTGGAATTAGGTATTTGGATTTTTTTTTTGTCTTTTTGTCTTTTTGATATTTCTTGGGCCGCTCCCACGGCATATGGAGGTTCCCAGGCTAGGGATCGAATCGGAGCTGTAGCCACCGGACTACACCACAGCCACAGCAGCAGCAACACGGGATCCGAACCTTGTCTGCGACTTACACCACAGCTCACGGCAACGCCGGACCCTTGACCCGCTGAGCAAGGCCAGGGACCGAACCCACAACCTCATGGTTCCTAGTCGGATTCGTTAACCACTGCGCCACGACGGGAACTCCTGGAATTAGGTATTTGGATTGTTTGTGCAGTGTTGCAGGATGTGCGGTCTCCTATCTCTTTGTATGTGTGTCGGTCGCAGGTGTGAGCTTCTGTGGTATATTCACAAGAAGAGGAGGTCTCAGATATGTCTATGGATGTCTGTCCCAGAATATCAGGTGACTGATTTGTGCATGTAGCTTCCAGAAATTGTGGCCGGTGATCTGCTCGTCACTATAATTACCAGTTGTGTGAGGTGTCTTTCATGGGGGTATGCCGAGAAAGTAAGGTCTCTGATGTGTTTGTGGGTTGTATGAACCCAGTTGTAAAGTTTCGTTTTGTTTGTGGGTGTATGTCTCAGTGTGTGAGGCCAGTGAGCTCTTTGGGGCAATAGGTCCCATGGTGTGAGGTCTCTGATCAGTTTGGGGGATTATTTACTGGTTTATGACCTTTCTAGGGTTATGACCTGTTTTTGAACCATACCCATGGTGCCAGACCAGGGATCAAACCTGAGCTTCCACAGCAACCCGAGCCACTGCAGTGGGATTTTTTTTTTTTTTTTTTTGGTCTTTTCAGGGTTGCACCTGTGGCATATGGAGGTTCCCAGGCTAGGGGGCAAATTGGAGCTGCAGCTGCCGACACCACAGCCACAGCAATGCCAGATCCTTAACCCACTTGAGCGAGGCCAGGGATCAAACCCGCATCCTTGTGCATACTAGTCAGATTCTTAACCCACTGAGCCACAACGGGAACTCCTGCAGTGGGATTCTCAATCCACGGCACCACTGTGGGAAGTCCTCGGATGTATTTCTGCTGATAATGAACTTTCTGCTTTCTTTGGTTTTACTTCTACCAGAATAGGAAGTCTCTAACCTATTTAGTTATGAACTTCCAGGATGTGAGGTTTCAAAGGACTCATTGTGTATGTCCCTTGGCTTGAGTCCTCTGATCTCTTGTGAGTACCTGTCCTGCGCTCTGAGCTCTCTGATCTCTTTGTGGTCTGTGAAACAAGATAATTGTTCTGTGATCTGTTTCTGGCTCTTTTTCCTAATGTGTCTGGTCTCAGACTTGCCCGTGGGTGTACACTGTAGGACTGAAGGTGTCTGACCTACTTGTGGGGGTCTCTGATTGCATGTGGTCTCCGATGTTTTCTCGAGTATATCCCATGATGTGCGTCTCCTGACCTGCTTGTTGGTATATTTCTCAGAGGGTGAGGTCTCTGATTTCTCTGAAGGCACAAGCTGCAGGCTTTGAGGTCTATGGTCTCTTTGTGGTTACATGTCCAGGTTGTGAGGTCTCTAATCTGTTTGTTGTGGTGTATCCCAGGATGTGAGCTCTTTGATGTGTGTGTGTGTGTGTGTGTGTTTGAATGTGTATCTAATAGTGTGAAGATTCGGATCTGTTTTCCGGTAAATGAACCAGATTAAAAGGACTTTGATGTGTTTGAGGGTGTTTTTTCAGGACGTGAGCTCTCTGATCTGTTTCTGAACATGGGTCCTAGCATGGTGGCAATGCCCAATCCTTAACCCACGGTGCCAGGCTGGGGTTCAAACCTGTGTCCCAGCGCTCCAGAGACGCTGCCAATCCCATTGCACCACAGTGGGAACACCAAGATCTCAGAGGTCTTTGCGGATGTACGTCCTAGGAGTGAGTTCCCTGAGCTGTTGGGGGGTACACGTCTGAGGGTGTTAGATATCTGATGCTTTTGGTGTTAACTGAAAGCACGTGAGATTTCTTATATATATATATATATATATTTTGCTTTAGTGTTTTAGGGCTGCACCGTGGCATTTGGAGGTTCCCAGGCTAGGGGTCTAATCAGAGCTACAGCTGCCAGTCACAGCCACAGCCACAGTAACGCCACATCCGAGCCACGTCTGCAACCTACACCACAGCTCACGGCAACACCGGAGATCCTTAACCCACTGAGCAAGGGCAGGGGTCGAACCTGCAACCTCATGGTTCCTAGTAGGATTTGTCTCTGCTGCACCACGACAGGAACTCTCGAGATTTCTGATCCGGATGCTCAATCTTATAACAGGGTGAGAGGTTTATTGTGTGTTCAAGTATTTCTGTTCAATGTATGAGATTTCTGAGCTCTTTGTGGGTGTATGTCTCGGGGTTGAGGCCTCTGATCTGTCTGCAGGTATGTGTCCCATCTCCGTGGGCATATGCCCCAGGAGGTCAAGTGTCTTTAATTACTCTGGGAGTATTTCCCAGGATAGGAGGTCTCTAGCATGCTGTGGGTTCTGACTGCTGTGTTTTTTTTCTTTTTCTTTTTCTTTTAGGACCGCACCTGCAGCATATGGAAGTTCCCAGGCTAGGGGTCGAATTGGAGATATAGCTGCCGGCCTACACCACAGCCACAGCCACGGGGGATCTGAGCCGCATCTGCAGCATATGGAAGTTCCCAGGCTAGGGGTCGAATTGGAGATATAGCTGCCGGCCTACACCACAGCCACAGCCACAGCCACGGGGGATCTGAGCCGCATCTGCAACCTACACCACAGCTCACAGCAACACTAGATCCTTAACCCACTGAGCGAGGCCAGGGATCGATCCTGCGTCCTTGTGGACACTAGTCAGGTTCCTTTCCGCTGAGCCGCGATGGGAACTCCTGACTGCCGGGTTTGCGGTCTCTCAGCCATTTTTGGTTGTACTTCACGGATGAAGGCTCCGATTCGTTGGTGTGCCTATCACAGTATGCGAAGATGTTTTTTGTTTTTGCTCTGTCTCTTTTTCTTGTTAGTCAAGAGGGCGAGGTCTCTCTCTTTGTGGGTATGTGTCTCAATTTGTGAGGCCTCAGACCTGTTTGTGCGTGTATGTCCCACAGTGTATGTCTCTCTGTTCTCTTCAGGTCTGTGAGTCTGATCACTTTCTAGATGCATGACTCCGGAGGAGGGATGTGAGCTATTTCCGGTGTATGTTCCAGGATTTTAGGCCTCTGAGCTTTTGGGGGGAGTGTGTTTTGTGATGTGAGGTCTCTGATTGTTTGTGCTTATCTCTCTGCTCTGCCAGCCTAAGGCCTCCTAAAGATGCCCACATCTTAATCCTTGGAAACTGAAGATGTGACCTTATATATTAAAAAGTACTTGGGGAGTTCCCGTTGCGGCTCAGTGGTTAATGAATCTGACTAGAAACCATGAGGTTGCAGGTTTGATCCCTGGCCTTGCTCAGTGGGTTAAGGATCTGGCGTTGCCGTGAGCTGTGGTGTAGGTTGCAGACGCAGCTTGGATCCCGCGTTGCTGTGGCTGTGGTGTAGGCCCGTGGCTACAGCTCCAATTCGACCCCTAGCCTGGGAACCTCCATATGCTACGGGAGCGGCCCAAGAAATGGTAAAAAGACAAAAAAAAAAAAATCTGGCAAAAAAAAAAAAAGTACTTGGGAGTTCCCATTGGGGCTCAGCAGGAATGAACCCGACTGGTATCCATGAAGACACGTGTTCAATCCCTGGCCTCGCTCAGGGAGTCGAGGATCCGGTGTTGCCATGAGCTGTGGTGTAGGTTGCAGATGTGGCTCGGATCTGGCATTGTTGTGGCTGAAGTGTAGGCTGGCAGCTGCGGCTCCAATTCGACCCCTAGCCTGGGAACTTACCTATACCTCGTGAGCGGCCCTAAAAAGACAACAACAATGACAAAATAAAAGGTACTTGGCAGATGTGACTACATTAACATCTTGATGTGGGGAGATTTTTCTTAGGTTTTCTCGGTGGATCCAGTGTCATCACAAAGGCCCTGATATGAGGGGGACAGGACAGTTATTGTCAGGAATGCAAAGTAATGACACGAACCAGATCAGAGACAGTGACCTGATGGCGGAGATGTTGGTAGGTGTGTGTCCCAGCTTGTGAACTCCTTGAACTGTTGATGGGAGTATGTCCTAGGATGTGACATTTCTAATTGTTTGTATATATGTCTGTAGTCGGACAAACAACAGGTCCCAGCAAAGAGCATATGACCAGGGAACCCTAGTTGGGAGGAGGTGTGACAAAGAAACCAGAAATCAAAGAGATTTCTGGAGTTTCCGTCATGGCTCAGCGGAAACGAATCCAAGTAGAAACCATGAAGTTTCAGGTTTGATCCCTGGCCCCGTTCAGTGGGTTAAGGATCCAGTGTTGCTGTGAGCTGTGGTGTAGGTCACAGATGCAGCTCGGATCCTGTGTTGCTGTGGCTGTGGCGTAGGTTGGCAGCTGTAGCTCCGATTCGACCCCTAAGCCTGGGAACCTCCATATGCTGCAGGTGCAGCCCTAAAATGACAAAAGAAAAAAAAGCAAAAGAGATTTCTTTATTATTATTTTTTATTTTTATGGCCGCACCTGCAGCAAATGGGGTAGAATTGAAGCTGCAGCTTGCTAGCCTGTGTCACAGCCACAGAAAAGTGGGATCCAAGCCACATCTGCAACCTACACTTCTGCTTGTGGCAGCAACACTGGGTCCTTAACCCACTGAGCGAGGCTGGGGATGAAACCCAAATCCTCACAGAGACTATGTCAGGTCCTTAACCCACTGAGCCACAGTGGGAACTCTGAGAACGGAGAGATTTGGATGTGAAGCGCTTAGGGCTTTATAGATGTAGGAAGGGTCCACGGACCAAGAATGCAGGCAGCTCCAGAAACTGGAAAAGTCAAGAAAATGGATTCTCCATGGAGTCTCCAGAAGGAAGACAGCTCTGTTTACACCTGATGTTGTATTGTAAGACCTATTTTCAGGAGTTCCCATTGTGGCTCAGTGGAAACGAATCTGATTAGGAACCATGAGGTTGCGGGTTCGATTCCTGGCCTCACTCAGTGGGTTAAGGATCTGGCTTTGCCGTGAGCTGTGGTGTAGGTCTCAGACGCAGCTCAGATCCTGCAGATCCAGGGTTGCTGTGGCTGTGGTGTAGGCGGCAGCTGTAGCTCTGATTCAACCCCTAGCCTGGGAACCTCCATATGCCATGGGTGCGGCCCTAAAAAGACAAAAGACACACATACACACACAAAAAAAGACCCATTTTCAGGTTTCTGAGCCACACGAATATAATATAATGTAGAAATACGTGTTTTTCATGACACTAAGATTGTGGTGATTTGTTAGAACAGCAATAAGAAACGAAACACAAGAGTTCTCGCTGTGGCACAGCAGGTTAAGGATCCAATGTTGTCTCTGCCGTGGCTCGAGTTCAATCCCTGGCCTGACACAGTGGGTTAAGGATCCAGCACTGCCACAGCTGTGGTGTAGGTCACAGCTGTGGCTCCAATACAGTCCCTGGCCTGGGAACACTTATGTGCTGTGGGTGTGGTAAAAAAGAAAGAAATGAAATACAGTGTCCTGGGGAGTTCCCCTTGTGGCTCAGTGGTAATGGACCCAACTAATATCCATGAGGATACAGGTTCGATCCCTGGCCTCGCTTAGTGGGTTGAGGATCTGGCATTGCCATGAATGAACTGTGGTGTAGGCTGCAGACGCAGCTCACATCTGGCATTGCTGTGGCTGTGGTGTACGCCGGGAGCTGTAGCTCTGATTCGACCCCTAGCCTGGGAACTTCCATATGCCATAGGCGTAGCCCTAAAAAGAAAAAAAAAGAAAAAGAAATACAACGTCCCGGGTTGGGCTGTCTCTATCTGGCTGTCTGTCCATCTGAGGACGTGAACCCCACTGTGTTTGTGAGTGCATGTCTCTGATGGCGGCAGTCTCTGATCTGAGTGTGGGCGTGTGAACCAGGGGCGAGACGTCTCTGTTTGAGAGTGTGTGTCCCTCTAAAATCGTGGGCTCTGAGGTTTTCGTGGGTGTCTGTCTCAGGACCTGTGGGCTCTGGCTTGTCTGTGAGTCCACAGGTTCTGGGACATGAAGTCAGTCCACTGATGTTGTGTGTTTGTCTGGGAGACCTCTGAGGTGTGTGTGAGTTATGTCTAGGTTGGTAAGTCTTGGATGTTTCACAGGCTTTTTTTTTTTTTTTGGTTTTTTAGGGCGCACCCACGGCATATGGAGGTTCCCAGGCTAGGGGTCCAATCGGAGCTGTAGCCACCGGCCTTTGCCGCAGCCACAGCAATGCGGGATCTGAGCCGCATCTGTGACCCACACCACAGCTCCCGGCAATGCCAGATCCTTAACCCACTGAGCGAGGCCAGAGAATAGAACCTGTGTCCTCATGGATGCCAGTCAGATTCATTTCTGCTGAGCCACGATGGGAACTCCTAGGTGTGAGGTGTGAAGCTCATTATGAATGTATTTCACATGGCTTGAGGTCTCTGATCTTTTGGTGGGTCTGAGTCCCAAGATAGGAGCCCTCTAAACTCTTTGTGGGTACTTTGTGAAGAAGTCAGGTGTAGCGTCAGCTTCAAGGCATGTTTCCTAGAATGTGAGATCCCTTCCTTGTGTGTGGGTGGGTGTTGCCAGACTCGAGATCTCTGATCTCTTTGCAGGGTATGTTTCAGGGTGCGAGGTCTTTCTTCTGCGTGTGGGTACATTTCTCAGATGAGGTCTCTCTTCTGTTTTTGCTTTTCTGTCACATGATTTGAATTTCTGATCTCTCTGTGTATGTTTGTCCAAGAAGCGAGGGGTCTTCCGTTTGGGGTTATATGTCCCCATTTGTGAGGCCCCAACCCTGTTTGTGGGCGGATGACACAGAACGTGTGCCTCACTTCTTTTTTTGGATGTACAGCCAAGGGTGGGAGGCTCTCCAATGTCTTTGGGATTGTAGGGCACAGAATGTGAGGTCTGTGAGCTGCTTGTGGCTATACATCTCAGGATGGGATTTTTTTTTTTTTGTCATTTTGCCTTTTCTAGGGCCACTTCCACAGCATGTGGAGGTTCCCAGGCTAGGGGTCCAATCGGAGCTGTAGCCGCCGGCCTACACCAGAGCCACAGCAACGCCAGATCCGAGCCGCGTCTGTGACCTACACTACAGCTCATGGCAACGCCGGATCCTTAACCCACTGAGCGAGGCCAGGGACCGAACCCGCAACCTCATGGTTCTTAGTCGGATTCTTTAACCACTGCGCCACGACGGGAACTCCAGGATGGGATGTTTTTAATTGCTTGGGGTGGTATAGCTGGGGTTGGTGGAATAAAAGTCTCCAAAAAATATCCATGTCCTAATCTCTAGGAGAAGTTAAAAAGGCCTTTGTAAGAGTTCCGCCGTGGCTCAGTGGAAACAAACCTGATTCGCATCCATGAGGATGTAGGTTCGATCCCTGGCCTCGCTCAGTGGGTGAAGGATCCGGCATTGCTGTGAGCTGTGGTGTAGGCCACAGACATAGCTCGGATCTGGGGTGCCTGTGGCTGTAGTGTAGGCCGGCAGCTATAGCGCTGATTCGACCCCTAGCCCAGGAACCTCTACATACCGCAGGTGCAGCCCTAAAAAGAGAAAAAGAAAAAGAAAAAAGAATGTATACATATGGGTAGGACTCAGTCACTTTGCTGTACAACAGGAATTGACATAACATTGTAAATCAAAACTATACTTTAAAAAAAGAAGTCCTTTGTAGATGCGATTGGAGTTCCCTGGTGGCTCAGTAGGTTAAGGATCTGGTTTGTCACTGCTATGGCTTGGGTTGCTGCTGTGGCGCAGGTCCAGCCCCTGGCCCTGGAAGTTCCACAGAGTTCCCATCATGGCTCAGGGGTTAACGAATCTGACTAGGAACCATTGAGGTTGTGGGTTCGATCCCTGACCTCGCTCAGTGGGTGAAGGATCCGGCGTTGCCGTGAGCTGTGGTGTAGGTCGCAGACACAGCTTGGATCTGGCGTTGCTGTGGCTGTGGTGTAGGCCGGTGGCTGCATCTCCGATTAGACCACTAGACTGGGAACCTCCATATGCCGTGGGTGTGCCCCTGCCAAGACAAAAAAAAAAAAAAAAAAGAAACTGGAAAAGGCAAACATTTTCTTCCCTTGAGCCTCTAGGAGCAACGCAGCTCTGCCAACAACTTGAGATTAGCCCTTTAAAACCCAGTTTTGGCTTCTGACCTGTGGAAAAGTAAGAGAATACATTTGTGTTGTTTTATGACACTGAGATTGTGCTTTGTTACGGCGGTGATGGGAAATGAGCATGGTGGCCTGGGCTGTGATGCCCCTATCTGGCCATTGGTGCCCATCCCGAGATGTGAACACCGCAATGTATGAGTGTGTGCCTGCTGGTGGGGGTCTCCCATCTACGTGTGGGTGTATGGACCCTGTTGAGAGGTCTTTGAATGTTTGGGTGGGCGGGTGTCCTAGAGCTCGTCGTCTTCTAGCTGTTTGTGGGGCTCTGTCCCCACACATTTTCTGTGCGTGTCCCAGGATGCGAGGTGTTTGAGTGGACTGGGGGCATTCTAGTATGTGCATTCTACTATGTGAGGTCTTTGATCTGTTTGGGGGATACAGGAGGTTTCTTTCTTTTTCTTTCTTTTGCTTTTTGGGCTGTACCCGCAGCCTATGGAGGTTCCCAGGCTAGGGGTCAAATCAGAGCTGCAGCTGCCAGCCTACACCACAGCCACTGCCACACCAGATCCGAGCCACATCTGCAAGTGACCCACACCGCAGCTCATGGCAACGCCGGATCCCCAACCCACTGATCGAGGCCAGGGATCAAACCCGAATCCTTATGGATACTAGCTGGATTCATTTCCACTGTGCCACGAAGGGACCTCCTAGGTTTCTGATTGGTTTGATCATATACCAGGATGTTAGGTCTCTGATTTATTTCGGTGTGTATGTCCAGGCTGTGTGGGGTTTCTGAGCTCTTTGTGGCTGTGGGTCCCTTGACTTGAGGCCTCTGATCTGTTCGCTGGTGAATGTCTTAGTACGTGAGCTGTCTGATCTGTTAATGGATCTGTGTTGCAAGATGTCAGGTCTCTGATCTGTTTCTGGTGTCATCTTCACCCGCAAGGGCTCTGACTTGATTGTCGTTGTGCGTTGCAGGATTTGAGATCGCTGACCTACGTGTAGGTCTCAGGTGCCTCTGGGCTTCGCATTGTTTGTGGAATATATCCCAGGATGTGGACTTCCTGGTTGGTTTGTGATAGAGGACCCAGGGCTTGGGGTTTCCGATCTGTTTGTGGGTATATGTTGCAGAGTTTGAAGTCTGTGGGGGTTTTATGGCTTCACGTGCAGTGTGTGAGGTCTCGAATCTGTTCGTGGATGCTTATCCCAGGATTTCAGCTCCCTGATCTACTGGACGGAGTATGTCCCATGGTGCGAGGCCTCTGAACTGTTTGTGTTTGAGGTCTCCGATCTGTTTGTGACTCCACTTCCAGGTTGTGATGTCTGGAGTCTCTTTGTTGGCATGTGTCTCAAGATGTGACTGCCCTCATGTGTTTGTGGGTAGCATCTGATGGTGTCAACTATCTGATGTCTTCACTGGCCAGTGAACCAGAGTGGGAAGTTTCTTTTTCTTTTTTTGTCTTTTGTCTTTTTAGGACCATGCCACTGCATATGGCAGTCCCCAGGATAGGGGTCCAATCGGAGCTGCAGCCATCGGCCTACGCCAGAGCCACAGCAACGCGGGATCCAAGCCGCATCAGTGACCAACCCCACAGCTCACGGTAACGCCGGATCCTTCACCCACTGAGCGAGGCCAGGGATCGAACCCCGCAACCTCATGGTTCCTAGTCCGATTCGTTTCCTCTGCGCCACGATGGGAACTCCAGAGTGGGAAGTTTCTGATCTGCGTGAGGAGGTTCTCCTGAGGTCTGGGTTCTCTGGTCCATGTACTTTCGACCCACCTCAGGGAGTGTTCGGTCTCTGAACTCTCTGTGGGTGTTCACCCCAAGGATGTGCATTCCCAGTTGTCAGATCTCTGGGGTTTAGGGAGGATACTTCCAAGCTCCCGAGATTTCTGCTCTGGTTGCTGATACATGTGTGTATCTGCGTCTGTGTATTCGTATCTTTGTCTGGATCTATATATTTATCTGATCTGAAGGTGTCTATGTTCAGGCTGTGAGGTTAATGAATTCTCAGGGCGTCCTTTCCCTTTGTTTGAAACCTCTGACCTGTTTGGAAAGATGTCCCGCAATATAAGCTCTCTGATTTTTTTTTTTTTTTTGGGCCCCCCTCTGGCATATGGAGTTCCCGGGCCAGGGATCAGATCCAAGCCGCAGGTGCAAGCTGGGTCTGGCCGGGGGGTGGAATCTGCATCCTGGCATTGCAGAGACACTTGTCGATCCTGTTATGCCACAGCTGAACTCCTTTCTGACCTTTTAAGGCGGGGGGGTGTTGGAAGATCTCAAGTCTATGATTGGTCTCCAGGTCGTCTTCTGTCCTAGCCTGTGAGGTCTCTGACTTGATGGTGGGTATGTGTTGCAGGATTTGAGGTCTCCGACTTGTTTGTGGGAATCTAGCTCAGGTAGTGAGGGCTCTGATCTGTTCGTGGATGTTTGTTTGGAGTTTCATGTTGCAAGATTTTTTTTTTTTGTCTTTTGTCTTTTGTCTTTTTTGTTGTTGTTGTTGTTGCTATTTCTTGGGCCGCTCCCGCGGCATATGGAGGTTCCCAGGCCAGGGGTTGAATTGGAGCTGTAGCCACCGGCTACGCCAGAGCCACAGCAACACGGGATCCAAGCCGTGTCTGCAACCTACGCCACAGCTCATGGCAACGCCGGATCCTTAACCCACGGAGCAAGGGCAGGGACCGAACCCGCAACCTCATGGTTCCTAGTCGGATTCGTTAACCACTGCGCCACGACGGGAACTCCGATTTTTTTTTTTTTTTTTTTTAATCTCCTCCGCAGACTGCGGAAGTTCCCAGGCCAGGGAACCCGAGCCACAGCAGTGACACCATCAGATCTTTTCACCTCTAGGCCATCAGGGAACTCGATATTGCATGATTTGAGAGCTGTGATTGCTTTCATTTTTAAAATTTATTTTATTTTATGTTTTGTTTTTTTTTTAGGGCCACACCTATGGCATATGGAAGTTCCAAGGCTAGGGACTGAATTGGAGCTGCAGCTGCTGGCCTATGCCACAGTCACAGCCATGCCAGATCCTGAACCCAATGAGTGAGGCCAGGGATGGAACCTACATCCTCATGGATACTAGTCGGGTTCGTAACCCACTTAGCCATGATGGGAACTCTGAGTGGTCTCTTTTTTGAAAAAAATAATTCAATGAATTTTATTATATTTATAGTTGAATGACCATGATGTGATCTCTTTTTGGCGGTATTTCTCGCATAAGCTCTCTGATCTGTTTGTGAGTGTTTATCAGTGTGTGAGTGCCCTATCTCTTTGTGTGGGTTCATCAAGGGTGTGAGGTCCATTCAGTCTGCTGCTACATGTCCAAGTTTGTGGATTATGACCCGTTTGTGGGTTTATGTCTAAGAAGATGTTTCTGTCTGCAATTTGTGTCTGTGTGTCTCCCAGCTGGTGAGTTTAATGCCAAGTAATTGAGGACTCTGAGCATTTGGTGGGGGGGTAGGTGTTCTTTTTTTTTTTTTTTTTTGTCTTTTTAGGGCTGCACCCCGGGCATATGGAAGTTCCCAGGCTAGGGGTTGAATCAGAGCTGCAGCTGCAGCCACAGCTCACAGCAATGCCAGATCCTTAACCCACTGAGTGAAGCCAGGGATTGAACCCACAACCTCATGGTTCCTAACCACTGAGCCACAATGGGAACTCTGTAGGTGTTCTTTTTTTGTTTGTTTGTTTTGATTTTTTCCATTATAGCTGGTTTAGAGTGCTCTGTCAATTTTCTACTGTACAGCAAGGTGACCCAGTCACACATACATGTATACATTCTTTTTTCTCACATTATCAGGCTCCATCACAAGTGACCAGATAGAGTTCCCAGTGCTACACAGCAGGATCTCATGGCTTATCCATTCCAAAGGCAATAGTTTGCCTCTATGAACTCCAGAGTCCCAGTCCATCCCACTCCCTCCCTCTCCCCCTTGGCAACCACCAGTCTGTTCTCAAAGTCCATGAGTTTCTCTTCTGTGGAGAGGTTCCTGTGTGCTATATATTAGATTCCACGTACAAGTGATATCATATGGTATTTGTCTTTCTCTTTCTGACTTACTCCACTTAGGATGAGAGTCTCTTGTTCCATCCATGTTGCTGCAAATGGCATGATTGTGGTTTTTTTTTTTTGTCAAATCTTTTTCTTTGCAGTTCTTAGCTAGCTGGGCATTCCACTGCACCACTGTTGATGTCATCTATGATGTCATGAGGGTGGCGGCCATCAACATTGCATCCCACAGACTGAGCAGTCCCCAGGATCTCTTTAATGGTTCCAGAAAGCTCTCTAGCTAAAGAGCGGTGCCGCATCTGTCGGGCAATGTCGACAATCTCATCAAAAGTGATGTTTCCACTGTGCTTAATGTTTTTCCGCTTCTTTCTGTCTCTTGGCGGCTCCTTTAGAGCTTTGATGATCAGGGCAGAGGCAGAAGGTACCACCTCGATCTGGGCTTGTCTGTTCTGAATGGTCAGTTTCGCTGTAATTCTCAGACCCTTCCAACCACCAGTTGCCTTGGCGATGTCATCACCAACCTTTTTTGGAGACAGACCCAAGGGACCGATCCTGGGGGCCAGGGCAGATGTAGCACTGACTTCTCCACTGGTGCATCTCAGGTACATGACTTTGATCTCGGCCTGGTGGAGGTGGCTGGTGTCGGATGAACCCAGATTCGGGACGACCGAAGAAAGTTGCACCTTGGCGTCCTCCCCATGTGTTCTTTTTTATGGCTGAGTAATATGTAGGTGTTCTCAAATGTGTGTCTCTCTGTTCTTTTTGGCTGTATGTTAGAGGGTGGGAGGTGTCTCATCTAATTGGAACTGTGAGACGCAGCGTGTGAGGTCTGTGAGCTGTTTGTGCATGTGTTTCTCTGGTGGCTGAAAAGCAGGCCCCCTAAGAGGTCCACTTGCTCATCCCTGGAACCTATGATTATGTTAATTTACCTGGAAAGGGGGGCTTTGCAGGTATGATTAAGTTAAGCATCCTGGGATTCCCTGGATCACCTGGGCCGGCCCCGTGTGATTGCAGGTGTCATGACATGGGGGAGGCATGAAGGCAAGAGTCGGAGAACGCTATGTAGCGACAGAAGCAGAGTCAGAAAAGGTGACTCACGACAGAAGCAGAGATCAAAGAGAGATGGAAAGATGAATACAGAGAGAGAGATTTGAAGATGAAACCCTGCTGACTTTGCAGACAGACAAGGGGGGTCACAAGCTAGGGAAAGGCAAGTGGCCAGTAGGAACTAGATTTTTTTTGTCTTTTTTTTTTTTAAGGGCGACACTCACAGCATCTGGAGGTTCCCAGACTAGGGGTCCAATCAGAGCTATAGCTGCTGGCCTACACCACAGCCACAGCAATGCAGGATCCGAGCCGCGTCAGTGACCTACACTGCAGCTCACGGCAACACCAGATCCTTAACCCACGGAGCAAGGCCAGGGATTGAACTCAAGTCCTCATGATACTAGTCAGGTTCGTTAACCACTGAGCCACAGCGGGAATTCCAGTAACTAGATTCTTCCTTAGGAACTCCAGAAGGAGGTCAGCTCTTGACTTTTACCCTGGGCCACTCCTTAGCCATCTTCTGATGCACAGAAATGTAAGAGAACAAATTTGTGTTTGTTTTATGGCAATAAGATTATGGTGGTTTGTTACAGCAGCAATTCCTGAGGAGATTAAAGGCCTGCGCTTTTAAGAAATGGAATAAGAAGTTCCAGCTGTGGCGCAGGGGGTTAGGGATCCAGCTTGTCTCTGTGGAGCCATAGGTTCTATCCCTGGCCCAGCACGGTGGGTTAAGGATCTGGTGGCAGCTGTGGCTAGGATTCGAACCTTGACTGGGGAACTTCCGTGTGCCATGGGTGCAGCCAAAAAAAGAAAAAAGAAATGGAATAAATGGGGCCTTCTTTTCAGAAAGAAAGAAAGGGGGAAGTTCTCATTATGGCTCATGAGGTTAACAACTTGACTAATCTCCATGAGGACACAGGTTCGATCCCTGGCCTTGCTCAGTGGGTTAAGGATCTGGCATTGCCGCGAGCGGTGGTGTAGGTTGCAGATGTGGCTCAGATCCTGCATTGCCGTGGCTGTGGTGTAGACCGGCAGCTGCAGCTCTGATTGGACCCCTACTCTGGGGACTGCCATATGCCCCAAGTGTGGCCCTAAAAAAAAAAAAAAAAAAAAAAAAAGAAGAAGAAGAAGAAGAAGAATGAAAGAATAAAAGAGAAAGAAAGGAGGGAGGGGAAAGAGAAATGATCACAGTGTCCCAAGCTGTCATGTCTCTCTCTGGCCTTCAGCGCACATCCCAGGCGTGAGCGCCACATTCTGTGAATGTGTGGGAGGTCTCTGATTTGTGCGCGGGTGTTGGAACCAAGATACGAGGTCTCCGATCGCTTTGATGGTGTGTGTCCCAGAATGTGCGGTCCCAGCCATTTGTGGGTGTATATCCTAGGAGAGGAGGTCTCTCTGATCCCTGGTCGGGTCCAGGTCCCAGGCTGTGAGTTCTCTGAACTGTTGGGGTGGAAGGATTCTGAGCCCTTTGCGGGGACATTTCCCTGCGCTTGAAACCCCTGCTCTGTTTCTGGGTTTATGTCCCAGGATGTGAGAAGGCTTCCCGATCGGTTCGTGTGTCTCAGTCTCGGGACGTGCCGTCGCTGGTATGTTTGCTGGTGAGTGAAGCCAGGTCTGTGTGCTGTGATGGGACTTCCCTCATCCGTGTGCGGCTACGTGTCCGATAGCACGAAGGGCCTGATCTTTTCACTGGGAAATGAACAAGGGTGTGGAGTCTTTGATGTGTTTGACGGGAGTCACCCACGACGTGAGCTCTCTGATCTCTTTCTCAATGCACGTCGTAGGATTTCAGGGCTCTGATGTTTTGGGCATGCGTGCCCCAGACTGGGAGGTCTCTGAGCTGTGGTGTATATGTGCGTGTGTATGTGTGTGTGTGTGTGTGTGTGTGTGTGTGTATATATATATATATATATATTCATTCCAGGTTGTCAGATGGCTGATGTTTTATGGGAATATTTTAAGCCTTTTTTTTTTTTCTTTTTTGGCTTTTTAGGGCCGCACCTATGGCATATAAAGTTCCCAGGCTAGGGGTTGAATCGGAGCTGCAGCTGCCAGCCTACACCACAGCTCACAGCAATGCCGGATCCTGAACCCACCGAGCGAGGCCAGGGATTGAACCCACATCCTCATGGATACTAGTCGGGTTCGTAAACACTGAGCCACAACGGGAACTCCATTTTAAACATTTTTTACTTGTTTGTTGGCATATATGCCACAAAGTGAAATTCTCATCTGTTAAGGTCTATTGATATCAATATCTAGATGGATAGATAGATATGGATAGATATATTCAGGATATGAGATTTCTTTTTTTTTTTTTTTTCTTTTGCTTCTTCGGGCTGCACCCAAGGCATATGGAGATTGCCAGGCTAGGGGTCGAATCAGAGCTACAGCTGCCAGCCTACACCACAGCCACAGCCACGCCAGATCTGAGCTGCGTCTGCAACCTACACCACAGCTCACAGCAATGCCGGATCCTTAACCCACTGAGCAAGGCCAGGGATCGAACCCGCAACCTCACGGTTCCTAGTCGGATTCGCTTCCGCCAAGCCACGACGGGAACTCCCCTGAGATATGAGCTTTCTGAGCTGGTGCTGGGTGTTTATTTCAGAATGTGAGGCCTCTGGTATTTTTTTTCTTTTTTGCCTGCCCCACAGCATAGAGAAGCTCCAAGGGCCAGGGTTCAGATCCGAGTCACGGTTGGGACCTACGCAGCCGCTGGGGCGATGCCAGATCCTTAACACATTGTGCCAGGCCAGGGATTGGACCTGCGTCCGGGTGCTGCAGAGACGCTGCCCATCCCCATTTCACCACGTGGGAACTCCAGGCCTCTGATCTCGTTGTAGGCACCTGTCCCAGGTTGCCAGCTCTCCCATGGGTGTGTTTCCATGCCCCTGGGGACTGTCGCTGGTTTCTGAGACGTGTTCTGTGGGTGTGCCTCCCAGGATCTGAGCTCTCTGATCTTGAGTCTGTGCGCCCCCAGGATTCCTGGTGTCTGTCTGTATCTGGGGATGTTAACCAGCACACAAGTCCACGTTGGTTGGCTGGTTCACATTGCAGAATTGGAGGTCTCTAGTGTGGCTTGGGTTATATTTCTCAGATCTGTTGGTGTGTGTGTGTCACACATGAGTGGGTCACCTCCTTGGGTGTGTTTGTAAAAAGGGTCTGTTCTTGGAGTTCCCATCATAGCGCAGTGGAAATGAATCCGACTAGGAACCATGAGGTTGCGGGTTCTATCTCTGGCCTCACTCAGTGGGTTAAGGATCTGGCATTGCCGTGAGCTGTGGTGTCAGTCGCAGACGCAGTTCAGATCCCACGTGGCTGTGGCTGTGGTGTAGGCCGGCGGCTACAGCTCTGATTGGATCCCTAGCCTGGGAACCTCCGTATGCCGTGGGCACAGACCTAAAAAGCAAAAAAAAAAAAAGGGGGGGGGGTCTGTTCTTTTTGGTGGCCTCTGAAGCACATGGAAGTTTCTGGGCCAGGGATGAAACCCACGCCACAGCAGTGACCCAAGCTGTGGCAGTGACAATGCCAGGTCCTCAACCAGCTGAGCCACAAGAGAACCCCATAAGGTCTATTCTATTTGGGGTTATATGTCCCAGTTTGTGAGGTCTCTGATATATGTGTGTGTCTCTGATGTGTGTGTGTGTGTGTGTGTGTGTGTGTGTGTGTGTGTGAGAGAGAGAGAGAGAGAGAAACAATATGTGGGCTTTTTTCTACTCTGGATGTCCCAGAGTCAGAGGTCTGATCTGTTAGGGGGTCCTAGCATGTGGCTCCCTGACCTCTTTGTGGGTGTCTATCGTAGCATGTCAGGTTTGGGAGGGGTGTCCCAGAGAGTGAGTTCTTTTATATCCTTGTGGATTTAACTCTTAGAGTGTGAGGACTCTTAGCGGTATTTGCTGAATGTTCCAGAATGTGCAGCTCTGTCATCTTTTGCACGTACGTCCCTGGGGTGGACGGTCTCTCACCTCTTTGGACTCTGATCTCCCTGGAAGTTCTCCGCGGGACTTCCGATGTTAATTCCCTGAGTGTTTCGTGGGCATATGTCCCAGGATGTGAGGTTTCCTTTCGTTTTTCTGCAGGTCTATTCTGTTTGGGCAAATAACGGACCATCCAATATGTCCTCACCCCATGCCTGGAACGTGTTGATATGTTGTTTTACCTGGAAAAGGGGACTTGGAAGGTATGTATTCATAAGCGTGCTGAGACTGGAGATGACCTAGGAGGCTCCAGTATAATCCTAATGGGCTTTGTGACTGAAAGAGGATCAGAGAAGATGGAGTGACTGTGTCTGGTGAGACAGGGAGGGCCATGTGAGGACAGCAGGAAAGTCACAAAAGACAATGTGCTGGCAGTTCCCATCGTGGTGCAGCAGAAACAAAACCAACTAGTATCCATGAAGATGCGGGTTCGATCCCTGGCCTCGCTCAGTGGGTTAAGGATCCAGCGTTGCCGTGAGCTGTGGTGTAGGTCGCAGATGCAACTGCAGCTCCGATTCGACACCCCCCCCCCCCCCCCGCCGCCCCGGCAGCCTGGAAACCTCCATACGCCACAGGTGCAGCCCTAAAAAGCAAAACAAAAATAAAAAACAGTGATATGATGGCAGAAGCCCAGGTCAGGGAGAGAGCAAGCAGTGGGAAGCTACAGTGCTTGAATCCTCTGACCTCTTTGTGGGCTGGGCCCCATGATGTCACGTCTGCCATCTGGTGTATTTTCTGGGTGTGTTTTTCAGCATATGGAGTATTGAACTTGACTGTGGATGGATGTTGCAGGATTTGAAGTCTTTGTTTTGTTTTGTTTGCTCCAGGCTGTGAGGTCTCTAGTCTTTTTGTCAGTTTACGTCCGAAAACCCGAGCCCCCCTGATCTCTTTGCGGGTGTTTCTCCCTGTGTGCAAGGACCCATCTCTTTCTCTGTGGGATTTGCATGTTGTTGGTTTTTTTTTTTTTTTTTTGTCTTTTGTCTTTCTTCAGGGCTGCACCCGCAGCATATGGAGGTTCCCAGGCTAGGAGTCCAATCAGAGCTACAGCTGTCGGCCTACACCACAGCTCACGGCAACGCCGGGTCCTTGACCCACTGAGCAAGGCCAGGGATCAAACCTCATGGATGCTAGTTGGGTTCATTAACCCCTGAGCCATGACAGGAACTCCTGATTTGCACGTTTGATCTGTTTGGTGTCGCTCCAAAGATGTGATGTCTCTGAGGTGTTTGTGGGTGTATTTCCTGATATGTGATTGTGGCAGAGCTGTTTGTGGGCATCTATTCCAGAATACCTCTCCCTCTCCACTTTGTGTGTACACCTTGCTGCTGGTGGGAGGTCTTTGATCTGTGTGTGCTGTTTTTTCAGAAATTCAGGGCTTTTGGTGTAGTCACCGAATGTGAGGTCTCTGATTTGTTTGTTGTATGTTCCAGGAAGCAAGGTTTGTGAATGGTGTGTGGATGCGTTTTGCAGGATTTCATGTCTGTGATCTGAGGGTGTGTTCCTGGGATACGAGGTTTCTGATCTGTTTCTGTGTGTATTTTGCAGCAGGTGAGGTCCGGGAACAGTTCTGCCACTGTTATGTCCCAGGGTATGATGGCTTCCTGTGTGTCATCCAGAGTTTGAGATCTCTGATTTGTTTCTTGCCCTGTGTTCTAGATGTGAAATCCCAAACTGTTCACCGGTATGTGTCCAAGGCTGTGTGGTCTTTGATCTTTTTGTGGATGTGTTTCCCAGGATTTCTTTTTTTTTTTTTTTGTCTTTTGTCTTTTTTGTTGTTGTTGTCGCTATTTCTTGGGCCGCTCCCGTGGCATATGGAGGTTCCCAGGCTAGGGGTTGAATCGGAGCTGTAGCCACCGGCCTACGCCAGAGCCACAGCAACGCGGGATCCGAGCCGCGTCTGCAACCTACACCACAGCTCACGGCAACGCCGGATCGTTAACCCACTGAGCAAGGGCAGGGATCAAACCCGCAACCTCATGGTTCCTAGTCGGATTCGTTAACCACTGCGCCACGACGGGAACTCCCTTTCTTTCTTTCTTTCTCTCTTTCTTTCTCTCTTTCTTTCTCTCTTTCTTTCTCTCTTTCTCTCTCTCTCTCTCTTTCTTTCTTTCTCTCTTTCTCTCTTTCTCTCTTTCTCTCTTTCTCTCTTTCTCTCTTTCTCTCTTTCTCTCTTTCTCTCTTTCTTTCTTTCTTTCTTTCTTTCGGCCGTATGTGTGGCATATGGAAGTTCCTGGGCTAGGGGTCGAATGGGTGCTACAGCTGCTGGCCTACACCACAGCTACAGCAACTCAGGATCCAAGTCGAGACTGTGACCAATGCCATAGCTTGCAGCAATGCAGGATCCTTAACCCACTGAGTGAGGCCAGGGATTGAACACGCATTTTCATGAACACTATGTCGGGTTCTTAACCCACTGAGCCACAAGAACGCCATCCCAGGACTTTAAAATACATTCCCTAGAATGTGCCTCCCTCTGGGCTTTTCTTTTTTTTTTTTGGCTTTTTAGGGCCATACCCACGACATACAGAGGTTCTCAGGCTAGGGGTCCAATTGGAGCTACAGATGCCAGCCTACACCACAGCCACAGCAACACAGGATCCAAGCCATGTCTGTGACCTACACCACAGGTCTCGGCAACACCAGATCCTTAACCCACTGAGCAAGGCCAGGGATCGAACCCTCAACCTCATGGTTCCTAGTCGGATTCGTTTTTGCTGTGCCACAACGGGAACTCCACCTCTGGGCTTTTTCGGCGTATATCCCAGGGTGGACAGTATCTGATCCCTTTGCAGGTGTACATCCGTGGTGTATGTTCTCTGTCTGATATTTTGTGTCTTACGGACTGAGGTCTCTCTTATGTCCTCAGACGTGAGTTCTCTGACCTCTTTGGGGATTTATGTCCCAGGAAGAGAGGTCTTTCATCTAGTTCTGTGTGTATTTCCAGCTTGCAAAGTCTATTAACCATCTGTGGGTGTACGCCCAAGGATGTGAGGTCTCTCATCTACTTGAAGGTGCATGTCCCGGAGCGTCACATTTGTTTGTGGGTGTACTTCAAGACATGCGATACCTGGAGTTCCCGCTGTGGCACAGCGGGTTCAGGATCTGATATTATCTGCACCGCAACTCAGGTTGCTGTGGAGGCACAGGTTTGATCCCCCGCCCAGTGCAGTGGGTTAAGGATCCAACATTGCCACAGCTGTGGCATAGGTTGAGGCTGTGGCTTAGATTCAGTCCCTGGCCTGGAAACTCTGTATGCCTTGGATGGGGCCATAAAAAAAAAAAAAAAAAAGGAGTTCCTGTCGTGGTGCACCGGAAATGAATCCGACTAGGAACCATGAGGTTGCAGGATCAATCCCTGGCCTCGCTCAATGGGTTAAGGATCTGCAATTGCCGTGAGCTGTGGTGTGGGTCGCAGACGCATCTTGGACCTGGAGTTGCTGTGGCTGTGGTGTAGGCCAGCAGCTACATCTCCAATTAGACCCCTGGCCTGGGAACCTCCATATGCCGCAGGTATAGCCCTAAAAAGACAAAAGACAAAAAAAAAAGTGGGACACCTGATCGCTGGTGGCTGTGCATCTCAGGATATGAGGGTCTCTTCCTGTATGTCACCAGTGTCTCATCTGACTGGGGCTCTGTGTCCCAGGTTACAAGGTGTTTTTTTTTTTTTTTTTTAGCTTTATTCATTTTTTTTTTTTTTTGTCTTTTTGCTATTTCTTTGGGCCGCACCCGCGGCATATGGAGGTTCCCAGGCTAGGGGTCGAATCGGAGCTGTAGCCGCCGGCCTACACCAGAACCACAGCAACGCGGGATCCGAGCCGCGTCTGCAATCTACACCACAGCTCACGGCAATGCCAGATCATTAACCCACTGAGCAAGGACAGGGACCGAACCCGCAACCTCATGGTTCCTAGTCGGATTCGTTAACCACTGCGCCACGACGGGAACTCCCCCAGGTTACAAGGTTTTGACCTGTCTTGCTTTGTCCCAGCATCTGAGATCTCCGAGCCATTTGGTATTTTTATCTCAGGATTTGAGCCTCTGGTCTCTTTGTGGGTATGGGTCCCCGGTGCATTCTTTGGGTTGTTTCCCAGGATCTGCGTGCTCTGATCTGTGTACAGGTGTCCCGGATGCTTTTTCTCTGAAATGCTTATGAGCATGTATCTTGGCGCATGTGGTGTTTGATCTTTTTGTGACTATGTCACAGGATGTGAGGTCTGTTCTCTCAGGGCGTGTATTTCCTAGAACTTGAATTCTCTGAGCTGTTTTCGTGTATATGATCCAGGGTGTGAGGTTCCTGATCTGTTCAGGTGGGTATGTCCCACAATTCAAGGTCTCTGAATTACTCAATGTTCTGTATACAGCGTATTTTCTCTGCACAGTATTTTAGGGGCTGTATCCTAGGTCTCAGAAGGACTTCTGAATCCTGGATTTGGGAGTTCTGAACATTTTCGGGTCTACATTCCATGGGTGAGTTCACTGAGCTGTCTGGGTGACTGTCCTAGAGTATGTGGTACCTACATTCTTTTGGCTTGAGAGTTCCAGGACCTGTTTGGGACATATTTTCAGATGTGAAGGCTCTCCTTTTCGGGAGGCCTCAGTCCTAGGGTGTGAGCTATCTGACTCATTTAGAGGTTTGTTCCAAGGTCAAGAGCTCTGAGATTTTATTTATTTTTTATTTTCTATTTTTCATTATTTCATTTTATTTTATTATTTTATTTTCTTATTTTCTATTTTCATTATTTCATTTTATTTTCTTTTCTTATTTTACTATTTCATTTTATTTATTTAATTTTCTATTTTTATTATTTCATTTTATTTTCTTATTTTACTATTTCATTTTATTTATTTTCTATTTTTTATTATTTCATTTTATTTATTTTATTTGTTGCCTTTCCTTTCATTTCCATTTTGGCTGTGCCTGCAGCATGTGGAAGGTCCCGGGTGTGGGATCAAACCCAAGCCGCAGCATCGACCTGAGCTGCTGCAGTGACACTGCTGGATCCCTAACCTGCTGTGCCACAAGGGAACTCCTCTCTGAGCTTTTCATGGGGGAGGGGGTGGGTGTGTACCGGTTAGTGCTGTTTCTGAGTTCTTTGCAGGTCTTGCTTCGGTGTGTGAAATCTCTCAACTCTGTGAACTGCTTAGAAATCTCTCTTTTCAGGTGGGAGGTGGCTGAGCTTTTTGGGCGCCACCTCTCTGAACTGTTTTGCGCCCATGTCCTGGGGGATGAGTTCTCTGTGATGCTGGGGGTTTTATTTTTCAGCGTGTTTGTTTTTCAGAGCAGTTTCAGAATCTATTTCCAAAGTTTGAGGTCTTTCTCCTGCGTCAGGCCTCTGAGATGCTTCGCCCTCTGTGTCCCAGGGTGTGAGATCTCTGATCTTTGTACCCTGGGGTGGTGAGGTCCCTAACTGCGAGGGTGTGTTTCCAAGATTAAGGTTGCTCCGCAGGGGTTAGGGCGAGGCTTGGTCCCAGGGTGCGAGGTCTCTGACTTCCTGGGGGGGGGGGTCTGTTTCTGGGGTTGGAGGTCTCGGAGCGGTTCGGGGTTCTGTCACCAGCTTATGATGTCTCTTGGGTGTTTGTGGGTCTGTGTGCAGGTTGTTATGTTTCTGAGCTGTATAGGGGTGGGGGGCCCTGTGTCTTAGGGCATAAGGTTTGTTAACTTCTGAGCCTTTTGGTGTCAGGTGTCTGCCTGCGAGGTGTCTGGCCTGTTTGTGGGTCTGCTTTCCAGGTTGTGAGGTGCATGAACTCTTTGAGGGGTTCTGTCCCATAAGGTGAGGTGTTTGAGTCACGTGGGCACCCGTAGCCAGGCTGTCCTATGTCAGAGTCGCTTTTGTGGCTGCCTCCCTGGTTCGAAGTGGTCTGAGCTATTTGAGAGCCTTGCGTCCACCATGCGAGGTCCCCAAGCTGCTGTGGGTCTGTGTCCCAGGGGCGAGGACGGGAGGTTTCTGAGCTGTTTGGAGATCTGTGTCCATGAGGGTCAGGTGTCTGAAATCTTCCCAGAGATGGGTACCAGGTGGCAGTTCTGGGAGGGTTTTTTTTTTGTTTTTGTTTTTGTTTTTTTTTTTTTTTTGGTCTTTTCGCCTTTTCTAGGGGCGCTCCTGCGACATATGGAGGTTCCCAGATGAGGGGTCTAATCGGAGCTGTAGCCACCGGCCACAGCCACAGCCACGTGGGATCCGAGCCATGTCTACAACCTACACCACAACTCATGTAATGCTGGATTCTTAATCCACTGAGCAAGGACAGGGATCGAACCCGCAACCTCATGGTTCCTAGTCGGATTTGTTAACCACTGAGCCACGACGGGAACTCCTGGGAGGGCTTTGAGATCTGAGTCCAGGGTGCTCTATTTCTCCCCCATGGGGAGGTCTGTGTTTAGAGTGTGATGATTCGGAGCTGTTTGGGGGTGATTAGCCTCGGATGTGAGGGTTCTAAGCTGTCTGAGGTCTGTGTCCAGGACGTGTGACCTCAGTTAGTGGGGATTTGTGTCACAGGACATGAGGTCTATAAGCTGTGTGGAGGATCCGTGTCCAGACGTGTGGGTCTCCGAGCTCTTTGGGTATGTGGGTTACAAAGCATGAGGTGAGGGGTTCCCGTCGTGGCTCAGGGGTAATGAACCTGACTAGTATCCATGAGGAGCTGGGTTCGATCCCTGGCCTTGCTTAGTGGGTTAAGGATCCGGCGTTGCCATGAGCTGTGGTGTAGGTCACAGACGAGGCTCGGATCTGGTGTGGCTGTGGCTGTGGTGTAGGCGGGCAGCCGTAGCTCCGGTTTGACCCCTAGCCTGGGAACTTCCATATGCTGCAGTGCAGCCCGAAAATGACAAAACAAAACAAAACAAAAACAAAGCGTGAGGTCTCTGACGTGTTCAGTAGTCTTTCCTAGGATGCCCTGGCCCTCGACTGTTTAGGGGTCAGTGTCAGAAGGTGTGAGGTCTCTGAGCTGTGTGGACATCTGTTTCCCAGGGTTGGACTTCTCGGAATGGGGTCTGCTCCCGGGCTGTGAGATCTCTACGCTCCTTGGGGGTCTGTGTCCAGGGCTTGAGTTGGAGTTGGTTGCGGCATTATGTTCCAGGGAGCAAGGCCTCTGGGATGACACTCTCTTCCACGTGTCTCAGCCCCACCTGGGGGTCTGTCTCTAAGGTATGGGGTTTGAAACAATTTAGGGATCTGTGTCCACAGAGCGTGAAGGCTCTCGGGTGTTTGGGTGGTTCGCGCCCCGGGTGTCGCATTGCAGCCGTCTGGGGGGTCTCTCGGAGCAGTTTGGGGATGGATGAGCAGGTGCGACGGCTCCGATCAGCCTGAGGAGCAGTATCCCGGTTGCAAGGTCTTTGAGATGTTTGTGCCTCTCTGGCCCACAAATCTGATGGAGCACGTGAGGCAGCATTCGAGGTCTCAGAGCTCTTTGGAGGTCTGCATCCCACGGTTTCAGGGCAGCCTCAGTGGGGTTTGCATCCAGGTATGAGATCGCTGAGTAGGGAGACATGTGTCGCACGGTGTGAGGTCCCTGAGGTCTGGGGTCCACATCTGGAGTGTGAGGTCCATGAGCTGCTTGGAGGCCTGTGCCCAGGGTGCCCTGAGGCCTCTGAGTGGTTCAGCATGCTTTCACCTGTGTGTGAGGTCTTTGAAACATTTGGCTGTGTTGCTGTGGCTGTGGTGTAGGCCGGTGGGTACAGCGGCAACGGGCTCTGATTGGACCCCTCGCCCGGGAACCTGCATATGCTGGTCCTAGAAAAGACCAAAAAAACAAAAAAAAATTCGGCTGTCACAGCACATGCTGTTGGGTTGAGGGATGAGGAAAACAGGCATACTTGAAAGAGCATCCCTTTGGTCTCTGCTTTATACCTTGGCACACAGAGGTGCTCAAGAAAATATGCCCCCGGCACATATAAACTTTGCTCTTTGAATGTCGTAGGCAGGCTTTGGTTTCAAAACTTCATAGAGCAGGGAGGCTCCTGCTAGAATTGTGTTGTTTCTATATTTCCACT
Source organism: Phacochoerus africanus (assembly GCF_016906955.1). Lineage (NCBI taxonomy): Eukaryota > Metazoa > Chordata > Mammalia > Artiodactyla > Suidae > Phacochoerus > Phacochoerus africanus. Next base: position 45,057,365 of record NC_062560.1, on the reverse strand, counting down.
GTATTTCTCTGGTTAGCCGTTTTTGTTTAGGACCCATGGTAATGGTCTGTGCCCTCAGAGAGCAATGGATAGTTTGCTTTTCCAGTGCATTTTGAAACTGAAGTATAAATCAAGTTGTAGGTCAAGCTGTCAATGCAGATGATGGAGCAAGTGGTACACGGCGGGGAGTGTGGGGTCAAAGGGCTGAGGTTTGAGGAACACGCTCCTGAGCGCCACCCCCCCCCCACCCCCCGCCCCGAGGTCTTCAGTCCCCACACCTTGGGTCGTTCAGTCAATGATGTTTTATTGATGCCTATCCCAGGCTGGGTAGGGCCAAGGGACATCCAAGAGGGGAATCAGATTCAGTCCATGCCTGAAGGTCAGTCTGGGGGTGGGGAGCACGGACACACAGGCAGACACACAAACAGACACACACATCTGGCATCTGGTGGCGGGGCACAGTCTCACGGAGGGACACTCTGCGCACAGGTAGTCGGGGAGGGCTTCCTAGAGAAGACCTCACAGGGGAAGCGAGGGGCGAGGCAGCCTTCAGAGCCTTCGCCTTTCGTGTGTTTGTGGGCAGGTAACTTTTGAGACCAGTGGACCCAAGGTGAGCGCGAAGGGCTAGGGGCTGGGGCCGGGGGGGGGGGGCAGCAGAGGCTTCCCCTGCCTTGCCATACCTTCTCGGGTAAGCCATCCCCACCCCCTGTTCTTGGCCTGTGCTTTGCCTTCTGCCACATGGGCTCTTTCCTGGGATCCACCTTCATAGTTTTCAAGGCTTCCCTGAGACAATCCACGTGGACCAGGTGCTCTGCCCAGTGCCTGGCACCTCATCAGCACCCCATCAATGCACATTTTGTCCTAAGTGCTATCTACAGCCTAGCTAGGTCTTGGTTCCAGCTCTGGGTACTCCCAGCAGTTGTCACACCCCAGGTCGGGGCTCCTTCGCACCCTCCGAGCTCCGAGAGCCCCGGGCACCTTCCGTGTACTCCCAAAGGCAGAGCTCAGTCCCAACCCGCTTTAAGGGCTGCGAGAGTCTGGACTGCCCCTCGCTGGCCAGTGGGCCGTGGGCAGCCACTCCCCTTCCAGTGGCAAGTGGGAGTCACTTCTCAGATGCACAGCCCTGAAAAAGAGACCCTAACGGCTCTTGGGCCAACACTAGTCAGCGTGTGAGCGTGAGCAGGAACCAGCCTCAGCCCCCAGCCCTGGAGCCCCCTTTCTTCCACGTGCACAGCATCTCTGTGGTAGGGGAGACGGGCGGGCTAGGAACCCTGGGCTCTGGTGCCAGCCTGCCAGGTGGCTGCTTCCCCACACCCTTGGGGCAGTAGGAAGAGGGCCTGCGACAGACCCCTCAAGCTCCAGGCAGAAGCAGGTGCAAAAACAAACATCTTTCTATTCCAGGTCTGGGCTGGGGCTCAGCCCTTGGACCTCCTCGCTAGGCCATGAATCCCAACTGCAGAAAAGTCCTGATGTTGAAAAATCACTTCCGAAGGCGGGCGGGGGTTCGTAAGTGCAACCCACGGATGGGGCTGGGATGGGGGGGGACGACTCCCCGTGGCCCTGCGGCCCCGAGCATGGGGCAGGTGGAGGCAGGGAGGAGGCCCTGGCAGTCGTTCCTCGACAGGAGGGCAGCGGTGGGTGGGTGGGGCGGGCAGCTTGAGGCCCCCAAAGTCAGTCTGGCCTCAGACGTCAAAGGGCTAGAAGAGGTATTTGCGGCAGGATTCAGTCCCACACTTGCACTCGATACGGACGCGCTTCTTGGGGGAGCCAGGGAGCCCGGCCAGGCCAAAGTTGGAGTCCATGCGGGTGCTCTCCATGTCCACCGGGTCCACTGCAGGGTCACAGCCGGGGCGGGGGGATTTGTTATCCAGGAGGCCCAGATGAAGGGTCCCGCTACCCTCTTTACCACGGGACCCAGGGATCTTAGGGGGTGGGAGCAGGTCTAGGATCTGGGTCGGGAAGGGATCCACGGGGTCGGTGGCTTAGGGAGGGCCAGGGCTGAGCACGAGAGGGGTGTTCGGGTGTTAGGAAGATGGCCAGGGATGGGAGGGGCTCCTTGGGGGAGGCAGGGAGCTGTCAGGGGGAACCAAGAGGGTCGTTCCGAGGGTCAGGAATGGAGGGTCACCTGGGCACCCAGAGGGGCCCCTGAACTCCCCCGCCAAAGATTCCCCCCTCGAGTGTCTCAGAGGTGGCTAGTCTGCCAAGAAGGGGACTGGCTGGAGGCCACAGGGTGTCCAGAGGCTTGGCATGAGGAAGGCCCAAGAGGGTTAGGAGCGGGGAGGGTTGGGGGACTGGGGAAATTCAGACAAGATTGGAGTCGGGAGGGCTCTTGACGCTTCAGCCAAACACCGCCCACCCACCCCCTGTGCTCCCAGGAGCCTGGGAGAGCTGATATGAGTGTCTCGGGGTGGCGTCCAGGAGTGGGGAATGAAGGGACCCCCAAAGGGTAGGCGGGGGTCCAGGAGTCCAGAGAGGAGACGGGGTGAAGAAAAGCATCTTTAAACTCCTGGGGGAGGGGTCCTCAGGCCCCATGTCACTGTGTGTCCCTGGCCCTATCCCCGGTCCCCTGCCACCCCCCCACCCACACACACACACCTTGCATGTTGTAATCGAAGGTGAGCTCCTCGCCTGCCCGGATGGTTCTTGTGGCAAAGAAAGCGATGCGGGGCAGCCGCTCATCAAGGTTGTCTATGAAGACGTTGTACACCTGGAGGTTGGGATCACACTGGGCAAAAGAGAAGAACGGGAGGGTGAGGAGGGGCCCCACCTGCCCCTCCCGACCCCCCGCCCGCCTGCGGGGTACCCACACTGTGGTTGACAAAGTGGGAGATGTTGCCGTAATAGGCGGCATCCACGGTGTACACATCCTCCACGTAGTCCAGGTCGAAGAGGTAGGTGGCGCCCTGGCGGTCGTAGATCTGGCCCCGCCGTTCTGCCTCCTCTGAGGTAATGATCTGGGGGAAGAGGAGCTTGGCTAAGAAGGTTCGGGCAAGCCAGCAGGGCTCCTGACCACCACCCCCCCACCAAGCCTGGCCCCCCTGGAGGCGGGGGGAAGGAGGAGGGAGCAGGGAGGCGCCCCCACCCCTGTAGCAGGGGAGACAGTGATGTACTGGCCTCTGGAGGGCATGGGGCGGGGGGGGGGGGGGTGCCTCGGGGGTGGGCGGAGGCTGGCCCACGAGGTGAGACCTCATGGAAGGGACCCAGCGCTGCGGGACCCAGCTAGGGGACGGAGCCAGCGCAGGGCAGGCCGGTGCAGACCCCAGACAGCAAGAAGCACAGGGGGAGGGAGGGGAGGACCGCCCGGGGAGAGGGAGACTCGGGTGAGAGAGCCAGAGGCAGAGTTAGGAACGCAGACAGAACCTTGATAAGACCCAGGTCCCTCTAGAGAGAAGGCCAAGCCCCCAGAGGGCCCGAGATCTCAAAGAAGGGGGGGGGGGTGGAAAGAGGCCAAGGCCAAAAACTCAGATGGAAGAGGAAAGAACGGAGAGCAGAGCACAGATGAGACCCTCAGCTCAGCCTGGTGGACACCGCCCAGCGCCAGCAATTGGTATTTAAGACGCAGCAGCGGGCGTCTCCTCCTCCCCGGATGGGTCCCTGTCTGTCCTTGCCACCCACATGCTAGTGACCAATTCCCCACCCCAACCGCTGCCACGGCCCAGCCCTCCTCTCCAGCCCTCCTGTTCCTTCTTCCCCAGGTCCCGGCCCGGGCCGGCCCTCTGGGGGGGGGGGGGGGCAGGGAACTCCACTCCTGGGTTCCTGGCGCCCTCAAGAGAGCAGTGCCAGCCCAGTACACAGCAGACATGCAACACGGGCCCTTTACTTGCATTCTGCTTTCCAGCTCGCAGACCTGTCTGTCCATCGGCGGTCCCCAGGCGGCTCAGGCACGCTCTCCCCACCACACCACTTCTCCCTTCCCGAGACCCAGTGCCCCCTGCCACAGCAGAGGCAAGCCTGAGACCTCCCTCCTGGCTCCTCCTGCCTCCGGTCTTGACCAGCCTCGGGTTTCTCCAGCCTCTTCCCTGCCTCCTAAGTCGTCCCCTCCCACCTCTGCTCTGCGCTGAGTGCTGAGCCACGACCCCCTTAGAAGCCCAAGGCTTACCCCTCGGACCACAATGCCCACTGCCCCAGGCTCCAGCTCCATTCCTTGAGGAACCTGGCTCCCCCACACCCCAAATCTTTGCTTGTGCCCTTTCACTCGGGGGATTTTTAGGAGGCCAGTCCTGCGCCTGGTCCCAGTACTCAAGAGGTCACGGCTGGGTCGGGGAGACACCGGAAGCAGGCTCGGTCCTGGCCCTCAGGGGTTAGTGGGAGAGTCGCAGGGACCAGGTCCCGTCTGGCCCTCACGGTCACATGCGATACAGGTCACTCTACATGCGACACAGGTCACTCTGGTGACAGAGATGGATGCAGACGCCTACGAGGCTTAAGAGTTGGAGGGGCAATGGGAAAGAAAGACCACCACTGAGGCGAACTGCAGATCATAAAAGGGATCCGACCAGGTTGAAATGCGGGGACTCTCTCCCGAGGGACAAGACAGGAGCCACAGACGCGCTGGAAGAGAAGTACAGCCAGGTCTGTTTCCCACCACCTCCCAGAGAACACGGCGCTCTTCCTTGCGACGTCAGCTCTAGCAGATGTCACTTCTCCGTCCAGCCCTTCCTGAGGCTCCCAGTCCCCACCCACCGCCGCCACCGCCGCCTCTAGAAGCCCCGGGATCAAAGGGCAGCCTCTCCCGGGGGCTCAGGAGCCCCCCGGGCCCCTCCCCAACCAGAGGGAATACGGCCACCCCCTCCCCAGGCTCCATCTTCCTGCCTGTCCTGCCCCTACCTGCTCCCTGAGTCTCCCCAGGAGTGAGTCACACCGCAAACCCTCCAGGGCACAAACGGTTCCTTCTCTCTTGTCTTCTTTTCAGTCCCACTCTGTAAGGGCTGAGTCCACCCTGAAAACTCGAGAACAAATCAGTCCAGGTCCCTGCTCCCTAGCAGTCCTCCGGAGGGACGGGGGAAGACGGACGGGCTAGAGGCGGGCAGCCGGAAAAGGGAACCAGAACCTCGGAGGCCACCTGCTGCTCTGCCCCCTCCCGGATACAGGATCCTGAGCCTATTCTCTGCCTGTTTCCTCAGCGCCCCCCCCCCCAAAACCTCCCCCAAACCCAAAAGACAACACTTCGCCAGATCGGGCAGCACAGGAGTTTGAGACACATAGGCTTTTTTTTCCTTTTTCTTTTAAACCCACTCTCCCTCTCCGGGCCTCAGTTTTCACATCTGTAGAATGGGGATGACCATGGCCGTAATGCCCCCCCCCCCCCCGACAGGGGCGGTTGGAAGAACCCAACAAGATCAGGGGTGTGAAAAGCGTGTCTGTGTGGTTTTGTGTTCGGGGAGGTACCATAGCTGGTTGAAATCCCAACAGGCTCACTTAGTGCGTGTGCCCTTTCCCAGGAAAGGAAGAGCTGCTACTAATTAAATGATGATACGCCATCATTTAATTAAACAAATTAAGTGAGATCCACCTTCATTTCAGAGTTGTTAAAATATGAAGTGCGTGTTGCCGAATGGATAAAACACGATATGGTCTCTGCTGGGCGGGGGTCGGGCCATCCTGGCAGAAGGCGGAGGGGCAGCTCGCGTGGCGGGGCTGTCGCGCAGGGGCGCGGGAGGACAGCAGGGTCAACAGGGAGGGTGCCTGCCCTCGATTACATCACGCCCGGCAGGACAGCCCCACGGAATCAAATCAATTCATATTTCTGCCATGAAATCTATGAACGTGCACGTCAGGTGGGGTAAACAGACGACACGTGGGCCTCTACCAGGTCCAGTTGGGGTTTGTAGCCAAAGGCGGCACAGGAAACATTTGGCTTTCTGACCTTTTTGGATTTTTCTGAATTTTGGGCCCTAACACTTATGTGGGACTTGGTGTGTACTGAACTCCATTCAAGGGCTTCCCCCAAATGCTTCACACCTCGGAACTCATTTAGTTCTTATAACAAGTGTATGAGGTGGGTGCGTGGGTGCTCTTATCTTCCCATCTTACAGATTAGGAAACTGAGACACAATGAGGCTGGCTGCTGAGGAGGGGTGGAGATGGGATTCAGCCTCAGGCACCCAGACTCCAGGGTCCACCACCTCCCCCACCCCTCTGCCACGCTGCCTCATTGGAGGGGGACCCAGGAAGATGCATTTGGCTCCGGCAGTTTGGGGGCCTGTGGTGCTATTAGGAGGCCCCATAGGTCTGCAGATGCCGGGGGGTGGGAGCTGGAAGTCACTGAAAGTGGCAGGAGGGAGATCAAGAAACAGCTTGAAGAGAATGTGTGCAGAGTGGGAAGAGTAAGGACAGGGAGGGAGGGGGTCCCCAGCAAGCCCTGTGTTTATAGCGTGGAGGAGCAAGGGCACTAAGGAAGAGTGGTGGGGACCTTGGGGTGCCAATGGGCTGTAGACGCTTCCTCCCCCTCGCCTGCCAGGCCTCTCCTGTGCTCAGTGCCCCCCTGAGACCGGCAGTAGAGTGAAGCTAGGGACCCACTGCTCTGGACCTCTTCTGCTACTGTGGGCCCCTGTGGGTGTGGCCACCTCCTCCCCCACACTGGGGACATCCCTCCGGGGTGTGACATCTCCACACTGTCACTCTCCCTCTGAGGGCTCGGCATCTCCTCCAGAGTGTCAGGGCGCTGAGGGTGTGGACACTTCCTCCAGGCTGTCAGAGCCTCTCGGGTGTAGACCCGAGCTCCTTCAGACTGTCACTATCCCTCGGGGGTGAGGACACTTGAGTTTCCCGACTGTCAGGGCAGTGTGGGTGTGGACACTTCCTAAGTCAGACTGCCAGGGTCCTCTGGAGCGCTCGCTCTCTTCCTTGGGTGGCTCTGGGACACGGACACCTCTTCCTCCTACAGACTGTCAGGCCTTCCCTTCTCTAGACTGCCGGGAACCCTCTGGGCTGTGGCCACCTCCTCCCTCCTCTAGACTGTCAGGTCCTCTGCTATCTCCTCCATCCGACCACCGGATTCTCTGGGGCATGGACATGACCTTGTCCAGACCATCAGGGTCCTCTGCAGTGCGGACGCTCCGCCCCTAGCCGGTCTCTGCCCGCCCCGGCCCCTGGGCTCTGACCCTCTCTACGGTATAGTTCCCCAGAGCAGGAGCCGCTCCTCTCCATCAGTGTCATCACTACTGTGGAGACAGCTTCAGGTGTGTGTCCCTTAGGCCAATTCTGTCACTCCCCCGCCAAATCACACCCCCAAGAGACCTATGGAAATGGGGGGGTGCTTGGGGGGTGTCATCGCAACAGGGCACACTCAGGGATTTAAATGGTCACGGTCCAGGGGTGTTTTGTGTTCCCCGATGCATGAGATGGTCCCACGGCACAAAGAACTGCCCCACTTCAAGTGCCCACCGTGTCTCAGCGTAGAACGTGACACCTGCTGTGGCGGGCACTTGCTAGTTATTCACCCACACACCTCTGGATTTTCCACTTGAGCATAAGGCTAAGTCACACTTCGCGGGCCTCTGCCCCGAGCTACGGCCCGTGAGTCGGTTCCCACCAGCAGGTGCGCGCCGACGTGACAAGCGCACCGCGTCCAGGCCTCCCCGGGTCTGCCCCGCCTCAGCCCACCTGCCTCGCAGTGCTGAGGCTCAGAGGCGGCTCCAAGGCCCTGAAGCACAGCAAAGGCACAAGCGGGAAGGAACCCGGGTGTCTGCGCCGTCAGGAGGAAGGACACCACCTACAGGCCCACGCTGGGCTGGGAGAGGCGCGAACGGATTTCCAACGCGCCGCGCCGCTAAGCGCCGCTAAGCGTTGGGGTTGCCTGGTAGGGTGGGGGGCCTGCCTCCCACGGCCGGCTCTCCCCCAGCGTCCCGCGTGTCCAGAGGAGGAAGCCGGCCTCCCCCAGGCACTCCAGCCCGCCTCCGGCAGGCCGTCGTCGGCGCCCCGCTTGGGCGGACTAGCAAAAGGTGCTCCTCCCGGGGCAGGCACCGCTGGGCTGACGGCTGGGCCCTCGGGGGAAATGAGAAGAGGAAGTGCCCCGTCAGGTGACACAACCCCTCGCAGCCCACAGGGCCCGCTGAAAGGAACGCTGCCTGGATTTCGGTTCCCGCTTTTGCCCTTTGCTGGCTCCCCTGGGGAGAGAGGGCCGCCCAGCCCCGAGGTATTTCAGGGGGGCTTTACCCGCCTGCTTAGACCACTCACCCCGGCTGGGGTGGGGCCTCTCACACTGGGGTTCACCGCCCCCAACACCTCGCCCACCGCACCGGGAGTGCGGGGAAGCCGCAGGCACACAGAGGGGCGGGCGAGCCCGGCGCACTGCGCTTGGCGGTGGGGCGGCGACGGCGGGAACACGCGCCCAGCCCCGACTCCCTACCTCGCCCACGTACTCCATGACGAAGCTGTTCTTGCGGATCTTCTCCAGTGTGCGGACACCCCAGCCGCGGCCGTCGTCCGTGCGGAAGATGCAGAGGTCGTAGCGGATGCCCTTCTGCACCACGCGGTTGGGGCAGTCGTAGCCGCAGCGGCAGCGCGAGTTGCACTCGTAGATGGGCAGCCCGGCTCGCAGCCGCACCTGGCCCTGGTCGTTGTAGGCGAACTTGTGCAGCGAGGCCCCCGGGCAGCAGCCTCCGGCAGGTGCCCACAGACAGTCCTGGCACTCGCAGCCCACGGCCACCTGGTTGAGGGTGATGCCCTCACCCACCCGGTACTCGTTGATGTACACGAAGGCCCGCGGGGGGCCGTCCAGGTCCACCTCGTTCTCCACGGTGATGCGTCCCAGGTGGCTGCGCTTGGCGTTGAGCTCCTGCTCCCAGCGCCGGAGGGCCCGCCTCTGCTTGGCCTTCTGCACCAGGTAGTTGGCCAGGCTTGGGTCCAGGTGCCGCGGCGGCTTTGACCGGTGGTGCCGCCGGAGCAGCTCCCGTTCCAAGTCCTTGTGGAACTGCTTGAGGATGCGCACACACTTGAGATTCTGCCGAGGCTCCCAGGTGCTCTCTGAGTCTGGGTACCCACGCCATTTCACCAGGTAATACTCCTGTTCCTGTGGGGAGGGGGGGAGGGGGGGACATGGACACCATCAGTGACCAGCCCCCTGGGCCAGCCTTCATGTGACCTCCATCCCGACACCTGTGGATGACACCCACACCGCCCGCCCCCTTTCCTGGAAAGACTCTGTGCAGTGGTTAACAAGCATGGGCTCTGGGGAGTTCCCGTCGTGGCTCAGCTGTAATGAATCTAGACTAGAATCCATGACGGTGTGGGTTCAATTCCCTGGCCTCGATCAGTGGATTAAGGATCCAGCGTTGCCGAGAACTGTGGTGTAGGTCGAAGACGCGGCTCGGATCTGGTGTTGCGGTGGCTGTGGTGTAGGCCGGCAGCTGTTGCTCCGATTCCACCCGTGGCCTGGGAACTTCCACATCCCGTGGGTGCGGCCCAAAAAAGCCAAAAAAAAAAAACCCTCCAAAAAAAAAAAACCAAAAGGACAGGCTCTGGGGAGTTCCCATCGTGGCTCAGTGGTAACGAATCTGACCAGGATCCACAGGGATGCGTGTTCAATCCCCGGCCTCACTCAGTGGATTAAGGATCCAGCCTTGCTGTGAGCTGTGGTGTAGGTCGCAGACACGGCTCAAATCCCACGTTGCGGTGGCTGTGGTGTAGGCCGGCAGCTGTTGCTCCGATTCCACCCGTGGCCTGGGAACTTCCACATCCCGCGGGTGCGGCCCGAAAAAGCCAAAAAACCCACCAAAAAACAAAAAGGACGAGCTCTGGGGAGTTCCCATCGTGGCTCAGTGGTAACAAATCCCACCAGGATCCATGGGGATGTGGGTTCGATCCCTGGCCTTGCTCAGTGGGTTAAGGATCCAGCGTTGCCGAGAGCTGTGGTGGTGTAAGTCACAGACGCAGCTTGGATCTGGCGTTGCTGTGGCCATAGTGTAGGCCGGCAGCTACAGCTCTGATTGGATCCCTACCCTGAAGAGCTTCCATATGCCGTAGGTGCCGCCCTAAAAAGACAAAGAAAAGAAAAAAAAAAGGGGCTCTGGTGTGAGGCTCACTGGGTTCCAGTCCCTCTCTCCCTCTTACCATCTGTCACACGTCCAAGCGTTAATCTCCCAAACCTAGTCCTTCCTTCTAGCTGCTGAGCCCCAGCTCTTGGCATCACCCTTGACTCCTTTTTCACACAACTCCCCCCACATCCGCTCTCAGCGAATCCTGCCAGCCCCGCCTGCAAACCGACCTCTAGAATCCTACACTTCAAACCGCGGTCACTGCCACCACTGGCAGCAGCAGCCTTCTCCCGGCACCCCCCACTCCACCCTCACCCTCACGGTCTGTCTCCCACACAGCAGCCAGAGGGATCTTTTCTTGCCGAGCGGTAGCTATAGGATAGAGCGTCACGACACGGATTCTACAACTAGACACCCTGGGTACAAATCCTGGATCTACCGCTCCCTAGCAGTGGGGACTTAAGCAGTTATTGAACTTGGCTGGGCCTCAGTCTCCTCGTCTGTAAATGAGAAAAAGAAGCTGACATTTTTCTAGCAGGCATGAGGTAGCAGGAACTGTTCTAAGCCCCTTACGTGTGTTATTAACTCATTTAACCCTCACAACTCAATGTGAGGGCGATCCTACTAATTATCCCCATTTGATGGATGAGGAAAAGCAGCACAGAGGATTTGGATGAGTATCTTGGGGCTTCACAGCCAGGATCTGAACCCAAGCTGTGCAAGGCTCCAGGCGGTTCTCTTAAATATCCTGCCATTACCTCCTCTCGCAACAGTAACGGTTCCCACTTTACAGTCCCACTTTACAGTGTTGCTCGGGAGATTAAATCAGTTTCTGAAAGGAAGTGCCTAGCACACAAAGTGCTGAGTAACCATTCGCTATCATCATCTCCACTCGTGCGCTCAGCATCTCAATCTCTGCAACTGGTTTGTATTCCTAGGGAGGTGGGAAGAAGAGATTTATTTGGGGATTCGTTCTGGCTCCTGCCCCTCTCATAAAGCTACTTAGGTTTCCCACCTGTAAAAGAGAGATGATAAGAGGGCCAACTAATCCTATTTTTTTTTTTTTTAAGATAAGAGGAGAAAATTCCTTTTGGAAACGGATGCAGGGCAGGGGCGAGTCAACCCTGTCCCGGCCATGGTCACCCCAGACTCACGCGGATCTTTTTATAATCGCACAGGTACTCGACTTCAAAGTCATAGAGGTTCCTCTTGGAGATGCCAAGGGCAGGGCAGGAGAGCTTGGCCAGGCGGCACAGGTCCTGGAGCTGATTCCAAGAAGACTTGCAACACACACTGCATCCTGGAACAAAGAGGGCCAGAAAGAACTATTACCAGGCATTCTGGTGAGCCCAGGGGTCAAAGAGGATCTCAGATCCTCCCTGAGACTTCCAAAGGACTGCCTCACGGTCAGTGAAATTTAATCCACAGGCCTTCCCAATGCTCAGACCCTTCTACAACAAAAACGTGCTACTCCCATCTACCCCTGGAGCAGCAGACTTCAGAGTGGGATCTGCTGCAAGGATTGTCCTAAAGGCATCTATTCCCAGAGCTCCCAGCTCCCTTCATACCATTCCTGAAGCTGCCTGCAAACCTGCCTGGAGTTGGGACCCAACCATCCTTCTCCCCACTTTGCAAAAGAAAGAGAACAACCCCCCTCCATCTCAGTAGGGTGCATAGCCCCAAGGGGGGTGGGTAGGGATGGGATTAAAACCTCCAGAGCACCACCGAACAAAGGCCTAAACTGGAAAGACTGGTCCACAATTCTTATCTGAAACTCCTGGGGCCAGACGTGTTTTTGGAATCCAAATTTCTTTTTTTGGATTTTACCAGCGTAGTTCTACATATAGCCCACACTTGCCCTAACACACCCCTGTTGTGGTCAGGGGCACCAAGCCATGATCAAACACTAATACTTCTACAGCAAGAGCCTGAATTTTTCATATTAAAGGGTATAAAGATATAAGGTAGCAGCACTGATCAGGCCCTCCTTGGAGTCTAGTTTTGCCACTGAATGATTCCAAATTTGTCTTCAGGGCTTTCTGAATTTCGGAATTATGAATGAGAGATTGTGGAATGTTAGTACATTACAGGAAGCTTCCCTGAATGATTACTCTGGGTGCCTTAAACCCACAAGGTATGTTTTCGACTTTGTCTGGTCCATGCTTCTGTGAAGGGTGCAGCTCACCCAAAGGGCTGTGCTCTTAATTCAAGAACAGACAGGACAATATAGATTAGTGACAACAATTATTTTGAATATCCCCGGAATGTTTGGGGGGCTACCAGAATTTTCCCGGACACGCAGATTTTTTTTTTTTAATTTAAAAAGGCTTCTTACAGTTCAAGGCATATTCTTAATGACTGTGCTTTAGAAGCCATTTTATCAAATCATTTCACAAGCCCTTATTCCAAATGTAGTCAGTCCTCATTCATTTTCACCTTTTAAAAATGTTTACTATTTCCGACCTCCCGTTAGAAAAATCAAATACTTACTCATGATGAAATACTCTATAGATGTCACACTACAAATGGCCAAGAGCTTTACGAAATTGTTACGTGTGCATTTCCCCCGGCTCCCTTAAGCAGGCCTAATGGAGATTCGGCCTGTGCCCACGCTTCCTTTTCCCTCTGATGCTTCTCCCTTTCAAACCCTCAACTTGCATTTGAAACCCCGCTCAAGCGGTCCCAACTCACATCAGCTGCTGGCTCCGCACTGACCACAGGTGGACCCGCCTACCCTCAGAGGTCCCCCTCACACCTGTGGAACCCATCCTCCCCGCAGCTCTCCTCACCCAGAGGAGCCCGCCTTCCCCAACATACTGAGAGAGTCACCCCTCTTTCCCTGCGCACGGGGGGATCCAGCTCTCCCATTAGGGAAGCCCCCTGCACCTCTTCCTGGAAGAGTCCTCTCTGCTGCAAGCCCTTCCCCCATCACGCTGCGAGGAGATACCCTCCCCCTGAAGAGTCCCCTGTCCCCCAACTCTGAAAAGGAGGTCCGTCCCCTTCCCTTCCCTCCCCTTCCGGCGTCTCGCGTGGACACCAAGCGGGTAACGGTCACCGGCAGCCAATTTTCCCGCGCGCGGGCGCGGCCTCCCCGACAAGCCCCCGCGCGTGCGCGCGCCGTCCTGTCGCGAACTGCGGCGCGCGCCCCCCTCCCGCGTCCCCACTTAGCCCCGTGCCCGCCGCGTTCCGAGGCACGCGCCCCCTCCCCTCAGCCCCGCCCAGCCCCGCGCGCCAGGCCCGCGCGCCCCGAGCCCCAGCCTTTCGGCGCCGAGCTTCCGGCTCCCGGCCCCGTGGCCTCGGACGCCGGGGCCCCGAGCCCGCGACGCCACCCCTCTAGCCCACCCGGCCCGGCCAGCGGGCCCGCGTCGCTGCCGCCACTGCTTCACCTTTTAAATTTTCCGCCATCTTTCCCCACGGCTAACGACATTCGGGCCTAACCGGCCTCGCGAGAAGAGAGCTCGCGCGGGCGTGGCCGAGAACGCGCAGCCTATTGGCCGCGCCGCGCCGCGAGCAGCGCCAGCGCGGACCAACCGGCGAGCCGTGACCGGACCCCTCCCCGCCACCCGGCTCGGTCCCGAAGGCGGGTGCTCGCCGGCGCTTTCCCAGAGTGCGTCTGGGCGGCGGCGGCGGCGGCGGCGACTGCTGTGGCTGTCGAGGTTGCCGGAGGCCCTGCCCGTACGCCGGTCTGTCTGTCACGCTGTCAGCCAATCACGTTGTCAGCCAGCCGCACGGGGGGATTCTCCGTCTTGTCAGACCCCCAATTACCGCCGTCAGTCAGTCCGTCACCACATTTTTAACCCCAAGCAGGCCATGACTCCCCAGGTGGACTACCGCTACACACAGCTGCTCAGGCAGTCACCCGACTCAAATCAGACAATGGGTCATTCACCACGACCACCGCCTCATCAGACCCCTGCCCCCATTCACGCTGTTAGTCTGTCAATAGCAGCATCCACTCGTGCCCTGGGGCCAGCTGCGAGACCCTCAAGGCAGACATACGGCGCTGACAGCAGCTACGCTGCACGCCCGCCAGCCTGTCATTCTCTTAGCCTGTCCTTTTGTCACACCGTCAGTCGGTCCAGCAGCCAGGCTCTTCATCTACCCTGGCCCTGGGAGCAGCTCCAAACCCCGAAGCAGGGGGGTGGCGGGGGGATCATTTCATCACCGACGGGGCCCTCGGGCTGCCTCTGATTATACCATGACAGGCTGTCATTGTCAGCATCTAATGTAGCCCTGTCTTGGTGCAGTCACTCTCTCCACTGTCAGTTGGTCACTCTGTAATTCTCTCGGGTTCCTCCCCATTCACACCACGGATCAGGCAATTATTTCCTCGAAGTCAGAGCAGCTAAAGCCTCCAGGCCACCCGTCAGTGGTCAGCAGTCTGTCACCTCTCAGGCGATGCATGCCCCCCATTGGTCGGTCAGTCAACATCCTCTGACCCCTGGGCCCTCTCAAGGCAGCCGTGATTCTATCCGTCGACAGCCATGGGATCGGGCAGCTACGCTGATCTTTCAGTGGGCCAGCTGGCCTGTGACTCATTCAGTCTGCCCCTCATATCAGCCAGCCAGGTAGCCATTCTCAGCATCCTACTGGCCACATGATATGTCAAGCATTGTGTGATCTGGCCAGTGTGGACAGTCAGTCGCCAGATATGGCTTGCCTATCAGTTGGCTACAGATCGTCCATCAGTCAGCCTGAAATTCCCTCGGGGTAGATTTCCTTTACACATCGCCAGACAGCGTGACATCCAGACACTCCCTCGGGCCGGGTGTGATTCCTAGGAATAGTCAGCCATTCACAGTATCCCACCACCTAGGCAAGCAGCAACAACACGGGTCATCAATCAGCCAGCCTGTAAATCCCCCAGGAGCCTGCCTGCCTTCTGCATTATCAGGTCACCAGCTCCAGCCAGTCCCAGGTGGGCTGTAATTCAGTTAGATTTTCAGTAGCTCACGGTGTCAGGAAACCGCACTGTCATTTCCTCAAATTGCCCCTCTCCCTGTCGGTCCATGAGTTATGTAGTCAACCAAATGGTTATACAGTTAACCAAACGGTTGTTCTGTGCCTGCCAGCCCAGCTGTGACCTGGTTGGAGAAATGGTTGATCAGGCTGAGCTTCCAGTAGCCCCTGCTTGCCGTGAAACAGTTAACAGTGGAATCTCACTGTGGAGTCCCCCCCTCTCCCTTATTCTTTCTAGAACAGAGTCAGATGCTGGCCTTCACATGCCCCCAGTCTCCCCAGGCACACGGGACCTTCCCACTCCCAGGAGTCAAGGAGGCCTGTCAAACCCACAAAAGTGGTTTAAGTCATGACCTCTTTCTTTCTTTCTTTCTTTCTTTCTTTTGTCTTTTTGCCTTTTCTAGGGCCTCTCCCACAGCATATGGAGGTTCCCAGGCTAGGGGTCTAATCAGAGATGTAGACGCCAGCCTACGCCAGAGCTACAGAAACACGGGATCCGAGCCACGTCTGCAACCTACACCACAGCTTAGGGCAATGCCGTATCCTTAACCCACTGAGCAAGGCCAGGGATCGAACCCGCAACCTCGAGGTTCCTAGTCAGATTTGTTAACCACTGAGCCATAATGGGAACTCCCATGACCTGGGGGACACAAAGAGGTTTAATGGGTGTTGGGGAGCATCACTTGTCCTTCCCCCTAAAGGATGTAGTGGGTTAAGGCTTGGATTCTACAGCCCAGCTACCTGGGTTCAGTCCAGCTCTACCATTTACTAAAGTGTGTGATCTTAAGCCAGTTTCTTCATCTGTAAAACCTCAGATGAGTGACCTTGGGGTGGGCTTCTCCTGCTCACCTGGAACATGAATCTTCCTGGACTAGCACCTTCTTTTTTTTGGTTTGGGGGAGCTCAAACCCACGGCATGTGGAGGTTCAGGCTAGGGGTTGAATCAGAGCTATAGTGGCCGGCCTACGCCACAGACACAGCAACGTGGGATCTGAGACACGGCTGCGACCTACATCACAGCTCATGGCAACACCGGATCCTTAACCCATTGAGCAAGGCCAGGGATCGAACCCACGTCCTCATGGATGCTAGCCGGGTTCATTAACCACTGAGCCACGAAAGGAACTCCTGAACACTATCTTCATGTCATTCCCCTCAGCACATCGTGGTACTTATCATGATCTATACCTATCTTTTGTTTCTATTTAATTTCAAGTTTCTTTTCCAGCTCCTGCCCTAGAATGCCAGCCTTACCAGAGCAAGAATTTTTGTCTGCTTTTTCCCACTGCTTTATCCCCAGCCCCTAAAGTAGTGTCAGGTGTGAACTGGAGTTTGGCACTTGCAACCTGCCTCTACAAGGATGGCATCATGAGCCACTGCAGCTGCTGGCCCTCAATGCCCCCCCTCCCAAAGGAGCTCAGGTTGGAGACAAAGAGTGAGGCGCTCTGTGCTCTGGGAAAAACCGGCAGAACAGGAGTTCCCTTTGTGGTTCAGTGAAAACAAATCCGACTAGTATCCATGAGGATGCAGGTTCCATCCCTGGCCTCACTCAGTGGGTCGGGGATCTGGCGTTGTCGTGAGCTGTGCTGTAGGTTGCAGATGCGGCTTGGATCTGGCGTTGCTGTGGCTGTGGGGCAGATTCAGCCCGTAGCCTGGGAACTTCCATGTGCCGTGGGTTCAGCCCTAAAAAGGAAAAACAAAAAACAAAAAATAAAAACAAAAAAAACTGGCAGAACACGTCTTCAGATAGATATTTTTAGGAGAAGTTTTGATGAGCCCAATTTTTGCATCGCCTGGAATCTAGAAAGCCCTAAAATCCTTCGTGGCGATGTCTGCTCCTCATGACTAGTGGTAGCCTTCATAACACCAGCAGCAAACTCCTGCAACGTGTGTGCATGGCTGGTGGTGAACCCTGAGGGAACTCAGGAAGGAAACATAATACCTGCCATCCAGCAGCCATCAGACTGCAGCCACTCCTGACAGCGAGCCCTGGGGAAACTCAGGCTGTGAAAACACAGGATATTGGCCCCAGACAGCTGAGGTGAATGTCAAAGGGAAGAGATCAGTGAGGATCTTTCCATAGAAAAGCACTAAATTCCTTAACTTGCGATATCTGGTTTTCTGTTATTAGCAGTGATTTTTTTTTTTTTTTGTCTTTTTGCCATTTCTTGGGCTGCTCTCACGGCATATGGAGGTTCCCAGGCGAGGGGTCGAATCAGAGCTGTAGCCACCGGCCTACGCCAGAGCCACAGCAACGCAGGATCCGAGCTGCATCTTTGACCGACACCACAGCTCATGGCAACGCTGGATCCTTAACCCACTGAGCAAGGGCAGAGATCGAACCTGCAACCTCATGGTTCCTAGTCGGATTTGTTAACCACTGCACCACGACGGGAACTCCAGCAGTGATCTTTTGTTCCTACCATCTGCTCTTTGTGGCAAAACTCTTACATATATTAGCTCCCCCCTTGCCTCCCCAGAGCAGGTTTTCTCAACATTACAGGAGATGTTGCCTCCTGGGCTTAAGCCCTCATTTTGCTCAGAATAAAACGTAACTCTCAACGTTTAGGTTGCACTGGGTTTTTTTTGGGGGGGGGGTGGTTTAGGGCCGCACCCACGTCATATGGAGGTTCCCTGGCTAGGGGTCGAATTGGAGCTACATCTGCTGGTCTACACCATAGCCACACCAATGCCAGATCCGAGCCGCATCTGTGACCTACACCACAGCTCACGGCAACACTGGATCCTTCACCCACTGAGCGAGGCCAGGGATCAAACACGCATCCTCAGGGACACTAGTCGGGTTCATTACCCCTGAGCCACAATGGGAACTCCAAGGTTGCACTTTTTTTTTTTAAGTTGACACTGACAATACATGGCTGTGGGGGAAAAAAAAGGCAGAAGGAAACAAAGAGATACAAGCTAAATAACCAAAGGAATAAATGAATGAATAAATGTATAAATACAAAGCTAAATAAATAAAATGGGATAGATGGGAAAAAGAACCCAAATTCCCAACATTTGGAATATAAATGAACTAAGATTTAAAGAAACAAAAAGAGGAGTTCCCATTGTGGCTCAGTGGGTTAAGACTCACACTAGTATCCACGAGGATGAAGGTTCGATCCCTGGCCTCGCTCAGTGGGTTAATGATCCAGCGTTGCTGTGAGCTGTGGTGTAGGTTGCAGACGCGGCTTAGATCCCGCGTTGCTGTGGCTCTGGCATAGGCCGGCGGCTACAGCTCTGATTCAACCCCTATCCTGGGAACCTCCATATGCCGCAGGAGCGGCCCAAAAAATCACAGAAAGACAAAGGAAAAAAAAAAAGTCATTTTATTTTGGGCACACTGTTAACATTTGGACTGGATGGGCAACAGGGTCCTACCCTCCAGCACAGTTGGGTGTGACTAGGTCACTTTGCTGTGCAATAGAAATTGAAGAAACATGGTAAACCAACTATATTTTATTAAAAAAAAAAAAACTCTTGAGAAAGGGGAATTGAAAAGTTTTGTAGAAAAGGTCCCTGACTCTTGCTGGGATAAGTGGTGAGGGTGGGTGCAGTCAGGGATAACAGCATCGGAGGGGTGAGTGACGAAGAAACAGGGGTTGGGGGCCTGGAAGCTGAGAGTGGAAGGCAGCCAGCAGGGCTGCCAGGGGCGCAGGTGCAGAGCAGGTGAGGGTGGCGGTGACTCAGTCATCCCATTCATCGTCGTCATCGTCATCACCGGCCTGGTCCTCCCCTTCATCTGGAGGGAGAGAGAAAGAGTGGAACTTAGGATGGGCAGAAGGGTTCAAAAGCCCTCCCCGCCCAAGTGGGATGTTACTAGGGCCTGGGACTTTGGGACTCTGGGGTCCTCAGTGGGGGGTGGGGGTGCTGACATGTGCTTGGAAATTAGATCTGGGGCCTGCGTGTTGGATGCAGAAGGGGCCCCCTCAGAGGAGGCAGAGTTGGGGCAAGATAGGGATGATAGCTGAGGTCCAGGCTCTCATTGGAGATGAAGTTAATGTTATCATCCAAAGTGTGGTTAATTGGGAGATTATTGTCACACAAAGGATTCGTGTTAACAAGGGCTTGTCACTTCAGGGGGTGGAGTTAAATATTAGCAAAAGTGGAATAAATGACCATATTCTTGTTTCACAGCAGGTTTTTGTATTTTTTTTTTATCTTTTATTTTTTGCTTTTCAGGGCAGCACCTGCAGCATATGGAGGTTCCCAGGCGAGGGGTCCAATCGGAGCTGCAGCTGCCAGCCTACATCACAGCCACAGCAACGTGGGATCCTTAACCCACGGAGCGAGGCCAGGGATGGAACCTGCAACCTCATGGATCCTAGTCAGGCTCATTACCACTGAGCCACAACAGGCACACCTGTATCATAGCAAGTTCATGTTAACTTTGGTGACACGTAATGGGGTTAAAGATGATATCGTGGTCAAAAGATGAGCCCGTTAGAGTTCCCGTCATGGCACAGTGGTTAGCAAATAGCCGTGAACTGTGGTGTAGGTTGCAGACGCGGCTCGGATCTTGCGTTGCTGTGGCTGTGGTGCAGGCCGGTGGCTACAGCTCTGACTGGACCCCTCGCCCGGGAACCTCCATATGCCGCGGGAGCGGCCCTAGAAAAGGCAAAAAAAAAATGAACTTGTTATAATATTGTCATAGAATGGGAGTTCCCATCGTGGCGCAGTGGTTAACGAATCCGACTAGGAACCATGAGGTTGCGGGTTCGATCCCTGCCCTTGCTCAGTGGGTTGACGATCCGGCGTTGCCATGAGCTGTGGTGTAGGTTGCAGACTCGGCTCGGATCCTGCATTGCTGTGGCTCTGGCGTAGGCTGGCAGCTACAGCTCCGATTAGACCCCTAGCCTGGGAACCTCCATATGCCGTGAGAGCGGCCCAAGAAATGGCAAAAAGACAAAAATAAAAAAATAAAAAAAAACATTGTCATAGAATGGATTCTTCGGAATCTTGGGAAGAGACTCTGGGGTTGATATCCATATTGTCACACTTGGAGTATAGTATATTATTATCACATAACAGGGGATCCTCACCTCATTGTCATATATAAGGACACTATTGTTGACACATTTAGGGGATTAATATTGGGATTAATGTTGGTATTGATGTAGAAAGATTGGGTTCATTATACCATTATTACATAATGAATTAATGGCGATCTTTATCATATAATCATCACATGCTGAGCTAATACGAACACTCTTGAACCTACGGGATTAATGTTAACATCGTGGATATACTTTGCAGTTAATGCCAATATCACCGTCGAAGACAGAGCTAATCATATTCCTGCCACATGATGCCAATGTCGCCTTTGTCAAGAAAAGAGGCTGATACAGGATGCACGTGAACCCTCCTCTCGTCAACAGATAGATAGCACAAATGTTACTCTCGATGGTGACAGCTGGGAACCAGGGTCACCGCCCGGCAGGGTGGGCTATGAAGGGCAGGCTCGCAGGGGAGATGGGGGTTCTCACCGGAGGAATGAATGGCTTTGCTTCTCTTCTGCATCACGTGCATCAGGGCCCCCACCAGCCCCTCGGAGCTCTGAGGTGGGGGCTGCAGCGCTGAACTCTCTGGGGCCCCAGGGGTCTGCAGAGTCCAGCACAGAAGGCTCAGGGTCTGAGAGAGGGGTGCTCCTCCCCACCCCTTTGTCCTTATTTCTCCTCCCGCACACGCCCGTTCCCTTCGACACATCTCCGAGCCCGCCCGCCTCTCTCCACCAACCTCCCAGCCTTATCCCGGAAACCCCACAACCCGGGACCTCCATCACGCTCGGCCTCGGCCCCCTAATATCCTGACTTGTGCAGCACACCCCAGAGTCCTAGACGGCCAATCCTCCATCACGCTGGTCCTTACCTTGTTCAGCTGGATTCCCTGCCGGATTTGATCCAACAGCGCCCCCCGACCCCCACCAGGGGCCGGGCCCCCCACAAGCCCCAGAGAAGGAGGAGGTGGGGGAGGGATGGGTCCGTCCCCACAGCTGGGTGGTGGTGGCGGTGGCGGTGGTGGCGGAGGCAAGGTCGGCCCCCCAGCTCCAGGGGGCGGAGGGGGTGGTGGTACAGAGCGTCCAGTGGCTGGAGGGGGTGGTGGCGGAGGGCCCCCTCGGCCCGGGGGTGGGGGTCCCCGGGGGATTGGTGGGGGTGGAGCACCTCCCGTGGGAACAGGGGGCAGTGGACCAGAGCGACCCTTGTTACTCCCCACAGTGGGGGGCCGGGGGAGTTGGTTCCCTCCTCGGGATGGCGGTGGGGGCGGTGGAAGCGGCTCTGAGGGGGGAAAAATGATACATAGCTATTACTATAGGTTTCTTCAGACCCTCAGTTGTGCTCATTTGTAAAATGAACATCCCAGCCTACCAACTCACAAATTTTTTTTTTCCTTTTTAGGGCCACCTGTGGCATATGGAGGTTCCCAAGCTAGGGGTTGAATCCGAGCTACAGCTGCTGGCCTGTATCACAGCCACAGCAAGGCCAGATCCTTAACCCACTGAGCGAGGCCAGTGATTGAACCCGCATCCTCATGGATTCTAGTTGGGTTCCTTAACTCCTGAGCCACGAAGGGGACTCCCATTTTTTTCGTTAACTCAAAATTCTTTTCCTTTTTTTTTTTCTTTTTTCTCTTTTTCTTTCTTTTTCTTTTTTAGGGCTGCACCTGAGGCACATGGAAGTTCCCAGGCTCGGGGTCGAATCAGAGCTACAGTGGCCAGCCTACGCCACAGCCACAGCAACACAGGACCCGAGCTGCAACTGTGACTTAGACCACAGCTCACAGCGACACCATCCTTAACCCACTGAGCAAGGCCAGGGAGCGAACCCACATCCTCATGGATCCTAGTCGGGTTTGTTACTGCTGAGCCATCAGGGGAACTCCCTCTTTTTTTTTTTTTTTTTTTTTTAATGGCCTCGCCCACAGCATATGGAAATTCCCAGGCTAGGGATCTAATGGGATCCCGGAGTAGGGCACCACCGATCCTTTAACCAACTACTGCAAGGTGGTAGGGCTAGGGATGGAACCCACGCCTCGGCAGCCACCAGAGCTGCTGCTGTGGGGTTCTTAACCCACTGCACCATGGGAGGAACTCTATCAACTCCCAATTCAAGCAGTATAGGCATTTCCATGAGGAAATGTGAGTGCTTGCAATGGATCTCTTAGAAATCAGCTACCAGGGTTGATGAAAAAGGGGGTGTCCAGAAAGACGGGCGGGGGGGTGACTCACCCTGACGCCTCATCTCCTTCCGCACAGCTTCCATCCCACCCTGGTTCTCAATGAAGTCATAGATAAATTTGGAAGTTTCAGCATCAGTGAGCTGGGCCTCACTGATTCCTGCCCTGGAGAACAGACTCCGCAGATCCGGGTCCAGGTTGTTCACCTGCCCAGGAGGAAAAAGGCCAGGGCAGGGGTAGGGGAATCAGGTGGGGAGGTCATGGGCAGAGATTCTCATTGGGTCCACCCCCCCCCCCCCCCCGCCACCAGAGAGGCATCTGAGAGGCGTGTGGGAAGGCTGGGCTCTGAGGGTAGGTCTAGAGCCGTGGAAGGTAGGTGGGAGTTGAGTGGGGTCCAGGGGACTTTGAAGTTACTCACGTCAAATCCATTCTGGGGGTCCCACCCCACGTGGCTGACATGTCTGGGGGAGGTGAGGAGACCCCAATGAAGCCCCACTGCCCTTTCTTCCCTCCCTTCCTAGCGAAGCCCTCTTGCCCTCTCCTGCCCAGAGGGACTGACCGAATGAATGAATGGGTCATAAATGAATGAATGAGAGAAAACAGTAGTTACAGAATTAGAAGGCGGCTGGCCATAGTTTTCGGTGCCCATCTGTCCACCCACCTCTCTTTGCATCAGACACAGAGATTCTCCCAGCTATCTTCCTGTCTACCCAGCTATTCACATTCACCTGTCAGACACTGATTTCTATACATTTTTCTCTCTCCACTCATCTATCCATGCACATCTATTTACCCACTTATCCGCCAATCTGTCTTCACTCACACTTATCCATCCACCCATCCATCTACCCCTGTGTCCATCTTCCCATCCATTCACTCGCGTGACGACCCATGCGACCACACACTGCTGACCACGTATCCCCTGCACTGTCCACGCATCCACATATCTGGCCATCTATCCATCCTCATCCAACTTGCCTGTGAGCCCATCAGCCTATATATCCATCTGTCCACATACTCATCCCCTCAGCCATCCATCTACCGACCCACTTCCCATTTATCCACCCATTCATTCTCCAACCCACCTACCCATCCATCCATCCATCCATCTACCCCCCCCAACTCATGGGCCAGCCCAACCGGGGTAGGACTAGGTTGAGATGAGTGAAGGTGTTAGGGAGCAAACTTTAAGGAGGCACTCACTCTGGGTCATGAACTGTAGTTGGACAACCTGGAGAGGGATAGCTTCTACAACGTTTGCAACCATGGTGCCCTAGTCCCGGCCTTGCACTCACCCACTGTCCATTTTCCCATCCTTCCAACCACTTGGCTCGCCTCCTGTCCACCTGCTTATGTGCTCCCCCACCCCCTGGGGATCCATGGGCCCACTGGGGAGAGGTTCTCACTTGAATCCGCTGGGCGCACCAATATCAGCCTTGCTGATCTTTTTCTTCCCTGAGCGTTTCTTATCACCTGGACCAGGCCCCGGGGTCGGGAGCCCACGGTATCGTGAATTTGTGATGTCTGGGTTCTGGATGTCCACTGTCACCAAGGACAGTGAGCTACTTCCTGTGGGGAAAATAGGGGGACTGAGTCATTGACCCAACCAAGCAAAGCACAGGCATAAGAGACAGGAAGATAGCTGGGAGAATCTCTGTGTCTGATGGTCGTGGAGGGAGGGGGTGAGGGGGTCCAAGTAGGGTTTATGGAGAAGAGTGTGGTTGGGGCCCACAAACCATCCACGCATTCACTGATTCATTTATTTATGTTCACTCACGCTTATCACTTAAGTATCAACTCATTGATTTACTTGCTCATGGACTAATCTGTTAAATTACTTGTTCGTTCATTCATTCATTCATTCATTCATTGCTTTCTCCACAGATTGAAATTTTTTTCTCACTTGTAAATCCCAAGATGCTTGGGGTTAGTCCTTTTTTATTATTATTATTAAGGTATAGTTGGTTTACAATGTTGTGCCATCCACTGCTTGCAATTTTTTTTTTTTTTGGTCTTTTTAGGGCTCCACCCATAGAATATATGGAGGTTCCCAGACTAGGGGTTGAATCGGAGCCTATACCACAGCCACAGCAACACCAGATCCAAGCCGCATCTGTGACCTACACCACAGCTCATGGCAATGCCAGATCCTTAACCCACTGAGTGAGGCTGGGGATTGAACCTGCATCCTCATGGATGTTAGTCAGATTCGCTTCTGCTGCACCACGACAGGAACTCCATTGCTTGCAATTTTATGTCACTCATTTATTCACTGTTGAATTCAGTCACTCATTCAATCATCCATCCATCTATTCATCTATTTATCCCCATACCCATTCACCTGTATATATATATATATATATATATATATATATATATATATATATATATAGTCTTTTCCAGGGCCACTCCTGCAGCATATGGAGATTCCCAGGCTAGGGGTCTAATCAGAGCTGTAGCCACCAGCCTATGCCAGAGCCACAGCAACACGGGATCTGAGCCACATCTGCGACCTACACCACAGCTCACGGCAATGCTGGATCCTTAACCCACTGAGTGAGGTCAGGGATTGAACCCACAACCTCATGGTTCCTAGTCAGATTCGTTAACCACTGAGCCATGACGGGAACTCTCACCTATATATCTATACACACAACCTGTACATCTATCTATATTTTCATCCTTTCCTCAATTCCTCATCCTATTCAATCATTTGTCCACCACCAATCCATCTAACTACACATCCATTCACCTACTCATTCACCCACTTATCTCTGTACCCACCCACTTACTCACCCATCCACCTACTCCCCCACCCACCTGCCCACCCAGAGACACAGGGAAGAATCAGCACTCACCCCCTTGGTCTCCGCCTGGGTGCGGGGGCACGGGTGGGAGACCTCCTCTTCTCTCTGGGAAGATGGGATGGATAGAGAGCCATTGCAATCCTGCCACAGGTTCCTGGGCCGGGCCCTTTTTTACTCCTAATTGCACTTGCTAAAGGACTCACCTTCATTGGCTGGTGTGGGTGGAGTGGGGAGCTGGCGCCTGTCTGTGGAGAGACAATTCGACTGGGAACCAGAACCATGATGGGGGCTTTTCCAGCTTCCCACTTTTTTTTTTTTTTTTGTCTTTCTGCCATTTCTTGGGCCACTCCCGCGGCATATGGAGGTTCCCAGGCTAGGGGTCGAATCAGAGCTGTAGCCCCCGGCCTACGCCACAGCCATAGCCATGTGGGATCTGAGCCGCGTCTGCAACCTACACCACAGCTCACAGCAACGCCAGATCCTTAACCCACTGAACAAGGCCAGGGACCGAACCCGCACCCTCATGGTTCCTCGTCGGATTCGTTAACCACTGAGCCATGACGGGAACTCCCTCCAGCTTCCCACTCTTGCACTCACCTCTGGGCAACCTCTTCTCCTCCCCCAAGGCCTGCTCACCTCCACTTTGCCTCTGATTCCTTTTTTGGATCTTCTCGTGCACCAGGGCCCGGAAGGCCTGGGCCTCGCCCTCGTCTGCAAAGTTCAGCCCTGCCTGGCATTCCTGCACAGGCCTGGGGGTCAGCAGCCTTCCAGGTGCACCCTGCCCCCCGCCCCGACCCCTTTCCCACCTCCTCCCAGCACCCCGACTGAGGCCCCTGGGGCTTGGGTGGTCTCTTACATCTCCAGCAAAGGTGTGGAAGAAGGGGGTAGGCGTGGAGTACACCAGCTGTGAGTACAGCTCCTGTTCCCAGAGCAGCCGGCCGGCCTGGAGAGGCAGGGAACATGCTGGCACTGAGGCGTAGTATACAAATTTGGGGTCCTGGGATCTGATTTGGAGCTTTCTAGCTCAGCATCAGAGAGTTGAGGGACTAGGTGTCTGGGGCGGATTGGAGTGCACTATGGGAGTCAGATACTTCAGTGAGAGGATTTGGGATTTGGGGGTTTGAAGGTGAGGATTGAGACTCTCAGTCTAGGAACCTGAGCCCCTTTGCAGAATCCATCCTGAAGCCTGCCCCCCTTTATGGGGGGGGGCCTTCGTTTGGGCAGATAGGGTGCCAGTATTGGGAACTGGGTTGAGATTTGAGGTTCAGACCTATAGACTTGGGAGGTTGATTTTTGTCTTGGGGGGTAGCCAGCCAAGTTATGTGCAATTTGAGGTTCGTAGAGTTATGGCTTTGGATTTGGGTCAATATTTGATGGCCCTGGGATTTTTTTTTTTTTTTTTTTTTTTTTTTTTTGGCTAGTGTGCAGCAGCTTGATGTGG
Source organism: Phacochoerus africanus (assembly GCF_016906955.1). Classification (NCBI taxonomy): domain Eukaryota; kingdom Metazoa; phylum Chordata; class Mammalia; order Artiodactyla; family Suidae; genus Phacochoerus; species Phacochoerus africanus. Next base: position 45,031,026 of record NC_062560.1, on the reverse strand, counting down.
GATCTCAGCCTCAGACCAGAGATTGAACCTGAGTTGCAGTGGTGAAAGCTCTGAATCTTATCCACTAGACCACCAGGGAACTCCCGGCTCTGGGATCTTGATGTGGCTCTGCTGAGTCTATCTTCATGGGTTTAGAAGAATGAATTTGGGATTTATGCTTAGGGAGTTGAGGTTGGGGATTTGTGGAACAGATTTCTGGCAGTATTTGCGTGCTCCAGAGTTTTCATATAGGAATTCTGGGGTCCATGCTGTGATTTTAACAGAACAAATTTGGAGTTCAAGACTCAATGGCATATTTAGATTGGGGGGTTATGGAACAGATTTATGACTTAGGAGCTAGGCAAAATTCTGGAGTTCAGGAGCTTTGAGTGGGAGTATTTTTTTTGTTTGTCTTTTTAGGGCTGCACTCATGGCATATGGAGGTTCCCAGGCTAGGGGTCGAATCAGAGCTACAGCTGCCAGCCTAGGCCACAGTCACAGCAATGCGGGATCTGAGCCACATCTGTGACCTACACCACCGCTCAAGGCAATACTGGATCCTTTACCCACTGAGCAGGGCCAGGGATCGAACTGGCGCCCTCATGGATGCTAGTTGGTTCATTAACCGCTGAGCCACGATGGGAACTCCTGAATGGGGATTTCTGAAACCCAAAATGTTGAGTTGCAAACAGATTTGAGGTTCACATAAAAAAATAATAGCCTGTTTTTTTGGAGGTTGTGGAACAGCTTAGACTTTGGAAGTATACTAATATTGGGAATTATAGATCTTGCCATGAAGACTCTGGGGTCAGTCATCGCAGACTTAGGAAGCCAAACCAGGGGTTGACATCTGGATGAAGTCTTTGGTTCTGGGGATCAGGGGTTCACTGATCTGAGGGCTCAGGGTTACGGACATAGGTGTGGGTTTGCGGGTTGAAAGCTAGGGTGTCTGTCCGGTGGGGGGCGGGGGGGGGTCACCTGAAGGCCATAAAGGCGGATGAAGTAAGACTTCTGGGGGTTATCCTTCACGAAGCACACAGCCCCACAGTGTTCTTTGGTCCAGTGCTCGGCTCCAGGGGGCAGCGCCAGGTACAGCTGAACAACCGCGGTGGCCAGTGTCTGGGAGGGGAGAGCAGGTCTCAGTCGGGGGGTGGGTGGGGGGGTTGGCCAGAGAGGCTGGGAACCAGACGTGGTCCTTCCTTGTCCATGGCTGTCCTGGCTCCGAAGGTAGAGCCGCAGCCAGAGGGAAAGCGAATAGACGGGGAGATCTTCCTGGGATGTGAATGGGGGTAAGTGGGTGCCAGGAGAGGAGATGATGGAGAGGAAGAGGACGAGGGGAGGCGAGAAGGATGGGGAAGATGAGGAGAGAGGAAGGGGAGGCGAGGGGGAGGATGAGGAAGATGAAGAGGCGGAAGAGGAGGCGGAGAGGAAGAGGAGGAAAGGGAGACAGGGAGGGCCAGGCGATCCCCAGCTCACCCAGCATTTCCGTCCAAGCATCTCAAAGAGTCGCTGGTTCTCATGGTCCTGGAGGAGCGTGGAGGGTATGTTCTGCTGAACCGTGGCTCCTCCGCGGCCCCCGGGCCTGCCTCCCGCAGGGCCCCCACTCATGGTGCCTCCTGCCCTCGTCTTCTTCGTCTTGTCCTCTCCGGCTAGGCTCTGAGTGCAGGGTAAGAAGAGGAACTTCCGCAGTGAGGAGGGGAACAGGAAGTGCAAAAAACCACAAGGGAAACAAGTCCTCCGGGGGCCCCTGGGTGGGCCTGGCCTCCTCCTGCCTTCAACGGGGGCGGGGGGGGGGGGGCGGTGTCCTCCTCCATGTGCCTGGTTGGACCCATCTTTTGGACCCACTCATGTCCGCCTCCTTTCTTTCTTGCGCTCTAGGGCCCATCTCCCTCTGACCAGCGCAGATCTGCCTCCCTCTGGTTGGCTGGCAGCAAGAGCTAGGCCGCTGCGGCACTTCTGCAGTGCGGCCAGGAGCGGGCATGGAGCCGGGCAGCCTCCTTCCTTTCCAAAGCATCCAGCTAGTCTGGGCCCAAGGTCCCAGGCCCCTAGGGCTGAAGGGTTACTAGGTGAAAGCTTTTCCTTTAATGATATAGCTAGCGCCTGGGACCCTAGCCCTCTCCTGAGACCCCCAACAGCCCAAGGGCACTCAGCTCAGCTTCCCCATTGCTACCCCTGCCCCCCTGTGGCTCCCAAAGTACTTCCTGCTTATCATCCTCCTTTATTTTTTTAAAAAAATTCATCTCTGGAGTTCCCGTTGTGGCTCAGTGGTTAACACATCCGACTAGGAATCATGAGGTAGTTGGTTTGATCCCTGGCCTTGCTCAGTGGGTTAAGGATCCAGTGTTACCGTGAGCTGTGGTGTAGGTCGCAGATGCGGCTCGGATCCCATGTTGCTGTGGCTCTGGCGTAGGCCAGTGGCTACAGCTCCGATTCGACCCCTAGCCTGGGAACCTCCATAAGCCACAGGACCGGCCCTAGAAAAGACGAAAAAAAAAAAATCCCTTTTTCTTTCTTTTCTTTTTTCTTTTTCTTTTTTTGTAGGGCTGCACCCAAGGCACATGGAGGTTCCCAGGCTAGCAGTCGAATCAGAGCTGTAGCCACTGGCCTGCGCCACAGCCACAGCAACGCCGGATCCTTAACCCACTGAGCGAGGCTATGGATTGAACCTGTGTCCTCATGGATACTACTCAGATTCGTTTCCATTGAGCCACAATGGGAACTCCCTCCTTTTCTTCCTTTTTAAAAAAAATCTTATCCCCCTTTTTTAAGAAAGGAATGCTAGGAGCTCCCACTATGGCGCAACAGGATTGGTGGCATCTCTGGAGTGCTGGGACACTCTCTGGAGTGCTGGGGCACAGGTTCGATGCCAGCCTGGCACAGTGAGTTAAGGATTTAGGCTAGTCTCAGCTGATGCTTCGGCTGCAGCTGCAGCTGGGATCTGATCCCTGGCCTGGGAACTCCATAGGCCCCAGAGGCGGCCAAAAAAAGAAAAAAGAAGGAAGGGATTTTATAGTCTATGTGCATGAATGCCTAAACACCATCTTGTTTACTTGCGGGTCTGTTGCTTTTCAACTTTCGAAAGTTTGTAATCTTTGGAGACTTGTTTTTCTCCTTACTCAACATCCTGTTTGTATGTATAGCACTGAACTGTGTGTGCCAGGCACTATTCTGACCTCTTTGTAAATACTGACTCATTTAAATCCTCATACCAGCCTGGGGGACACATGCTGTTTTACCAGGTCCATGTGACAGAGGGAAACTGAGGCACAGAGTGCTTAAATGACTTCCCCAGTAGCTCCCAGCTAGTAAGGAGCAGAGCCCAGACCGCATGCCAGAAAGGCTGGGTGCAGAGTGTACACTTTTTTTTCTTTTTAGGGCTGCACCTGCAGCGTATGAAAGTTCCCAGACTAGGGGTCGAATCGGAGCTGTAGCTGCCAGCCTACGCCACAGCCACAGCAATGCCAGATCCGAGCTGTCTGACCTACACCATAGCTCACGGCAATGCCGGATCCTTAGTCCACTGAGCGAGGCCAGGGATCGAACCCAAATCCTCATGGATACTAGTTCATTACCACTGAGCCACAACAGGAACTCCCCATAGTGTACACTTTTCATGCTCCATCCCCACTCTGTCACTAAGATTCATATTTGGAGTTCCCGTCGTGGCGCAGTGGTTAATGAACCCGACTAGGAACCATGAGATTGTGGGTTCGATCCCTGGCCTCGCTCAGTGGGTGAAGGATCCGGCGCTGCCGTGAGCTATGGTGTAGGTCGCAGACGCAGCTCGGATTCCGTGTTGCTGTGGCTGTGGTGTAGGCCGGCAGCTGTAGTTCTAATTGGACCCCTAGCCTGGGAACCTCCATATGCTGCAGGTGTGGCCCTAAAATGACAGACCGGAAAAAAAAAAAAGATTCATATTTGCTTGTAGCGGTTGTTATTTTCAGTGCTATATAGTATATACCATATAACATATATATATATATATATATATATATATATATATATATATATATATAGTTACTATACAATTTGTTTATTCATATCCTCCTGTTAACAGGTATCTGAGCTGTTTCTGGCTTTTGTGGTTGACAGCAACACTGGCTGCTGTGTTGCTCCTGTATGCATCTCTTGGTCCACATAGGCATGCACCCTCTCAGGAGGGGAATCTGGGCATTGCAGGGTTTGCATAGCTCTCATTTTTTTTCCCCGCCCCTTGGCATATGGAGTTCCCCAGCCAGGGATCAGATCCAAGCCACAGTTGCGATGTGAGACACAGCTGTGGCAATGCCAGATCCTTAACCCACTGTGGCGGGCCAGGGATCAAACATTGGTCCCAGCGCTCCCAAGATGCCACCTATCCTGTTGTGCCACAGCAGGAACTCCTGCATAAGCCCTTTAAAAAATGTTTTTCTGGGCATTCCCACTGTGGCTCAGTGAGCTAAGGACCTGACGTTGTCTCTGTGAGGATGTGGGTTTGAACCCTGGCCTTGCCCAGTGGTTAAGGATCTGGTGTTGCCATGGCAACTGCAGCTCCAGTTCCATTCCTGGCTCGGGAACTTCCACATGCTGCAGGTACGGCTGTAAAAATAGAAGGAAAAAAAAACCATGTTTTTCTTTTTGGCCACACCCATGGCATGTGGAAGGTCCCGGGCCAGAGGTCGAACCTGCACCATAGCAGTGACAATGCCAGATCTTTAACCTACTGAGCTGCAAGGGAACTTCAAGAGCTCCAACTTTGACAGACTGTCTCCCCAGACGAATGCCAGCTCAGTCCCCACGCCTCCCTGGGTCACGAAGAGGACACAAAGACACGAAGCTCTCAGGCACACATACAGCAGCTTGGTGGGGGTGGAGGCAGGTTAGCATGTCTGGCATGTGACTGGCATATTCCCAGGTACCTGAAGGGAAAAAGCATATCTCAAGGCTGGACCCACAGTCCTATCTGGAAACCTTGTATCGCCCCCATGCCTGCAGGTGACAAGCTTCTCTCCTAAGCCTAGGCTCGAAGCCTGTTGTGCTGTGACAATTCCAATGTCCCTGCCTCCTCTCTGCTCACAACCTCATGTTGGGTGCTCCCAACTCACCAGGCGATGGATTTCACACCTTCTGGCCTGGAGCCCCTTCCAGGCTGGGGTAAGGTCCTGCTTCTCCTCAGCTGGCCACTGCATTCGCTCAGGTTGACACTGTCGTTGAGCTCTCACTGTGCACCAAGCATCCCTCCAGTATCTGACACAAACCAGACACTCAATAAATGTTTTATTAAAGGAATGAATGAGGGATGAATGTCTCATTTGATTTCATATTTTCTGATCTTTTTCTTTAAAAATATTTTTGTTTTTTGGTCTTTTTAGGGCTGCACCCACGGCATATGGAGGTTCCCAGGCTAGGGGTCAAATTGGAGTTGTAGCCACCGGCCTACACCACAGCCACAGCAACACCAGACATGAGACGCACCTGTGAACTGTACCACAGCTCACGCCAACACTGGATCCTTAACCCATGGAGGGAGGCCAGGAATCAAACCTGTGTCCTCATGGATGCTAGTCAGATTCGTTTCCGCTGACCCATGATCGGAACTCCTTAAAAATTTTTTTAAAATAAGGTATATTTGATTTACACTGTTGTGCCAATTTTCACTGTACAGCAAAGTGACCCAGTCATCCATATATATATTCTTGTCCTTTTTCTCACATTATCTTCCATCGTGTTCTAGCACAAGAGATTGGATAGAGTTCCCCGTCCTATACCGTAGGATCTGATCTTTTTCTAAGTGCCTCACACTTATGAACTCATTTCATACACAAAGATCCCATGAGGTAAGCTCTCCTGCTATCTCCATTTTACTGATGTGGAAGCTGTGGCCCAGAGAAGTGTAGCTGACCTGCTTGAGGGCACACAGCTGTCCAGTGGTGGAGCTGAGGCCAATTATGTGAGAACTGGTTCCTAAACTGTTAAATGCCAGGTGGGGCTGAGAGAAAATTCTTCTGCCCCTTCACTGTCTTTTTTTTTAATCCTTCTTTCTCTGCTTCTAGATCTGTCCCCCATAAGTCTACATCAGAGGGCTTTAAACCTCGGCAACATTTGCTGGTGGTTTTGTAAATTAACATTTAAAAGTTGTATATTTCCTGTTCTTATTTCTAAGGAGCAGACAGTTGTATTTGCTTTTTTAAAAAAATTAAAGTATCGTTGATTTACAGTGTTTTTTTTTTGCCTTTTATTTTATTTTTTGTCTTTTCTAGGGCCACACCCGCGGCCTATGGAGGTTCCCAGGCTAGGGGTCGAATCAGAGCTGTAGCCGCCAGCCTACACCAGAGCCACAGCAACACCAGATCTGAGCCGTGTCTGTGACCTACACCACCCCTCACGGCAATACCAGATCCTTAACCCACTGAGCGAGGCCAGGGATCGAACCCGAAACCTCATGGTTCCTAGTCGGATTTGTTAACTGAGCCATGACGGGAACTCCTGTTTTTTTGCTTTTTTAAGGCTGCACCCACGGTATATGAAATTTCCCAGGCTAGGGGTCAAATCGGTGCTGCAGCTGCTGGCCTATGCCACAGCCACAGCCAAGTCAGATCCAAGCTGTATCTGCAACCTAGACCACAGTTCCCAGCAACACCAGATCTGCGACGCACCGAGCGAGGGCATGGATTGAACTCACATCCTTATGGATACCAGTCAGATTCCTTCATGCTGCACCACAATGGGAACTCCCTATATTCATTCGTTTGAAATATTCTTTTCCATCACGGTCTGTCCCAGGAAGTTGGATATAATTCCCTGTGCTGTACAGATGTTTAAAATGTGTATTTTTTTCAGAGTTCCTGTTGTGGCTCAGTGGTTAACGAATCCGACTAGGACCCATGAGGTTGCGGGTTCAATCCCTGGCCTTGCTCAGTGGGTTAAGGATCCAGTGTTGCCATGAGCTGTGGTGTAGGCTGAAGATGTTACTTGGATCCTGCGTTGCTGTGGCTGTGGTGCAGGCCAGCGGCTACAGCTCCAATTTGACCCCCAGTGTGGCAACCTCCATATGCTGTGGGTGCAGCCCTAAAAAGACAAAAATGAAAATAAAAATAATAATAAAAAGAACAAAACCCAAAGGATAAGCAATGAGATTCTGCTGTACAGCCCGAGGTTCCACTTGTGGTGGAACATGATGGAGGACAATGTAAAAAAAAAAGAATGGGAGTTCCTGTTGTGGCGCAGCGGAAACAGATCCGACTAGGAACTATGAGGTTTCGGGTTCAATCCCTGGCCTCCCTCAGTGGGTTAAGGATCTGGCGTTGCTATGAGCTGTGGTGTAGGTCACAGACGTGGCTTGGATCTGGCGTTGCTCTAGCTGTGGTGTAGGTCGCAGATGTGGCTCAGATCTGGTGTTGCTCTAGCTGTGGTGTAGGCCAGCAGCTGTAGCTCTGATTCAACCCCTAGCCTGGGAACCTCCACATGCTGCAGGTGCAGCCCTAAAAAGACCGAAGACAAAAAAAAAAAAAAAAAGAATGTCTGTATATGTATAACTGGGTCACTTTGCTGTATAGCAGAAATTGACAGAACACTGTAAATTAACTATAATTAAAAAATTAAAGAAAGGGTTAAGGATCCGGTGTTGCTGTGGCTGTGGCGTAGGCCAGTGGCTACAGCTCTGATTCAACCCCTAGCCTGGGAACCTCCATGTGCCTCAGGTGTGGCCCTAAAAAGACCAAAAAAAAAAAAAATTAAATTAAAGAAAAGCAAATAAATAAAAAGAACAAAACCCCTAATCCAGTTTTTCCAGTTGTTCTCAGCAGGAGAATGGATTGAAAACTTCTAAGTCAGCCCCACAGAGGGGAGCAGAAGTCCTAACTCACTTCTCAGTAATCTGGTGAACCCCCAGGAACCTGAGCATATCCGTAACCTGCACCCACCCATGGTCCCCCATTACCTTCCTTTGCCAATCCCCAGGGGGTCACCCGATGAAGAGTCATTTTCTGTCTCTCCCTTGTGCTTATCTGCCTTTATTTTGAGGGGATATTGCTTGCAAGATCCCCACTGCCATGCCCCAAGTCCTGAGTAGGTAAAAAGACACCATCAGTGACACTGGGGGTGTCTTCCACACTCGGGTCACTGTCACATGATTGAGCCCATGGAGGAGAGGTAGGTCCTACCGCTGGCCTTTGAGACCAAACTGAGGCAAGACAGCAAAATGTCCTTTGCCACACTGTCCTCCTCCCCTTACCTTCTGGCTCCTCGGGGTCCTGCCTACCCCTGATGGAGGGGTGCTTCCTGGGGACAGGCCTAAGGAAACAGCAGTTCCCAGCCCTCTGACTCAATGCTCCCTCTTCACAAGAAACATCTGGGGAGGGCTTTTGCCATCCTGGAATGACATTCATGTATGTTCCAAGTTTCTTTTTTTTTTTGTCTTTTGTCTTTTTACGGCCTCACCCGCGGCATATGGAGGTTCCCAGGCTAGGGGTCAAGTCAGAGCTGTAGCAGCCAGCCTACACCAGAGCCACAGCAATACCAGATCTGAGCTGGGTCTGCGACCTACACCACAGCTCATGGCAAAGCTAGATCCTTAACCCACTGAGTGAGACCAGGAATCGAACCTGTGTCCTCATGGATACTAGTCGTCGTTCCCACGACAGGAACTCCTTTTTTTTATGTTACAGGTTTTGATGGTGTGGGCTGTCCCCCAGCATCTCAGACCCCTGCCCGTTCAATGCCAAAGTACCCCCATCATTGTGATAACCAAAGTCTGCCTACCAGGATTTCCCAGGGCAGGCAGGAACTAGACCCCTGCCTTTTTTTTTTTTTTTTTTGGCCACCCTGTGTGGCACATGGAGTTCCCGGGGCCTGGAATCAGATCTGAGCCGAAGTCACAACCTAAGCCACAGCTGCAGCAACACCAGATCCTTAACCCACTGAGCCGGGCTGGGTATCGAACCTGTGTCCTGGTGCTCCCAAGACACCTTGGATCCCGTTGTGCCACAGCGAGAACTTCTTGTTCATTGCCGGCTCCCTACCACCTAGCATGAGACACCGCATACAGAGGCTCAATCAGTATTTGTTGAATAATCACTATACAGTCCAGGTATTTATGCTGTGATTCAGTACCCTCTTTCCATTAGGCTCCTCTGTCCTCCCTTCAATCCCCTGCCTGGGAAATGGGACAAGGAAAACAGCTTAGTGTGCAGGGGCCAGCCCCTCCCACAGAAGTGTCTACACTGTCCACTGATTCTATGGGCAAATAGGCGCTTTAGGGACCCTCAGGAGATGGGCTGATTTCTAGTCCTGGTGGGGGTGGAGCGAGGAAAGGGCATGCACAGAAAAGCAGAGACACCTGTGGACATTAGAATTGCTCAGTGTAGGGGTTCCCATTGTGGCAAAGTGGGCATGAACCCAAGTAGTATCCATGAGGATGCAGGTTGGATCCCTGGCCTCACTCAGTGGGTTAAGGATCCAGTGTTGCCTTGAGCTGTGGTGTAGGTCGCAAGTGATGCTCAGATCGCACATTGCTGTGGCTGTGGCAAAGGCCAGCAGCTACAGCTCCAACTGGACTCCTAGCTTGGGAACTTCCATATGCCTCGAATGTGGCCCTAAAGAGCAAAAAAAAGGGGGGGGGGATTGCTCAGTAGATAGAACCCATTATGAAGCCTCCCAGCTTTAGCTCTGGCTCTGGCACTTACCAGTTGTTAACCTCTAGGTGCCTCAGTTCTCTCATCCATAAAGTGGAGATAATAATAGCAGTTAAGACTGTTGTGAAGACTGAATAAACTCATTCAAGTCGAATGATGAGGACATAACACGTTATAATTAGTCATCGGTGTGTGTTTTCATGAAATAGCCCAGTAACTTGGAGATAAATGAACTATCCCTCCCTCAGCCTAGCATTGTCACCCCTGTCCCAATCCTTTCCTCACTGTCCTCCATTAGACGTTCAGGTCCAACCATCATTGGCGGATGGTCAGAGACCCAGAACATAGCCACCTTCCCACTGCCCTTTCTCTACGTTTCCTTGCTGCAAAGCCCAACTCAGAGATCCATTCTCTGGGACCATCCAAGAATCCTCCAAGGCCAGGACATATTCCTAAAGACCTCCCTGCCAAACTCGAAGTCCCACCCACCACGTTTTATGCCCTCCTCCTTCCACCTGCAGGGGAAAACACCGTGCCAGCCTGCCTTCTCCTTCCCTTCTAGGCTGGTGCTGCTAACCTTGGACCAGGCGGAAGCCAAAGGTGCCCTCGTAGTCCCTACACTGCCCACAACCTCAAAGTCACCACCAACGCTCCCTAAATGGGTACTCCCTACCTCCCTACCACGATCTGTGACCCCCAAGTGTCTATTTCCCAGCTTGTGTGACACCAGAAGGGTCCACACCCGAATTTGTGTGACTCCAGGAGTTTCCACTTTCCGGTCTCTAGAGTACCAGGGACCGCCCACACCCTTAACAGGGAGCCCAGGAGTAATCCCTTCCGGCAGCCTGGAACGGACTACTGAGGGCCAGGGGTGGGGGGGGGACGCAAAATGGAACAGTCGGCCCAGGATCGTACCACTGCGGAGAGGGTGGCCATCTTGTAAGAAACAATTTTGTTTGTGGTGGAGGAAAAAAACGGCTGCCTCATTCCCTAATGGAGAAAGGACTGTCGCCATCCTGCTTGTCCCAAGATTCCTGTACCGTCCTCCCAACTCCCAGCTGCTTCAGGGGGGTGTGCTCACGCAGGTCGCGCCCTCAGCAGCTCTCACACCCGCCATCTTAAACCACTCTCACCGTCCCCTCTATTCTTTAATTTCGAAGCAGCTCTCTAGGCAGCGGAGCCGGTAATTGGCTCAGGGGTGGGGAGAGCAGGATCCAGGGCTCTGATTGGTCGATAGTCAAAGTCTCGTCCCAGCTCTTCTTTGAAGCTGCAAGGGTTCGGAGAATAACACAGCCCCGCCTCCGCTTCCGCGCTCCGGGCTTCCATTGGTCACGGGTTCGGAGCATGCGCAGTGGGTGCCAGACCCTTGTGCCTGGCCACTTAAGCGGCGCTTTGGGGCTTTCGTGTTATCGGTTCGAATACCGCCTCGGAGGTTCAGATTGTTTCCGTGTAGAAGGGGTAAAAATTAATGTTTACTCCTGGGGGTTAGTAAGATCACACACCAGGGCGTGGTGCCTAGTGCACTGAGCCATACAATCGTAAACTCTGTAACTATCCCACTAGGGTTTTCTTGCCACTGCCCAGGGGTTCTTGCGTTCATTATTCTCTAGTCAAAACAAAAGGCGTTCTTTGAGTTTTAGAAAAACTCTCAGAAGTTACTTTAAATAAAAGTACATCTTGCCACAATAGGATGAGCACAGTTGGGCCAGGACTGAAAATTGCGGTGAACATCTTGTGGTCTTCAGATATGATGTACTAAAATTATTAATTTTACTCCTGAAAAGACTGGTACAAAATTACAGGAGTTCAAAGCCCTGACAGCGAGGCCTTTGACAAAATGTATTTAAGAGAATACAAACTTTACCCAGTATTCAATGCTGTGCAAAGCGATGGTTAGACCTGGTCAGACACGACAGGATTGCTATGATTGCTAGGTGTTATTTAATGTACATCACAGTGATACCTACTTTGAAGTCTGCAATGTTTACATTATATATGTAAACTAAACTATAAGTCTAGATTATATGCATTATATAAATATCTATAAATACATACGTGATTCACAGGGATATAGATGGTATAGGTGGGGCCCCAGTTCACTGGCCTGGGTCAGTCACATGCTGAAAGGGAGGGGACTGTTGATCATTTAACACAGTGCCCCCAATTTTAGGAAGCCTGTGCCCTGAGTCTCCCGCTTTCACCAGACGGGACAAATTTCTCTTAATTCACTCAGAAACTCCAAGTGTATGCCCAGCACTGCCTCCACTGCTGAAAACACAAGCAGGCCTTTGTATCAGCTCTGATTCTATTACAAGTGTGCATATGGGCACTTGTGCTGGGTAGAAAAGAATCGAAAGGTCAGTTAAAGTGTGAACACTTGGTCATCACTAAATGTTTCTGATGGTGACCAGATTTGTAACATATACTTCAATTTTGTATCTATACTCAGGGCCCACAGTTGGTGAGGGGTGCATTGTTTTTGAGATCTTGCCCTAATGCTTATAGTATGGTATGAACCAACATGCAATAAGTTATATAGTTTCTTTTTACAGAAAAACACCCCAAAGTGATACAATTAAAGAAGACAGAGACATGGAAGATCCTTAGCTTATGAATTAAGGGATGAGTCTATTTGAATAAAATAAAAGGATTTAAAAAAAAAACTCCAATAAATAGGAGTTCCCATCGTGGCTCAGAAGGAAAGAATCTGACTAGTATCCATGAGGACGCAGGTTCAATCCCTGGCCTTGCTCAGTGGGTTAAGGATCTGGTGTTGCCGAGAGCTGTGGTGTAGGTCACAGACACGGCTCGGATCTGGCGTTGCTGTGGCTGTGGCGCAGGCCGGCAGCTGTAGCTCCGATTGGACCCCTAGCCTGGGAACCTCCATATGCTGCAGGTATAGCTCTAAAAAGACAAAAAAAAAAATTTTTTTAAATAACAAACCTCCAATAAGTATAGCTTGCATTATATGTTTGTAGTCCTTTAAATTATACATCATCATCAACTTGATTACAAACAACTTGAAGAGAAAAAGAGTTGTGGTGTTTTGTTTGTTTGTTTATTTGTTTTGGCTGTGCCCTAAGCCTGTGGACATTCCTGGGCCAGGAATTAAACCCTCACCACAACAGGGACCCAAGGCTCAGTGATAATGCTGTATCCTTAACCTGCTGTGCCACAACCAAACTCCGGTTTTTTTTTAAGTTGGCTACATTTGGTAACTATGGGAGAACACAACGTGTATGTTTAGAGGCTCATGATCAACAGAGCTTTCAGAGAATTGAATGATAAAAATGTACACACGCAGTTCCTGCTGTGGCACAATGGGATCAGGTGTGTCTTGGGAGCACTGAGTGGAAGGTTCGATCCTTGGCCATTGCCTTGTGACTGTGGCTTGGATCTGATCCCTGGCCCAGGAACTCCATATGCCACAGGGTGGCCAAAAATGAAAAAAACAAAACAAAACAGTAAAAATGTACACATGCATTGTATTGGCATAGCTGGTGTGAGTGCTGCAAGTTGGTCAGGAACCTTTTAAAATTTATTTATGGCTAACAATGTTTTTTTAAAATCAAAGCAAAAAAAAAATTTTTTTTTTGTCTTTTCTAGGGCCGCACTCTCGGCATATGGAGGTTCCCAGGCTAGGGGTTTAATCAGAGCTGTAGCCACCGGCCTACACCAGAGCCACAGCAATGCAGGATCTGAGCCTTGTCTATGACCTATACCACAGCTCACGGCAACTCCAGATCCTTAACCCACTGAGCGAGGCCTGGGATCAAACCCACAACCTCATGGTTCCTAGTCGGATTCGTCAACCACTGAGCCATGATGGGAACTCTGCAAAATCTTTTTTTTTTTTTTTGTCTTTTGTTGTTGTTGCTATTTCTTGGGCCGCTCCCGCGGCATATGGAGGTTCCCAGGCTAGGGGTTGAATCGGAGCTGTAGCCACCGGCCTACGCCAGAGCCACAGCAATGGGGGATCCGAGCCGCGTCTGCAACCTACACCACAGCTCACGGCAACGCCGGATCGTTAACCCACTGAGCAAGGGCAGGGACCGAACCCGCAACCTCATGGTTCCTAGTCGGATTCGTTAACCACTGCGCCACGACGGGAACTCCTGCAAAATCTTTTAAAGAAAGATTTTGGGTGTTCCCTGGCGGCTCAGCAGGTTAAGGATCTGGCATTGTCACTGCTGTGTCTCAGGTTCCCTCCCTGGCTGGGGGACTTCTGCATGCCATGGGTATGGCCAAAATTAAAAGAAAAAAGAAATAAACCTTTTTGATTTTCTTTGATTTATGACTGAAAGATATTTTGTCAGTGTTTTAAAATATTCAGGCATCTGGATGTGAGGTCAAGATACCCAGTGGAATGGAGCAGCAAGGTGCAGGCCCAGGACATTTGAGAGTGGTGGGCAGGGATTTTTTTTAAGAGTAGTTTCCATCGTGGCTCAGCAGGTTGAGAACCTGACTAGTATCCATGAGGATGCAGGCTCAATCCCTGGCCTCAATCAGTGGGTTAAGGATCCAGTGTTGCCATGAGCTGTGGTGTGGGTCACAGATTCGGCTCCGATCTGGTGTTGCTATGGCTTCAGCTGTGGTGTAGGGTGACAGCTGCAGCTTTGATTCGATGACGCCTAGCCATGGGTGTGGCCCTAGAACAGCAAAATAAATAAATAGGGAGTTCAGTGGATAACGAACCCAACTAGCATCCATGAGGACTCGGGTTTGATCCCTGGACTCGCTCAGTGGCTTAGGGATCTGGCATTTCCGTGGGCTGTGATGTAGGTCGCAGATGTGGCTCAGATCTGGCATTGCTGTGGCTCTGGTGTAGGCTGGCAGCTACAGCTCCGATTCGACCCCTAGCCTGGGAACCTCCATATGCCGCGAGTGTGGCCCAAAAAGATAAAAAAAAAAAAAAAAGAAAAAAGATAAAAAGAAAAAAAAAGAAAAATATTCATCCATTCAAAGCTTTTTCCCCTGATTAATTAGTAATAGTCCTGTCAAAGATAGATGAACTCCTTATCTAAAATTTTAATTATAAAATAATTATAGCAATGCAGGGTATTTGGCAAGGAATGAGACCAGTTACCAAACAGAATCTCTCCTCCTGCCATAAAGCTCTGAATATCTGCTTGTAAGCTCCCTGAATGTCATAGTGGTTTGTGTTTCATAAAGAGTAAAAATAGATGCCAGTTTACAGTGCACTTAATGGCCAGACAGCTTCTGAGCCTCATCCCAAAGATTTATTTTCCCAAAAGAAATACACTATTTACTGAAATCAAAACAAGTAAATGGAGGAATTCCTGGTGTGGCTCAATGGGTTAAGAACCTGACTAGTATCCGTGAGCATGTGGGTTTGATCCCTGGCCTTGCTCAGCGGGCTCAGGATCCTGAGTTGCCACAAGCTGCAGTGTGGGTCTCAGATGCAGCTTGGATCTTGTGTTGCTGTGGCTGTGATAGAGGCTGGCAGCTGCAGCTCAGATTCGACCCCTAGCCTGGGAACCTCCATATGCTGAAGGTGTGGCCCTAAAAAGAAAAAAAAAAATGAAGACGAGGAAGAGGCGTTCCCGTTGTGGCTCAGTGGGTTAAGAAACCGACATAGTGTCCACGAGAATGCAGGTTTGATCCCTGGCCTCGCTCCGTGGGTTAAGGATCCGGCGTTGCCACGAGCTGTGGTGTGGGTCACAGATTCGGTTCAGATCCTGGGTTGCTCTGGCTGTGGTGTAGGCCAGTAGCTGCAGCTCCATTTTGACCTCTAGCCTGGGAACTTCCATATGCCATGGGTGCAGCCCTAAAAAGGCAAAAAAAAAAAAAAAAAAGAATAAGAAAAAGAGGAAGAGACACCAGAGCTGTGTGCACACAGAGAAAAGGCCAAGTGAGGACACAGGGAAGAGGCAGCCATCTTTAAGCCAAGGAGAAACCAAACCTGCCAGCCCCTTAAACGTGGACTTCCAGCCTCCAGAACTGTGAGAAAATCAATTTCTGCTCTTTAAGCCAACCAGATCCATGGTGCTCGATTAGGACAGCCTGAGCGCATTAGCACAGATGGTTACAAACATGCCTCCCCTGTCTGTACTCATGCCCCCTAGCCAAGTGACTTTGCAGCTCCCTCATCCAGAGGTGGAGTCTATTTTTTTTAGGCAGGCTTTGTGACTTGCTTTGGCCAACAGAATGCACCAGAACTTCCATTAGGGTAGATCTCGAGCTCAGGCCTCAAGAGACCTTACAGCTTCTGCCTGGGCCCTGCTGCAGGGTTGCCCTGAGCCCTCCGTGCCAGGGAGCCAGTCTGGTCTGCTGGAGGATGAGAGCGACGGTGGCAGAGAACCAAGACTCACTGCTGATAGCTGGCATCAACTGCCAGACACATGAACAAGGCCACTGGAATCTCCAGCCCCGCTGATCCTCCAGTTGACTGCAGCCACATGACCGCGCAGAGAGAAATCCAAGTTCATAACCACCAGCTGATCCCAGGTCAAATTGCCCACCTACAGGATCATGAGCAAATACACTGTTGTAATTTAAAGCCACTAAGTTTTGTGTGTGTGTGTGTGTCTTTTTGCCTTTTCTAGGGCCACACCCACAGCATACAGAGGTTCCCAGGCTAGAGGTCTAATCGGAGTTGTAGCCGCCAGCCTACACCACAGCCACAGCAATATGGGATCCGAGCCACATCTGCAACCTACACCACAGCTCCTGGCAACGCCGGATCCTTCTCCCACTGAGCGAGGCCAGGGATCGAACCCGCAACCTCATGATTTTTAGTTGGATTCGTTAACCACTGAGCCATGACAGGAACTCCCAAAGCCACTAAATTTTGTAGTCCTTTGCTTTGCAGCAGTAATTAAGCTGACATAGCATTCTCTCCCTGGTCTGGGCTTCGGCAACCTGACAATATTCCTGAATGGCAAACTTTGGGCAGCCAAAGTGCCAATCCTTGTCGGTGGTAGACCACAGAGGCAGAGAAGACACTCTGGGCCGCTGGCTGAGAGCCTCCTTATGACACACAACCCTTGTCCACTTCAATTCTCCTTCCCCAAATTCAGAGTCAGTAGCCTTTGCTGGGCTTTTTGTTCGTCTGTTTGTGTTGCTGTTGTTGTCGTTTGTTTTAGCCATGCTGGAAGTTCCCGGAGCCAGGAATTAAAACTGAGCCATGGCAGTAACCCGAGCCACAGCAGCAACAATGCCAAGTCCTTAACCGCTAGGCCACCAGGGAACTCTTGCCTTTGCTGTTTTTGAAGTTGTCATGACTACTGGACATTCCAAAAACAAAAATCAAAAAAAAAAAAGAGAGAAAGAGAGAGAGAGATTCTTAAGGAGCTCTTGCTGTGGTGCAGTGGGTTAAGAATCCAACTGCAGCAGCTTGGGTTGCTGGAGAGGCTTGGGTTTGATCCCTGACCCAGTGCAGTGGGTTAAAGAATCTGGTGTTGCCGCAGCTACGGCGTAGACTGCCGCCGTGGCTTGGATTCAGTCCCTGGCCTGGGAACTTAACGTATGTCTCAGGTACAGCCATTTAAAAAAAAAAAAAGATTTTTTTAAGGCAATTATGAGCCTTTACCAAAGACATGTCACTGCAAGGTATATTATGGGCAAGTGACAGCACATAACTTGAATACCTAGTTATTAGTCTGAATAAGAAAGTTGAAGGTGCTAACTACATAATTTCAAAATTAAAAAACAGTATTCTTCAAGATTTAGAAAAAAAGACAGTTAAGATTGCATGGTTATTAATTTGACAGAGGTCAACACAAGATGGGAGAAATTGTCTCTATCTGGAATATTTGTCACACACACACAAAAAGAAATGAAGACTTTGGGATAGGGCAATAAATGCTTTATGTGTTTTTAAAATGTCCCTCTAAGAATAATAGCTTTTAGGTTTTTTTTCAATGTTTTTCTTTTTTGGTTGCACCTGCAGCATGTGAAAGTTCCCAGGCCAGGGATCGAACCCTTGCCACAGCAGTGATCTGAGCCACAGCAGTGACAACACCAAATACTTAACCCGAGGAGCCACACAGAACTCCAAGAATAATAGCCTTTAAATATTAAAAATTATATGTTGTGGTATTATTTTTAATTTTCTTTAATTTTAATTTTTTTTTTTATTTTAGGGCCACAGGTACAACATATAGAAGTTCTCAGGCTAGGGGCCACATCAGAGCTATAGCTGCCGGCCTACGCCACAGCCACGGAAATGTGGGATCAGAGTCTCATCTGTGACCTACACCACAGCTCAGGGCAATGCTGGATCCTTAACCCACTGAGCGAGGCCAGGGATCAAACCTGAATCCTCACAGATACTAGTTGGATTGTTTCCGCTGAGCCACAATGGGAACTGCTGTTTTTTTTATTTTAAGTGATTATTATTTGGCATTTATTTCTGTTACTATTCCTTTTCCTTAATGTTTTGATTATCAAATATCTATATCAGGGAGAGATTATTTTACACATTACTGTCATAATATTTCGGTTCTTAGTAAAAATCAACCATGAATTAATCATATATTTTAACAGAAAATCTCTGTGATAATCCTATAACCACCAAAAAACTCACCGATTATTACTATAGTCATTTGTTATTATTTTATTTTATTTATTTATTTTTGGTTTTTTTGCCATTTCTTGGGCCGCTCCCACAGCATATGGAGGTTCCCAGGCTAGGGGTCGAATCAGAGCTGTAGCCACCGGCCTACGCCAGAGCCACAGCCACTCGGGATCCGAGCCGTGTCTGCAATCTACACCACAGCTCACGGCAATGCTGGATCCTTAACTCACTGAGCAAGGCCAGGAATCAAACCTGCAACCTCATGGTTCCTAGTTGGATTCATTAACCACTGAACCATGACGGGAACTCCCACTCATTATTATTTTAAAGCACACAAATAAAGTGTTATGAAAAATACAAAAATAATTGCCTATTTTTACATGTTTGCCAAGGCTATTACAGAAATCTTTCCACTGCCAAAGGTAGTTGGAATTTTTACTTGATTTATTTGTTTATTTATGTATTTATTTTGCTTTTTAGGGGTGCAGTCGGGTCATATGGAAGTTCCCAGGCTAGGGGTCGAATCAGAAAGGCAGCCACCAGCCTACATGGCAGCTTGCAGCAATGCTGGATCCTTAACCCACTGAGCAAGGCCAGGGAACCAACCTGCATCCTCATGGATACTGGTCGGGTTCATAACCCATTGAGCCACAATGGGAACTCCTTCAGTTGATTTCAAACCAAATCCATAATGTTAACATAATCTCCATTAGCAACTTGTTGGCACTGGGTAAGAGGAAATCCCTCTTTATGACTTATGTTGAAATTTCAAAACCATTCTCTAATGCAATGTTATTAAAAAGGGCTTTTATTCCAAATGAGCATTGAATTTCATGCCAAGATTTTCCATTTCATATCTTGATTACGCACATTTATTATGTTTATTTTTTATTTTTAATATTTTTTTCACTTTGCAAACCCCATTTTTATTTGGATTAAACTAGTTACCACGTAAATCTCTTTTGATACAGAAATCAGGGTTCCATCCCCGGCCCAGTGCAGTGCGTTAAAGGATCTGGTATTGCCAAGCCACGGCTCCAATTCAATCCCTGGCCTGGGAACATCCATATCCTGCAGATGCAGCCATTAAAAAAAAAGAAGAAGAAGAAACGAATTAGCTGTGGGATGAGTGAATACATGAATGTGTGAATGGTACACGCCACAGATTTCCACAAACCCTCACTGTCTCCCATAATGCACAGTACGCCCAGGGCTGAGCTGTCTGGGGCGGGGAAGAGGGATGAGACAGAAATGAATGAGTCCAGGAGTTCCCGTTGTGGCTCAGTGGTAACGATCTGACTAGCATCCATGAGGATGCAGGTTCGATCCCGGGCCTCGTCACTGGGTTAGGAATTCAGCGTTGCTGTGGGCTGCGGTGAAGGTTGCAGACGCAGCTCAGATCCCATGTCCCTGTGGCTCTGGTGTAGGCGGGCAGCTGTGGCTCTGATTTGACCCCTAGCCTGGGACTCTCCATATGCCGTGGGTATGGCCCTAAAAAGCCAAAAAAAAAAAAAAATGAATGAGTCCAGCCTCTGTGGTTTCACTGCTTGGGGAGACAAGCTAGAAGACAACTATGGGTAATGCAGCGTCCCCTAAGCTAGTGGAGAGGGAGAGGTGGAGGGAGGGCAGCTGAGGCAGGAAAACCAATTTGATGTCATTGGCGAGGAGGCAAATAAAGTTTGGTTCATCCAAATTAGTTTCTCCATCCACATAGGAGAACAATCACATGAATATAAATTACGAACTGGGGAATCAAGCCTGACACCTTCATAGTCAAATGCAGATGAGTAGGCTACATACACTCTCAGCGGTGAGTGATGTATTATCTACAAGTGGGTGTTATTACAAGTGATTTATTACAGCAGGGTCCTACTGCATAGCAGAAGGAATATTCAATATCTTGGATAAACTATAATGGTAAAGAACATGAAACAGAATATATAAATGTATAACTGAATCACTTTGCTGTAGAGCAGAAATTAACACAACATTGCAAATCAACTGTACTTAAACAAACAAAAACAGGAGTTCCTGCAGTAGCTCAGCAGGTAAGAACCTGACTAGTATCCTTGAGGATGCGGGTTCGATCCCTGGCCTTGCTCAGTGGGTTCAGGATCCAGCGTTGCCGTGAGCGGTGGGGAAGGTCGCAGACGTGGCTCGGATCTGGTGTTGCTGTGGCTCTGGTGTAGGGTGGCAGCTACAGCTCCAACTTCACCCCTAGCCTGGGAACTTCCATATGCCCCAAGTGCGGCACGAAACAGAAAAAATAAATAAATAAATAAATAAAATTTAAAAGAAACAAATGATTTATTATTTTCCAGTAATTTCAGGGCATTCTACATGCCACTTGTCCCCTTCTTCCTGCTCTCATCTTCTAAAGCCTGAGTCCTCCACAGAGCCTGCCCTCCTCAGCTGCGGTGGCTGTCAGATCATGTGTGATCTGGACTCCACCCAGTTCTGGCTCAGCCACTCGGGCTCTGCTCGTTCCCTCTTCGGGCAGCACTGGGCTGGGCTGAGCTGTGCCCTGAGGCTGGAAGCAATCTGAAGCCTCATATTTCTGTGTTCCCTTCACAGTGCCTGGGTTAGAGCAGACTGGAAGATGGGGAAAGTTTTATAATATGTATGTGATAGAGTATTTATTGCTTTTTTTTTTTTTTTTTGGTCACGCTTGTGGCAAGTGGAAGTTCCTGGACCGGGGATTGAACCCAAGCTACAGCAGCAACCTGAGCCACTGCAGTG
Source organism: Phacochoerus africanus (assembly GCF_016906955.1). Lineage (NCBI taxonomy): Eukaryota > Metazoa > Chordata > Mammalia > Artiodactyla > Suidae > Phacochoerus > Phacochoerus africanus. The sequence continues at coordinate 45,010,158 of NC_062560.1, read as the reverse complement.
ACAATGTCAGATCCCCGAACTGCTAGAGCACCAGGGATCTCCAATTTATTGCTTCTCTAAAAATGTTTCGGAGTTCCCATCATGGCTTAGCGGTTAATGAACCTCACTAGGATCCATGAGGACCCAGGTTCGATCCCTGGCCTTGCTCTGTGGGTCAATGATCCAGCATTGCCATGAGCTGTGGTGTAGGTCACAGAAGTGGCTTGAATCCTGAGTTGCTGTGGCTGTGGCGTAGGCTGGCAGCTATAGCTCCGATTTGACCCCTAGCCTGGGAACCTGCATATGCTGCGGAAGTGGCCCTAGAAAAGGCAAAAAGACACCCCCCCAAAAAAAAGAAAGTAAAAGGCGAGGAGGAACATGGGTGGGTGGTGGTAGGGGATAGCTGAGAGAAAGATCTCTGAGGAGGTAGAAGGCAAGGGGGCTAAGAGCCCAGGGGACAGGGTGGATGGCAGGTGAGAAGCCATCTCTATTGCTCCGAATTGATGCCAAGAGGTGAGACGGTGGCAGGTGCGGCCAAGCTTGGAGCATCGCATGGAGCGGCGTCTCACGGCTCAGGCTGCTAGAACAAATTACCACGGACTGCGTGGCTTAACCAGCCTTTGTTTCTCACACTTACGGAGGATGGACGTCTGAGATCAGGATGCCAACTTGTGAGAGCCCACCTCCTGGTTGACAGATGGCTGCCTTCTTGCTGTGTCCTCACATGGCGGGAAGAAAGAGGGAAAGTGGCGGGGGGTCGGGGGGCAGAGAGAGAGAGAGGGCATTTCTCAATCTCTCTTGTCACTTATACGGTCACTCATCTCATTCGTGAGGGCATGTAGGGCTCACCCTCACGACCTAATCACCTCCCAGATGCCTCACCTCTTTTTATTTTTTATTTTATTTTATTTTTATTTTTGTCTTTTTGCCATTTTCTTGGGCCACTCCCGCGGCATATGGAGGTTCCCAGGCTAGGGGTTGAATCGGAGCTGTAGCTGCCAGCCTACACCACAGCCACAGCCACTCGGGTTCCGAGCTTCATCTGCGACCTACACCACAGCTCATGGCAACGCTTGATCCTTAACCCACTGAGCAAGGCCAGGGATTGAACCCGAAACCCCATGGTTCCTAGTCAGATTCGTTAACCACTGAGCCACGAGGGGAACTCCTCACCTCTTTTTATTTTATTTTATTATTATTTTTTTTTTTTTAGGGCCATACTCGTGGCATACGGAGGTTCCCAGGCTAGGGGTCGAATCGGAGCTGTAGCCGCCGGCCTACACCAGAGCCACAGCCACGCGGGATCCGAGCTGCGTCTGCAACACACCACGGCTCATGGCAACGCCAGATCCTTAACCCACGGAGCGGAGCGAGGCCAGGGATCGAACCCACACCCTCACGGATCCTAGTCGTGTTCGTTACCGCTGAACCACGGCACGAGATGGGAACTCTGAGGCCTCACCTCTTAATACCATCACTTTGGGGATTAGGGCTTTAACATATGAATGGGGGCCGGGGCACAAACCTTTCAGTCCACAGGAAGTGGTAAAAGCTGTTAGTTGAAAGAATTTCAATCTGTTAGCTTTATTTTCTCTGAGAAGCAGGAGCTGAAGTTACTTGACAGAAACGAGGAGTTAAAAATGGAGTAGTGGGGCTTCAAAAGAGATGGCTTGGGATTATCCTTCTGGTGCATTCGAAGGGAAGCGACCAGAGATCCACAGAGGTTTGGGCAGCTGCCTGCAAAGGTCCATGGGGTGTTTCCTAGTCATCTCCTCTCCATTGGTACAGGGTGGGGCATAGCCCTACCTACCTGAAGCTGAAACCTGAGTTGAATATCGTCAAATCACTATTGCCAACTAAAAACCATGATGGAAGTTCTAGTAGAAGTGACTGGTTTGGAGGACTTTCTAGTGGGAGAGTTCCTCCAGCTCTAACCCCAAACCACACCAGTCACCACCTTTCACAGTGACCTCCTAAAGGGCGCCTCTTGGCATCGCCTGGGCTGAGAATCCTGCTGCCACCTTCTGGGAAAATGAATAACCAAAGCAAACGCTTCACTGGTATTCAAGGAGAAACCACATTGGGACATTGCTGGAGTCATCCTTTGAATTCATTCCTTTACTTACCATTGGACCTATTTTTTTTTTGTCTTTTTAGGGCTGCAGCTGAGACATGTGGAGGTTCCTAGACTAGGGGTCCAATCGGAACTACAGCTGCTGGCCTACACCACAGCCACAGCCACTTGGGATCCAAGCTGTGTCTGTAACCTACACCACAGCTCACAGCAACACTGGACCCTTAACCCACTGAGAGAGGCCAGGGATCGAACCTGCGTCCTCATGGATGCTAGTCAGATTCGTTTCTGCTGAGCCACAAGGGGAACTCCAAATGGACCTATGTTTGAAATTTCACAGTAGAAATAGCATCTGTGTTAGGCATTAATCAGCCAGTATATTCTACCTTGCAGTTCTCCAATCATTCTGAGGAGACTGGAAATTGTTTTTCAAGCAGTTCCTGCTGCGGCTTAAGAATCCAACTACAGCAGCTCCGGTTGCTTGGAGGTGGGCGTTTGATCCCTGGCTGGGCGCAGCAGGTTAAAGGGTGTCAGCTGTGGCTTAGATTCAATCCCTGGTTTGGAAACTTCCATATGCTGCAGGTGCAGCCATAAAATTTTTTTAAATTGTTTTTGGAAACATTTTTTTTCATTTTATTTTTATATCTTTATTTGTTTTAAATTTATTATTATTGGAGTTCCTGTCGCAGTGCAGAGGAAACAAATCCGACTAGGAACCATGAGGTTGCAGGTTCCATCTCTGGCCCCGCTCAGTGGGTTAAGGATCTGGCGATGCCGTGAGCTGTGGTGTAGGTCACAGATGCAGCTTGGATCCTGAGTTGCCGTGGCTGTGGTGTAGGCTGGCAGCTGTAGCTCCGCGTTAACCCCTAGCCTGGGAACCTCCCTATGTCACAGGTGCAGCCCTAAAAAAGACAAAAGACAAAAAAAAAACTTACTTCAGTGGCTTGAGTCGCTGCAGAGGTGCAGATTCTACAGGTTTGATTCCCCAGTTCTGCCTGGCACAGTGGGTTAAAAGATCTGGCATTGCAGCAGCTGCAGTGTAGGTCACAGCTATGGCTTGGGTTCAATCCTTGGCCCAGGAACTTCCATATGCCATGGGTGTGGTTATAAAAATGAACAGACAGGGGAGAAAGGATGTCATCTCAGAATATAGCCACGTCATCCTTTGGGATTCCGGAGATCCAGAGAAGGGGGCAAGAATGGGGGCAAAGATGTCAAAGACTGAGCAGGAAGAAGAGAAGAAAGATAAGAACTTCACTTTTCCCGATCATGCAGGATGGGACAGCTGGTGGAAAGATAAAGGAAATAAGCTTGGGGTAGGGGTAAAACTTGGGAAGACCCTTTGAGGGAAATGGGAATTTCTTCCCAAAGGCAAACAAAAGTTCTTTTCTGAGGGTTGTTAAGGCCCAACAGCACCTGCAGTCCCTTCTTGGTTGACAAATTGGTGCGCCATCCCCTGTTATTGGTGATGATTTGGGGGTGGGGGGCAAGGAGGTAGTACAGAAACCATGGTCTATTTGTGGAAGCCTGGAAAAGTCAGATCTGAAGCCAAGAAAATGAAAACTTTATTTTGTCTTTTTAGGGCCACACCTGCGGCATATGGAGGTTCCAGGCTAGGGGTTGACCTACACCCTACAGCTAGAGCAACGCCAGATGCAAGCCACGTCTGCAACCTACACCACAGCTCACGGCAGAGCTACAGCTGCTGGCCTACACCACAGCTAGAGCAACGCCAGATGCAAGCCACGTCTGCAACCTACACCACAGCTCACGGCAATGCCAGATTCTTAACCCACTAGGCGAGGCCAGGGATCAAACCTGCGTCCTCACGGATACTAGTCAGATTCGTTTCCACTGAGCCACAATGGGAACTCCTGACATGTGTTTTTGTAAAGAACCCTATGAATGCTTCTCACAGTTCTAATAGCAGGTCCTTGAGGAAGTCAGTAGTCTTTGGTCAAGAGAACAGCAGTGGCAGCACCATCCTTCAGCCTTCATTTCTCATCTGGCCTATCTTGCAGGCACACACTATGCTTGGGGGTTGCTGAGGCTGCTGGGGCAAGATAAAGCCTGTCCAACTCTCCTGGCTCTGGGCACATGTTGTATAGCTTTGTCAAGGTATAGTTTACACATAAAATCCACCCATTATACAGATGGCCAAAAAACACATGAAAAGATGTTCAACATCACTCATCATTAGAGAAATGCAAATCAAAACCATGATGAGGTATCACCTTACACCAGCCAGAATGGCCATCATCCAAAAGTCTACACACAAGAAGTGCTGGAGAGGGTGTGGAGAAAAAGGACCCCTAGTACACTGTTGGTGGGATTGTACAGTGGGGCAACCACTGTGGAAAGCAGTATGGAGATGCCTCAGAAAACTAAACATAGAACTACCATTTGATCCAGCCATCCCACTCCTGGGCATCTACCCAGAGAAAAGCATGACTCGCAAAGACACATGTACCCCAATGTTCATTGCAGCACTATTTACAATAGCCAAGACATGAAACAACCTCAATGTCCATCGACAGAGGAATGGAGCAAGAGGTGGTCCATATACACAATGGAATATGACTCAGCCATCAAAAGGAACGAAATACCGGATTTTTAGCATCATGGATGGACCTAGAAATGATCATGCTAAGTGAAGTCAGCCAGACAGTGAGACACCAACATCAAATGCTTTCACTGATATGTGGAATCTGAAAAAAGGACACAATGAACTTCTTTGCAGAACAGATACTGACTCACAGACTTTGAAAAACTTATGGTCTCCAAAGGAGACAATTTGGGGGGTGGGGGGATGTGCTTGGGTTGTGCGGTGTAAATCCTGTGAAACTGGATTGTGATGATCACTGTACAAGTATGGATGTGATAAAAAATAAAATAAAAATTCACCCATTGTAAGTGTCCAATTCAATGGGGTTTTTTTTGCCTTTTTGCTTTTTAGGGCCACCCCCATGGCATATGGAGGTTCCCAGGCTAGGGGTCTAATCGGAGCTGTTGCCACTGCCCTATACCACAGCCACAGCAACACTGGATCCTCAACCCACTGAGTGAGGCCAGGGATCGAACCTGTGTCCTCATGAATGCCAGTCAGATTCGTTTCCACTGAGCCACGACGGGAACTCCTGTTCCTTTGTATTACTGAGGGTCATCCAATGTTTGGATATACCACGTTTTGTTTACCCGTGCACCAGTAATGGACATATGGATAGGTTCCAGATTGGGCTTATTACAAATAATGCTGCTATAAATATTCACATACAAGTCTTTGTGGGGACATGTTTCTATTTTCTTGAGTAGATTCCTAGGATCGAAGTAAATTTTAAAGAAATGTGTCCTGGAGTTCCCGTTGTGGGGCAGTGGAAACAAATCCGACTAGCAACCATGAGGTTGTGGGTTCAATCCCCGGCCTCGATCAGTGGGTGAAGGATCTGGCGATGCCGTGAGCTGTGATGTGGGTCACAGATGCAGCTCGGATCCTGCGTGGCTGTGGCTGTGGTGTAGGTCGGCAGCGGTAGCTCTGATTTAACCCCTAGCCTGGGAACCTCCATGTGCTGTGGGTGCAGCCCTAAAAAAAAAAAAAAAAAGAAAAAAAAAAGAATTGTGTATTAGCTGGGAGTTCACACTGTGGCGATGGGGGTTAAGAATCTGACCGCAGTGGCTTGGGTTGCTTCATTGGCACCAGTTTGATCTGCAGCCTGGCACAGAGGGTTAAAGGACCTGGCATTACTGCAGCCGTGGCATAGGTCTCGTAAGTGGTATTGGCAAAGGAACAGACACGTAGATCAACGGAGCAAAATAGAGGGCTCGGAAATAGACTCACACAATACTGATATTTGGTTTTTGGCAAAGCTGCAAAAGAAATTCGATGGCAGCAGGAGAGTCTTTTTCTTTTTTTCTTTTTTTTTGTCTTTTGTCTTTTTTTGTTGTTGTTGTTGTTGCTATTTCTTGGGCCGCTCCCGTGGCATATGGAAGTTCCCAGGCTAGGGGTCGAATCGGAGCTGTAGCCACCAGCCTACGCCAGAGCCACAGCAACGCGGGATCCGAGCCGCGTCTGCAACCTACACCACAGCTCACGGCAATGCCAGATCATTAACCCCCTGAGCAAGGGCAGGGACCGAACCCGCAACCTCATGGTTCCTAGTTGGATTGGTTAACCACTGCGCCACGACGGGAACTCCCAGGAGAGTCTTTTTCTTTTTCTTTCTTTCTTTTTTCTTTCTGCTTTTTGGAGCCGCACCTGCAGCATATGGAGGTTCCCAGGCTAGGGATCGAATCAAAGCTGCAGCAGCTGGCCCACACCACAGCCACAGCAATGTGGGAATCTGTGACATACACCACAGCTCACAGCAATGCCAGATCCTTAACCCACTGAGCGAGGCCAGGGAACAAACCCGTATCCTTATGGATACTAGTCGGATTCCTTTCTGCTGCACCACAATGGGAACTCCTATAGGACATTCTTGAAAAGACCAAACTCTAGTGAGCGGAACAGATCCATGATTTCCAGGGAGTTGTGGTGCGGGCAGGGTATATCTAGAAAGTAATAGTAGAAAGACTTTTTTGGGGTGATGGAAATATTTTGTATCCGATTGTGGTGGTGCTCGCACACCACAATGTAAAATTCATGGAGTTTTTCAATAAAAGGATAAAAGTCCTGGAGTTCTTACAGACCAAAAAAAAAAAAAAAAAAATTTCGAAATTCTTTACACGGGCAAAGGATAACAAATTTTTTTTTAATGTTTAAAAATTTTTTTTCTTTTTAGGGCCACACCCACAGCATACGGAGGTTCCCAGGCTAGGGGTCAAATTCGGAGGTGTAGCCAGCAGCCTATACCACAGCCACAGCAACTCGGGACCTGAGCTGCGTCTGCAACCTACACCACAGCTCACGGCAACGCTGGATTCTTCACCCACTGAGCAAGGCCAGGGATCGAACCCGCAACCTCGTGATTCCTAGTCGGATTCATTAACCCCTAAATCACGACGGAAACGCCCATGATTTTTATTTTTTAATCTTATTGAAGTATAGTTAATTTACAATGTCTGTTAGTTTCAGGTGTACAGGAAAGGATTCAGTTATACACACACATATATATATATTCTTTTTCAGATTATTTTCCCTTATAAGTTATTACAAAATATTGACTAGAATTCCTTGTGCCATGCCGTAGGTCCTTGTTGGTTATCTATTTTCTATATAGTAGGGTGTATATCTTAATCCCAATCTCCTAATTTACACCTCCCCAGCCTCCCCTTTGGTAACTGTAAGTTTGTTTTCTCTGTCTGTCGAGTCCCTTTTCGTAAGCAAATTCACTTGTATCCAAACATGTTTTTTGTTTTTTGTTTTTGCTTTTCAGGGCTGCACCTGCGGCATATGGAAATTCCCAGGCTAGGGGTTGAATCAGAGCTACCGCTGCCAACCTATGCCACAGCTCTCGGCAACGCGGGATCCTTAATCCACTGAGTGAGGCCAGGGATCGAACCCGCATCCTCATGGATGCTAGTCGGGTTCGTTAACCGCTGAGCCACGAAGGTAACTTCTAGCTGTTCTTGTTGATCTTGAACCCCTCATGGAACCTTCATGTTGGGCAGCCTCGAGGATGGATGGACCAGTTCAGGCTGACAGGTGGAGCGCCTCCACCCCTCCTCTTAGTGATGCTGAGGCCCCTTCCTCACCGCACATTCCTTATCGCTTTGGTAAATGGAGGAGTCCCTGGCCCTCCCAGGGGACCTGGTCATCTTATGGGTTTTTCACAGCACATATTCACTCCAGCATACTCACGTTGACCCTTCACCATCTGTTCCAGCAGTCCTGCCACTTCTAGTTCACACAGCATGAAGCTTGCTCCAGGCTTCACAGATGGCGGTGAAAGTTCAAAAGTGCAAGGATGAAAAAAAATCCTAAAAAAGTTAAAAAAAAAAAAGCTTAAATTCATGAGAATAAGGATCAAAGGGCTATTTCATTTCTCCTTCGGTCGGATGGTGATGATAAGAGCCGTTTATTGTTTTGCCCCGGGTGTGTGTGTGCAGTCTCTAGAACAGTGCCCAGCACATCGTGGACAGTCAATAAATACTTGTTATATGACTGATTGGAGGCCTCGCTTGAAAAATAGATTTTTTTTTTGTCTTTTTAGCTATTTCTTGGGCCGCTCCCGCGGCATATGGAGGTTCCCAGGCTAGGGGTCGAATCAGAGCTGTAGCCACTGGCCTACGCCAGAGCCACAGCAACGCGGGATCCGAGCCGCGTCTGCAACCTACACCACAGCTCACGGCAACGCCGGATCCTTAACCCCCTGAGCAAGGGCAGGGACCGAACCTGCAACCTCATGGTTCCTAGTCGGATTCGTTAACCACTGCGCCACGACGGGAACTCCGAAAAATAGATTTAAACCTAGATCTGTATCACTGCCCAGTTAACCTTCAAGGCGGAGGCCACACAGGGACAGCTCCTCAATAGTTTATAATAATCTATATGGGAAAAAAGAATGGAGAGATATGCATGTATCGCTGATTCACTTTGCTGTACACTGGAAACAAATGCAACATTGTAAGTCAACTATAATCCAATAAATTTTAAATAATAATATGCATAAAATATGCACGTATAATGTATTATTCAAATATTAAAAAGACAGAGGACAAAATATAGGTATCATTGGACAAATAAGGATGCACTGATCAATGCCCACAGACGCAAGGTGAAAAATATACCAAAACATGTTCTCCAGCTGGAGTTCCCATTGTGGCTCAGTGCTAACAAACCCGACTAGAATCCAAGAGGATTCCTGGCCTCGCTCAGTGGGTGAAGTATCCGGCGTTGCCGTGAGCTGTGGTGTAGGTCACAGATGAGGTTCTGATCCCACGTTGCTGTTGCTGTGGCTGTGGTGTAGGTCAGTAGCTGCAGCTCCGATTGGGCCCCTAGCCTGGGAACCTCCACATGTCCCAGGTGCAGCCCTAAAAAGCAAAAAAACAAAAACAAACAACAAAAAAATGAAAGAAAGAAAAGTGAGCAAAGAAATTGGTGTGAATGCCGATAGATAAGAAACATTGAATATCAAAAAAGGTAGCATTATTTATACACTTTACATTTCTGATAACTTTTTTTTTTTTTCTGTTTTAGGGCCGCACCCGTGGCATATGGAGGTTCCCAGGCTAGGGGTCCAATCGGAGCTGCAGCTGCTGGCCTACACCACAGCCACAGCAACGCCAGATCCTTAACCCACTGAGTGAGGGCAGAGGTTGAACCCAAAACCTCATGGCTACTAGTTGGACTTGTCTGTGTGGCATCACAACGGGAACTCCTACATTTCTGATAACTTTTGATAACAAGCTAGACATTGAATTACCAAAAATATTAACAGGAGAGATGAGAGGAAGAAGAGTGGCCTGCGATCCTGATGAATCTGTTTTTGTTAAAGTGATACATAAGGATTTTAAAAAGCATACAATAGGAGTTTCCATCGTGGCTCAGTGGTTAACAAATCCAACTAGGAACCATGAGGTTTCGGGTTTGATCCCTGGCCTCGCTCAGTGGGTTAAGGATCCGGCGTTGTCCTAAGCTGTGGTGTAGGTCGAAGACACAGCTCAGATATGGCGTTGCTGTGGCTCTGGTGTAGGCCAGCAGCTGCAGCTCCGATTAGACCCCTAGCCTGGGAACCTCCATATGCCACGGGAGCAGCCCTGGAAAAGATAAAAATAAAAAAAAAATTTTAAAAAGCAGACAATGGGCATGCTGATTAACTCTAGTCATTGGTAGGAAATTGTAGGTTTTAGTTTGTTAAGAATTCTATATAAACATAAAAATAATAGGAATAGAATACATACCTCCCAGAGTTCCCTGATGGCTCAGAGGCAGATTAAGGATCTGGCATTGTCACTGCTGTGGCTCAGGTCACTGCTATGGCATGGGTTTGATCCTTGACATCGGAACTTCTGCATGCAAGGATGAGGCCAAATTTAAAAAGAAAAAACTATATATATATATATATATATATATATATATATATATATAAATTCCGAGCCACTGAGGGGAAAAAAAAATTAAAACCCCTAAATCAATCCAAGAGGTGAAACAAATGTACATATGCACTGATATTTTGTTGTAAAAATATTTATATTTACATATGGGTAGTTTAAAATTAGAGGTTATACCTCTAATTAAGGAAAATTATACTATTGATTAAATTTAGGCCTTCCTGGTGTGGCTCAGTGGTAACAGCTAGTATTCATGAGGTTGCAGGTTTGATCTCGGGCCTCGCTCAGTGGGTTAAGGATCCAGTGTTGCCTTGAGCTGCAGTGTAGGTCCCAGACGTGGCTTGGATCCGGCATTTGCTGTGGCTGTGGTGTCCGCCAGCAGCTGCAGCTCCAATTTGACCCCTAGCCTGGGCACTTTCATGTGCTGCGAGTGTGGCCCTAAAAAGACAAAATAAATAAATAAATAAACCTGAGCCCCAGCCCCAGCTGTGACTTACACTACAGCTGCATCAATGCTGCATCCTTAACCCTGTGCCGCAGCAGGAACTCCCGCACCTAGACGTTTTAAGTGTGTGATTTTATACGAAGAAGGAAAGTAAATGATTTTCTCAAGTATAATTTCTAAATTTTCTAAACTTTGCAAAAGAACATGTTGCCTTTCCAATCAGAACAAACACTAGCTTTTAATCTGTAAAAACATAAAGAGGAGTTCCCGTCGTGGCGCAGTGGTTAACGAATCCGACTAGGAACCATGAGGTTGCGGGTTCGGTCCCTGCCCTTGCTCAGTGGGTTAACGATCCGGCGTTGCCGGGAGCTGTGGTGTAGGTTGCGGACACGGCTGGGATCCCGCGTTGCTGTGGCTCTGGCGTAGGCCGGTGGCTACAGCTCCGATTCAACCCCTAGCCTGGGAACCTCCATATGCCGCGGGAGCGGCCCAAGAAATAGCAACAACAACAACAACAAAAAGACAAAAGACAAAAAAAAACCCAAAAAACCATAAAGAGCAGGCACTTCGAGAATAACTGTATGGGACAGTGTTATAACATGAGGGTAAATGATGATAATACTGGATACGTTTCTAGCAAATTAGGTTGAGATTTGAAATATTTATTTTGTGTTTCTATATTTTTGAATCTTTCGCTATAATCAAGCATTCCATTTGAATTTTAAAATTGTAAAATAGGCATTCAGAAGTATCGTTACTGAAAAACTGCATATCATATAGTAATACTGAAGTGAAAAAGTCTGATCCAAAATACGTACGCGGGAACTCAATTTTATGGAAATATATTTATGTAAATAAACACGGAAATTTAGAAATATTTAAACATGTAAAGTACAGAAATGAGAATTATGGAGTTCCCGCTGTGGGGCAACAGACTCAGTGGCGTCTCTGGAGCCCTGGGACAGGGGTTTGATCCCTGGCCGGGCACAGTGGGTTAAGGATCTAGCATTGCCACAGCTGCGACATGGGTCACAACTGCAGCTCATATCCCTGGCCCATATACCTCGGGTGGCAACAAAAGAAAAAAAATTTTTTTAAAGGAAATGCGAATTATCCCTAGAACGGTGGGTCTTTGCCTGCCATTTATTTCTACCATGTAGTTCCTTCTTTTCTGAAAAGCAAGCTTTGCTCATGAGAAAACAGTATTTCTGGAATGAAAGTAAAGGAGATAGGAAGCCACGGAAGGCTCGCATTCCGATATAAACGATAAAACCACAAGAAAAACCTGCCTGTCGCCTCTCCACGTAGGGAGCATGCGCGCTCCGCCTGCGCGCTCCCCCCACCCCGCCCCGTGTGAACATTGTGTGTCGAACTGATGGGAGCCGTCAGACCGGTGCTTCGAAGACGGGCCACTGGCCCCAAATAGTTCTTTCCCGCTTAGCACACCTGGCCTACCGCCCTGGTTCGCAGAATCCACTGGGGGTCTTGCTAAAACCTAAGCTGCGAGGTCCCAGCCTCAGTTTTCCCATGCAGCGGGTCTGGGGTGGGATCCGAGAATTTACCTTTTTTTTTTTTTTTCGTATTTTTGCCATTTCTTGGGCCGCTCCCGCGGCATATGGAGGTTCCCAGGCTAGGGGTTGAATCGGAGCTGTAGCCACCGGCCTATGCCACAGCCACAGCAACGCGGGATCCCAGCCGCGTCTGCAACCTACACCACAGCTCCCGGCAACGCCGGATCCTTAACCCACTGAGCAAGGGCAGGGACCGAACCCGCAACCTCATGGTTCCTAGTCGGATTCGTTAACCACTGATCCACCACGGGAACTCCTACATCCTCGCTTTGAGAACCGCCGGCCTCCTGTCTGGGTCCGCAAACTGAGGACAATGAGCCTGGCAGGTGTGTGAGGCCCGGGACCTAAGGGCTCCGTGGCTAGGAACGCCCTCCTCCAAGGTTTTTAGCTTTCCAGCATTTCTCGACAACTTGGGGAAATTGCGGGCATCTAATGTGGGGTTAACTAGTGTGGATTTACCAAGCCTAGGCAGAGTAGAAATGGAATTTTAGAAAGGGTGTCCGATGAGAGTTTGCAGTGTGGTCCTCAAATTTATTTCCGATTCAAGGGAGGCAGGCAAGTACTGCCGCAGTGAGCAGGTTTCCCGCAAACCCTGCAACAAGCAGCTTCCTTTCCAGCAGCCATCAGGCGCCCAGGCGTTTTTTTCAGAAGGGAAAGGCGGGTGAAGAGGCCGCGTCGATGAGGGGGTGGGGTGAGGAATGGAGGGCGTCTTGGCATTTCTAGAGCAACATCGCCACCAAGAGGAAAATTTAACAAAGCCTCAAGCCACGTGGGCAAACAGAATGAAGCTTCGATAAAAGAAAGGAATGCTTTGTTGAAATAGAAAATCCAGAAGTCTTGAGAGAGAGATCCCGAAGCCAAGTTGAAGTTGATCCCACAGATGGGACAATTTGAGCTTCAACAAGTTATTGTCATAACGGGTTGAAATACATGAAATATAAACCTGTTTAAGATCCGCAAACTCCCGGGAGTTCCGGTCATGGCTCGGTGGTTAAGGAACCCGACTAGTATCCATGAGGTTGCGGGTTTGATCCCTGGCCCCGCTCAGTGGGTTAAGGATCCAGTGTTGCCGTGAGCTGTGGTGTAGGTCTCGGACGTGGCTCAGATCTGGATCTGGCATTGCTGTGGCTGTGGTGTAGGTCGGCAGCTGTAGCTCCGATTGGACCCCTAGCCTGGGAACCTCCATATGCCATGGGTGCGGCCCTAAAAAGACCAAAAAAAAAAAAAAATCCACAAACTCCTGATACAAATAAAAATAGCTTATTGGTTACCTTGGGAGAATGCTTGGGAAACAACTCTGTATAAAGAAAACTGATAAATACAGCAAAAGAATTAAGCATCTATCTTTTTTTTTTTCTTTTGTCATTTTAGGGCCATACTTGTGACATATGGAAGTTCCCAGGCTTGGGGTCAAACCCCAGCTGTAGTTGCAGCCTACACCACAGCCACAGCAACACTGGTGTTCGACCTACAGCAGACTTTGACAACACAAGTCTTCAAACTACACCACAGCTCATAGTGACACTGGATCCCAGACCCACTGAGTGAGGCCAGGGGAGCGAACCCAAACTCACATCCTCATGGGTACTAGTCAGATTTGTTTCCGCTTCACCACAAGGGGAACTCCATCTCTTTCTTTCTTTTTCTTTCTTTCTTTCTTTCTTTCTCTTTCTCTTTTGTCTTTTTGGGGCCACACCTACAGCACACCAGTCTTCGACCTACACCCCAGCTCACCACAACACCAGATCCTTAACCCACTGATCAAGGCCAGGGATCGAACCTGCGTCCTTATGGATGCTAGTCAGATTCATTTCCACTGAGCCACAACAAGAACCCCCCTTCCTTCCTTTCCTCCTTTCTTCTTTCTTTCTTTCTTGGCAGCACCTGCAGCATATGGAAGTTCCTGGGCCAGGGGTTGAATAGGAGCTGCAGCCTATCCCACCCTTAATCCACTGGGTGAGGCCAGGGATGGAACCACATCTTCACAGAGACAACATCCTCTTCTTAACCTGCTGAGTTACAACGGGAACTCCTATCCTGTTTTTCTTATACAAGGCAGCACTGGCGAGGGGGCAGTTCTCCTTTATTATATTTGGGCTAACAAATGAAGAAGGAATAATTACAACATAGTAAATCAGCTATACGTCAATAAAAATTTTAAAAATGAAAAAAATAAAAAAAAATTAAAAATGAAGAAGGAACGAAAGAATAAGAACATTCCCTTTTGAGAGTTCCCTTGTGGCACAGTGGGTTAAGAACCTGGTGTTGTCATTGCAGCAGCTCAGGTCGCTTCTGTGGCACGGGTTTGATCGAACTCCAATAAGTATGACAGGAACTCCAATAAATAAACCATTCTGATAGGGATGGAGTAGGCACAGGTAGTTGTAGAAGTCCCAGTAGAGGATCATAGATAGAGAAAGAAATCTAGGGGGTGCTGGGAGATCATTGTAAGTTCAAACATTGCTGAAAAAAGGGAGCTCCCATTGTGGCACAGTGGAAACGAATCCAACTAGGAACCATGAGGTTGCGGGTTCAATCCCTGGCCTCGCTCAGTGGGTTAAGGATCCGGTGTTGCTGGGAGCTGTGGTGTAGGTTTGCAGACGCGGCTCGGACCCCGCGTGGCTGTGGCTCTGGTGTAGGCCAGTGGCTACAGCTCTGATTGGAACCCTAGCCTGGGAACCTCCATACGCCGCGGGTGAGGCCCTAAAAAAGGATGAAAGACAAAAAAAAAATATTGCTGAAAAAAGCCATCAGAACAAGGCAGGCTTGCTTGACGAGTGGAGGTACGAGAATTGCCTCAGGTCATTGGGTGGGGCTGGGATGAGGCCGGCATTCAGATTCAGACCTGGGGCAGGAGTTTGGGGACCGCCCTTCTGCTGATTTGAATACACACCTTACTGGAGACCCAGGAGGGGCTACTACTCCCAGAAAGGAAGAGGCGGTCTTCTCCGACCCCTACTCCCCTCGGATGAGAAAACTGTAGCCCACCCCATCCTCCTCAGGGCAGAGCATCCGTGCCTGCCCGATGGCACCTCTCACAAGGGTCCTATCCTAATAAATCTATTTCTTGCCCATCCCTTTGTCTCTTGCTGAATTCCTTCTGCGCAAAGACATGAAGAACCTGAACCTCAAGTGAGTCCAGACACAGGGTGAGTGATTCTAATTTAAAACCATGGGTTTGGAGTTCCCGTCGTGGCGCAGCAGAAACAAATCCACCTAGGAACCATGAGGTTGCGAGTTCGATCCCTGGCCTCGCTCAGTGGGTTGAGAATCTAGCGTTGCCGTGAGCTGTGGTGTAGGTTGCAGACGCGGCTCCGATCTGGTGTGGCTGTGGCTGTGGTGCAGGCCAGTGGCTGCAGCTCCGATTGGACCCCTAGCCTGGGAACCTCTATATACCACGGGTCCGGCCCTAAAAAGACAAAAGACAAAAACAAACAAACAAAAACAACCCTGGGTTCAAATCCCAATCTGGGTTTTGCCAGAGTTCGAGTCCCAGCACTTGGGTTCAAGTCTCAGTTCGTATTCTGGCTAGGGTCAGGCCATTGGTACTGTCAGTTTCCATTCCATTCCAGTGTTCCATTTTTGTAACCCCTTTGTGAATAAGTGGATCCAGGCGCCACCCATAAATGACTGATGACACCTCAAAAAAAGAGACAACCAACAGTCTGTGCCTAGTTATGGGGGCGCAAATCATCTCTATGTAACCATCCTGAGTGTATATAACTATTCAGGGAACTGAGAAGGCTGACTGGCTATTGGATGAGTTAGGATGTCTTATTTTTTTTTTTAAGATGAGAAAATGGTATTGAAGTTAGAAGTTCCCAACCGTCCTTATCTTTCTGACAGACACCCACACTGACAGAGTCTAGAGAAAATAATATGATGCCTGAGATTTGCTTCGAAATAATCTGAGGGGTGCATAGTGGGTGGGATAGAGATGAAAGATGGTTGGTCATGTTTATAAACTTTGGCCAAGTTTACAAAGGTTGGAGCTGGGGGATGAGAACAGAAGGTTCCCTTTGTTGATCTCAGAGTTCTCAACGTGGTTCAGTGGAAATGAATCTGACTAGCATCCATGAGGATGCAGGTTTGATCCCTGGCCTTGTTCAGTGGGTTAAGGATCCAGTGTTGCTGTGAGCTGTGTGGCGTAGGCCAGCTAGCTCTGATTCGACAAAACAAAACAAAACCGTGTCCCTTTGCTGATCTCTAGGCTTTTGTATAAGTTCTTTTTTTTTTTTTTTTTTTGTGGTCTTTTGTCTTTTTAGGCCCACACCCGCAGCATATGGAGGTTTCCAGGCTAGGGGTCGAATCAGAGGTATAACTGCCGGTCTACACCACAGCCACAGCAATGCCAGATTTGAGCCGAGTCTGCGACCTACACCACAACCTCATGGTTCCTAATTGGATTCGTTTCCACTGTGCCACGATGGAAACTCCTATATAAGTTTCTAATATGCCATAATACAAAGTAAAAATAAAATCTGATGACTGTAATTATGCCTTTTTATCTTTTTTGGAGTTCCTGGGCCGGGGAACAGATCCAAGCCCCACATGTGATCTACAATGCAGCCCAAGGCAGTGCCAGATCCATAACCCACTGTGCTGGGCCAGGGATAGAACCTGCATCCAGGTGCTGCAGAGACCCCGCCAATCCCACTGTGCCACAGTGGGAACTCCTGGAATTATGCCTTTTATAAGCACAGCACCCTTAATTCAGACCAAGCTTTGAACACACTCTTAGCACACACTGCATTTATATAACTTGTATACGTACAGCTGGTGTGAAATGGGGCTTAATAAAGTTTTAGATGTCCTAGTTTCATGCAATCCTGAGTCATGTTACCACTTATGAGTCATTTCCCAAATCCACAGCACCTCCTTCCTGTTAAGGAAGTAGCAATTCAATCCACAATTAGCTTTTCTTTTTCTAGTAAAGGCAGGCACGAATTCTTGTGGTGGTGCATTTTGTATGTACATGGAATTTTGTTTTACCTGTAGAGGGTCTCAACTTGTCCTGAGCCATTTCTTTTTCTTTTTTTTTTTTTTTGTCTTTTCAGGGCCACACCTGTGACATGTGGACATTCCCAGGCTAGGGGTTGAATTGGAGCTATAGCCACTGGACTATGCCACAGCCACAGCAATGTGGGATCCGAGCCGTATCTTCGACCTACACCACAACTCCCAGCAACACTGGATCCTTAACCCACTGAGCGAGGCCAGGGATGGAACCTGCAACTTCATGGATGCTAGTCCGATTCATTTCCACTGAGCAACGACGGGAACTCCTGTCCTGAGCCATTTTATGGTTAATTGCATGTGCAGGAAATTCATGTTTCAACCACTTGTGAGAAATGACATTTCTCTCAATCAGCCATATTAGCTGTTAGGGTTGCTTAAAACCCCTCAGTGGCTCCCAGCCTCCCTGGAAGGATGCCTTCTGCTCACACATCAATTAATTTCTGGGTTTTGTTGGCTGAGGTCAAGGTGGCAGGAAGGTTCTCAACACACAGGAAAAGAGCCGTTGTGACCTAGACCGCAAGCACCAAATGGGACCCCCTTCCTTCCAGGGAACAATGTGACTAGCAGCCGTTTCAAGGCTTCTGGAATCAGGTGCAGAGCCTGTGCTGGAAAGAGCCAGCACGGGAGGCCTGAGACTGTGGCCTCTGTACACCGATGTCAAATAGAAACTCAGAGACTGGAGTTCCCGTCATGGCTCAGTGGCTAACGAATCCAACTAAGAACCATGAGGTTTGTGGGTTCGATCCCTGGCCTCGCTCGGTGGGTTAAGGATCAGGCGTTGCCATGAGCTGTGGTGTAGGTCACAGATGTGACTTGGATCTGGCGTTGCTGTGGCTGTGGTGTAGGCTGGCGGCTACAGCTCCGATTTGACCCCTAGCCTGGGAACCTCCATATGCCGCAGGAGCGGCCCTAGAAGAGACAAAAAAAGACAATAAAAGAAAAAACAGCTGTTTTCACCTCCCGTGTAGAGAAAACCCAGGTTTCCATCTCTTTCTGTGTTTCCCTTTCCGGTGTGTCTCCTTTCCTACTCACAGAGAACACTCACGACGCCTCTGACACCAGATGTGTGGGGTTTCCCCTACCCCATGCAATTCTGTGTGACCCCAGCTGGATGTCCTACAGTTTAACTCAGTAATTGTGACACTATCTACGTGGAGACGGAATCGGATCCCGCGGGTTAAGGCTCAGTCTGATGAGACTCTTCCCATCCTGCCTCAGATGCCAGTTGCAAGTTGTACTTTCTCAGGGTACCCATAACCTCTGACTGGTTTGGTTAAAATTCAGAGGTACCAGAGATCCCACTGTGGTGCAATGGGATCGGTGGTGTCTTGGGAGTGCTGGGACTCGGGTTCGATCCCCGGCCCGGCACAGTGGATTAGGGATTCTGAGTTGCCGAAGCTGTGGCTTCAGTGATGACCGCGGCTCGGATCTAATCCCTGGCCTGGGAGCTCCATAGGTCACGAGGCGGCCAAGAATAAAAAATTAAAAAGAGGAATTCCCGACGTGGTGCAGTGGCTAACAAATCCAACTAGGAACCACGAGGTTTCGGGTTCGATCCCTGGCCTTGCTCAGTGGGTTGAGGATCTGGTGTTGCCGTGAGCTGTGGTGTAGGTCGCAGACGCGGCTCGGATCTGGCATTGCTGTGACTGTGGCGTAGGCCAGTGCCTACGGCTCCAATTAGACCCCTAGCCTGGGAGTCTCCATATGCCGCGGGAGTGGCCCTAGGAAAGGCAAAAAGACCAAAAAAAATAAATAAATAAAAAGAAAATCAGAGGTTCCCCGCAGCCCCCTCCTCAGGTTTGATTAATTTGCTAGAAAATCAAGGAACTCGGCTCACAGAAGTCAGGGAAATGCTTACCAGTCTGTTTAAGTGCAGGATAAAGTGTCCAGATGAACAGGCAGATGAAGAGATGAACAGGGTAAGGTCTGGGAGGCTTCCTAGCGCCGGAGCTTCTGTGCCCATGGAGCTGGAGTTACCCTTCCAGTGTGGTTGGTTCACCGACCTGGAAGCTCCCAGAACCCCAGGCCATTGGGGTTTCATGGTGGCTTCCTCAGGTGGGCATGATCAATTAGTAACTCCGTTTCCAGCCCCTCTCCCCTCTCTGGAGGATGGGGGATGGGGCAGAAAATCCCAAGCTTCTTTGTTTTTTTCCTTTTTTTTTTTAAATGGCCACACCTGTGGCATAGGGCCGTTCCCAGGCTCGGGGTTGAATCAGAGCTACAGTGGGTTGAGGATCTGGCATTGCCGTGAGCTGCCGTGTAGGTCACAGACGTGGCTCAGATCCCGCATTGCTGTGGCTGGGGTGTAGGCCGGCAGCTGCAGCTTTGATTCAACCCCTAGCCTGGGAACCTCCATATGCGGCCCTAAAAAGCAAAAAGATAAATATTTTTATTTATTTATTTATTTTACTTATTTATTTATTTGCCATGGCTCTTTAGAACATGTTTGTCCTGGGAAATATAGATCTCTTGTCTCTGCAAGTCCCTAATACCGTTTTTTATTTTACTTTATTTTTATTTATTTATTTATTTGTCTTTTTAGGGCTGCACCCATGGCATATGGAGGTTCCTAGGCTAGGGGTCCAATCAGAGCTACAGCTGCCGGCCTACACCACAGCCACAGCCACGCTGGATCCTTAACCCACTGAGCAAGGCCAGGGATCGAACCCTCGTCCTCATGGATACTAGTCGGGTTCGTTAACCACTGAGCCAGGATGGGAACTCCCCTAATGCTGTTTATTTACTGCAGGTGACATCTTACCCGTAATAACAGGCTTCCAGTGACTCCTCCTACAGAAGTTACTGTGTTTGGTCGATAAGGACCACAAAAGCAAGCCTTGCACAGAGTGTGGTGGGGAAAGTGGACGATACTTCATTTTGTGAACATGTTAAATTTTCCATTTGGTATTCTATAGTATAAATGTAGAACAAGATAACTTTTTTTAAAAGAATGAACATTTTGTTAGAAAAGGATCTCTTGGAGTTCCCGTCGTGGCTCAGTGGTTAACGAATCCAACTAGGAACTATGAGGTCGCAGGTTCGTGTCCCTGGCCTTGCTCAGTGGGTTAAGGATCTGGCGTTGCTGTCAGCTGTGGTATGGGTTGCAGACGCTGCTCAGATCCCACGTTGCTGTGGCTGTGGTGTAGGCCAGCAGCTGCATCTCCGATTCAACCCCTAGCCTGGGAACCTCCATATGCCACAGGAGGGGCCCAAGAAATGGCAGAAAGTCAAAAAAAAAAAAAAAAGGATCTCTCTTATTTTTTTCTTTTTACGACCACATCTGGGGCATATGGAAATTCCCAGGCTAGGGGTGGAATCGGAGCTGTAACCACCACCACAGCCACAGCAACGCAGGATCCAAGCCGCGTCTGCAACCTACACCACAGCTCGTGTCTGCAGCCTACACCACAGCTCATGGCAGCGCTGGAGCCTCAACCCGCTGAGTGAACCTGGGTCCTTATGGATGCTAGTCAGGTTCTTTACCACTGAGCCACAATGGGAACTTCTCCTGAACTCTTTCAACAATAATCACTGTGTTCCTAGAATGGGCTCTGTTGCAAGGACGACTGTACCCCTGCCTTCCACCTGCCACTGCCAGTGGGGAGGAATGCCAAGGGCATGGCAGGGTGGGGAGTCCCCATTGTACAATGAATATCCTTTCCTCATCTGGCATGGCTTGAGCTCGACCTGGGGGAGCATGATGTCACCATACTAATGAGCCAAGATGCCCTGCTGGAATTGTGGAGAAATTGTCTCAGAAGTCCCTGGAGGTGGTGGACATGGCCCAGAGGACTGCCTGGCACCTGGTGCAGAGCCTGTGGATGGAGTGACTGACCTGTGTACCAGTGGCGGAGGACACACAGGTAAAGTCACCTGCCACCAAGTCTGCAATTTTAGGCGCCCTAGACAGGAGGCAGTCTCACATGTGGACTAGTCACGGTGAGAGCTGATACACAGGTAGCTCAAGGCCAATGGTTGGGAGTGATTGTTTAGGCCTAGAGCCTTGAACTTGGCCTGTAAACGACATGAATGAGAGTCACTCAAAATCAGCCTGGCACCACCATTCTAATGCCTCCGTCTCATAAGATCCTGTGGAGGAAATGCCACACCAGCCAGGAGAAGCAATCCACTTGACAAGCCACCCACCTGCCCCCCAGGATTGGCCAGAGAGCCCTGGGACAGCCCCATAGGTATAAGAACCAGAGCTCATCAGGGCATCTGTCTGACCCCATACATGGGTAAAGGGTAAGAGAGGGCACCTCTAAAAAGGAAAAATTGGGATCAGGGCCCATGTGGGTTCTGGTCCAGACTTAGGATACCTCACTCAATTGGCACTTTTGCCCTGGCTAGGCCAACTTCTTTGTATATTAGAAGTCATACTAATTACAGGTATGTATTATTTTTTTTGGCTGCACCCTCAGCATGTGGAAGTTCCCAGGCCAGGAATCGAACGTGTGCCCCCGCTGCAACCAGAGCCACAGCAGTGACAACGCCAGATCCTTAACCTGCTGTGCCACAAGAGAACTCCAGAAGGACTCATTTTAGACTTTCTTGCTTCATGGAATCACCTCCTAGGGCTAGGATGAGGCAAACGAAGTGTCTCGAGTATAAAACTTAAGGAAGCGGGAGTTCCTGTCGTGGTGCAGCGGAAATGAATCTGACTAGGAACAATAAGGTTGCAGGTTCAATCCCTGGCCTTGCTCACTGGGTTACGGCCCTGGCATTGCCATGAGCTGCAGTGTAGGTCTCCATTGCAGCTTGGATCCTACAGCCCTGAAAAGCAAAACAAAAACAAAACAAAAAACACTTGATGTAAGAATCCTGAGGTTATCAGGGGCCCCCAGGAGGAGCTGGAAAATGAAGCCAACACGGAGAAGCCAAAGCAGAGCTTTGAGCAGGGCTTCTGAGTATTATTATCTGAGCCTCTGAGTCCAGCCTTGTCCAAAGTCAAACTACACCCGAATGTCTCGGTTGTCTGCTGTGGGTCGGGAATTCAGGCAGAGCAGGTCAGCAATGATGGCTTGTCTCTGCTCCTCCTGACCTGGGGCCTCAGCTAGGAGACCAGAAGAAGGCCAAGGGCAGGGTCATCTGAAGGCTCCCACACCCACATGGGTGGTAGTTGATGCTGGTTCCAGCCTGGGCCTCTCCATGTGGTTGGTTTGGGCTTCTTCACGGCATCAGGGCTGGGTTCCAAGACGGAGCTTCCAGAGAGAGAGAGAGAGAGAGAGAAGCAGGGGGACGTTGTATCACCTTTCATAACCAGTTTTGGAAGTTACATAGTGTCCTTCCCCCGACATCCTACTCATGGAGGCAGTCACAAGGTCCTGCCCAAATTCAGATGGAGAAGAAAAAGGTTCTCTCCACCCTCCCCCCCCTTTTTTTTTGCTTTTCTAGGGCCGCACCCACGGCACATGGAGGTTCTCAGGCTAGGGGTTGAATCGGAGCTGTAGCCGCCAGCCTACGCCACAGCAATGCGGCATCTAAGCCACGTCTGTGACCCACACCACAGCTCATGGCAACACTGGATCTTTAACCCACTGAACGGGGCCAGGGATCAAACCCACATCTTCATGGATACTAGTTGGATTCGTGTCGACTGAACCACAATGGGAACTCTGAGGGTTCTTCTTGATAGGGAGCAACACGTTTCCAGAAAGGCACCTGGGGCCAGAAATACTGCTGTGACCACTTTTGGAAATTAAAATCTACCACTAACCCAATGAGACACTGGGTAAGTTGCTTCAAATCCCCAAGCCTCAGTTTCCTCATCAGTTAAATGGGTATAATAATAGTGTCTATGATAGAGGGACAGATTCGCATGAGATAATGCATATAAAGTACTTAGTCCAGGAACCCTTGTGGGACGTCAGGTTAAGGATCTTGTGTTGTCACTGCTGTGGCATAGGTTTGATCCCTGGCCTGGGGACTTTTTTTTTTTTTTTGTCTTTTTGTCTTTTCTACGGCCGCTCCTGTGGCATATGGAGGTTCCCAGGCTAGGGGTCTAATCAGAGCTGTAGCCACCGGCCTACACCACAGCCACAGCAATGCGGGATCCCAGCCGTGTCTGTGACCTACACCACAGCTCACGCCATGCCGGATCCTTAACCCACTGAGCGAGGTCATGATTCCTAGTCAGATTCGTTAACCCCTGAGCCACGACGGGAACTCCCTGGGGACTTTTATATGCTGAGACCACAGCCCAAAAAAATCCTAAAAAAATAAAGTGTAACCTAGCCCAGTGCCTGCAACATGGCAAGTGCTCAGGGAAAATTAGAAGTTATTGTCAATAATTATTAGCATTGGAGTTGCTGCCGTGGTGCAGTGGGTTTAAGAATCTGACTGCAGCAGCTTGGGTTGCTGCAGAGGCAAGCCTCGATCCCTGGCCTGGGAAATTCCATATGCCATGTATTCAAGTCTTAACCCCTGGTACCTATGAATGGGACCTTCTTTGGAAATCAGGTCTTTGCAGGTGTAATTAAGATGTAAGTTAAGATGAGTTCGTACTAGATTAGTGTGGGCCCTGAATCCAGTCACTGACATCCTTATGAGAAGAGGCACAGAGGGAGTTCCCCTGTGGCTCAGTAGGGTGGGAGCCTGAGTGGTACCATACCATGGACTTGTAGGTTTGATCCTCGGCCTTGCTCACTGTGTTGGGGATCAGGCATTGCTGTAGGCTTCAGCGTGGGTCGCAGTTGCAGCTCTGATTTGACCCCTAGCTCAGAAACTTCCATATGCCATGGGTGCAGCCCTAAACAAATAAATAAAACAATAACAAAACCCACTACACTCTGCTCCTTGCCCTTCCCTATTCCCCCTATTTAGAAAAAAAAAAAAGAAAAAGAAAAAGAAAAAGGGAGTTCCCGTCATGGCTCAGCGGTTAATGAATCTGACTAGCATCCATGAGGATGCAGGTTCGATCCCTAGCCTTGCTCAGTGGGTTAAGGATACAGTGTTGCCGTGAGCTGTGGTGTAGGTTGCAGACACCGCTTGGATCCTGAGTTGCTGTGGCTGTGGTGTAGGCTGATGGTACAGCTCCGATTCGACCCCTAGCCTGGGAACCTCCATATGCTGTAGGTGCGGCCCTAAAAAGCCAAAAAAAAAAAAAAGGCACAGAGGAACAGGGAGAATGCCATGTGACAATGGAGGCAAAAATGAAAATGATGTGTCTACAAGCTATGGACCACCAAGGATGCTGGCAATCCACCAGAAGCTGGAAGAGATTAGAAAGGACCCTCCCTGGAGCTCCCTGGTGGCCTAGTGGTTAAGGATGCTGCTTTGTCATGGCTATGGCTTGGGTCTGATCCCTGACCCAGGAACTTAAAAAAAAAAAAAAAAAAGATCTTTCCTTAGAGACTTCAGAGGGAACAATGGCCCTGTCGACACCTTGATTTCAGATTTTTTTTTTAAGGAGTTCCCATTGTGGCTCAGTGGTTAACAAACCCAACGAATCTATGAGGACACAGGTTCGATTCCTGCCCTTGCTCAGTGAGCTAATGACCCAGCAATGCCGTGAGCTCTGGTGTAGGTCACAAACGAAGCTCGGATCCTGCGTAGCTGTGGCTGTGGTGTAGGTCAGTGGCTACAGCTCTGATTCGACCCCTAGCCTGGGAACTTCCATACTCCACAGGTGCAGCCCTAAATAGACAAAATAGATAAATAAGTAAATAAATTTCAGACTTCTAAATTCCAGAACCGGAGTTCCCGTCGTGGTGCAGTGGTTAACGAATCTGACTAGGAACCATGAGGTTGCGGGTTCGGTCCCTGCCCTTGCTCAGTGGGTTAACGATCCAGCGTTGCCGTGAGCTGTGGTGTAGGTTGCAGACGCGGCTCGGATCCCGCGTTGCTGTGGCTCTGGTGTAGGCCAGCGGCTACAGCTCCAATCGGACCCCTAGCCTGGGAACCTCCATATGCCGCGTGAGCAGCCCAAGAAATAGCAGAAAGACAAAAAAAAATAATAAATAAATAAATAAATTCCAGAACCATCAGAGAATAACTTTGGGGTTTTTTGGGGTTTTGTTTGTGTGTTTTTAGGGCCACACCTCGCGGCAAATGGAAGTTCCCAGACTAGGGATTGAATTGGAGCTGCAGTTGTGACCTATGCCATACCCATAGCAATGCCAGATCTGAGCTGTGTCTGCAACCTACACTGCAGGCTCACAGCAACGCTAGATCCTTAATGCACTAAGTGAGGCCAGGGATTGAACCTGCATCCTCATGGATGCTAGTCGGGTTCTTAACCCACTGAGCCACAATGCGAACTTCAAATTTCTGTTATTTTAAGCCCTTCCCCTGCAACGCACACACAAAAGACTCAGAGGTTTACTGACACCTTATTCTTTTCCAGGCGCTGGGAACACATTGATGACTAAAGTAAGGACCCTGCCTCCAAGGAGCTGGCAGCAACACAAGCAGTCAAGGAGTTCCCGTCGTGGCGCAGTGGTTAAGGAATCCGACTAGGAACCATGAGGTTGCGGGTTCGGTCCCTGCCCTTGCTCAGTGGGTTAACGATCCGGCGTTGCTGGGAGCTGTGGTGTAGGTTGCAGACACAGCTCGGATCCCGCGTGGCTGTGGCTCTGACGTAGGCTGGTGGCTACAGCTCTGATTAGACCCCTAGCCTGGGAACCTCCTTATGCCGCAGGAGCGGCCCTAGAAAAGGCGAAAAGACAAAAACAAACAAACGAAAAACAATCAGTCAAGCAAGGGATGGAGGAGTGTGACGATGACAGCATGGGACTGTGTAGAAGAGTCTCAGTGCTAGGGGTCCCCAAGACCAGCCCCAGGTTTGACGATTCACTCTGAGGACTCACAGGACTCTGTGTAGTCATACTCACCATGCTTTATTAAAGTGAAAGGACATGGAGTTCCCCTCGTGGCTCAGCAGTTAACGAACCCGACTAGCATCCATGAGGATGCAGGTTCGATCCCTGGCCTCGCTCCGAGGGTGAAGGATCCGGCGTTGCTGTGAGCTGTGGTCTAGGTTGCAGACATGGCTCTGATCCCACATTGCTGTGGCTGTGGCATAGGCTGGCAGCTGTAGCTCCAATTCCACCCCTTGCCTGGGAACCTCCATATGCTGTGGGTGTGGCCCTAAAAAGACCATAAATAAATAAATTAATAAATAAGTAAAGCGAAAGGACATAAAGCACAAAAAGGCACATGGGGCAAAGTGGAGAGAGGACCAGGAACGAGCCTCTAAGACTCCTCAGAGTCCCATGGGATACGCTTAATTCCTCTAGCAATGAACTGTGACAATGCATCTGAAACATTGTCTATAGGGAAACTCACCTGCTGGGAGAGGTCAAGATTTTTTATCAGGGGCTGGTCACGTGGGCACCCTCGGGAGATCATGCAGCAAAACGCCAACTCCCCAGAAGGAAAGCAGGTGCTCAGTGCAAACACCCAGGGTTTGTACAAACCAGAGGCACAGTCAGCCACCTGTCATTTAGAGACCTGCTAGGGACCCTCCCAAAGTCCGAATTCCCAGATGCCAGCTGTATGAGTCAACTCGGGCTCCCATACAAGTTACTGCAGGCTGGGCGGCTTCAACAAGAGAAATTCCTTTTCCAAGATCAGTGTGCCACCAGGGCTGCCTTCTGGTGATGGTGAGGACTCTTCCTGGCTTGTAGACAGCGACCTTTTTTTTTTTTTCTTTTTTAGGGCCACACCCTCGGCATATGAGGTCAAGTCGGAGCTGCAGCTGCCGGCCACAGCCACAGCCACAGCCACTCTGGATCCAAGCCATGTCTTCGACCTACACTGCAGCTCATGGCAACACCAGATCCTTACTCCACCAATCGAGGCCAGGGATCGAACCTGCATCCTCATGGATACTAGCTGGGTTCGTTAACCCCTGAGCCACGACAGGAACTCCATGATAGCCGCCTTCTTGCTGTGTCTTCACATGGCCTTTCCTCTGCGCCTGCACCGAGAGAGCCAGATCTCATCCTCTTCATGTAAGGACACCAGTTCGATTGGATCAGGGCCCCATCCTTATGAGCTCATTTAACCTTAATCACCTCCTTAAAGCCTCATCTCCAAATCAGTCACTTTGGCAGTAGGGCTTCAACATGCCTTTATGGTGGGGACATAATTCAGTCTTTAACACTAAGGGCCAACTTGTTTTCTTTTTTCTCTTTGTCTTTTTAGAGCCACACCGGGGGCATATGGCGGTTCCCAGGCTAGGGATGTAATCGGAGTTGCAGCTGCAGCCACAGCAAGGCCAGACCCGAGCAGCACCTGCAATCTCCACTGCAGCTCTTGGCAACGCCGGATCCTTAACCCACTGAGCAAGGCCAGGGATCAAACACGAATCCTCATGGATACTAGTCAGGTTCTTAACCCTCTGAGACACAGCGGGAACTCCCAAGGGCCAACTTTGCAAGCAGAGTTGTCCTTTCTAAGGACAGCAGTCTTGTAACCGAGCAGGACCCTGAGAGGCCTTCCCAGCGTGCACCTTCACTCATGTCCTCCACTTGCCCTTTTATCTACAGGGAAATTTTAGTCAAAGAGCCAATTTAGGAGTTCCCGTTGTGGCGCAGCAGAAACGAATCGGACTAGGAACCGTGAGGTTGTGGGTTCGATCCCTGGCCTCACCCAGTGGGTTGAGGATCCAGCGTTGCCATGAGCTGTGATGTAGGTCGCAGATGCAACTCGGATCCGTGTGGCTGTGGCTGTGGCGTAGGCTGGTGGCTACAGCTCCAATTGGACCCCTAGCCTGGGAACCTCTGTATGCCGCGGGTGTAGCCCTAAAAAGACAAAAAAAAAAAAAATGACCAAGACCAGATCAACCCTGTCAGGAAGCCAGAGTGTCATCACCCTGGACAGATAGAAGAAACAGCTTCAGAAATTCTAGCCTGAACTTCACTCAGGGTGGTAGGAGGAGACTGGTGGCTCCTTTTTTAATAACTGAGTGCTAATTTTCTAATCATTATTGCATCATGGTCTGAGATTATGGTCAATGGAAGTTTTTTGTTTGTTTGTTTGTTTTTGTTTTTTAGTAACTTGAGGGTTTCTCGGAGTTCCCGTCGTGGCTCAGCAGAATCCGACTAGTATCCATGAAGATGTGGGTTTGATGCCTGGCCTCGCTCAGTGGGTCAGGGATCCCGCATTGCCGTGAGCTGTAGTGTAGATCGGAGATGCTGCTTGGATGCTGGGTTGCTGTTGCTGTGACGTTGGCAGGCCTGCAGCTGTAGCTCCGATTCGACCCCTAGCCTGGGAACCTCCAGATGCCATGGGTGCGGCCCTAAAAAGCAAAAAAAAAAAAAAAAAAAACTTAGTTGAGTCTCCATTATCTAACTATTAACGGCAGAAATGAAAGACTATCAGAGTTCCCTGGTGGCCTAATGGGTAAGGACTAAGCCTTGTCACTGCTGTGGCTTGGTTCAATTCCTGCTGTGGCTTGGTTCAATTTCTGCATGCTACAACTACAGCAATCAACCAACCAACCAATCAATCAATCCATTAAAAAAAGGAAAGAAAGAATATCTACTCATTTCTGTTCTCCTTTGTGAATGGGGTGCAGACACTCCTAGTGTCACACATACAGGAGTGTGAAGGCTCCAAGAGTCACCCAGGCTAGGTGTAGGCACACTTGGGGTAACACAGACTAGGAAGTGGTTTCCCATGAGTCACCCACAGTGTAATTTGGAAACTGGATTGAGACAGACTGAGTTTATTTTTTATTTATTTATTTTTTTGGTCTTTTTGCCTTTTTGAGGGCCGCTTCCCAAAGCATATGGAGGTTCCCAGGCTAGGGGTCGAATTGGAGCTGCAGCTGCTGGCCTACACCAGAGCCACAGCAACACGGGATCTGAGCTGCGTCTGCGACCTACACCACAGCTCACGGCAACAATGGATCCTTAACCTGCTGAACAGGGCCAGGGATCGAACCTGCAACCTCATGGTTCCTAGTCGGATTCGTTAACCACTGAGCCATGACAGGAACTCAGAGACAGACCGAGTTTAGACACTCCTGGTATAACACAGACTGTGGTATGAATACTTCTGGAGTCATAGAGACTAGGGTGTTGATATCCTAGTCACAAGGACTGAAGTGTGGACACTCCTGGGGTAGGGACCTCCTGCAGCCACACAGACTGGAGTCTGGACCCCTGTGGTCATATAGACTGTGTTGTGGAGACTCCTCAGCTCACACAGAGTCAGATAATGGGTCATGGGAGGGTCCATATCCTAGCCTGTGACTCTGCTAGGATCTACATTGATTTCTGTGTCCAGTTTTGTCCACACTGCAATCTCTCACCTCATTACATCCCACTGTAGTTTGTATTTCAGCAGTACTGACCACTCTGAAGTCCTTATAAATTCACTAGTTTTCTGGAATTCCCGACATGGCGCAGTGGAAACAAGTCCGACTAGGAACCAGGAGGTTGCAGGTTCAATCCCTGGCCCCGCTCAGTGGGTTAAGGAGCCGGCGCTGCCGTGAGCTGTAGTGTAGGTCACAGACACAGCTTGGATCCCTCGTGGCTGTGGCTGTGGCTGTGGTGTAGGCCGGCAGCTGTAGCTCCAATTGGACCCCTAGCCTGGGAACCTCCATATGCTGCGGGTGTGGCCCTTAAAAAAAATGTTCAGTAGTTTTCATCCCCTATATTTGAATTCAGGCAAGAAGGCTACTAATGCTGGAACATTTACTATAAGCCCAGGTTGGAAGTCTTTCCATCGGGGCACAGATGTTGAAAGACTTAATAACGGTCCAGGTTCAAGGTCAGAAAATAGGGAATGGATGGTGGACTAGCTACATGTCAGGGTCCATGCTCTAAAACAAGAGATTATTGACAGTGAAATTACTAACAAAAGCCCTTGTTTAAGGTCAGGCCGGATGGGCAATCACAGCGGTAGCCTTAGAGGCCCCAGTGGAAGATGATGCCATCAGGGGGGGATTGATAGTGGAAGAATTAACAGGGACTGCGGTTCAGGGAGTTCTCGTTTTGGCTCAGCGGGCTAAGGACTCGATGTTGTCCCTGTGAGATGTGGGTTCAATCCCTGGCCTCACTCAGTGGGTTAAGGATCCAGTGTTGCCACAAGCTGTAGCATAGATGGCAAATGCTGCGGCTCAGACCTGGCATTGCTGTGGCTGTGGCGTAGGCTGGAAGCTGCAGCTC
The DNA here is from genome assembly GCF_016906955.1 of Phacochoerus africanus. Taxonomy (NCBI): domain Eukaryota; kingdom Metazoa; phylum Chordata; class Mammalia; order Artiodactyla; family Suidae; genus Phacochoerus; species Phacochoerus africanus. The sequence goes on along the minus strand of NC_062560.1, from coordinate 44,979,963 downwards.
CGATTCAGCCCCTAACCTGGAAACTTCCATATGCCGAGGGTGCAGCCCTAAAAAGCACAAAACAAAACAGAACACAAAAAACAGTGACTGTGGTTCAGTCAGATAAGAGGAGCATTGATGGCAGCAGAGTTAAAACACAGGTTCAGTAATAGACCAGAAAATCACTGATAGTGGAATCAAGAGATGCAGATTTGGGGTCAGATAAGAGGGACCAGGATCTTTTTGTCTGTTTGTTTGTTTGGGGCCACACTCCCGGCATATGGAAGTTCCCAGGCTAGGGGTCAAATCAGAGCAACAGCTGCTGGTGTACACCACAGCCACGGCAATGCTGGATCCATGCTGCCTGAGACTACACCACAGCTCATGGCAACGTCGGATTCTCAACCCCCTGAGCGAGGCCAAGGATTGAACCCAGATCCCCACGGATACTAGTCGGGTTCCTTATGGATAAGCCACAACGGGAACTCCAGGGGCCAGGATTTTTAAAATTAGTTAACAGCTGTTCTCTTTGGGAGTTTGAGTTTTTTGAACACAAGCCACCAGCTCTCCTTGCTTGGCCCTGAGATAAACCTTTCTCTGTGCCAAATATCAAAGTTTTGGTTTGTTCGGCCTCACTGGGCATTGGGCAGAGAAACTTGCGTTTGGTAACAATTTTGGCGAAGCCAGCCTAAGCCCATGGCAGATTGACCTGGCCAGAGGCAGCCCCTCCTCTGAATCCCAGCAGCTGCCTGAGTTCATTTCAATCTGGGAACTGGGAGGGAACGCAGGCGCCTGCCACCCCAGGGTGTGAGGTTGTTTGGAGCTGAGAAACATCCTGAGATACAGTCGACATCTGGTGTCACTTGGGTTTTTTTTTTTTTTTTTTTTTGCATTCTATGGCTGCACCTGCGGCATATGGAAGTTTCCAGGCTAGAGGTTGAATTGGAGCTGTAGCCACCAGCCTACACCACAGTCACAGCAAGGCTGGATCTTAGCCGAATCTTCGACCTACACCACAGCAGCAATCCCGGATCCTTAACTCACCGAGTGAGGCCAGGGATTGAACCCACATCCTCATGGATACTAGTCGGATTTGTCTCTGCTGTGCCACAATGGGAACTCCCTGGTGTTACTTGGGGTAAGTCGCTCCAGCTTGCACAGGTGGGAATTCTACCCACTTTATCTGGGTCCATCCTCTTTTGGGAGCCAGGCCAGTCTGGAAGCCTCTGTCTGGGAGTGGAAGTGGAATTTTGGGGCTACTGATTGTGGGACCCTGTTTGTTGTTTGTATGTGTATGTGTCCCCCCCACACACACACACAAACAACCCACAAATGTTCTGATTATCTAGACAAGAGAGGTGTTGATGTTAGAATAGTTAGCAAATGCTTGAACTCTGACCAGAGAGGCATTCATGGTGCAACAGTTAACAGAGCCCCTGGTTTAGGGTCAGATCAGAGAAAAAGAGATGGGGACAACTGAATAAATATCTGGGTTTGAGGTCAGCCAAGAGGGGAATAGAGGAGTTCCCACTGTGGCTCAGTGGGTTACGGAAACGACTAGTATCCGTGAGGATGTGGGTTTGATCCTTGGCCTCGCTCAGTGGGTTAAGGATCTGGCATTGTCCTGAGCTGTGGTGTAGATCACAGATGTGGCTTGGATCCAGAGTTGCTGTGGCAGTGGTGTAGGCCGGCAGCTACAGCTCCAATTCCACCCCTAGACTGGGAACTTCCATGTGCCACGGGTGCGGCCCTAAAAAGCAAAAAAAGGGTTGAGGGGAGGAACAGATTCTAGAACAGTGAACAGAGCCTGGGCTTTGAACTCAGATTCTAGGAGCACTGATGTTGGAAGAAATAACTGCATGAGTTCAGTAACAGATCCACAGGGAACAGGTGACAGAGCAGTTACCAGAGGACCCGGTTTAAGGTAAAACCAAGGGGAGTTGATGGTGGTGTATTTAACAGGTTTGAGGATAGGCCTGGATTGGAAGAATTTAAGTGGCTGTGCAACATAATTAGACCAGTAGATTGCTGAATTTGGAAGAGTTAAGAAATCCTGGTGAAGAATCAGACAGATGGAAGAGCAAAGATAGTGGAAAAGCTGTGATTAGGAATCAGGATGACACTGAAGGTGGAATGACAGTAAAAGAGACCCTAGTTTGAGAACAGATCAGGAGGACATTGACGTTGCAGTAGTAAATAGTGGACCAGGTCTGAGGTCGGACCAGGGGAGCACTGCTTAAGAGTTCACATGGGGGAGTTCCCATCATGGCACAGTGGTTAACGAATCTGACTAGGAACCATGAGGTTGCGGGTTTGATCCCTGTCCTTGCTCAGTGGGTTAAGGATCTGGCATTGCTGTGAGCTGTGGTGTAGGTCACAGACGTGGCTCGGATCCCGCGTTGCTGTGGCTCTGGCATAGGCCGGTGGCTACAGCTCTGATGAGACCCCTAGCCTGGGAACCTCCATGTGCCGCAGCAGTGGCCCAAGAAATGGCCAAAAAAAAAAAAAAAAAAAAGAGAGGGTTTAAATGGTGAGTTCTCATCATGGCACAGTGGAAACAAATCTGACTAGGAACCATGAGGTTGCGGGTTTGATCCCTGGCCTCAGTCACTGGGTTAAGGATCCGGCGTTGCCATGAGCTGTGGGGTAGGTCGAAGATGTGGCTCTGATCTGGCATTGCTGTGGCTGTGGTGTAGGCCGGCAGCTGTAGCTCCGATTGGACCCCTAGTCTGGGAACCTCCATATGCCACCAGTGCAGCTCTTAAAAAAAAAAAGAAAGAAAGAAAGAAAAAGAAATTCTTCTGGCTGTATGTAACCCCTCTGTCCAACAACTGTGGTTTGAATGAACAAAAGGTTATTGTCCTCCACCAACAAGACTGCTGATGTTAGTTCAGCCTCTCAACAACCTTGGGCCAGTTTTGTGTCTCTGGGACTCTGCTGCGGACTGACCCAAGGTCCCAAGATGGTAGCTGCACATTCCACTGAGGCCTCTGGATGTGGCAGCCTGTGGAGCTGCAGCGAAGGATGGGGCTGGAGGAAGAGCGTTTTTGATATCCTGGCATCGTTGACATTTCCTCGTGACTCAGGTCATTGACAAGGGGTTTGGGTTACTATCGATCTCCCTGTCTGCACCCCAAGCTTCCTGCCCTCACTCAGGGCTCCTCTTGAATACTGAACATCACTCTGTGGTCTCTGGGCTGTTCCGGGCCTTGAATTTGGGCTCTGGGTGGGCATGGAGCGGGGGAGCTGGAGGTGGTCTGGGGTTTCTCTGGGGTGGAGAGAGATTCCCCATCCCCTTCCCTCTCCAACAGGAGCCGCTACCCGAGCCTTGGCAGGGGGGGGGCCACAGTTGCTCTGCACTGGCTTGGCGCTCTAAGTCCTCAACACCTCTGCTCCGTGCTTGCGAAAAACAATCAATGAACTGACAGGTGTGGGGCCCAGGTAGTGGCTGCCCGAGGGTCGGGTTGGGGGAGCCCAGGAGCCTCAGCCTCCCTGAGAAACCAGCAGAGTCCCGCAGACTAACAGGGTGAAATCACTGTAGTAGAAGCCAACTTTCCTTACCTCAGCCCCTCTGCTGCGGCCACCCCGGTGCGAGTCCCCATTACTGCTCACCTCAACTACTGTGGGGTCTCCCGACCGGCCCCCCGCTTCTGCTCACCTGCCCCAGTCTGTTCTCTTCTCAGTGCGCCCAGGGGGATCCTCTTATAACCAAGTCAGATCATGTCCCTACTCCGCTCAAAACCTTCTGATGACTCACCCCTCACGCAGCAAAAAAGCTCTAGACCAACCATGACCCCAAAGCCCTCCAGGATATGGCCTGTCCAACCTCGTGTCCTACCAAACCCTGATCCAGTCACATCGACCTCTATAATAGTCCTTCTGGCACATTCTAGCCTCAGGGCCTTTGCACTGCCTTTACTCTGCCTATAATCTTCTCCCTCACACATTATGGCTCCCTCTCATGTCATTCATCTTTAAATTTCACAGTCAGGAACCTCTTTCATGGTCACATCAAAAAAACAACACAACCTCCCCCCTGCCACCCGCCACCACCCCACCTCTGGAAACTCTATCCCCTGGCCCCACTTTTTCTCCCCAACACTCAACTTTTGCTGACCTATTATCTATTTTTATCTGTTCTTTACCTGCCAGCACCAGAATGTAAGCGCCATGAGGGTAGTGGTTCCTGTCAGTTTAGGTCATAACTAGACCCTCAGTTCCTGGCACATAGTAGGTGTTTGATAATGTCTGTCCAGTGTGTGGCTGTGGAAAACACTTGAAGTGGTGCCTCTGACAGGGCCGGCCGACCTTCCTAAATGGGTGTTGAATGAATCAATCAATCAATGCATGAAGGCGTGAATGAGGAGGTGAAACCCGTCGCATCTTGGGGCCTAAGAGCTGCCCTCTCCCCCCGCAGATCCAGGAGCCAGCCATCGGCACGACCACGGGTACTTTATTTACAAACACAACTGGGGCAGGAGGCCGGTGGGAAGGTGGGACAGTGGCAGGGCTGACATCTCCTACTTCTGCTCCCGCCTCCAGACGATGACCATGCCGCTGGCGTCACTGGAGGCCAGCAGGCTCTCGTCGCAGTTGAAGCTGACGTCCAGCACGGGCGCGCTGTGGCCCTGCAGCTTGTTGACGGCCGCCTTGGCTGCTCGCTCCACGTCAAAGAAATGCACACACATGTCCTCGCTGCCTGTCACTGCGCAGGGGAGAGGAGGGGCCCTCAGGAGGCGTCGCAGGGGGCCACTGAGTGCTCTGCGTGTGATGCCTCTGGGGTGTCTGAGGTGTTGCAGGGTTTCAGTCCAAGGTGTGAGGTCCTGTGGCTGGGGGCTCGGGGGTGGACCGTCCCTAGATGGGAGGTCACCTAGCTGGTTTGGCTCTGTGTTCAGAGAGTCTCTGAGCTCTCTGTGGTTGGTGGGAGGGGCTCCTGTGCCTTAGGTTGGGAGGTTTCTGCCTGTTTGTGGGTCTACGTTTAGTGTGAGGTTGCTGGGACACGAGGACTCGAGGAGCAGGAGGTCAGGGCATCAGGGTGTCGTGATATCTGAGCCAGATCAGCACCAGCCTTGGTCCCTGCCTCTCCCCAGCCACCTAGACCCCCCTGCCCCCATGGCACTCACCCACACAGGCCCCCTGGCGGAAGGACATGAGAGGGCAGAAGATGCTGCGTACGGGGTGCGAGCTCTGCTCAATGGGGAAGCTCCTCTTCAGTTGCAGGGTCCCCTCATTGTCCACCACCCTGAGAGGAGGAGGAGAGTGGGTCAGGGGGGCAGCCTCAGCCAGTCTATGTCCCCACCCCTGCACCTAAGGTCTTTTCAAGGTTCATGATTTTTTTTTTCTCTTTAGGGCCGCACTGGAGGCATATGGAAGCTCCCAGGGTAGGGGTCGAATTGGAGCTACAGCCACAGTCATGCAGGATCCGAGGCTTGTCTGTAACCTACACCACAGCTCATAGCAACGCCAGATCCTTAACCCACTGATCAAGGCCAGGGATTGAACCCACATCCTCGTGGATACTAGTCAGATTCTTTTCCGCTGCGCCACAATGGGAACTCCCAAACCCCTCACTTTTTTTTGTTGTTGTTGTTGCTTTTTAGGGCCATACCCACGCCATATAGAGGTTCCCAGGCTAGGGGTCTGATTGGAGCTACAGCTGCTGGCCTACACCACAGTTACAGCAATGCAGGACCTGAGCCACATCTGTGACCTACACCACAACTCATAGCAACGCCAAATCCTTAACCCACTGAGCGAGGCCAGGGAGCGAACCCTCAACCTCAGGGTCACTAGTTGGATTTCTTTCCACTGTGCCACAACGGGAACTCTGCAAACCCCTCACTTAAAAAAAAAAATAAATAAAAAAGGAAGGAAGGAAGAAAAGCAGGCCAGTGCTCTAAGGGGGGGCTCCAGTCTATCTTATGGCTCAGTTTGTTCATCTGTGAAATGGACATGAGAACAGCACCCACCTCATAGGGTTGCTGTGAGGATTAAATGAGATGTTACGTATGCAGCAGTGCTTTGAACAGGGCCTGGCCCCCGTAACTGCTACCCACATGCTAACTACTGCGATTACTACTGCTCCTGCTGGTGTCACTGTTATTGTGTGAGTACTATTATTAGGAGACCAGACCTCCGCTCTCAATGAAAGTAACCTCCATGGCTTAGTCTGCTGGGAACATGGGGTTTCCCGTCTCAGTCTGACGGAGGTGGCAGGCCCCCTACCTCCAGGCAGACCCACCTGTAGAGCAGCAGCTTGTTGAGGCAAGCATTGATGAGCAGGGAGGGGTCCCGGGCCTCGCGGCTGACCCAGGAGCGGGCAGAGATGCTGGTCACGGGGCTGCCCTCGTGCACCACCAGACGCTTGGCTTTGGTCAGCTTCCCTGCGGCAGCAGAGGGAGGGGAGGCAGAGGTGAGCGCAGGGACTGGGCACCTGGAGGTGGCGGGGAGCTCGAGCACCTGGAGGCGGGCCGGGGGCTGGCCTACCTGTGGCCATGTCGAAGAGGAAGGAGAAAATGCTGCCGCGATCATCGCCCGCCCAGAGGAGCCGGCCGGGGGCGTCAAAGGACAGAGCGAGGACGCGGCCTGTCAGCTTGCTGGAGCCGCCCTTCACCTTCTTGCCCGTGGAGATGTTCATGACGTGCACGTTGTGCTTGGCGTTCCCCACCTGTGCGTGAGACCCGCACACCATCACCCTGCTCCCAGCCAGTCCCTCCTTGAGTCTGACCACAGTGGGACTGCTGTGGATGGGGCAGGCTGATCCCTACTGGACTCTCATCACGGTGAGGCTGGGCCAGGGGACCAGAAGGTGACCCAGGCCTGCACCTCCCGAGTCAGCCCCTCTTGTGACCTGACCGGAGTAGGCGGCTGCTCCCAGGAGTAAAAGGGGCCTGTCCTCCCGGTCCTTCCGGGAGGGTTTACTACACTGGGGTGGTAGTTGCTGCTGCAGCTGAAAAGAGCCCAGAGCACAGGCTCCCTTGGCCAGCTCCCCCTACGCCTCGCTGAGGGCCCGGCCAGCAGCCCCTGTAGCTGGAAAATGGTAGGATCACGGCTGATGGGACCGTGACCCCTGACTGCCCCCCCTCCATCCCCAAGGGTCTACCACAGTGAGGCCAGGCCAGACCAGGAACTGCACCCCCCTGGTTCTGCCCTGCTGCCCTCTGAGTCTGACCAGCAGAGGGCTGAGGCCATGGACTAGAGGGGTCTCCCTCATCCTGATCCCCAGGGGTAGCCCTCCCAGGCTCGCAGCCCGCCTTTGGTGAGGGGGCGCCCTGGGGCCTGACCACAGTGAGGTTGTTGTTGACGGGCTGGAAGGTGCAGCAGAGCAGTTCGGCCCCGTCGGGGTCAGGGATCTCCCGGATGCAGCGGCCATCCTCAGAGGCCCAGATGCGCATGGTGGCATCGAGAGAGGTGGACACGAGGATGTCATTGGAGAGGGACCAGGCGAAGTCGGAGACGCCCCGCGTGTGGCCCCGCAGCACGCGGAGCACGGTGGGCGGGGCGGGCACCAGCTGGCACAGCGAGATGCTGCCATCAAGCGAGCAGCAGGCCAGGCGGTGCCGGTCGTCGTTGGCGAAGCGCACCCGTGGGACTGCAAGGCCAAGGGACCGTTTGTGAGAGCTGGCAAGGTCACCAGTGCTTTCATTTAGAGGAGGTTCTGATGTGTGCGCTTGGGGGCAGGACCCACCACACCAAGCGCAGTGGCCTCAGCAAAGGGCTTTCCTTGGCTAAGAAGGGGAGCTGGAACCCCAGACGGCCCTATGCCAAAAGCTCCCTAAATCTTGGCAGAAACCTCAGGGACTGCAAATGATTTCTGAAATGTGCAAAGGCCTCTACATCTCAGGAAGCGCTTTACAATTACCAAGGTCTTGGCGGCTTGAAAAACTCACTCTGCCCTTTGCAAGGTTTTAAGCTCATCCAAGTGACTCAGGACCCCAAAAGCTTCTGCAAAGTGTTTTAAATTTTTTTTTTTTTTTGCTTTTTAGGGCTGCACCTGCAGCATATGGAAGTCCCCAGGCTAGGGGTCCAATCAGAATGACAGCTGCCGGCCTACACCACAGCTATAGCAACGCAGGATCCAAGCTGCGTCTTCGACCTACACCACAGCTCATGGCAACGCTGGATCCTTAGCCCACTGAGCGAGGCCAGGGATCAAACCTGCATCCTCATGAATACTAGTCAGGTTCGTTAAACACGGAGCCACAAAGGGAACTCCCAAAGTGCTCTTTTTAAGCTGCTGAGCCCTCTATGGTAGACAAAGTAGCCTAGACTTTGCAGATCACGCTGCAGGGGGCTTTTAGGTTTGCGAGAGGTTTGATGAATGGCAATTCCTCCATCGGAGATGGGCCCGAGATGCTGCATTCCAGAAAAGGATGCACCAGGTGGCTATCCGAGTATGGGCAGATGTGTGGTGAGGGGACCTGCCACCCACTGGCTCACCTGCCTCATCCACGTGTTGGTCAAAAACATGGTACATGCCCGCAAAGGCATAGTTCTCGCTCAGCGATGTGTCCCCGGCCATGGCTCGACTTGCTTCTGCCGCTGACGTGGGCACCACGCTGCCGGGGGGCCTAGGCCCCAAGAAGAGGGAGGGATGAGAGGAGGGAGGAACTAGCATTTGGCCCGCCGTTGCCCCGTGGCCCCTCTCCTCCTCACAAACCCCCGCCCTCCACTGCCCCTGGTGCCCACCTGTCCTCATAGACAGCACGGTTCATCTGTGCTTGCAGCTGGTAGGAGCCGCGGCTGACAGAACGGCGGTGCCCACGGGCCCCCAGAGCCCGAGGATCATCCTCGAAGTCCTGCAAACACAGAGGGTCAGGGAGGGCACACCTGGGAGACAGCCCTCAAGAACGGATGAGGTCTGGTGTCTTCAAAACACACCCAGAACCAGATCCCTCCTCACCCCTTCCACCGCCACCACCATTGCCTGGACTGCTTCGGCGGCCTCTGCAGTAGTTCCCCTGCTCTCACCTTTGCCCTGCTCAGGAAATACTCGACAAACATTCTTTGCACAAAGAGCGAACACTTTTCCCCCAGAAAACCACTCGGCTTGGTCTCTTGCCTCATTCACATCTCAGCTCAAGTGTCACCTCAGAGAGGCCCTTCCTGATCATCCCATCAAAAACAGCTTCCCAGGGAGTTCCCGTTGTGGCACAGTGGCTAACAAATCCGACTAGGAACCATGAGGTTGTGGGTTCGATCCCTGCCCTTGCTTGGTGGGTTAAGGATCCAGCGTTGCTGTGAGCTGTGGGGTAGGTTGCAGAGGTGGCTCTGGCGTAGGCCGGTGGCTACAGCTTCGATTAGACCCCTAGCCTCGGAACCTCCATATGCTGTGGGAAGCGGTCCTAGAAAAGGCAAAAAGACAGAATAAATAAATAAATAAATAAGCTTCCTGGAGTTCCCATCATGGCTTAGCGGTAATGAACCTAACTAGTATCCATGAGGAGGCAGGTTCCATCCCTGGCCTCACTCAGTGGGTTAAGGAGCCGGCGTTGTTAGAACTGTGGTGTAGGTCACCAATGCAGCTCAGATCCCGAGTTGCTGTGGTTGTGGTGTAGGCTGGCAGCTGTAGCTGTAGCTCTGATTCGACCCCTACCCTAGGAACTTCCATATGCTGCTGCAGGTGCGGCCCTGAAAAAGCAATGCTGGAGTTGTGGCATGGGCCAAAAATGCAGCGTGGGTTCAATCCCTGGCCAGAGAAGTTCCACAGACTGTGGGTGCAGCCAAAAAAAAAAAAATTAGCTTCCCTCTGTCCCCCATACCAGTCTTGCTTCACCCCCAAATCTACTTTATTTTTCCACAGTTAGCACTTCTCACTACAAACCATGGTAGTTATTGTTTATCTGGTTTGCTATGTTTATTGACCTATTTATCTTGCTTATTGCCTGCTTATCAACCTGTTATCTTGTTTATTGTCCATTTGTTGATTTATCTCATACATTATCTCTTTCTACCCTCTGCTCATCCCAAGAGCCTGGAACAGTGCCTGGCACATAGCGGGTGCTTGACAAGTCTGTTGAGTTAATATACAGGGAGGCAGGTGATACGCATGGCAGGTGGCTGGGGAGGAGCTCACCTCCATGCGGTCAAGGGTAGTGCGGCTGCTGCGGACGATGCTGTTGCTATAGGCACGAGCACTGCCTGGCTCGGAGAGGGGCCCGTAGCGCTGGCCCAGCAGCTGCCCACGCAGCCTCAGGTACTGCCGACGCAATGCTGGAGGGTGCCCAGCCTTGGCATTCTCCCGCAGTAGCTGGCTGCGCCGCCGGATATACTGCGTCCGAAACTGTGGAAACGTTGGTGTGCGGTATGCGTTGTACCTACGATGGCAGGAGGCAAGGCGGGCAGCAGGCACAGGACAGAGGGAATCAATCAGCTCAGGGGATGGGGAAGGACGAATGAGGTTTGTGGCAGTGAGGGGTCAGGATGGCAAATGATCAGCAGTGGTGATGGGTCCCTCTGGTGCTGTGATGAAGGCGAGTCACAGTGACAATGGACAGGGCAATGAGGTCAGTGTGGGCACGATGGAGGTTGTCTGCAGCTCTGCTGGAGACTGGCATGGGATATGGGTTGACTGAGTTAGGGTAGACAATAGGTGCCACGCTGACATGGTGATGGAGTGATGGAGGTTACTATGGGGCAATGGTGGGGATCAGTATGGGATGGCGATTGGGTCAGAATGGGGAAGTGATGTTGGTAAGAGAAGTCTGGGGGCAAAAGTGGGGAATAGGATGTCACCAGCCTGGGCTCCATCACCCCCTCCCAAAGGCTCTAATAACACAGACGCTTTGCGCATGCCCCACCTGTGACTGTATTTTCCTAACATGCTCTTTAACGACCCTCTATGGCCAATCCTCCTCACTGAGGGCAAGCCCCCACGCCATGCTACTGCGCATGCTCACCTCCAGCAGGCCCACTCAGCAGCACAAGGCAAGGTCTCCGCCCAGCCTCACTTAACGCCATTGCGCATGCACCACAGTAACTTCCGCTCCCACGAGGTCCGACCCCGCGCCTCACCTCGCATCTACTGCTAAGACCTGCTGCCACACCGCGGCCATTCCCCGGCCTCCTCTTCCGGCGTGTCCGCCCGCGGGAGCCTGCAGGACAAGGGCCTGGAAAGTCAGCGTCTCAAGTGAAGAGATCTAGTTCCGCCCCTTCCGCCAGGCGATCGTTGCCTTAGACACCGAGTCCCTCCAGGCCAGGACGTCGCAAAATCCCACCCGGTTATTAGCATGGTCATCACCCTAGTCCTGCCCTTCCCGGGCAGTGCCCTGATGACGCACAAAGGCAACTCAGACCTGGCCCCGCCCCTCCCCGATCACCATAGCAACGCCCCTCCTCCCCACCGCCTAGCTATACTCGGTGGCTTCCCCACCCCTCCTGCCCCCACCGCCCCCCGCCTTCCCTTCTCGGGTCCAAGATTAGGACCCGGGATCAGGGACCACCTCCGGGGCTGCCTCCGGCTCTTGAGGCTCCCGGGGCGGCCCTGAGACCAGTGTCACCCTTCTCTCCTCTCTCTCCCTCTCTCTCCCAGGCTCCAGGCAAGATGGCCGCCTACTGCCAGGGAGAATGCTGAGTTCAGAGCAAATCGATAGGAATCCTCCCCAGGGCGTGGGAGCATCACGCAGGCGCATTAAGGGACAATAGCTTCTGGCACCAGGATGAAGGCTCCACCCTTTTAAAGTATATCCACCTTTAGTCCCTAGTGGCATTTTTTTGTGTACACTAGAACAATGTCCAGGGGCCACAGGGACAGGCGCGAGTATGTGAGTCACTCACTAAAAATCAGAAATAGTACTTTCAAGAAAAACACGACTTTTTTTTGACAGAGTGGTATAAGCTGCTTTTTAGCCACACAATCTTGACTAAGCAAGATTTGAAGTGCACAATAAAAAATAATCACACATGCGAGGCCCCTAGAAAGTTTTCCAGCAGTTCCTGTTGCATATCAGTGATTAACAAACCCGACTAGGCTACATGAGGATGGGGGTTTGATCCCTAGTCTCGTTCAGTGGGTTGAGGATCCAGCAGTGCCAGGAGCTGTGGCGTAGGTTGCAGACGCCACTCACATCTGGTGTGGCTGTGGCGTAGGCCAGAGGCTATGGCTCTGATTCAACCCTTAGCCTGGGAATCCCCATATGCCTCGGGTGCAGCCCTAAAAAGAAAAAAAAATCCAGTTCTTAGGTGACTGATGGGCCTTTCAGACACCCCTGAAATGAGGAGTCCTTTCTGTGTTGGGGTGGGGGCAGTGGGCTTGGATTCTTCCAGGAACGTTGGTGTGAGTCTCTGAAGGCAGAAGACATAATTAGGCACAACAAGCTTTGGGGTTTGGATTCCAAGAGGCTATCTGAATCATCCTTACTTTGACTCCAAAAGGAAGCTGCATCTCTAGTCATCTTAAAGTGATCAGAATATACAATGTATGAAGCTGAAATATAATGTTTAGTAGTCTCCTGTTGGGTCTTAACATCAACTGACACAGTTCTCACAAATATTGTTCAGATGATTGTATCTGCTATAGAAACTGTTAATTTTTCACACTGTTTTTTATAACAAACAGTAATTTTTTGGTCACACCCATGGCCTGCAGAAGTTCCCTGGTCAGGAATTGAATCCACGCCATAGCTGTAACCAGAGCCACAGCCGTGGCAATGCTGGATCCTTAACCTACTAAGCCACAAGGGAACTCTGAGAAATATTTTTTAAAAGCCACCTAACATGAGACACAGCCAAAAATATATTTCCCTTTGTGTTCTAACAAAAGTAGACCACACTGTATTGTACTAATTTAGTACCTCCCTCCTCCATGTAACTAAGCTACAGGTGTCTTTTCAGGATATTGAACACCCTTTTGTTTCATAATTGCTAAGGAATAAACTATTTCACTGAACAAACATATAACCACTAACATTTATTGGACAATGTGTTGGATATTGTTCAAAGTGATTTACATGTATTAATTTAATCCTAATAACTGAATGTCGTGGGTCCGTCCCATTACTATCCCCATTTTACGGATGAGGAAATCCGAAGCCCAGAAAGTCCACGGATAACGCTTTGTTCAACTGGACCCCCATTTGTGACCAGCATTGGTTTTACAGTTGGCTCTTGTAAACACAGGTTTGAACTATGCAAGTCCATTTATACACAGGGTTTTTTTTTCAATAAAAATTACAGCACTATACCATCCACGGTTGGCTGAATCCACAGATGCATAATCATGGATATAGAGAACCAACTACAGGATTTGAGCATCTGTGGGTTTTGGTATCCACAGCAGGTCCTGGAGCCAATCCTCCACAGACACCAATGAACAACTTTTTTTTTTTTTTTTTGCCATAAAGGGTGATGCAATCAACATCTTTCTGGCTCACCCTGACACTCCCTAGTCAGAACCCCACCCCTTCATCCTACCATTCAGCTTCCAAAGAAACCTGGTGGGAACAAGTCACAGGAAAGTCAAGGATACCAGGAAGATCTGTCTCACAGCCAGAATTAATTTTTTGTTCTTGTTATTTTAAAAATATTCGTGTTAAGGAGTTCCCGTCGTGGCACAGTGGTTAACGAATCCGACGAGGATCTGGCATTGCCACGAGCTGTGGTGAGGGTCACAGACATGGCTTGCATCCCGAATTGCTGTGGCTCTGGCGTAGGCCGGCAGCAACAGCTCCGTTTCGACCCCTAGCCTGGGAACCTCCCTATGCCCTGAGTGCGGCCATATAGAAAAGACAAAAAAAATATATATGAATCACCTATTAATGTGTATAAAGTGTTCATAATGACACCTGTTGCGAGACCATTTGCTGTCATTCCAGGAAATAGTACTTTTCAGAAGGCAGTATAATTTGGCCACTACCACAAATACCACAACTTATGTGGTATTTGTAAAGCTTAGACTAGCATCTGGATCACAGAAGATTATCTACTAAATGTTGACTACTGGCAGTTGTTTTAGTCTTTTATCTTTATTTTTTTAGGGCCGCACCCACAGCATATGAAAGTTCCCAGGCTAGGGGTCGAATCAGAGCTGTAGCTGCCAGCCTACACCACAGCCACAGCAATGCCAGATCCGAGCCTCGTCTTTGACCTACACCACAGCTCACGGCAATGCTGGATCCTTAACCCATCGAGCAAGGCCAGGGATCAAACCCGCAGCCTCATGGATACTAGTCGGGTTATTAACCGCTGAGCCACGACGGGAACTCCATGTTAGTTGCTTTAAAAGCTTTTCCGGAGTTCCCGTCATGGCACAGTGGTTAACAAATCCGACTAGGAACCATGAGGTTGCGGGTGCGGTCCCTGCCCTTGCTCAGTGGGTTAACGATCCGGCGTTGCCGTGAGCTGCGGTGTAGGTCGCAGACACGGCTCGGATCCCCCGTTGCTGTGGCTCTGGCGTAGGCTGGTGGCTACAGCTCCGATTCGACCCCTAGCCTGGGAACTCCATATGCCGTGAGAGCGGCCCAATAAATGGCAAAAAAGACAAAATAAATAAATAAATAAAAGCTTTTCCCAGTAACAGATCCATCTGCCACAGGTAAATCTGGTGCAGAAATAATGTGAATTAGAATGACCACAGCCACCCCCTTACATTTTTGTGCTCTGTATTTTTTCAACTTTCATTTTTAAACACTTACACACTCTCAGAGTTCCCGTTGTGGCGCAGCGGTTAATGAATCCAACTAGGAACCATGAGGTTGCAAGTTCGATACCTGGCCTCGCTCAGTGGGTGAAGGAGCTGGCGTTGCTGTGAGCTGTGGTGTAGGTGGCAGACGAGGCTCGGATCCCACATTGCTGTGGCTGTGGTGTAGGCCAGTGGCTACAGCTCCAATTAGACCCCTAGCCTGGGAACCTCCACATGCTGCAGGTGCAGCCCTAGAAAAGGTTAAAAAAAAATAGAAAAGAAAATTTACACACTCTTATTGGATTAAAAATGGGTTTTAAACAATAAGCTGATGACAGAAGGCACTTTCAGTTTTTTGGGAGCTTGGAGAGAAAGGGGCAGAATTTATGTGTGTGTGAATGGAAGGTCAGAGGGGGTCTCAGGCCTGGGAGTATGAGGTCACCGGAAGCAGCTCCTGGAGGTTTTGAGTGACCTTGGTTACAATCATCTAAAAAAGCTCAAGTCCATGAAGAATCACAAGTCCTACCCACTCTAATATACTGGGGCTATGTTACCGTCAGAGTGCTGGTTGAGGGTGCCGAATGAACAAGCAAAAACAGATTAGGACAGAAAAGGCAGGTAAGCCAGAGCTGTTTAAAGACAATGCCACAGAGTTCCGGTTGTGATGCAGCAAAAACATAGCTGGCTAGCATCCATGAGGATGTGGGTTCGATCCCTGGCCTTGCTCAGTGGGTTGAGGATCCGGCATTGCCGTGAGCTGTGTGTAGGTTGCAGATGCGGATTGGACCTGGTGTTGCTGTGGTTGTGGTGCAAGCTGGTGGCTACAGCTCCAATTAGACCCCTAGCCTGGGAACCTCCATATGCCAAGGGTGCGGCCCTAGAAAAGACAAAAAGACAAAAAAATAAAAAACAAAAATAAAAAATAAAATAAAATAGAAACCAGATCCTGCACTCGGGAGAAGCCTCTCAGACCACTTGAGCAACCTCCAGCCAGCTGCAATAGCAAGCCAAGCTTCCAATATTTATCAAGCCCCTACTAAGTGCAAGGCACTGGAGAAACAGCAGTAACTCAGATAAATGGTCCCTGCTTTCTTGGACTTGCCATTCTAGTTGTAAAGGTAAGTGATAAATAAAATATTTATTTATTTACTTAGTCTTTTCATCTTTTTAGGGCCACACCAGTGGCATATGGAGGTTCCCAGGCTAGAGGTCTAATCGGAGCTGTAGCTGCCAGCCTACACCAGAGCCACAGCAACACCAGATCTAGCTGCATCTGTGACCTCCACCACAGCTCACGGCAACGCCAGATCCTTAACCCGCTGAGCAAGGCCAGGGATCAAACCCACAACCTCATGGTTCCTAGTCGGATTCGTTTCCGCTAGTCTGTGATGGCAACTCTAAGATCATTTTTTAAATTGGTATTTACTATCACTAAAATAGTATTTTGGTTGGCGTTGAAAGTGGTGGGGGGAGAGGGGGAGGGATGAAAAATAAATTTAAGCTGGAACTTGAATGAAAAGGAGCCAGATACACAAAGCTCCGGACACTGAATGTGTGGATAAGGCCAGTGAGGGCAGGCAGTGACTGATTCAGAGGAGAAATCAGTTCACAGGGTCAGAACTGAAGTCACTCTTAAGATCTCAATCCCATTTACCCAGTGAATGATTCAGTGCCAGACTGGGGGCCTGAGCAAGACCAGACCTTTGGTTTGGTACATCAGTCCCAGGTGGTACAGCTACATGAGCACAGCCCTCGATTCTTCCTGTTTTTTCCTGCTAATCCACTGAACCTGTATCTGGTTGCTTTTCTTTTTTCTTTTTTGTCTTTTTAGTAGGGCCACACCCACAGCATATGGAGGTTCCCAGGCCAGGGTTCAAATGGGAGCTGCAGCCACTTGCCTACACCACAGCCATAGCAACACCAGATCTGAGCCACGTTTGCAACCTACACCACAGCTCACAGCAATGCCAGATCCTTAACCCACCGAGTGAGGCCAGGGATCAAACCTGCATCCTCATGGATACCAGTCAGATTTGTTTCCCCTGAGCCCGGACCGGAACTCCTCTGGTTGCTTTTCAAACCTTAAGCCATCCTTGCTTTCCTGGGATAAGTCTCACCTGGATTTGGTGTCAGCCTGCATTTACCAAACTCTTACCATAGCCTTCTTACAGAACTGTCACAGCAGCCCTAATGAGATAGTGGGACATTTAGCCCCACTTTGGAGATGAGAAAAGTGAACCCTGGAGGGATTTACTCCCCATGGCCACAGATGTAGAAAATATTAAAACTAGCATTTGGGGAATTCCCATTGTGGCTCAGTGGGTTACAAACTCAACTACTATCCATGAGGATGCAGGTTGGATCCCTGGCCTCGCTCAGTGGGTTAAGGATCCAGCATTGCTGTGAGCTGTGGTGTAGGTTGCAGATGCAGCTCTCACTTGACCCCTAGCCTGGGAACTTCCATATGCTGTGGGTGTGGCCTTAAAATGACAAAAATAAATATTAAAAAATAAATAAAACCAGCATCTGGAACCCGGCAGGAAGTAGAACCAGACTAAGTTTCTCATCCTGGATACCAGAAAGCACCACCACTCTCTGGTAACAAGCCAACAGTGTTGATGACAATACCCCATCCCTCTCTCACCTCTCTGTACATCCCTTGAGTCAAATCCCAAAGCAACTTCCACTCCTGTCTTTCAACCTCCTGCACTGGTAGATCTGCCCTGAAATCTACAACAACTCCCAGTTGGGTGAGAAGCCGACCTCTTAGGCTTCCCCTCCAACTCTGTCCCCTGTTACTCTATCCGGTTATGTTCCAGTCATACTGACTTTCTTGCACATCCTTTTAAGATTGCACAGGCAGGGAGTTCCTGTTGTGGTGCAGCGGAAACAAATCTGACTAGCATCCATGAGTATGTGGGTTCGACCCCTGGCCTCACTCAGTGAGTCAAGGATCTGGCAATGCCGTGGGCTGTGGTGTAGGTTGCGGATGCGGCTCGGATCCGGAGATGCTGTGGCTGTGGTGTAGGCCAGTAGCTACAGCTCCCATGTGACCCCTAGTCTGGGAACTTCCATACGCCTCGGGTGTGGCCCTAAAAAAAAGAAAAAGATTGCACAGGACTTCCCTGGAGGCACAAAGGGTCCAGTGTAGTCACTTGGGTTGCTGCTGTGGTGTGGGTTTGATCCCTGACCCGGGAACTTCTGCATGCCATGGGCACAGCTAAAAAAAAAAAAAAAAAAAAAAAAAAAAAAGAGAGAGAGAGAGAGAGAGACTGCACAAACTGTTCCATTCCTGAGATCTGGGAAACTGTCTTCTGTGCACACAACACTTTTACTCGTCCTACAGTAATAGTACTGAAATGAGCACCTTGTCCCAGGCACTGCTTGAGGTATTTCACATAGAAAACCTTTTTTTTTTTTTTTTTTTGGCCATGCCCACAGCATGCTGAAGTTCCTGGGTCAGGGATCCAACCCACACCACAGCAGTGACAATGTTGTATCTTTAACTTGATGAGCCATGAGGGAACTCCAAAAAAACCTTTAATACTCACAACAACCCTATGAAGTTGGTACTATTATTAGCCCATGTCACAGATTGGGAGATGGAGGCAAAGACCGAAATAACCTGTTCAAGGCCACACAGCCAGTGAGTGATGGAGTTGGATCAACCCAGGCCACCTGGCTCCAGAATCCTTACTCTTTAACCACTGCACTATTTAACGCCAATTCCCAAAGTGCTTCGTGTGAGGTCCTCCTGTGTGGATTCATAACAATCTCTCTCTCATCCCACCCCCTTTGTTTGACCTGTCAGCAAATCCTGTCAGTTCCCCCTTCAGAACTTACCCAGAATCCAACCTCTCCTCTCCATGTCCCCTGCTGCCACCACCCTTGCTGGCCTCCTCACTGCTTCTGCCCTTGTCCCCTCCCTGTCTGTCCTCACAGCAGCCAGAGGGTCCTGTTGCAACCCAAGTCAGCCCCCGGCCCTTCTCTACTTAGACCCCTGCTCCATCTCGAGAAAAAGCCAAAGTCCTCCCTATAGCTGGCAAGGCCCTATAGGACCAGGCCCTGTTACCTCTCTGACCTCATCTCCTGCCACCAGCCCCCTCGCTCACTCTGCTCCCACTGCACTGACCTTCTTATTGTTCTTCACACACACAACCACAGGGCCTTTGCACTTGCTTGCTTTTCCTTCTGCCTGTAATTCTCCTCTTCCAGATGTCAAGGCAAGGCAAGGCTGAGAGATTTGGCTGGTAAAGAAATGTGTCCTCGTTTGATTCAGGTATTTGCTACTTACAGAGACAGCAAGAAGAGCCACAGATGCCAGCTCGTGTTCCTCATGCCGGGTAACGGAGAAACTAAAAGGGGCCAGATGACTGCAGCACGGATGGTAGGATAGTAGGATAGTGTATTGCCAAGGAGCTAGAAATAAGCTGGGCAGTTCTATAACCTTAAATCAGTGGAGAGAAGGAACAGAAAGCCACATACCTTACTACCAGAACCTCGGGAGATGAGAAACCGTCTCATGACAGCCTCCTTGGTAGAGAGGGAGGTGAGTGAGAAATGGCCTTGTAGCCTCTTGTGCTCCGTGTTCTGAGGATGACAGGGCGTTCTGCCAATACTCAGATCAGCTTGCCTACGTGGCCCACGCAGAGACGTGCTGGGCAACCAGAGCACCATGGTGGAACCATGACCTTACCATTCACCCTCTAAATTCTTTTTTTCTTTTTAAGGCCCCACCTACGGCATATGAAAGTTCCCAGGCTAGGGGTCAAATGGTAGCTGCAGCCATCAGCCTGCAACACAGCCACAGACACAACAACGCCAGATCCAAGCTGGGTCTGTAACCTACACCACAGATCACAGTAACGCCAGATCCCTAACCCACGTAGCAAGGCCCGGGATCATACCCGCATCCTCTTGGATACTAGTCGGGTTCTCAACTCTCTGAGCCATGACGAGAACGTCTCTCCCTCTAATTTCAAGTATCTGCTATAAGGTCACCCCTTCTCTAACCATCTTGTGTTAAGATCCCATCACTCTCCATTCTTTTTTTTTTTTTTTTCTTTTTAGAGCCGCACTTTGGGAATATAGTAAGTTCCCAGGCTAGGGGTCAAATCGAAGCTGCAGCTGCAGGCCACAGCCACAGCCACAGCCACAGCCACAGCCATGCGGGATCCAAGCCACATCTGCAACTTACACCACGGCTCACGGCAATGCCGGATCCTTAACCCATTGAGTGAGACCAGGGGTGGAACCCGAATCCTCATGGATACTAGTCGGGCTCATTACCACTGAGCCACATGGAAACTTCCACTTGCCACTTTCTTACATTATGCAACATACTCATTTATTACTTTATCATCTGTAGACTCCCAATATGTGATTCCTGAGCAAGTAACTTATCATATCCGTTGCTGTGTTCCTACTATTACTATCTGGCGTACATAACAAACGCTTGCTAATATTTATTGACTACACACAACTAACTACCAGATGCTGTTCTCGGTGTTTCCCAGGTCTTAACTCATTTAATGGGTATTATCTCCATTTTACCCCCAAGGAGACAGGCTTCTAAAAGGAACTGGGTTTCAAGGGAAGGAAAGTAGGACCTCTGGTGCTGAGCAAAGGAACAGCGGGCCTGGAAAAGCCAGAGGGGTCCTCACGGCTGTGACTGGGGAAGGGAAGAAAGGGATTCTAAGACCAGTATCTGGAAAATAGTAACAAATGTAAGATGGCAAGAAAGAGAAGCTAGCATTTCAGTTTCTTGAGGCCCCTGGAAGAGAAATGCCTGCAACCATACAAAAGGCTTTGGGGGAGTTCCCATCATGGCTTGGCAGAAATAAATCTGACTAGCATCCATGAGGACGCAGGTTCCATCCCTGGCCTTGCTCAGTGGGTTTAGGATCCGGCATTGCTGTGAGCTGTGGTGTACACTGGTGGCTATAGCTCTGATTAGACCCCTAGCCTGGAACCTCCGCATGTCGTAGGTGCGGCCCTAAAAAGACCGAAAAAAAAAAGAAAAAAAAGCTTTGGGAAACAGGGAAGGCCAGCAGAAAAGTTGTCACCTACCCACTCCCATCCCACATCTCTAACAGTTTTTTTTCAAACTTTTTTTTTTGTCTTTTTTTGCTATTTCTTGGGCCGCTCCCGAGGCATATGGAGGTTCCCAGGCTAGGGGTCGAATCGGAGCTGTAGCCTCCAGCCTACGCCAGAGCCACAGCAACGCAGGATCCGAGCCACGTCTGCAACCTACACCACAGCTCACGGCAACGCCAGATCCTTAATCCACTGAGCAAGGGCAGGGACCGAACCCGCAACCTCATGGTTCCTAGTCGGATTCGTTAACCACTGCGCCACGACAGGAACTCCTCAAACTTTTTTATTATAAAATTTCAAACTTACAATAGTATTGATAAAATGAACTTCCATGTACTTATCACCTAGGTTCAAAAATTATAAACATACTGCATTTTCTAAACTGCAAGCTCCGGAATTCCCATCATGGCGCAGTGGTTAACAAATCCGACTAGGAACCATGAGGTTGCAGGTTAGGTCCCTGCCCTTGCTCAGTGGGTTAAGGATCGGGCGTTGCCGTGAGCTGTGGTGTAGGTCACAGACACGGCTCGGATCCCGCGTTGCTGTGGCTCTGGCATAGGCTGGGCAGCTACAGCTCCGATTCGACCCCTAGCCTGGGAACCTCCATATGCCGCAGGAGTGACCCAAGAAATGGCAAAAAAAAAAAAAAAAAGACAATAAAAATAAAAATAAAAATAAACTGCAAGCTCCATAAGCACTTGAGTGGTTTTGCACCAGCTATCTTTGTTAAAATAAACTAAAAATCAACACGGCATTTTTCACATTCCATTCCTTACACCTTTCTTCCACTTAGACAAGTGGATAGACTACCCCAGTGGGAAAAAAATGTACTTCTATGAATTGCAGTCAGAAAGTTTAAAATGGAGATTGCAAGTTCACTCAGATCACTATCAAGTAGAAAGAGGAAAGAAAACTCCCTGAGTTTTCAAGGAAGCTTAAAATTGAGTTTAGAACAGTATATTAGAAACCTTTATGTGCAATTCCTGTTGTGGTGCAGTGGAAACAAATTTGACTAGTAACCATGAGGTTGCGGGTTTGATCCCTGGCCTCGCTCAGTGGGTTAACGATCCAGCATTACTGTGAGCTGTGGTGTAAGTCACAGACACGGCTCAGATCCTGCATTACTGTGGCTGTGGCATATGCCAGCAGTTGTAGCTTCGATTTGACCCTTAGCCTGGGAACCTCCATATGCCGCGGGTGCAGCCCTAAAAGGCAAGGAAAAAAAAAAGCAAAAGAAACATTTATGCAGAACAGTGCCACAGACAGCTTTCAGCAATTTAGAAGCCTTAATTTTCTTTGTGCTTTCACTGGTATGTTAAAACCCTAGTCCCAGAGACTCTAGGGAAGCTCTCCATAACCAAAGACTACTATTTCTAATAGTCTATTGTATGCACGTTCACACTAAGTGAGAATAATAAAGATGGCAAGTTTCAGGTCTTGTCACCAATTTGAAAAAAACACTTTTGGCTTTTCAGATATCTGTACACTTTTTGTTTATTTGGGTTTTTTTTTTTCTTTTAGTCTTTTTGGGCTGCACTGGCAACATATGGAGGTTCCCAGGCTAGGGGCCCAATCGGAGCTGCAGCTGCTGGCCTACGCCACAGCCACGTGGGATCCGTGCTGTGTCTGTGACCTACACCACAGCTCACAGCAACACCGGATCCTTAACCCACTGAGTGAGGCCAGGGATCAAATTTGTGTCCTCATGGTTCCTAGTCGGATTCATTTCCACTGTGCCACGATGGGAACTCCTCCGCAACTTATTTTAAATACCTTTTTGAAAAGTATTTCACACCCTCAAATCCAGAATGTGGGGCAAGTTGTAGGGATAGAATCACAGATCTCACCTGTTCTAAACATGTCACTCTGGAGCTCCCATTGCATCTCAGCAGGTCAAAAACCTGACATAGTATCCATGAAGATGCAGGTTTGATCCCTGGCTTCACTCAGTGGGTTAAGGGTCCAGCATTGCCGTGAACTGTGGTGTAGGTCGCTGATGCAGCTCAAATCTGGCGTTGCCGTGGTGTAGGCCAGCAGCTGCAGCTCCGTTTCGATCCCTAGCTTGGGAACTTCCATATGCGGTGGCTCTAAAAAGACAAGTCACCTCTAATACTTCTTTGTGAGGTGGACACTTACTCCCATTTCACTCGTTAAACCTGAGGCAGAGAAATTATGCTAGGACACAAAGGTCTGATTTTGGCCACATGGGATGAAAGGGGCAGGGCTTAGGATTTATTCTGGACCTTGAAATGGGCAGGGGATGTTTCTGAGAGAGGTTTGTATGATTTTTCTTAGTATAGGCAAGACCTAGGGTTAGAAAAGTAGAAGTATTTGCTGGCCTGGCCTTCATGGGCCTTGGGACAAAGGTTCTCAAGGCATCTTTTTTTCTTTTTTTTCTTTCTTGGGTCGCTCCCGCGGCATATGGAGGTTCCCAGGCTAGGGGTGGAATCAGAGCTACAGCTGCCAGCCAACACCAGGGCCACAATAACACAGGATCCGAGCCACATCTGCAACCTATACCACAGCCCACGGCATCGCCAGATCCTTAACCCACTGAGCAAGGCCAGGGATTGAACCTGCAACCTCATGGTTCCTAGTCAGATTCGTTAACCACTGAGCCAGGACAGGAACTCCTTCCTCTTTTTTTTTTTTTTTTTTTTTTTTTAAGGGCTGCACATGTGGCATATGGAAGTTCCCAGGCTAGGGTCAAGGCATTTTTGAATGCAAGTTTTTGGTCTTGGTGGGTTCTTCGGAAACATGCACATTAACGAAATTTTGGTCAAACTGCAAAGTTTTTAGTAAGGGGTCGGAGCCTCATATCTGATTGTATTATGAACTATATAGCACCAAAGAAAACTGAATCTTCTAGGCCCCCTTCTTTAGACCAGGCCTCTCTGGGCCAGATTTCTACACAAAACCTTCTCCAAAACTACTTATGGTCTTTGTTGATGTCACTTACAGAATCATTTTTTCCTTAGGCCGACCCACGACATAAGGAGTTCCTGGGCCAGGGATCAAACCTGTGCCCTGGCCCTGCAGAGATGCCACAATGGGAACTCCAAGGATCATTTTGCTGCAGGAACTTTGTGACTGAGTATGGAATCCTGCCTCAGATCATATTAGGAGACGGACCATTTTACTTTCCACACAGTAGAGTGTGCTGGTGTGCCCCACCCCAAGCATTAAGTGGTCCCCCTGCCAGATCCCACTGCCTCAACTCTCTGAAGGCACACTACAGAATGTCTTGAGACCAAGTACCCAACTGGTAGGAAAGGAGTAGCCCCAGTGCTTCTTTACCTGGTTCTAGATCAGTGGGCCTGGTAGGTCTCAGAAGTTTCTGTCTCCATCCACCTCCCAAATCAAATTCATGACCCGCTAGTGGGGGAGTGGGAAAGGGTCCTGGGGCCCAAGTAGTTAGAAGGCACAGGAGGCAGGCCACCAACACTAGAACTCTCACAATACAGGGACCCATGTAGTCCCTCAGCATGGGTGGTTGTTTTAACAGCATCATGTACTAGTGGCTTACTCCCCACACTTCTGGAAGCTTTTGAAGTCCAAAAACAGGGCACCAGCATGGTTGAGCTCTCCTGAGAGCCCTTTTCCAGATCACAGAATGCCAAATGCTTGTATCTTCCCACGGTTGAGAGCAGGTTTCTTGTTTTTGCCTTTTGGGGCCTCACCCACAGCACATGGAGGTTACCACACTAGGGGTCAAACCCACACCACAGCCAAAGCAACACAGGATTTGAACCACGTCTGTGACCTACACCACAGCTCAAGGCAACACTGGATCCTTAACCCACTGAGCAAGGCCAGGGATTAAACCCGCATCCTCACAGATACTAAACGGATTCGTTTTAACTGTGCCACAAGAACTCAGAGCAGTTTGAAGCTTTTAGGGCCGCACCTGTGGCACATGGCAGTTCCCAGGCTAGGGATCCAATTGGGAGTTGTAGTCGCCAGCTTACACCACAGCAACGTGGGATCCAAGCCACATCTGCAACCTACACCACAGCTCATGGCAACGCCAGATCCTAACCCACTGAGCGAGGCCAGAGACCAAACCCCGGTCCTCATGGATACTGGTTGGGTTCGTTAACCACTGAGCCACAAGGAGAACTCCAGAGCAAGCTTTCTTAGTCCCTTTTTTGTTTTGGTCTTTTTGCCATTTCTTGGGCCGCTCCCAAGGCATATGGAGGTTTCCAGGCCAAGGGTCGAATCGGAGCTGTAGCCCCTGGCCTACGCCAGAGCCACAGCAACGCGGGATCCGAGCCGCGTCTGCAACCTACACCACAGCTCACGGCAACGCCAGATCGTTAACCCACCGAGCAAGGGCAGGGACCGAACCCGCAACCTCATGGTTCCTAGTCGGATTCGTTAACCACTGCGCCACGATGAGAACTTCATAGTCACTCTTTTAAGGGTATTAATACTATGAGGGGGGCGGGAGCCTGATCCATCCCCTCACTCAGCTTGCCTAACACCATCACAGTGGGGAGGAGACATCCCTATTTACACCCCATGACTGATTAAGGCAATTTAAGACAACCTAGGAGGAGTTCCTGTCATGGCACAGTAGTTAACAAATCTGACTAGGAACCATGCGGTTGCAGGTTCAATCCCTGGCCTTGCTCAGTGGGTTAAGAATCCGCCGATGCCATGGGCTGTGGTGTAGGTTGCAGACGTGTCTCGGATCCTGTGTTGCTGTGGCTGTGGCATATGCCGGTGGCCACAGCTCTGATTGGACCCTTAGCCTGGGAACCCCCATATGCCGCAGGAGCAGCCCTAGAAAAAGCAAAGACAAAAGCATGTATGGAAATTGCATTCCATGATCCACATCCCCAATCAGCATGGTTCAATCAATGCAGTCGATTGATAAAGTAGATCAGCATAATGTACGAATGATGATACAATCAAAGTTGCTTTGGACTAGATAACAAAAGGACTCAGGTTGTCAGAGCCCTGAGATAAGACACTGTGTTTCAGTACAAGCACTGATGAAAGAAACCTGCTTCAGTAGAATTTGCTAATTAGTGAAATGAAAAAAAAAAAAGACATCCTAAGACAACCTGGTGATACTTGGCTTAGTATCAGCCAAGTAGAAGACGCCATGGCCACAGGTCATTAATTAGAAAGTCTTAAGAGGAACAAAGCTCATGGGACTGCAATGCAGGAGTCAGAACTAAAGGGAGTTAAGTATAGCTGAAAATCCAACTAGGAGTTCCCACTGTAGCTACTATTGTGAAGATGTAGGTTTGATCCCTGGCCTTGCTCAGTGGGTTGAGGATCCAGCATTGCTGTGAGCTGTGGTGCAGGTTGCAGATGCAGCTTGGATTGATCTTGCATTACTATAGGCCAGCAGCTGTAGTTCCAATTTGATGCCTAGCCTGGGAACTTCCATATGCAACATGTGCGGCCCAACTAGGGGTGAAAAGCCACACCAGGCCATCACCACCTCACCACTGAAGACGACCCTCTTGCCACCATTTATACTGAATGCCTGTGGCTGATGGCTTTGCCAACTCCTTTCTTGGCTGTGCCTGCAGCATGTTTAAGTTCCCGGCCAGGGCCTGAACCCACACCACAGCAGCAACCCTGCATATGTACTAAATACACTTGACCCCCAAATAGAAATGATGAAACACCCGTAAGGCTGAGGAACATGAGGTTAAATGACACACCTAAGGTCAAGTAAGTGGGAAACAGCAAAGCCTGGATTTGAATCCTGGAATCTGAATTCAGAACCTGTGCTCCTCATACTGTAACTGCTGCCAATCCCATTATTTGAGGGGCCAGCACCACTGTTTACAAGCAGGATTTAGCACACCTCCCCTCCCCAACCCCACCCGATGCTTATTATATTCTCACAACAGTCCAGTGAGGAGGGCACCTACCCGATACTCAGTGAGAATAGGGAGATTCGAACCCAGTCAGTCATTCCCAGATGGACACTGTTCAACACCATGGGACCAAGAGACCATCTTGGGAAACCTGACTCCAGCCATAAAGGATTTCACCTGCACTCCTCACCCTCCTCACAGAGCTCATGTATACCCAAACCAATTCCAAACCACCAAGCTTTGAATTCAAGGTCTCTACCCTTCTGGCAGTCCCTGCCCACCCCCCTAACTAAATCCTTTTCCAAGTCTCCCTCTTGACTTTCCTCTATCTTTACTTTGTAATATGCCTCTCTACCTTAATTTGAGTAATAATAAAAAAAAAACCACTATCAACATCGACTTGTTTTCAGGTTTTATCTTTTTAATCAACTCTGTCAAGGACATCCTAAACACTACATGAGACACAACAGAATATTTTTTCTTCCAGTATTAGAAAAGTGACATACACAAATATTTTTAGAAACTTCTATATAGTCAAGGCAGAGATCTGGAGTAAAAAAAACACCTGTAAGTAACCCTATTCTGGATTTCTTACAGTTACAGTCAGAAATTGCTTCCTAACCGTGATTAAACATTGTGTATACGTTCTTAAAATGTTCCTAGATGCATATTATTAAAAAAAAAAATCTATCGGGTCTGGCCAAACATTTTTTGCCAGAACCAATAATCCTGAGAGCCCAAACTAGAAAACTGGTAAAAAGGGGGAAAAAAATACCCAGACCCTATGAATGTCTCAATTTGTCTTTAAATGGGGAAAAAAGTTTTTCTAAACATGGAGCTTTTTAAAACATCTTTAACAAGCTACCTTGGGAGCTCACTTCAAAAAAACAGGTTGATGTACTAGAACAGATGTTTCTTTACAAACAGCCATTTGGAAGGATGGTCCTGGATCAGAGGTTTTATTCCTGTGTATCTGAGAACAGTAAGAAGGAGGAGAATTGTGATGTCGGGAACAGGCTAACACGCTCGCTTTGAGGGGTTGATAAGGATACTGGAGGTCTGGATAACAGGGACACCCCTCCATCTCTTTTAGGCAAGACAGGTTCGACACCCACCCCTCCCAACCCCCACCCCCAGACAATCCTTGGCAGGCACCTGAGAGCAAGGGAAAGCTAGAAACGGTATCAGGTGGGCCTGCTGAGGTATGCACAGGCAGGAGGAAAGGTGACAGAATAGGACAGGGCTGGTGGACAGAGATCGATCTGCTCAGTGGCAACACAAATCTCACCTACATTAGGTGCGCTTGCCTCATCTCAGTTGTCGTAATTGTCCCTGTAATTTCCTCCTGAGTAGCGGTCATAACTACCCTGGCTTCTGGGAAAAGAAACATAGTAGTAATACAAGAACATATTATATATTCCTTGACAATATCAAAGACCACGTATACTTACACATCCTGTCGTTTTTCGTGTAGTAGAACACAAACTTTAATGTGTCAAGTAGAATATACCAAACACACAAATATCATGCATATACATGCTCGTACATATAACTTATATACATGTTAAATTACATTAAATATTAACATAATATACCCAATTAACCAACACAGCACAGTAAACACATACACATCACCATCTATTGCACCTTGCAATTATATGACCTGAGTATTATATTTAACCCAAAATAGTTTCATAACAATTTATAAAAGCAAACACTAGCAGCACCGAAGCAAGATATGCATGAATCCTGGAGCAGCTGAGCTCTTAAGGAGAGGGAAGAAGCACCTCCGGATCCAACAATCCTTTGGCTACCCACCTGCTGCCATAGTCTCTGGACCTTCCATATCCATATCCGTAGCCATATCCTCCAGGTCGACTGTCATATCTGCCATTTCCATAGCCCTGGTCCCCTCCACCTACAGCAAGCAAGAAATATTTTAATGGCTGCTCTCCAAACATAAGCCAGTAACAGGTGGTTCTCCTCCATACCCCATGGTCAAACTTACCACTGCACTTACCTCTAGAGTAGCCACGACCACGGGCCCCAAAGGCACCCCCTCTTGTTCCCCGGGCCGACTTGCCAGCGTGGTCCACACGGATCTGGCGACCATCCAGAGACTAGGTGTAGGGAAACAAAAGGATGGATGGGTTGGTGGTCAGACAGGGCAGTGGTAAGGTAAGAGTGGGCTGGGCAGGTGGGCAAAAGAGCCCAGAAATTTCTGCTGGGCACCAGGTTCTGGGTGCCACATTCCAGAACAAGCTCCTTTGGCCAGAACGGCTTTATCAGGAGGTACAGAATCCCACAAAATGACCTGAATCACCGTGTTCCCCCTGCTACTACTTACATCTTGACCGAACTCAGGTTGAGCTCTCCTCCCCACTCCTCTAAGCTGCCCAACTATTAGGGCTAGATAGACACCTCTCTTGGTTTGAGGCTTCAGAGTCCATCCCAGAAGACTCACGAGGTCCTCTCCGGGCCAGGCCCGCAGGTCTGCAGACTCTACTACCTAAGCCCAGGGCAGGTCAAACATCCACAGGTGGCTTCTCGGCCTCATGCAGGACCAGTCGTCGCCTCCCAGGCAGCCCGGCTCTGTCTGCCGCTGCCCTCCACCCCCTAGAACAGAAGGCAGTCACGCTCCTGTGAGTGGGCACTGCGGGGCTTGGTGGCCACGCTGCCCCTGGCAGACAGAGGGGAAAAAAACAGAAAGAATGGTGGAAGTGACAGATGGGGGCAGGGCCCCTATGCAGGTAGGAGGCCTCACCTCTCCATTCATGGCTCTCATTGCATTTGAAGCATGTTCTGGATTGGTGAAGGTAATGAAGCCAAAACCCCGGGATCGCTGAGTCTCCCGGTCCTTGACAACGACCACTGGGAAAAGGGAGAGGAGAGAGAGGTGAGGAAAAAAAGCGGCAAAGGGTGTCAGGTAAAGAATGGACCTCCCTTCCACCAACCCTCAATTGAGTTCTCAGCCTTGGGTCTAGGAACAAAGGAAGGAAAAGGGTAATGTAAAGGCTTGGAGTCCTGACCCTCCTCTCCATGTTCTTTGAAACGCATGGGGCCCAGATGTTCTCCCACAACCCCCCCATCACGCCTCTGGCCCATGTCTCACCCTCAGAAATAGGTCCGAAACTGCTGAAGTGGTCTTCCAGAGCCTGCTCATCTGTGTTGAAGTTGAGCCCTCCCACGAAGAGCTTCCCTTCTTCAGAGGACATGTCAATAAATTGAGTCCTTCGGGGAGGATATGGACAGTGGAGATGAAAGAAAAGGTCGGAGTTTTGAGAAGGGACGAGAGAATGGAGAATAGACAAAAAGAACTAAATAAGGAGACCCCCTCCCCCCCCAAAAAAAGTAAAGAAGCCAAAAAGGCGGGAATCTGACGGGCTGGCTCAGCGAGATAGCCGTTTTGGGGGACCACCTTCGCGCATGCCCACAAAATCCCCTGCCAACACGCCCGTCATTTTGTGCGGCCGCGCATGCCCAGAACACCCTTGCGCGCTCCCTCCTCTCCGGCAGAACAAGATGGTGGAAGTCACGTGACGAAAAAACCCGCACTCCCCCACCCCCGACACACATCCCCACCTCTCTTCCGCAGGTCTCTGCTGTCCGGTGGTCACTGCCGCTACCCAAGCTGCCAGCCCTTCCCGGCATTCCTCGCACCAACCCCAAAAATGTCACCTCCGAGCATGGGACCCGCCTGCCCCGGAAAAGCCCAAGTCTACGTGTCAGAAACCTCTACTCTCCCACTCGCTCTCGCCCAACGCAGCGCACGTTAGTGAATCGAGGAGCGGCCCCTCTGCCAGACCAACGCTGCTTACCTGGAAATTAGAAAAAAAGGCAAAAGACACAGCTACAGCCAAGAAGCCGACAGACTGGGAAGAATGTCGCGCGGGAAGACGCTTGATAAAGCGTACGTAGCGTATACGTCACGGAACGTCTGCCGCGCGTGCCGGCGTGAGTGCTCATTGGATGAGGCCAATGAGGGGTGGGGTGGGAGGAAGTGACTGCAAAGCCTAGGGAGCAAAGCGTTGAGCCCGCCTCAGGGAATGGAGGCGGTTTTTGGGTAGTTGGTGCACGCTGATGTCAGCATCCCTCCACTGGCCACAGCTTTCTTCATCCTGTTTGTGTACAAACCTTTTCGCTCTCACACTCCTTTCCATTCTGGACATCACTCCAATCTTGACGTCATTTTCCCCATTGGGTCTGATGTCTTCCTTTAGGACTTTGACGACATAATTACCGTCCGCCGATAACTTCTTTCACCTTCTAGTCCTCTAACTTCATATCCCCAGTGCTTTATCCCCGCACAGTCCCTGAGTCATCAGCCTTCACAGCCCTTAACATTAGACCCTTTGTTTCTCAGTGCCTGACTCTGACTCCTACATTTTCTTCTCTGTGCCCGACATCTAGCCACCTGGTATGGGACTCCTTTCCCTGGCATTATTCCTGCTCATTTATAACTTCAGCGCTCATTCTTATCTGGCAACCTCCTGAAGCCGGTTTCTCGAATTCCCCCACCAGTAGACTGCCCGAGGGGCCTTCTAAAAACAGGATGCTCCAGGAGTTCCCATCATGGCTCAGTGGTTAACGAATCCGACTAGGAACCATGAAGTTGTGGGTTCGATTCCCGGCCTCGCCCAGCGGGTTAAGGATCCGGCGTTGCCGTGAGCTGTGGTTGTAGCTCACAGACGCGGCTTGGATCCCGCGTTGCTGTGGCTGTGGTGTAGGCCGGCAGCTACAGCTCCGATTAGACCCCTAGCCTGGGAACCTCCATATGCCTTGGGAGCGGCCCTAGAAAAGGCAAAAAGACAAAGAAATTAAAATAAATAAATAAAAACAGGATGCCCCAAACTTCAATCCAAGAGAACGATTTTTGCTGTCACAGGGTTGCTGAACCCTTGATGCACAGAAAGGACTTTAAGAATACATAATGCTCTCATCCCAAACAAGAAGTGTTTGAACCCACTGCCCACAATTGGGTCTTTTTCAGCCTTCTGAGTGTCTGAGCTACCTTTACAATGAATAGACTTGACAGACTTTTCATTTCCGAGGAACCCATCAAGGAAGAACGGGTTAGTTTGTCCTCGGAAACTCTAAGTGTGTTAACTCATGGGGTGGACTTGTCCAGCCTGCTAAGGGTCAGGACCCCAAACACAGACTAGATTTGTTAACTTTTGGAGTACTGTATGGTGTGCATCCACAAAATGGACTTGTCTGGCTTTTGCCATATCCAGACCCCCTAAGCCCAGGATGGATGTGAATAGATTTCACATTGTCCACATATGTACTGGTCTTAGCCCCTGAGAATCTGAGCCCCCATGCAAAAAAAAAAAAAAAAAGTACTTGTTTACCTCTCAAAGTGTCTGAACTCTGATCATATTCCACAGTTTATGACACATCTTCATGGTCCATACAAAACCTCTCATTTTATTTATTCTTTTATTCTTGCACCCAAATATCATTTTCTTCCTCCCACAGTTAAACACTTTATCAAGTTTAATGTGTATGTTTTGGTGTGAGTGCATATAAAATCTGCATTTTTGTGTATGCTCTTAATTAAAGTAAATGGTACTGCCATTTTTTTTTGACTTTTTTTTTAGCCAGCATTATGTTTTGGTTTTTTTTGGGGGGGGGCACACCTGTGGCATATGGAAGTTCTCAGGCTAGGGGTCAAATCAGAGCTGCAGTTGCCAGCCTACACCACAGCCACAGCAACTTGTGATCTTAGCCACATCTGCGACCTATGCTGCAGCTTAAAAGGCAATGCAAGATCCTTAACCCACTGAGTGAGGCCAGGGATCGAACCCACATCCTTTTGAATACTAGTTGGGTTCTTAACCTGCTAAGCCAGATTGGGAACTCCCAGCATTGTGTTTTTAACATCCATAAGTGTTGTTATGGGTACACCTGATCTGTCCGTTGCCTCTTTTTTTTTTTTTTTTGTCTTTTTAGGGCCTCTCCCACAGCAATATGGAAGTTCCCAGGCTAGGGGTCAAATCAGAGCTGTAGCTGCCACAGCCACAGCAATGTCAGATCCAAGCCCCGTCTATGACCTACACCACAGCTCATGGCAACACTGGATCCTTAACCCACTGAGCGAGGCCAGGGATCAAACCCACAACCTCATAGTTCCTAGTCGGATTCGTTTCTGCTGCGCCATGACCGGAACTCCTATTTTGCATCCTTTTAAAATAGTCTTGGCAGAAGCTTATTGATACTTTCAAAGAACTAGCTTTTCATTTTGCTATTTATCATTATTTTAAAAATTCTCTTTGGCACTTATTTCCTTCCTTACAATTTTTCTTTCATGACTCATGGAGTCATGGGTTTGTTCTTCTCCTTTTTCCAACTTCTTGATTTGAATGCTTAGATTATATTTTTCAAGCTTTCTTCTTTCCTGATAAATGTATTTAAACCTATACATTTTCTTTTAATAACTGATTTTGCTGTGCCCCACAAACTTTGCAGGTAATGTTTTTTGTTTTTTTGGTTTTTTTTGCTTTTTAGGGCTGCACCCGCAGCATATGGAGGTTCTCAGACTAGGGGTCGAACTGGAGCCACAGCTGCCAGCCTACACCACAGCCACAGCCACAGCCACAGCTATAGCAACATCAGATCTAAGCTGCATCTGCGACCTACACCACAGCTCACAGCAGCACCCAATCTTTAACCCACTGATCAAGGCCAGGGAGAAAACCCGCAACCTCATGGTTCCTAGTCAGATTCATTTCCATTGCGCCACAACGGGAACTCCTGCAGGTAGTATTTTTATTTAGTTCTAAATACTTCTAAATTTCCTTTACGATTTCTTCTTTCATCAAGGGGTTATTTAGGAGTTCCCGTTGTGGCACAGTGGTTAACATATCTGACTAGGAACAATGAGGTTGCGGGTTTGGTCCCTGGCCTTGCTCAGTGGGTTAAGGACCCAGCGTTGCCGTGAGCTGTGGTGTAGGTTGCAGACTCGGCTCGGATCCTGCGTTGCTGTGGCTGTGGTGTAGGCCGGCGGCTATAGCTCCAATTGGACCCCTAGCCTGGGAACCTCCATGTGCCGCAGTAGCGGCCCTAGAAAATGCAAAAAAAAAAAAAAAAAAGACAAAAAAAAGACATCAAGGGGTTATTTAGTAATGCTAGTTTCTAAAAATGGGGGCTTTTTTGGTTATTGCTCATTTTATTGCATTATGGTCATAGCACATGTTTGGAATGAGGTGTTACCGTTGTGGCTCAGCAGGTTAAGAATCTGACTAGTATCCTTGAGGATGCAGGTTCATTCCCTGGCTTCGAGTGGGTTAAGGATCCCATGTTGCTACAAGCTGTGGCATAGGTCATAGGTACAGCTCGGATCCGGCATTGCTGTGGCTGTGGCATAGACCAGCGGCTATGGCTCCAATTAGACCCCTAGCCTGGGAACCTCCACATGCCACGGATGCGGCCCTAAAAAGACAAAATAAAAAAAAAATCATTTAAGGTCTCTGTTCTAATTTTGTGTGTGTGTGTGGTTTTTGGGGCCTCACCTGTGTCACATGAAGGTTTCAGGCTTGGGGTCAGATTGGAGCTGTAGCCTCTGGCCTTCGCCAGAGCCACAGCCACTGGGGATCAGAGCTGAACCTATGACCTACATCACAGCTCATGGCCAAGCCAGATCCTTAACCCACTAAGCAAGGCCAAGGATTGAACCCACGTCCTCATGGATACTAGTCAGGCTTGTTACTGCTGAGCCACAACGGGAACTTCCTATATATTTTTATAATTACTAATGTATTAAAACTTCTGACCTCATTTCATCGTCTCCATTTACAGATTTATTTTTTTCTACCATGATGCTCATACCTAATATTTCCTGAATCCTTTTTATATCTTTTGTTCCTGTTTTATTTATTTATTCATTCATTTATTTATTTATTTGCTTTTTAGAGCCACACCCGCGGCATATGGAGGTCCCCAGGCTAGGGGTCTAATTGGAGCTACAGCTGCCAGCCTACACCACAGCCACAGCAACGTCAGATCCGAGCTGTGTCTGCCACCTACACCACAGCTCATGGCAACACCAGATCCTTAATCCACTGAGCGAGGCCAGGGATCGAACCACATCCTCATGGATCCTAGTCGAGTTCATTAACTGCTAAGTCATGAAGGGAATGCCTCCTGTTTTATATTTTATCTCTTCTTTATTATACTTATTTAAAATTCTTCATCTGCCTGCCCCA
Source organism: Phacochoerus africanus (assembly GCF_016906955.1). Classification (NCBI taxonomy): domain Eukaryota; kingdom Metazoa; phylum Chordata; class Mammalia; order Artiodactyla; family Suidae; genus Phacochoerus; species Phacochoerus africanus. The sequence continues at coordinate 44,945,227 of NC_062560.1, read as the reverse complement.
ATATTTCTACTTTAGATGTTATATGTCACCCAGTGTGGTAGCCAGTGATCCCTGCCTCCTGGTATTCACATTGTGTGTAGTTCCCTTCCATGTGGTACTAGGGTTGGCCTGTGTGACCAAGAAAATACAATAAAAGTGATGGTATGTCACTTCTGAGGTTAAGTTATAACAGACATGGCAGCTCTCTCTTGGTCATGGTCTCTTGCCTGCCTGCTGGGACCACGCATTGTGAGAAGCTCCACGGAGAGTCTCAGCGGGTGAGAAACTGAGGCCTCCTGCCAACAGCTGACAATGTGACTGAAACCTCAGATGAGACCCGGAGCCAAAACTCCCTGGCTAAGGTGTTGTCACATTCCTGACTCTCAGAAACTGAGAACATAAATATGTGTTGCAGAGTTCCCACTGTGGATCGGCAGGTTAAGAACCCAACTAGTATCCATGAGGATGTGGGTTTGATCCCTGGCCCCACTCAGTGGGGTTAAGGACCGAGCATTTTGGTGAGCTGTGGTGTAGGTCGCAGACTCGGCTCGAATCTGGCGTTGCTGTGGCTGTGGTGTAGGCTGGCAGCTGTAGCTCCAATTGGACCCCTAACCTGGGAAACTCCATGTGCCACGGGTGTGGCCCTAAAAAGACAAAAAAAAATTGTTGCTTTAAGTTGCTAAGTTGGGGGGGGGGATTTGTTATATAGCGATGGATAACTAACACATCCAGTTTATTTTTCACTGGAGGTAATTATACTGCCCTGGTGTCCAGTTATTTTGGCAGTGAGCTTATATTCCCCTAATATGAGTGGCTATTCTGGCTGATAAAATGTGTGGAGGGAAGGCTGAAGGCCAGACTTGACTCTGTTCAGTCACCTGGAGTCCAAGGGGTAAAGGGAAGTGTGAGGAGATGAGCCAGAGGTTGGACAGTCCCAGGCACCACACAAGCAGGGCTCTCACCCCCCCACCCCGTCACACCACCCAACAATCCTGCTGGTAGGGTTTCATCTTTATTTATTGTATTTTGGGGGCCACAGCCACAGCATATGGAGGTTCCCAGGCTAGGGGTCGAATCCGAGCTGCAGCTGCCGGCCTACGTCACAGCCACAGCAATGCCAGATCCGAGCTGCATCTTCTACCTACACCACAGGTCATGGCAACGCTGGATCCCCGACCCACTGAGTGAGGCCAGGGATTGAACCCTCATCCTCATGGATACTAGTCGGCTTCATTACCACTGAGCCATGATGGGAACTCCGGGGTTTTGTCTTTAAACCCTAAGTGGGGGTCAGCTCCCAGGTGCTACCACCAGCCCTGGCATCTGGAGGGGGACAATGGAGGAGCGACTGCCTCTGATCCTTGTCCCCCAGACATCTGTACCAGTGGTTTGGATGATTTCTGCAGTGATGGGACAGGCAAGGCAACATGGAGCAGAGGTGACAGCCAGAACTTAAATCTCTAACCTATCCTGTATCTGCTGCTTCCAGCCACCCGCCACTCAAAACACGAGACAAGTTACAGCCAGCTTCCCTCTCCTGAGCAGTCTTCCTGGCTCTGCTGCAGTTTCTAGAATTCATGTTCCCTTCTGGGTGAGGTCTGCCATCTTGACAGGAACAAGAAGTCCCAAGAAACTCTGGGAACTAATAGAGACTTTTGTCCTTTCTCCCATTCACAGAAAGGTCTCCCTGTGGCCTTCAGAGGTCCCCAGCTGCCCATACACAGAATTGACTTGTCTGACCTCTCAAATGCCTGAGCTCATGAATCACAGAAAACACCCAGAGGGTGTCAGCTGCTTCCTGACACGGGGACATTTCAGGTCCTCAGAGGGCCAGAGCCCCCCATGTCTTGGATGGCCCCTGGGGGCCAGGGTCTCTGAGCCCCTTATCCGTACTTGCTAGATCCAGTCTCAGACCCTAGGCACAGAATGGTCTTGTCCTGCGCTTCTGGTGACTGAGCCCTCATCTGGGGAGTGGTCAGCTTCCGCTCCCGTACTGGGGTGTGCGATGGCAGCCTTTTAAGGGTTATCTCCAGATTTACAAGGCATTTCTTGGGAGGGACCGATGAGAGTACAGCTGCCTGATGCCCCTCACCTGGCAGCACTGCCTAACGCAGCAACTTCTGGCCAGAACCTGGCACAAGTGAGGCCATAGCTGGAAGGAGCCCAGTTACCTCACCCATTGTCTACCGCCTCCTTTGTGGAGGGACAGCCCCCGGCCCATGAGAGAAGCTGCCTTCTGAGAAGCTAAGTGGGGAAAAAAGGACCTTTGTTTGATCATTATCCTCCACATATGTAGGTGATTTCTCTTAGGGCCTGAGGTTTACCAGGGCTTGATTTGTTTTGTTTGTTCACAGTAGTGGGATGGAGAAGGCAAAGACATGGGTTTTGTTTTTTGTGTTTTTTGCTTTTTAGGGCCACACCCGCAGCATATGGAGGTTTCCAGGCTAGGGGTTGAATCAGAGCTACAGCTGCCGGTCTATGCCACAGCCACAGCCACGCCAGATCTGAGCTGTGTCTATGACCTATACCACAGCTCATGGCAACACCGGATCCTTAACCCACTGAGCGAGGCCAGGGATTGAACCCACGACCTCATGGTTCCTAAGTCGGATTCGTTTCCACTGTGCCACGATGGGAACTCTACATGGTTTCTATGGCTGAAATGGTTCAGACAGGTATCCGTGAGCTGGAAAACCAGTTTGGGGCTTGGGGCCCCAGGCATGGCAAGGTTACAGTCCCTTAAGCTGGCCCCAAGGCAAGTGACAAGAATGGGAATCTTAGAGCTCTGCCCAGGACCTCTAACATTCGTGTATAAGACTCACAGGGGGAGTTCCTGTCGTGGCGCAGTGGTTAACGAATCCGACTAGGAACCATGAGGTTGCGGGTTCGGTCCCTGCCCTTGCTCAGTGGGTTAACGATCCGGCGTTGCCATGAGCTGTGGTGTAGGTTGCAGACGCGGCTCGGATCCCGCGTTGCTGTGGCTCTGGCGTAGGCCGGTGGCTACAGCTCCAATTGGACCCCTAGCCTGGGAACCTCCATATGCCGCGGGAGCGGCCCAAGAAATAGCAACAACAACAACAACAACAAAAGACAAAAGACAAAAAAAAAAAAGACTCACAGGGAAGGGTCTGCATGCTAGAAATGGTGACAGGTGGCATGTTAGAGATAGCTGGCCCAATGTTTCTAAGCAGCCCACACCTCCCAGTCTTTGTAAGGCATCTGGCCCTTTCTGAGTCAGGGCCATCCCTCATTTAAGGGCCTGTCCTTAAAGCGTATATTCATACTCCAGGCCCTTCCAGGTAGACATACATACTACACAACAGCCTCAGGCCTCCTCGAACCTGTCCTTGACCTGGGCTCACCTTCTAGAACGGATGTCTCAGCATCCATTCTGCTGCCACTGGGGAAGCAGGAGGCGCCCTTCACTTGAAACGGGAAGTATGTCGGTTCCATCAGGTAAAGAGCCCCTGGGGACTCCGCGTACCACACAAACCAGGGAGGGGACAGAGAGACACACAGACCACAGGGACCTTCGTGTGTGCAAAGTACAATTGTTAAAAACAAAACAACAAGGACAGAAGGAGGAGGCCATGGCCTCCGTGGGGCTGTGCTGAGGCAGAGCCCCGCGCTCTCAGACCTGGGGAGAGAGGGCACTGAGCTCCCACAGGTCTAGGGCGGGCAGGCAGGGAGGCGTGGTCTCGTGGAGGCTCTCGTGGCCACAAACGGAGATCTGGTGGGGCTGATGGTGGACTGGAGGCAGCCTGATCAGGATGGGGCTGTGGCCTCGGCCCCCTCCTCCGAGTCCCACACCTCTGACTGCAGGTAATCAGCGAAGAGAGCCTTGGCCCGGCGGAGGACGCGCCCCAGGTGGTGTTTTCGCACCAGGCGGTCAAAGTGCATGGCCAGCTCGTTGTAATCCAGCCCGTTGCGCATGATGTGGTCGCGGTGCTCCAGCAGGATGGCCAGGCAGAGGAAGAGCATGAACGGGTTCCCTCGGCCAAACTCCTGCGGTGGGGGCAGGCCCAGGGGGGGTGGGGGGGGCAGGGACTTCCCAGGGTCTTGCGGGGAGCCCGCCTCTGGCATCAAGGGGGAGCCCGCAGCCGCGTCACCGGCAGGAGAGGCGTCCTGGGTGGATGGCGGAGACGAGGAGGATGGGGAGTCGGGGCGGGAAGAGGGGGAAAGCAGGGGGTCGGAGGAGTTCAGCAAGGGCTCAGAGAGAGACTTGGAGCTGATGAGGGCAGCGGGGTGGGGCAGCTGGACCAGGGCGTCCCTCCTGGGGCCCGTGTTATCCCTGAGTTGCTGGAGGTCGTCCAGGCTGGCTTGTCTCAGGAGACGCCCCCCGCCGCTGCCGCCGGGCCCCTGGCTGGTGGCGGCCAAGTGGTCAACGGCATCTTCAAAGGCACTGCCTCCCCCGCCGCCGGCGGGCCTCAGCATGTGCCTCTGCCGCACGGGCCGCCCCCTGTGGGCCCCGAAGCCGGTGTCTGCCCCCAGGCTGGGGGGACCAACGAGCTCTACCTCGTGCTCTGGTGGATCGGGGGGCAGCGAGCTCCAGGTGACCTCCAGCATGCGGAGGGCGTCGTCGAAGGCGAACTCGCGCTTGAGCTCCAGCAGCAGCCACCGGTAGCAGAAGAAGAGGTCGTCGGCGCCGGCTTCCTGCAAGTACTGGTAGAAGTCGGGGTCCGCGTGGCGCAGCAGCAGCTTGAGGTGCGCGAACTTGGTGGCCATGGCGCGGCCATCAGGGTGGAAGTTCGCGGCCAGGCGCTTCATGATGCCACAAAAGCAGACGAAGGCGTGGCCCTCGTGGTCCATGACGGCCAGGATGGGCGAGGCCAGGTCGCTCATGCCCTGGCAGTAGGACACCTGTGGGTGCGTGACGGCGTAGGTGGTGAGCAGGTCGTGCAGAGCCCGCAGGTGTGGGCCATCCTCGGGCCCCGCGTAGTAGGGGTGGGCCCGGTCGGTACGCAGCACGTCCTTGAGGACGGTGCTGCGGATGAACTCCAGGTCCTCGGGGCTCGCTCGCTGAGCCCACTCGCTCTTGAGCTGCTCATACTCGCGGCTCTTGCGTTTCATGTAGTCCATCCGCTCGCGGCCCGTCAGCCCGTCGGGATACACGTTCAGCAGGTACCGCCACACCACCTGGCCAGGGATGAAAGGAGGTGAGACTGAGGGTCCCTGGACCAGTTGCCCTACCCTGGCATGTTACCGCTCAGCCCCTCCGGCCTTGGGCCTCGGCCCTCCGCTGCTGACTCCTCGCCCCCTCCTGAAGGTGAGCCTGTTGCCCTAGACTAGTTCCATGCCACCCCATGATGAGGGGGCCGGCCGCAGGTGTCTCTTGAGCTATTTGGTGTTTTTTTTTTTAAAGTTTTACTGAAGTATAGTCAAAAAAAAAAAAAAAGGGAAAAAATGGGAGTTCTCGTCATGGCTCAGTGGTTAACGAATCCGATGAGGAACCATGAGGTTGCAGGTTCGATCCCTGGCCTTGCTCCATGGGTGAAGGATCCGGCGTTGCCGGGAGCTGTGGTGTAGGTCACAGACACAGCTTGGATTCTGCATTGCTGTGGCTTTGGCAGAGGCCAGCGGCTACAGCTCCGATTCGACCCCTAGCCTGGGAACCTCCATATGCTACCAGAACAGCCCTAGAAAAAGCAAAAAAAAAAAAATTAATTAAATAAATTTAAAAAATAATTTACAAGGTTGTGATGATTTCTGCTGTACAACAAAGTGACCCAGTCACACACATACACACATCCATTCTCTCTCGGATTCTTTCCCCACACAGATGATCACAGAATACTGAGTAGAGTTGCCTGTGCTCTACAGCACGTCCCCGTGGGCCACCATTCCATATACCTCAGCGTGCACAGGCCCGTCCCAAACCCCCAGTCCATCCCTCCCACCACCCCTCCACTGCCACCTCTTGAGCGCTTTGTGACTGCGGGAGCGAAGGAACCAATGAGTGGCCAAGAAGGCTCACCTTTCGCAGGGAGGGCTCAACGCCACCGTGATAGATCCGCAGGCGCAGCTCCTCAGGGCGGGAGAGCTGGCCCTCGTGGTTCAGGTACGTGTGAAACTCCGCATCGCTCAAGGGGGGCTTGAAGGGCTTCACGTCTTCCCCGTATGACCAGCTCAGCACCTGCTGGACCTTAGACAAGGTGCGGCCCACCTGTAAGGGAAGGAGGCCGGGAAGCCACTGGTCAACTGGGGCCAGGGGCAGGGGCCAACCGGCATGCTTGGAATCTGGGGTACCAAGGGGGCCCTGCCCTCCAACCGCGGCTGGGCCCCAGGGCTCCGTGAAACCACCTGAGAGAGGATGGACTGTGTGAAGGGCAGGGCAGCTGTCGTCAGCGAGGACCGTTTCTCAGCTAGCAGCACATCGGAGCCAATGACATCCTTGGGGCTGATTATGTCCCAGTCTTCCAGCAGCGGGCCTAGGCGCACAGAATGACAGGGATGAGACCCCCCAGACCTCAGGGCCGGATTCCTCTCCCACTAAAGCCAGGCCACCCATAGGGCAATGAGCCACTCCCCTACTCCCTTCCCATGTCACCCAAATTATGCAGAATGTCAACCCATGACTAATCCTCTTGCGGGAACTGTTTCACAGAACGGCTGGGTAGACTCTCACAGCATGAGTCCATTGATATAAAATAATAGTTATTGAGTACTTACTATGTGCCAGGAGAGATCACAGAGCTTAATGTCAGTATAAACAAGAGGAACAAGGAGTTCCCACCATGGCTCAGCAGGTTAAGAACCTAGCTAGGAGCCATGAGGATGCGGGTTTGGTCCCTGGCCTCACTCAGTGGGTTAAGGATCTGTCATTGCCATGAGCCGTGGTGTAGGTCGCAGACATGGCTCGGATCTTGCGTTGCCGAGACTGTGGCGTAGGCCGGCGGCTACAGCTCCAATTGGACCCCTGGCCTGGGAACTTCCATATGCTGTGGGTGTGGCCCTAAAAAGACAAAAAATAAAAAAATTGAAATTAAAAAAGGCAAGGATGAACTAACAAATAGCACATACCATGCCCGGGACTCCCCCAACTCTGTTCACCTGCTGGTTAAATGCTCACATTCTGAGAATGAAGACAGGCTCTTGCCAGCTTCCAAAAACAAAGAACGGGCTGCTCACAGCTGCAAAGTTGTGAAAGGTTGAAAAACTGGCGATGGGCTCTGGAAGCCAGACACTGGCTCACAGCACACATGGGGCACTGAAGAAAGGCTTGAGATCTAAGGGCCCCACACCCAGCCAAGCCTGCATGCATCCACCACAGCCAAAGCAAGATTTTTCTCATCATTAAGAGTCCATCTAACCCATGCCCCTTATTGGAAGAAAACAGAGAAGTTCGCTACCCAATGACAGCTGAATGACTATAGGGCTCAAGTTGGGGGAGGCAAAAGGAAGGGTAAATGGTGACAGGCCACAGTTTTTGTTTTCTGTCTTTTGTCTTTTTAGGGCTGCACCCATAGCTTACAGGGTCCCCAGGCTAAGGGTCGAATCAGAGCTGTAGCTGCCAGCCTATGCCACAGGCACAGCACTGTGGGATCCGAGCCACATCTGAGACCTACACCACAGCTCATGGCAACAGCAACGCCGAATCCTTAACCCACTGAGTGAGGCCAGGGATCGAACCCTCATCCTCATGGATACTAGTCGGGTTTTTTAACCACTGAGCCATGACAGGAACTCCAGGCCACAAGTTTCTAATGTTTACAGTTAAACAGGAGTTCCCATTGTAGCTCAGAGGTTAAGAATCCAATTAATGGAGTTCCCGTCGTGGCTCAGTGGTTAACAAATCCGACTAGGAACCATGAGGTTGCGGGTTTGATCCCTGGCCTCGTTCAGTGGGTTAAGGATCTGGTGTTGCCGTGAGCTGTGGTGTAGGTCGCAGACGCAACTCGGATCTGGTGTTACTGTGGTTCTGGTGTAGGCTAGCAGCTACAGCTCCGATTGGACCCCTCGCCTGGGAACCTCCATATGCCTCGGGTGCGGCCCTAGAAAAGGCAAAAAGACAAAAAAAAAAAAAAGAATCCAATTAGTATCTGTGAGGACACGGATTCAATCCCTGGCCTCTCTCAGTGGGTTAAGGATCTGGCATTGTTGCTGTAGTGAAGTACTCAGATGAAGCTCGGACCTGGCATTGCTGTGGCTGTGGCGTAGGCCCCGATTTGACCCCTAGCCTGGGAACTTCCATATGCTGCAAGTGCAGCTCTAAAAAGATATATGTGTGTATATACACACACAGATACACACACACAGTTAAACATAAAATAACAAAGATCTGGACTTTGTTTTTTGCCTGTGCCTGCAAGATATAAAAATTCCCAGGCCAGGGACTGAACCCGTGCCACGGCAGCAGCCCAGGCTGCTACAAGGACAATCCTAGATCCCTAACCCACTGAGCCACTAGGGAACTCATGGGAGTTTGTAACTCAAGTGTTACATTGGAATCCCTGAAACATAAGCCATTTACTCTAATGAAAAAATAATGATAATCTGGAATTGAAAAAAAAATTACTGTTTAAGCAAAGCCCAGAAATTAAGGGTTAGGAATCAGAGGAAGAATGAGAATTAGAAGTATTCCTGGAGTTCTCTGGTGGCCTAGTGGTTAAGGACTCAGTATTGTCACTGATGCGGCTCTGGTTACTACTGTGGTACAGGTTTGATCCCTGGCCCAGTAACTTTGCATGCTATGGATACAGCCAAAAAAAAAAAAAAAAAAAGTCAGAGTTCCCATCGTGGCTCAATGGTAATGAACCTGACTAGTATCCATGAGGATGCAGGTTCGATCTCTGTCCTCACTCAGTGGGCTAAGGATCTGCCATTGCCATGATCTGTGGTGTAGGTCGCAGATGTGGCTCAAATCCCGAGTTGCTGTGGCTGTGGTGTAGGCTGGCAGCTACAGCTCCAATTCTACCACTAGCCTGGGAACTTTCATATGCCATGGGTGCGGCCCTAAAAAGACCAAAAACAAAACAAAAGCCAAAAAAAAAAAAAAAAATGGGAAGTGTTCCAAAGCTTCCATTTCATGACAGAAACTGGATGGAAAAGTGGTCAAAAGATTTCACTGTTGATTGTGTAAGAATGCATAAAAATCCAGCCATGGACTTTTTATGAGAGACATACCTAAAACTAGGTGACAAAGAAAGCTTAAAAATTGGGAGTTCCCTTGCAGTGCAGCAGGTTAAGGATCCGGCATTGTCCCTGCAGTGGCTCTGGTCATGGTTGTGGCACACGTTGGATCCCTGGGCCGGAAACTTCTGCATGCTTTGGGCATGGCCAAAAAAAAGAAAAAAAAAGAAAAAAAAAGAAAAGGAAGAAGAAAGGTTAAAAACTGAAGAAACCTGAAGGTATCCCTGGCAAACACAAAGAACCAGAAAGCAAGAGCAGCCACATGAAAGTCAGAAAAAGCACTGCTCAAGGCCAAAAACATCATGGGAAAAGAGAGACATTCTATATTGATTTTAAAAAGAAAGAACCTATTAATAAATTGGGCAAAGGATTTCTACAAGCACAAGCTCATCTAGTGGCAAAACTGGATATGAACTGACATGAGACTATATATAGTCTTTATATAACCCACTAAGTGTGAATATGCACACATTTCCCTGAAGAAACATCCAAGTGCTTCCTTATGCCCCAGGCCTTGCTCACAGTATCACATAATATATGCTCTACATACTATATTGCATAAAACCTCCAAAGCTCCCAGACACTAAATTACACAGATTCTATGCAATGCCAATCAGAAATGTAATGACGTTTCTCTTGGAACTGGATTAAATTATTTTAAGGTTCGTATGAAGGAACCTTAAGAATAGTTAAGAAGGAGTTCCCGTTGTGGCTCAGTGGTTAACGAATCCAACTAGGAACCATGAGGTTGCAGGTTCGGTCCCTGGCCTCCCTCAGTGGGTTAAGGATCCAGTGTTGCCGTGAGCTGTGGTATAGGTTGCAGACGCGGCTCGGATCCTGTGTTGCTGTGGCTCTGATGTAGGCCAGCGGCTACACCTCTGATTCGACCCCTAGCCTGGGAACCTCCATATGCTGTGGGAGTGGCCCTAGAAAAGACCCCCAAAAAAAAAAAAAAAAGAATAGTTAAGAAGAGCCAAAAAAAAAAAAAAATAGTGGGAGGAAGGCAATGCTTGCTTTATTAAGCTGTATCACAAAACCACTGTGATAAAAATATGGTGTCAGCACTAGCATCAGACAGGGCCAATTGGTGGAATGCAATAGAAAGCCCAGAAATAAATCTGAGTACATGAGGGAACTCAGTACATGACAACAGTGGCATTTCATATCAGTGTGTGAAAGGTTTCTATTTAATAAATGATGCTGGCATTTAACTATTTATCTGGATTTTTTTTCCCTGCTTTTTAGGGCCGCACCTATGGCATATGGACGTTCCCAGGCTAGGGGTTGAATCGGAGCTGCAGCTGCCAGCCTAAGCCACAGATGTAGCAATGCCAGATCCAAGCTGCATCTGCGACCTAGACCACAGCTCATGGCAATGCTGGGTCCTTTAACACACTGAGCGAGGCCAGGGATTGAACTTGCATCCTCATGGATACTAGTTGGGTTCATAATCCGCTGAATCACAATGGGAACTCCAATGAATAAGTATTATGTGTGCAGAATGGCTCCAACTGTTCAACACGTGTTAGCTGTTTACATGTTACTATGACATCAATAAAATGCCTCAAGCATCCCAAACAGGCAGTGTGAGTCCCCCTAAGGCTGGGAACCATGTCTTCCACTCCACAACTTTTTTCCTTCTTTTTAGGGCCACACCTGCGGCATATGGAAGTCTGGGCTGTGGTTTGAATCACTACAGCTGAAGCTGATGCCACGGCCACAGCAGTGCCAGATCCAAGGCTCATCCTCAACCTATGCTGCAGCTCATGGCAATGCTGGAACCTTAACTCACTGAGCAGGGCCGGGGGTGAAACCCACATTGTCACGGACACCAGTCGGGTTCTTAACCTGCTGAGCCACAATGGGAACTCCCCACAACTTTTATTTTAGAAATATCTCTAATCAGGAGTTCCTGTCGTGGCTCAGTGGTGAAGGAATCCGATTAGGCTCCATGAGATTGTGGGAAACTCCATATGCTGCAGGTGCGGCCCTGGAAAAGACAAAAAGACAAAAAAAAAGAAAAAAGAAAAGAAATATATATATATTTTTTCTTTTTTCTTTTTTTTTTTGTCTTTTCTAGGGCCACACCCGCAGCATATGGAGGTACCCAGGCGAGGGGTCTAATTGGAGCCATAGCTGCCGGCCTGCAACAGAGCCACAGCAACAAGGGATTCTGACCACGTCTGCGACCTACACCACAGCTCGCAGCAACACCAGATCCTTAACCCACTGAGCAAGGCCAGGGATCGAACCCGCAACCTCATGGTTCCTCATCGGATTCGTTAACCACTGCGCCACAACGGGAACTCCTATATATATTTCTAATCTACGAAATTAAAAAGATGAATACCTTGACTATCCATACATCCTTCACCTGGCTCTCCTAACTGTTCAGGTTTTGGGCATGTTTGCTTCATCTGGCTCTCTCCATATATGTACCCTTTTTTGGTGAATTTTTTGCTGATATTGTGACACTTTACTCCTTAATACTTAACTGTCTTTTTCCAGAGAACAAGAATATTTTCTTTTAATAACCATGATACCATTACCATACTTAGGAAATTTAATGCCAATGCAGTATTATTATCTAATAGTATGCTCCATAATCAATGTTTTTTATCTTTTTTGTCTTATTTTTTTAGGCCCGAACCCACGGCATACGGAGGTTCCCAGGCTAGGGGTTGAATTGGAGCTACAGCTGCCGGCCTACGCCACAGCCACACCAACTTGGGATCCGAGCCGTGTCTGCGACCTATAACACGGCTCACGGCAACATCGGATCCTTGACGCACTGAGCGAGGCCAGGGATCACACCCACAACCTCATAGCTCCTAGTCAGATTTGTTTCTGCTGCGCCATGATGGGAACTCCATAACCACAATTTTGGGACTATCCTAATTTATCTATGGGCTCCCAGGGGCCAGTACAGGTAAGAGTAGGGGAACAGGAGTTCCCATTGTGGCTCAGTGGTTAACAGACTTGACTAGGATCCATGAGGATGCGGGTTCGATCCCTGGCCTTGCTCAGTGGCTTAAGGATCTGGTGTTGCCGTGAGCTGTGGTGTAGGTAGCAGAGGCAGCTCGGATCCCGAGTGGCTGTGGCTATGGTGTAGGCTGGCAGCTACAGCTCCAATTCGACCCCTGGCCTGGGAACCTCCATGTGCTGCAGGAGCAGCCCTAAAAAAATGAAAGACAAAAAACAAACAAACAAACAAAAAGAGTAGGGAACAGATATGAGAAGACTGCAAGTGGCCAGAGCTCAAAGAAATAAACACATGAACATGACTGCAGGATGAGTGAATGAATAAATACCATTATCATCACTATCATCAGCATTATCATAGTTATGTATTATTATAACTGAAACATGTAATACTACAGCTCTAATGTTATACTGCAATAAACCATTATAACATATATTTCTAGATTGTATGCTATAACAAATACAACCTGATCATTACTGTGATTAGAGCTAATACTTTTTTTTTTTGTCTTTTTGCCATTTCTAGGGCCACTCCCGTGGCATATGGAGGTTCCCATGCTAGGGGTCTAATCGGAGCTGTAGCCACCAGCCTACTCCAGAGCCACAGCCACGCAGGATCCGAGCCACGTCTGCCACCTACACCACAGCTCACGGCAATACCAGATCCTTAACCCACTGAGCGAGGCCAGGGATCGAACCCGCAACCTCATGGTTCCTCGTCGGATTGGTTAGCCACTGAGCCACGACAGGAACTCCCAGAGCTAATACTTTTTGAGCATTCACTATGCAGCCATGCACAGTTCCAGGCATTTTTGCATGAATTTCCCTGTTTAATCCTCCTGATGGTCTTAAGATACCATTATCTCTACTTTACAGGGAAGGAAATGAAGGCCCAGGAGCCAAGGCAGGATTTGGATCCAGGACACCTTGCTCGCTAGCCCCCTGTGCCAGAAATGTATCGTGAAGGGTGGACTCATCCTATGGGGAAAGGGGGCGGGAATCCCAGCAGGGCCCTGGGGCACCAGTTACTCACTATCCTCAGTGGGCCGAATATCCACGCGCAGATGCAGGTAAGGTTTGGAGGCAGTGGCGAAGGCCGTGCTGAGGTCCCAGTCAGACAGCAGTGAGAGGTAAGCTTCCTGCCCCAGCCGATCGCGGCCCAGGTAGCTGATACCAAAGTTCTTCTTTCTGCACAGAGGAGAGGTGGCAGCTTTCAGTGGAGTCCTCAGGGACAGTTTAGGAAAAAATCAGGGGAAGACAGATTTTTTTTTTTTTGGCTATGTCGGTGGCATGTGCAAGTTCCCAGTCCAGGGATCGAACCTACGCCACAGCAGTAACCAGAGCCACAGCAATAACAACGCCAGGTCTTTAATCCACCGAGCCAGGGACTCTAGACAGATGGTTTTGAAAACAAATTCTTGGGAGTTCCCATTGTGGCTCAGCAGTAACGAACCCAACTAGTATCCGTGATGAAGTGGGATTGATCCCTGGTCCCACTCAGTGGGTTAAGGATCTGGTGTTCCTGTGAGCTGTGGCGTAGGTCACAGGTGTAGCTCAGAGTCTGCATTGCTGTGGCTGCGGCGTAGGCCAGCAGCTGTAGCTCTGATTCGACCCCTAGCCTGGGAACCTCCATAGGCTGCATGTGCGGCCCTAAAAAAAGAAAGAAAGAAAGAAAACCATTTCCTACTATGTGCTGGGTACTACACCAAGGATTTCAGGCAGCCTGAGGTCAGATCATTTATTTCCACTTTTTCACAAACACAGAAACAGATACACACCTGCCAGTATCTGGAGAGCACGTTGGAAACTGATAACATGGTCCCCTCTAGAAAGGGTAACAGAGTAGTTAAGGGATAGAAGTGGGAAGAAAGCTGCCTTGTGCATAAAAAAATAAAGCAATCTTTGCGTTTGTTATTTTTCACAACAAAAAAAATACTTATGCCAAAAAAGTCGAATAACAGCTAAGAATTTGGTTTTCAGTTACCCCTGTGCATCTACGCAAAGAAGTACATTGTGTGATGGAGTTCCCGTTGTGGCTCAGTGGTAACGAACTCGGCCAGTATCCATGAGAATGTGGGTTCGATCTCTGGCCCCACTCAGTGGGTTAAGGATCCGGCGGTGCTGTGAGCTTTGGAGTAGGTCTCAGATGTGGCTCAGATCCAGCATTGCTGTGGCTGTGGCGAAGGCCGGATGCTACAGCTCCAATTTGACTGCTAGCCTGGGAATTTCCATATGCCGCAGGTGTGGCCCTAAAAAAAAAAAAAAAAAAAAGTATGTTGTGTAATAACTCTTGTAACCATGGAAACATCCTAACTACCTACCACCTTTGTGCTCTTTTGAGTGTGTTACCATGTGCGTATATTCCTCCAAAATAACAAAAATGAAAATAACCATCACACCTGCCCCCCAAGAGACATCAATTTTCATGTATCAGGTTGGCAAATTTTCCAGTGTCTTCTAGTAACTAGTGTTGGTGAGGGTGTGAGGGAATTTTATATGCTGCTGGTGAGACCATAGATTGGTAATACCTATTTGGAGAGCATTTTGGAAACATGTGTTGAAATTTTAAAAAGCATACACTATTTAACTCAACCATATCACCGCTAGGAATTTATCCTATGGCTAGATTTCCCCAGATGTTCTGAGATATGCATGTAGCTGTTTGTTCACTGTGGGGTTATTTATAATGAAACAAATAAACAAACCCAAAACCCTGCCAAACAACACCAAAAAGCCAAAGCACCACTGTCGAGGTGAGTGGCCCATCAGTTTTCCCCAGCATCCTGTGACTCACCCATTCAAGTCAAAGGCTCGGATGAGGATGTGCTGTAACACATCAAGCGAGGTGATCTGGGGGTCAACAGCAAAAGAGCGAAACTCGGGTGGCAGGAAGCTCTCACATTTCTGGGGAGAGAAGACACAGGGTAGGTCATCAGGGGTCACACCACCACGCTGAAATGGAGTGAGCGGCAGAAGGCCAAATCTAGGGGGGAGTCCTGGGCCATGGGGAGGATTTTGGTTTTTAATTTTGGGGGGAGTTCCCGTTGTGGCTCAGTGGGTTAAGAGCCTGACTAATATCCATGAGGATACAAGTTCTCAGTGGGTTAGGAATCCAGCACTACTGAGAGCTGCAGTGCAGGTCTCGGATGTGGGTCAGATCTGGCGCTGCTACGTCTACGGTATAGGTCAGCAGCTGCGGCTCCACTGACCCCTAGCCTGGGAACTTCCATATGCCGTAGGTACAGCCCTAAAAAGACAACAAAAAATATTTTTTAAGATAAATTTTTTGGGAGTTCCCGTCGTGGCGCAGTGGTTAACGAATCCGACTAGGAACCATGAGGTTGTGGGTTCGGTCCCTGCCCTTGCTCAGTGGGTTAACGATCCGGCGTTGCCGTGAGCTGTGGTGTAGGTTGCAGACGTGGCTCAGATCCTGCGTTGCTGTGGCTCTGGCGTAGGCCGGTGGCTGCAGCTCCGATTCGACCCCTAGCCTGGGAACCTCCATATGCCGCGGGAGCGGCCCAAGAAATTGCAACAACAACAACAATTACAACAACAAAAGACAAAAAATAAATAAATAAATAAATAAATAAATAAATTTTTTGGCTATGCCCACGGCATGGGGAAGTTCCTGGCCCAGGGGTCGAACCCACACCACAGTAGCAACCTGAGCCACAGCAAAGACAACACTGGGTCCCAAACCATTAAGCCACCTGGCACTCCTGGGAAGACTTTGGGTTTTTGCTCTGAGAGAGGAGGGGGCCTTGGGAGGGTTCTGAGCAGAGGAGGGATGTGCTCTGATTTAGGATTTAATAGGATCCTTTGGATGCTCTATGAAGAACAGACTGTGGAGGACAAAGGAGAAAGCAGGGGTCCAGTGAGGAGGAGGCTACTGGAATAGTCCAGGCATCCAATCCTTCTATATCCCCTCAACAATGGCTGCCAGGATCACCATGTCCAGTCTGGCCCTTATTAAACCAGTCCTCCATGTTGCAACCCATCAAGCACATCTATCTAACAACACTCCCCTGCTTAAATCTCTTCAAAGGGAACCTCAGGGTCCCCAACAGGTAGGCCTATAGGACCCCAACCAGCCTCTCTCCAATCAGCTTGTTTGAACCTTACACTCTGGTACTACCAAACTCCTGGAAGTTGCTCTGAACACATTCTGGCTCCAGGCCCTTGAGGATGCTGATCCCCCTGTCTGGAAAGTCCTTCCCACTTTCTTCAAGTGGCTCACTCACAGCTCCGGCCTCACCTATTTTCTGAACTCCCCAGCCTCTACCTACACGCTTCCTCTACTGTACCGAAGTGATCTGTGTACTTCTCTCCAGAATCTACTACCCTCTTCTCACCACCACCAGTGCCACCAACCCGGATGGTTGGTCGAAGCCACCAACACTGCTTGCTGCAACTGTTACAACTCCTGCAACAGTTTTCTTACTCCAGAGTACCCACCCCAGGCCCTTCACAATCTGCCCCTCTCTGATTCACCTCCCTCTCAGGACTCTAGCAATACAGGAACCTAAAGGAACATGCCAAAGCTTATCCCCCACCTCCCAGCCTTTGCCAGTGCTGTTCCCTCTGCTTAGAACACGCTTCCTTATTGACCTGCACATGGCTGACTCCTTTTTATTAGGGTCTCTGCTCCTTCCATACCTCTCTGCGGATTTCCCTATACAACCTTGGCTAAAGTGACTCCCTAGTTCAGAACCTTTTTCTTATGTCCCCATGACATTCACCAGTGTCTGAGGCATCTCATTTATTTGGCTGTTTGTCTCCCGACGAGTGTGTTCGCTCATCCAGGGTGGGGACCTGCCAAAAACTGCACTCTCCAAACATATGGTAACCGATTTCAGCGCCTGCTTTTCAGACAGCAACAGACTCCCTCATTCCTCAGGGCCCCGCTCAACAATTAAGGCCCCTCCTCCAACCCTATAGCCCCTCCTCTCTCCCCGCAATCTCCACCTATCCATTCCAGACGCTCCTATCCCTCCCTTTCCAGACCCCACGCCCCATTCCCTGCCCCCGCATTCAGGGGGCAGCCCCCCCAACCCCCTACTCACGCCATCATCACTCTGCCCTCAAGCCTCGCCCCTCACGTAACACCCCAAATCTCGGGTCCCGCCCTCCACCCTAGAACAGCCATCGCCTTCCCCTCCCCCGGGAGCCCCGGGCGGGTGGGCCGACCCGCCGACAGCCTCACCTTGACTCGGACCCGCACCACCTCTCGCTCCTCCTCTTCAGCCGCCGCCGCCTGGGCTCCCCCACCAGGCGGGGGCGCTCCGGAGCCAGCCAAGTCCGGGGATCCAGTGGCCGTCGCCATGCCGCCGCCACCCTCCTAGGGTGACAGTTGACCGTTGCCCCCTACCCTTGCGCGCACCCCAGAGTGCGGGCGCCCGCGGCCCCACCTTGCGCCTGGGCGCAGGCGCAGAGGGCGCCGCGCGACCCTGCCCCCCCCTCCCACCTGGCACAGGGTGGAGGTCGCCTCTGCGCGTGCGCAGAGTGTGCTGTGGCCAAGAGCCCCGCCCCACGTAGCCGGGCATTTTGCTTCACTTTAGCCAGTGTGCAGGCCCCTAGTGAGGCCCCGCCTCCCCTCGTCCCAGGTTTGGGTCTTTGGGCAGTTTGCTTCCGGATGCACCTAGGTGTGTGTTAAAGTGATGACCTATTTGGGCGAGAGAAGTGGGCTGGGGAAAGGAAGTTGCTGCGCGATGACCTCAAGGCCCCACACCCCGCCCCAAGTCGCCTCCAATCTCGGCATACAGATGATGTCATCTGTTTCAAATGCCTATGGATCTTACCTCAGATGAATCCGCTGAACAGAAGAATAAACCTTTTTCCAGAACCTTTAAAGAAAATAGCTTACACGTTGTGAAAATTCATGGAGCTGTACATTTATGGTTTTTGCAGCTTCTGCCTGCATGCTATACTTCAATAAATAATGTACCCCCAAAATGCCATTTTTATGCTCTCTAGAGGTCCTAGCTTTTTAAGTTTTTTTTTTTTTTTTGGTCTTTTTGCCATTTCTTGGGCCGCTCCCGCGTCATATGGAGGTTCCCAGGTTAAGGGTCGAATCAGAGCTGTAGCTGCCAGCCTACACCAGAGCCACAGCAACGCGGGATCCGAGCCGCGTCTGCAACCTACACCACAGCTCGCTGCAGTGCCGGATCCTTAACCCACTGAGCGAGGCCAGGGATCGAACCCACAACCTCAAGGTTCCTAGTCAGATTCGCTAACCACTGCGCCACGATGGGAACTCCTGCTTTTGTTTTTATTTAATCCTTATAACCTGTTGAGGTCAGTCCTGGTATTAAATATCAGCTGAATGCTGTACCTTAGACTCGCTTGAGAGAGTTTATGTACTGCAAAACGCAAAGATATATTCTCCTTACTTCATTACACAACATCCCTGTGGTTTGGACAAAGTACAGGCTGCCCTTAACAAATGTAATTTCCAGCAAAGGAGTCCTGTGAGGTGCCTGGACTTCAACTATTGTTGGAGTGTTGAATGGATGCTATTCATAACGTTAACTTTTTGGAGAGGTCTGCAATTCTATTTTGATATCTGTTAAATTAATTTGTTGTCTTGGCATTAATATTAAGTAGATCTCTATTTTCTAGAAGGTGTAAGTACTGGGGAGTTTTTTGGAAAGCCAGAAGAGGGTTATTGGCACATTTCTCTTGTCCCCTGTACTAGAGCCAAAAACACTTCCTGTAGCACTGCTGGATTTTCTGATGGAAACAAGGAGTTTGCAAGTCTGCTTCTAGAGAGTTCCCGTTCTGGCTCAGCAGGTTAAGAACCTGACCAATATCCATGAGGATGCGGGTTCGATCCCTGGCCTCGCTCAGTGGGTTAAGAATCTGGTGTTGCCATGATCTGTGGTGTAGGTAGCAGACACAGCTCAGATCGTGCGTGGTTGTGGCTGTGGTGTAGGCCAGCAGTTGTAGCTCTGATTTGACCCCTAGCCTGGGAACCTCCATACGCCACGGATACGGCCCTAAAAAAAAAAAAGGAAAAACAAAACAGTGAGGCTTTTCTCAAAAAGCTGCACTATGGGCTTGAGTAGAACCACACTGGTTACCTAGAGCCAGCCTACAGGTATCTTCGGTTTTATTATTCTTTGTCATCACCTCTAAATTCCTCAAGTGCCCATTTATTTTATGACTGAAGCTCTGAAGTTGGTGACAGAGACTGCGGGATGAGTGGTGGGGTCTGGAAGGTGAGGGGGTATCTGTGGGGCGACTGATGGGAATCTGTTGGTCATCTGTGGGGTGAGTGAAGGGATGTGGGGTGAGTGATGGAAGATTTGCGGGGATCTATGGGGGTGAGTGATGGGGTATATGAGGTAAGTGATGGATTCTGCAGGATGGGTCACGAGAGGATTATAGGGTGATCGATGAGTGATGTCTATGGCAAGCGATGACAGGCCTATGAGGTAAAGGAGAGGAGATTTGTAAGGACAGTGATAGGGTGTGTGTGATACATGACAGGGGGTCTATGGGGAGAGTCACGGCATTGTACGTCATGGGAGGTCTGTTGGGGCAAGTGATGCAGGTCTGTGAGTTGAATGATGGGCAGTCTACGGAACACATGAAAGGTTGTTTGTGGGGAGTGATGGGTATCTTAGGAGTTAATGATGGAACATGTGGGGTGAGTGATGGAAGGATGTGGGGGTGAGTTTTGTGCCCTTCTCTTTTGGCCTTCCCTGTGGCAGATGGAGTTTCCAGGCCAGGGATCAGATTCAAGCCACAGGTGCCAACTATGCTGCAGCTGCAGCAACTCCAGATACTTACTCCACTGTGCTGGGCCAGGAATTGAACCTGCGTCCCAGGGCTGCAGAGACGCCACCAACCCCGTTGTGCCACAGCGGGAATTCCTGTGTGTTTTGTGGAATCTCTGGGGTGAGTGATGGGGATCTTTAGGGTAGTGATTGGGGGTCTTTGGAGAAATGGGGGGTGGTGGTTATGGAGTTAGTGATGGGTTTTTGTGGGTTCCCTGATCTGGAGACAAGGGGCTGAGTAAACTGAAGAACTTGAAGATTTGGAAAACTCTCAGCCTGTCCATGTTGCAAAAAATAAAGTGTGTATGGAGTTCTGGTCATGGCGCAGCAGAAAGGAATCCATCTAGGAACCATGAGGTTGCGGGTTCGATCCCTGGCCTCGCTCAGTGGATTAAGGATCTGGTGTTGCCATGAGCTCTGGTGTAGGTTGCAGACGTGGCTCAGATCCTGAGTTGCTGTGGCTGTGGCGTAGGCCGGCAGCTGTAGCTCCGATTCGACCCCTAGCCTGGGAACCTCCATATGCCATGGGTGTGGCCAAAAAAAGCAAATAAATAAATAAAATAAATAAATAAAATAATAAAGTGTGTATAGAGAGAACATCATGGGTGTGGGTGGATGATCACACCTTCAGAGATTACAGCTGTGGCCCATGGCTCTCATCAGCCATCAGGGGAATCTGTGGGGTCAGTGATGGGGGTTTACAAGGTCATAGATCGGAGGGCGTGATGATGATGATGTCTATGGCTGAGAGAATGGTGGTCTGTGGAATGAGTGATGGCAGGTGGGGGGGGGTCTATGGGGTCAGTCATGGGGAATCTTTCAGGTTAGTTTTTTTTGTTTGTTTGTTTGCTTTTTAGGGCCTTGCCCACAGCATATGGACGTTCCCAGGCCAGGGGTCGAATCAGAGCTGTAGCTGCCGGCCTATGCCACAGCCACAGCAACTCAGGATCTGAGCTGAATCTTCGACCTACACCACAGCTCACGGCAATGCCAGATCCTTAACCCACTGAGCGAGGGCAGGGATCGAACCTGCAACCTCATGGTTCCTAGATGGATTCATTTGCACTGCGCTACAATGGGAACTCCTGGGGTTAGTAATCAAAGATCTCTCAGTATAGGGTCAAGAACTTTTATTTGATTTCAAAACCTGTCCCCATCTCGGACTTCCTAGGTTCTCTTGTAGCTTGAACAGCAGCTCCACCTAGCTCCTTTCTTCTATCTCTGGTCTTTTTGGTGCCCACCCATCAGCCCGAGTTTGACAGATCAGTTCGATTGGTCCTTCCAATCTGTAGGAGCAAGGACTGGACACAGGTGGCGAGTTCCTCAACGGCCAGTATTCAAGCCCAGTTCATCACTCATTAGTTTTGCTTGCTCTTGGCTCTGGAGGCTTTGGAGTCCAGCATCCTCTGGGCGTGACTGAGTTGCTTTATCGAATCAAGCACAAGGATTCCGGGCAGCACCAGCCACAGAGCATTCATGAAGACAAAGTAAAACCAGAAGTAGATCGGGTGGCCCAGCTCCCCGTGCTGGAATCCGTCACGGTGCTCTGTCAGGAAATAGAGCACGTCCCCGTATATCTGACCTGCGGGAGGCGGAAGGGGAAGAGGGAGACCGTGTGAGGAGGAGGAACGCTTCCAAGCCATTTGTCAAGGCATCAGAGCTCAGGATTCCCAAATTCAGAGAGCTGAGAGGTTAAAATCATACCGCTGAAAAGTTGAGAGATCAGAAAAGTGAGAATTCCAGAAATCGGAAGCAAAGACTTTCTGAACTCAGGAGAGTTCACATCTCCAGAACTGAAGGGAAGTTTAAAAACGCTTTAATTCGGAATTTCTCTTGTGGTGCCGCGGGTTAAGGATGCAGAATCGTCACCGCAGCAGTCCAGGTCGCTACTGTGGTGCGGGTTTGATCCCTGGCCTGAGAACATCCACATGCTGTGGGCGTGGCCAAAACAAAACAAGCCCCCCCCCAAACCTTTAATTCAAGATAGCTCAGGAGTTCCCATCGTGGTGCAGGGGTTAATGGATCCGACTAGGAACCATGAGGTTGCGGGTTCGATCCCTGGCCTTGCTCCATGGGTTAAGGATCCAGCATTGCCGTGAGCTGTGGTGTCGGTCGAAGACGCGGCTCAGATCCCTTGTTGCTGTGGCTCTGGCGTAGGCTGGTGGCTACAGCTCTGATTGGACCCGTAGCCTGGGAACCTCCATATGCCGTGGGAACGGCTCCAGAAAAGGCAAAAAGACAAAAAAATAAAAATAAAAAATGGGGAAAAAATGAGGAGTTCCCGTCATGGCGCAGCGGAAACGAATCCGACTAGGAACCATGAGGTTGTGGGTTTCATCCCTGGCCTCGCTCAGTGGGTTAAGGATCTGGCATCACTGTGAGCTGTGGTGTAGGTTGCAGACGTGGCTCAGATCCTGCGTGGCTGTGGCACAGGCTGGCAGCTGCAGCTCCGACTCAATCCCTAGCCTGGGAACTTCCATTTACCACGGGTGCGGACATAAAAAGATTAAAAAAAAAATGGGGAGAAAACAAAGACAGCTCAGGATTTCAGGACCAAAGAGAACTCACGGAGTTCCCGTCATGGCTCAGTGGTTAACAAATCCGACTAGAAACCATGAGGTTGTGGGTTCGATCCCTGGCCTCGCTCAGTGGGTGAAGGATCCGGCGTTGCTGTGAGCTGTGGCGTAGGTCGCAGACGTGGCTTGGGTCCGTCGTTGCTGTGGCTGTGGTATAGGCCGGCAGCTGCAGCTCTGATTAGACTCCTAGCCTGGGAACCTCCCTGTGCTGCGGGTGCAGCCCTAAAATGACAAAAAATAAAGAAAGAAAGAGAGAACTCACATTTTTGGAAAGCTAATGATATAAGGAGATAAGAGGACTCAATGCCAGAGGAAGGAATCTCAGAATCCTGTTCCAGGGGAATCCGGGGGCTTCTCATCACCACGGGCCACTTCACCTCACATGACCCTCACAGGGGCCTCTGTGACCAAGTGGGAGGAGAAATGAGAACACTGGCCAAGAGGGGGTGTGGCCATTCCAGAACCTCAGCGAAGTTGGGCACTCAGTCTAACTCAGCCCTGGATGGGCGCGACAGAGATGTCCCACAGGCAGGGACGCCCCCAAGGCTGTGGGTCCCCCATCAAGCCCTCTAGCACCCCACATGGGCCCTCTCCTCACCCACAGAGACCACCAGCTGGAGGACAAAGCGGTGGGGCTGCTGGCGGAGAAAGGCGATCACCACCCATAGGCTGAGTGGTCCCCAGAGGCAGGCGGTGATGGTCTCCATGCAGATGGTGAAGTTATCATTCCTGCGGGAAAAAGGATGCAGGGCGATGCGGACATCATTCTGCTCCACCCACAGGGCACCCACCAGTGCTCCCCGATCCACCTCCTCCCCCAACACCACGCAGGTCTCCCTTGACAGAGGCAAATACTTACAGGATGTATCGGCTGTCTCCCTTGGCATATTCCTTCCCTGAAGAAGATGAGACACCCATGAAGGATATTGGTAGGAAAAGGACTTGTGAAAGCCGAGGGCCCATGGAAGAAGGTAGGCTTTTTTTTTTTTTTTTTTTGCCTTTTCTAGGGCCACTCCTGCGGCACATGGAGGTTCCCAGGCTAGGGGTCGAATCGGAGCTGTAGCTGCTGGCCTACACCACAGCCACAGCAACGTGGGATCTGAGCCGCATCTGCCACCAACACCACAGCTCCCAGCAACACCGGATCCTTCACCCACTGAGCAAGGCCAGGGATTGAACCTGCAACCTCGTGGTTCCTAATCAGATTCATTAACCACTGAGCCATGACGGGAACTCCAGAAGGTAGGCTTTATAACCACTCCCCATGCCTCCGTTTCGTCATGTGTGGAATGAGGTAGCTGTTTGGACTCTAGAGTCAATAAATGTATATGTATACAAGATACTGTGTGCAGGAATTCCCGCTGTGGTGCAGTAAGATCAGAGGGGACTCTGCAGCGCTAGGACGCCGGTTAAATCCCTGGCCCAGTGCAGTGGGTTCAAAGATCCAGTGTTGCCACCACTGCAGCAAAGGTCACAGCTGCAGCTCAGATCTGATCACTGGTTTCAGAACTCCATATGCAGAGGGGCAGCCAAAAAAGAAAAAAAAAAAAAAAAGATAATGCGTGCAAACCTGACACAGAGCAGTAAGTGTTGCTGCAATTGTCTGGTATTCAGGAAAAGTCGGGGACATAAAATGATGCAGGTATAAATGGTGGAGTGAGGGAAGTAGCCAATGAGTATGACAGAGCACACGTGGGGGTGAACAGATGAGTAAACGAAAGAGTGGAGAATCAGTTAAGAAAAGACAAATCACCCGGAGTTCCCATCGTGGCGCAGTGGTTAATGAATCCGGTGAGGAACCATGAGGTTGTGGGTTCGATCCCTGGCCTCGCTCAGTGGGTTAAGGATCCGGCGTTGCCGTGAGCTGTGGTGTAGGTTGCAGACGGGGCTCGGATCCCACGTTGCTGTGGCTGTGGTGTAGATGGGCGGCTACAGCTCCGATTGGACCCCTAGCCTGGGAACCTCCATATGCTGTGGGAAGCGGCCCTAGAAAAGGCAAAAAAAGTACCAAAAAAAAAAAAAAAGACAAATCACTCGATATAAAAATAGACGAGACCGGAGTAGGTTTTTTCACAAAAGAGGATTTTCAAATGGTCAATGAACATATGAAAAGTACTCAAACTATCATTAGTCATTAAGGAAAATCAAATTAGAACCATAATGGGAGTTCCCGTCATGGCACAGCAGAAATGAATCCAACTAGGAACCACGAGGTTGCAGGTTCAATCCCTGGCCTTGCTCAGTGTGTTAACGATCCGGTGTTGCCGTGAGCTGTGGTGTAGGTCACAGACATGGCTTGGATCTGGCATTGCTGTGGCTGTGGTGTAGGCCCGCAACAACAGCTCCAACTGGACCCCTATCCTGGGAACCTCCATATGCCGTGGGTACGGCCCTAAACATACAAAAGATAAAAAGTAATAATAATAAAAATAAAACCATAATGAAATACCACTCATCCAACTAGAAGGACTAAGGAAAACACCTGGAGTTCCCACTGTGGCCCAGTGGGTTAATGATCCAGCTTGTCTCTGTGGAGGTACCGGTTCAATCCCTGGCCCAGCTCAGTGGGTTCAAGGATCCAGCGTTGCTACAGCTGTGGTGTAGGTCAAAACTTCAGCTTGGGAGTTCCTGTTGTGGCTCAGTGGTTAATGAATCCAACTAGGAACAACGACGTTCTGGGTTCGATCCCTGGCCTTGCTCAGTGGGTTGGGGATCCGGTGTTGCCGTGAGCTGTGGTGTAGGTCGAAGACGCAGCTCGGATCCTGTGTTGCTGTGGCTGTGGTGCAGGCCGGCGGCTACAGCTCCAATTCGACCCCTAGCCTGGGAACCTCCATATGCCGCAGGAGCAGCCCAAGAAATGGCAAAAAGACCAAAAAAAAAAAAAAACACAACTCCAGCTTGGATTTGATCCCTGGCTTGGGAACTTCCATATGCTGTGGATGCAGCTGAAAAAGAAAAAAAAAAAAAGAAAGAAACACCTGACCATACCAAGTGTCAGCAAAGCCGTGGAGAAACTAGAACTCTGGTGGGAATATAAAATGGTGCAACCATTCTTTTTTTTGCTTTTTTGAACCTGCGGCATATGATAGTTCCCAGGCTGGGGTCAAATCGGAGCTACAGCTGCCAGCCTACACCACAGCCACAGCCATGCCAGATCCAAGCCATGTCTGTGACCTACACCCCAGCTCAAGGCAACGCTGGATCCTTAACCCACTGAGTGAGGCCAGGGATCGAACCCGCATCCTCATGCATCCTAGTCGGGTTTGTTAACTGCTGAGCCATCAAAGAAGAGAACTCCTTTTTTTTTTTTTTTTTTAATGCGGCCGTTCTTGAAGACAGTTTGGCAGTTTTTCATAAAGTCAAGCACATTTACCATGTGACCCAGCCATTCCATGCCTCCATATTTACCCAAGAGAAATGAAAGCAGATGTCCACAGAGAGACTTGTAGAAGAATGTTCTAGCAGATTTATTCATGAAGCCAAAAAGGAGTACTGTTTGTAACAGCCAAAGATGGGGGGAGATGCCTATCAATCCTGGAAAAGTCAAATTAATTCTGTCATAGTTATGCTTTCAAAGCTCTTTATGAATTTGAGTGGCATTTTAAAAAAGCAAAGTTCAAAAGTGTATGTAATGAAGTTTCCATTGTGGCTCAGTGGGGCACAAACCCGACATAGTAACCATGAGGATGCAAGTTCCATCCCTGGCCTCGCTCAGTGGGTTAAGGATCCAACACTGCCACAAGCTGTGGTATAGGTTGCAAATGCGCACAGTGCTGCTGTGGCTATGGCGTAGGGCTGGCGGTTGCAGCTCTGTTTTGACCCCTAGCCTGGCAACTTCCATGTGCCTTGAGTACGGCCCTATAAAAAGGGGAAAAAGAAAAAGAAGTGTATATAGCATGTTATCATTTACAAAAAGCAGAAAAATAAAAATGATGAAGACAAGGAGTTCCCATCATGGCACAGCAGAAATGAATCTGACTAGGAATCCTGAGGTTACGGGTTTGATCCCTGGCTTCACTCAGTGGGTTAAGGATCTGGTGTTGTCGTGAGCTGTGGTGTAGGTCGAAGACGTGGCTTGGATTCTGTGTTGCTGTGGCTGTGATGTAGGCTGGCAGCTGTAGCTCTGATTTGACCCCTAGCCTGGGAACCTCCATATGCCACGAGAGTGGCCCTTAAAAAAAAAAAAAAAAAAAAGGGACGATACAGTTATAAGGTATCTGTAGCTCTGATTTGACCCCTAGCCTGGGAACCTCCATATGCCACTAGAGTGGCCCTAAAAAAAAAAAAAAAAAAAAAAAAAAAAAAGTGACGATACAGTTATAAGGTATCTACTACCTGCCAAACCCTGTTCTAAGTGTCTTACGTGTATTTGGATATTACAATTCTCCCTCTTTTTTTTTTTTTTGCTATTTCTTGGGCCGTTCCCACGGCATATGGAGGTTCCCAAGCTAGGGGTCCAATCGGAGCTGTAGCCACCGGCCTACGCCAGAGCCACAGCAACACAGGATCCAAGCCGCATCTGCAACCTACACCACAGCTCACGGCAACGCTGGATCGCTAACCCACTGAGCAAGGGCAGGGATCGAACCCGCAACCTTATGGTTCCTCGTCGGATTCGTTAACCACTGCGCCACGATGGGAACTCCACAATTCTCCCTCTTTTACAGTTGAGCAAACTGAGGTTTATGTGTGTGAAATATAAGCAATTATTGGGGGCAACTTGGTAGATAGAAGGTAGATAGATTTTCACTGCATATTTCTTTAAATGGGTCCAAATCGCTTTGGATCCATGTGAATATATATGCGACAAAAAAGTTAAATACATTTTAAAAATAAATTAATGGGGAGTTCCCGTCGTGGCGCAGTGGTTAACGAATCCGACTAGGAACCATGAGGTTGCGGGTTCGATCCCTGGCCTAGCTCAGTGGGTTAAGGACGCGGCGTTGCTGTGAGCTGTGGTGTAGGTCGCAGACGAGGCTCAGATCCCACGATGTTGTGGCTCTGGTGTAGGCCGGCAGCTACAGCTCCGATTCGACCCCTAGCCTGGGAACCTCCATGTGCCATGGGAGCAGCCCTAGAAAAGGCAAAAAGACCAAAAAAAAAAAAAATTTAATTAATGGGAAAAGTGTCAGTGGGTGGGTGACCATCTAAGCCAATCTCTGCCCAGGAAATTCCCTCCCACAGCAACTGAAGAACTTAGGACTCACAGAGTTGAGATAAGAAGGCTTGGTCTCCAAGAAGCTCCTCGTGGTAGAGACAGAACCAGCCCTCAATCACCAAGTGAACGAACCCACAGACTGCAAACCAGCACAAGGACAGTCTCCGCCAAGTGCTCAGTGGGACGACCGCAGCACGACCTGACAACAGCCAGGTAGTCACGACTAAGACTCCAGAGGCGGAGAAGAGGCCAGCCAGGATATGCCAAGTGGGGCAGTCATTAGGCACAAAGTTGTCCAGCCTCAGGTGCCGAGGCCAGTATGGATGCATAGGACTGGCGTTGGTGGTCATGTCTTTGTCGGCTGACAGCTGTGGGCTGTGTATGGATATGTAGAAAGGAGAACAAAGAAAGAGGAAAAACCTGGAAAAAAAAAACAAAACAAAGGGAAAGCACAGAATGAGATCATAAAATCAAATCTAGGAGTTTCCCCTCTGGCTCAGCGGTAATGAACCCGTCTAGTATCCATGAGGATGTGGGTTTGATCCCTGGCCCGGCTCGGTGGGTTAAGGATCCAACGTTGCTGTGAACTGTGGTGTAGATTGCAGATGCGGCTCAGATTCCGCATTGCTGTGGCTGTGGCACAGGCTGACAGCTACAGCTCCAACTCAACCCCAGCCTGGGAAATTCCATATGAGGCCAGTGCTGCCCTAAAAAGACACACACACGCACACAAGCACACGCACACACACAAAATCAATCTGTTATGATAGGAAATGTAAATGGACTCAATTAATTATACGCTGTTTTAAAAACATGACTGGAAGACCACGGAAAGTCTGAAAGTTTGTTCCAGCCCTCCGGAAGCCATATGATGTGGTGGACACAGGAACCAGAACAGGTCCCAGCCCTCACTGGTAACAGTCTGCAGGGGAAGACAGGAACCAGGCCTAGCCTCTGCCCTCATTGGTCACAGTCTGGTGAGCAGACACAAGAATCAGACTAGATCCTAGCCCTCATTGGTCACGCTCTGGTGGGGGGAGACACAGGAACCAGGCTTGGTCCCCGCTTTTAGAGGTCACAGACGGCTGGGGGAGACAAAGGAGCCAGGCCTGGTTCCAGCCCTCAAGGGTCACAGTCCGCGGGGGGAGACACAACGACCAGGTTAGGTCCCACTGCAGGGGTCTGTCTTGCATCGTTCAATGGACAGCTATTACCCTCCCCATAGTTCTGGCAACTGCGGGACAGAAGAGAGAAAACTAATCAGAAATACTACCCTCAGGTTCAGTGTGTGGGATTGCCCGACCCCTCCTGAAAGAGTGCGACCCGCAGCCAACCTGCAAGAAAGAGGAACGTGAAGGACAGGATCCCAGCTCGGGGCGCTAAAAAGGAAAAGGAGGGTCAAAGACAGAGACCACCAATCAAAACCAGACTCCTTTACTCCAGCTGCCCAATGAGAAGGTGGATCTTCTGTCGTCCGGACAACAGCGCGGTAGCCGGGGATCCTGCGCAAGCGCGTGGGAGGGCAGGGAGGCACGGCGTGGGTTGGCAGGCGGGTGGCGGAGAGAAAGGGTCTCGCGCAGGCGCGCCGAGGGTCGGTCATTTGGCAATTAAGAGCTAGGGGATAGAGTGACAGTCCTGGCGGAGAGGACTCACCCAGCAGCGCGGTTGCGGCGGCTTCTCCCACAGCCTCCCCGGTCTCTCTAGGTCTCTCTAGGCTAGCTCGCAGGGTCCGAGAGAGCCGTGATTCTTACACATCCCTTCACGGTTTCCTCGCCTTATGGAGTTGGCCAATGGAGAGGCTCGCAAGGCGGCCAGTGCTGCTCCCAACCAGTAGGAATTCTCTGTGTGCCTCCGACCCCGCCCTCATGTGTGGTGCCATTTTCTCTATTGGTTGAGACCCAGTCAGGAGTGGGAGAGGCGGGGAGGGCCAAGGTTGGTGGGCGTTTTAGGGCGGAAGCCAATCTGCGGCGAGTCTCGTCTTCAATTTCCCTATCCGCTTATCAATCCCATTGGAAATCGAGTGTTTATCCTCCCCCCAATCTTCTGTTGAATCAGCATTGCCTTGTGTCCTCTCACCTTTGCCCTCGTTTTCAAAGGCGGAGCAATCAGATCTTTTTCCTAGACCAAACTTCCATCGTAATCCTGGAATGCAGCAGGCAGATCACAATCTATACACTGCCCCTCAGCCCTATAACCATTTGCACCTCTCCCCATTTCAAGTCAGAAGAACCAATCAAAACCCAGGCCCCTCAGCCTTGCTGGCCAATGGGCATGGAGACCCTCAGTCTCCCTGTGCCAACTCTAAAGAGCCAATCCCTGAGTTCCCTGTTGTGGAGTAGTGGAAAGGAATGCGACTAGTATCCATGAGGATGCGGGTTCGACCCCTGGCCTTGTTCAGTGGCTCCTGGGTTGGGGATCAGGCGTCGCCGGTCAGCTGTGGTGTTGATCGCAGACACAGCTCGGATCCCTAAAGAGCCAATCCCTACTCTCTAACTCTAAGCCAGCAGGCACCCAGACTGCTCAGTCAGTATCCAGACCCAACCCAGGCCTCCTATCCGATTAGAACACACACACCTCAGTCCTAAGGACCAAAAAGCATAACCTCTTCATCCCTCTTGCTTTCCCTCCTCTGTCCAGTCAGAGCAACCAATCAGAATGGCGATCCCTGTTTTTCAAGCCAATTAGTATCAGGCTCCCGCCCCATCCAAGTATCTAGTCTGTCCTGGCCCCACTGGAACCGGGCAGTGGTATTCTCAGGCTCATCATCCAATCATGATAATAAATTAACCAGGAACCAATCACAGTGTGCTCCCTCTTCAGGGTTCCTAGGTACCAAAATTCTATCCATGCTGTGCCTCCTTCCTCACTCACTCTTATTTCCCAATGAGCAGTGAAAAAAAAGAGGCTTTTGTATATTTCCTACTTTTATTTGATAATAACAAACTGCATATAAAAAGGGATAAGGAAGGCGGGGAGGCCCTGGATCTCCCCCTCTCTGCTTCCCCAAGCATCCTCCACCCCTAAGCCCCAGCAGGGACTACACTCCCTTCCCGCCTTGTGGTGGGGTGGGGATTGGCAGGCATGGAAATGCTGTGTGTGTGTGTGTGTGTGTAGGTGTTGAGGGGGTCAAGGATGGAGAGAGGGTCAGAATTAGAGAGAGGGCCTTCCCTCATTCCCCATCAGAGCCGGCACCCTGAGGAGGGGTCTTGAGGGAGCTGCGAAGGTCCACAGCTGTGCCTCAGCCTATGAGACGATAGAAGATCCAGCATCCAAAAGTGACCCAGTGACTGGCCCAGCTGAGCTCTGACCATTTGTGGATAGTGTATGCCATGCCATAGCCCTGTGGGAGAGAAAGAGGTGACAATTGGTCCCATCCAGCGAGAACAAAGAAGGTCTCAGGAAAACCCATCCTTTGCCCAAGGACATTTCTGTGACTCCACTGCTACCCTAAATGAGGTCCCAGAGAAGAGACTGGCTACATATGAAAGGTAAGCAGACTCAGGGTTTGTTTTTTTTCTGTTTTCTTCTCCTTTCAAAATTTAAAAAACAAGACAAGGCAATCCCACTCTCTGATTTGTACTCTTCCTTACATATAAAGAGCTCCTAGAAACTGATTTTTTCCTATT